>NC_044388.1:23436377-24636377 GCF_006542625.1 Nomascus leucogenys
TAATGATGGACATTTTAGATTTCTTTTTTTTTTCTTTTTAGAAACAATGATGTGATGAACTTTTTGTTCTGTATATGTGCAATACAGTTTTTAAAAATAATTTATAGCTAGAAGTGGAATTGCTAGATTGTGCTAGTCATTGCTAGACTACTCTCCAAAGTGGCTCAATAGATTTATATGCTCATTGGTAGTTTATGATAGTTTGTACTTTTCCACAATCTGCTCAACACCTGATAATGTCAGACTTAAAAATTTTGCCAACAGATAGATAAAGTGGACAAATCACTTAGTGAGATTGAATATCTTCTCCTGTGTTTTGTGAATCATTTAGATTTCTTATCCTGTGAATTTCCTATTAATATTCTCTGCACATTTTTTCACCGGGAGTAGTTGGCTTTTTCTGATTGATTTGGGAGAATTCTTTGTATATTTTGAATACTGATCCTTTTCCATATATTTAGATTCCGTGTGTGTGTGTGTGTTTATATATGTGTGTGTGTGACAGTCTATGGCTTTTCTTTTGTTAGTTTTGTATGTGGTGATTTTACTGAACAGAATTTAGAATTTTCATGCAGCCAAATATATGAATCTTTTCCTTTATGATTTTATAAATTTTGCATTTTGTTTAGGAGATAATGTCCTAACATAACATTCTAACTAAATTCTCCCATATTTCCTTCTAAATGTTGATGTTTTATTTTTCATCTTCAAGTTTTTATTCTATTTATAATTTGTTATTTATCTCTTTCAATATATATATACACATGGAGCTATTTACTCCAAGGTATACTCCAGTAACTGGATGAGTCCATCAGAATGGAATCTGATGCATATTAAAGACTGCATTTAAAACCAGAGTCACCTCTAACCCTTAGACAGGACCAATTGAGAGTTCCCTCACAGTCTGCTGCCCCCTCCCACTATTTGGTCAAGGGTGCATTCACACTTGTCCTTTAGATATATTTTATTGTCACATGACTGTATCAATATTCTATTCTCTTTTCTGCCAATAAATTTCTCGATTTCTCTGTAGATTTGGGGATACAGTAGATATAAGGCAGCAAATTTATAATCAGACTCCACTCAATGGCCCTCAAGACCCAAAAATCAATGGACATACAGGTGAAGAATTGACACATTGCCTCCCACCAATCAAGGCTAAACTCCCAGGCCAGCCAGAATGTCCAGCTGTGTAGTTAATGGAGACTAAACATGTCTTTTCTGTTGATGCTTTTTTCTGATAAAGTTTCTCTGTAAATATGGAGTGACTTTCACCTATATTCCTTTCAGAGGGCTATATTTGGTGATGAATTCACTGTCCTGTAAAAATATGTATAGATTTACACAGCCAGATAAGAGGGAAAGGAAAAGAAGGCACTGGTATTTATTGATAGCTAAACATCTGAGGCTTCAAATACATTATCCTTGGATAAAGTGTACATTATAGAGAAACTTTTAGTTGGTAGCTGAATCCTTTATCTATTACTGTGTAACAAATCACCCCAAAAGTCAGTGGCTAAAACAACCATTTATTGTTTCTAATGGGTCCATAGTTTAGCTGAGCAGTTCAGCTAATCTGTGCCAGGTTTGGCTGAGTGTGTCTGGACTTGCTCATGGGTCTGTGGTCTGATGGTGGGTTAGGTAGAAGCTTCGTAGTCTAAGAAAACCTTAGCTAGGAAGGCTAGGATCTGCTTTACAGGATCTCTCATCATCTGATAAGCAATCCTGGTATTGTTCACATGGCAAAAGCAGACGTCCAAAGAATGAGTGAGTGAAAGCATGCAAAGGCTCTTGAGGCCTAGGCTTGGAATTAGCACCCTGTCACTTCTTCCCCCATTCATTCTTTCACCAAAGCAAATCTCAAGCCCAGTCCATGTTCAAAGGTAGGGAAATCAACTCTAATATTTGATGGAATGATTTGCAAAGTCACATTGTGAAGGGTGTGAATACAAGGAAGTTATTAATTGGGCTGTCAATTAGTCTACCACAGTAGTTACCACAGATGCCCTACAATGTCGCTTACTACCCAGGTTGCCTGGTCAGAAACTTTGGGCCAATGTTCACTAAGATGAGCATCCATTTACTGACCACATTAAGTGCATATGAGATAGACAGATAAGCACATGTATGATAAGTGTTATGAGGCAAAAGTTCACAGGCTAAATAATCATCTAAAAAAAAGACTTGACCTAGGCTGAGAGGTCAGGAAATCCTTTATTGAGGATATAACGTGGCATTGAACTATGAAGGCTGAATAGGAGAAAAGGCCCAGGAATGTACAAGGCATCGAAGCAGGCAGGAATATGGCCCTTTGGAAGAGCAGAAAAGAGGCAAGTGTGGTTGAAGCAGGAAATTGCAGGGATGCAGTAAAGATAACCTGCCCCCTATTTTGCAGGCCTTCGTGTTTAGGCCATGTTAAAGATGGGAGTTTTTAATCCTCAGAAAAATGAGAAAGTTTAAAGGCCTTTAAGAGAGAACCCAGATCAAATTTCCATATTCATAGACTATCCCTGACTGCTAAAGGGAGAATGGATGCAAGGGCCTCAAGGGAAGATATGGAGTGATAAATTAGAAAGATATTTCAGATGAAATGTGAAAGAGGCTTAGATGAAAGTTGTCACAGTGGAAATCAAGAAGGGAAAGGCCCTAGTAATATTTTAAGAATGAAATTAATGGATAATGAGGAATAGACTTGTTTATGGCCTCTGCAACTATGTAAATGGATGTGTTATTGACTGAGTTCAGAAATGTGAGAGAAGGTTCAAGAAGAGGGGAAGGATCATGAGTTTGGCTTAGTGTAAGTGCCTTTGAGACATCCAAGTGAAGACTGAAAGACATCTGAGCTGGAGATGTACCTCAGGGAGTCATAGGTATATAGAGAGTAATAGAAGCCATGGACATCAATAGCTCCCTGAGGAAGAGAGTTGATAATAAGAAGGCAGGAAGCTCCAGAATCAAGCCTTGAGAAACTCTGAAATTGAAAGTTGGGTAGAAGAGGATGAGAATATACTAAAGAGAAGTATCTAGATAGGTAGGAGGAAAGTCAAGAGAGTGTGGTGTTATGGATGCCAGGGGAACAACAGTCCATGCTGTTAACTATTACTGAGTGATCAAGGAATTTGAGAGTGAAACAGCCCATTGGTTGTAGTGACATGGAGGTCATGGCCAACTTCATTGAGAATAGTATAGGTGCCGAGCAGTGGGGCGTATGAAGAGAGAAAATTAACAAACAGACCCTTCTAAATGCCACACTGGTAGTTTGCTTCAGAGGATTCACCTCTGAAAATTCAATAGAAGTCTTGAGATGTTATAATTCCCCTGTTTACTTTGTCTTCCATCTTCCTCTATAGTTTGGTGAAACAAATTCATAGGATTTTAAATTTGGCCCCTTCATATTAGTGTGCATGGGAAAAAAAAAAGACTAGGAAACTTTTAGTAAGAATGTGAGAGAAAGGATGTTCACCTTTGTGTGTCTATTCTCTTGGTAATACCTGGAATTTATGTTCTTTCCTATATCTGCTCAAGCTTAGATTAAGTACTCGTTAATATTTGCAAGTAGTAAGGTAAGTATTCCATTAATGTTGTCTCTTAGTAGTTTAGGACCTAAGACTCCTCAGAATCTTTTGTTGCTCTCCCAGTGCACTCCTTCAGATCTCAGCATTACTCTAAGTGCAATCATCTGGTTCTACAGAAGTATTCACACACAATAATTGAAAGGAAGGAAAAGCCATTGTCCTGTTAATATTAATGTATAATTCCGGTGTCTTGCTTTATGTCCAAGGCTATAATTGTATACCAGAAGACTCTCTTTCTACTTTTGCTTTTCAGTTCTTCTCTTTGCATGGAGATAAATTCTTATCAAGGCTTTTGCCTTTCCCACTTTGAGTCATTTCTCTATGTAGTACAGCAACATCTTTTCTCAGTGATTCATCTTTGTATTTCACATATGCAGTATTTCCTTATGTATCCTATGATTTAAAAATATGCCCCAATTATTGGGTTTTTTTTGGAAAAATTACCACTGCTAAGAACAGTGACAGTGAGAAGCAATAAGTGATCTCTATTTACTGGGTAGATTTTTACAAATGCTTTAATAAATGGCCTGAGAATACTTCATAAGGAACAACCCTCTAAGAAAGAAATGAATTTTTATTTAAATCTCTTACTAATACTCAGGATGTTTCATTTTTTCCTCCCAACTTTATTCCTTTTCTTGGTGACCTCATCATCAGTCACATGTCACCAAACTGGAGAAATTAAATCTGCACCTTGGTGGCAATACTGGTCCCACCACATTGACAGGCAGTTCTTTTGTCCTTTGGCTGTGGGGAGGTCCTATTAAGCCATCAAAGCTCACAGCTGGCATGTGGGCAGGTTGAAGAGGAAAGAACAAGACAGAGCTTTTATTTTTTTAGATGGGATTCCCTTTCCTTGTTACTTTCTCCATTTTCATTCACGGGAAATGGTATGCCTCGTTGAAGAAAATGCTCTAAATATAAGAGAAGAAAGTAGAATAAAATGAGTCACTGGGAGATCAGGGATTTCTATCTGGGAATATTTATCTCTTTAAGGCTGTCAGAGTGCATGTTTCTGCTTGTTGTTAGAATCATGATCATTGGTCACATGCCTTCTGTTTTATTAATAGTGGGCTGTACTTTTCTGGAGGATAGATTGGCTTCTAATAGCTGCTTAAATCCATGTGGAAACTAAGCAAAGCAGGGAAGAAGGAGCAGCAGTCTGTGTTTACAGGCTTCCGTGGGTAGCAGAGTGATTGAATAAAACAGTGCTGCCATAAACTGATGAAGTGAGGGCCAGCCGCTGGCCGTTGCCTGCCCTGCACCAGCTCTGTGGCCATAGGCATGTGACTTACCCAAAGTCCCACTTCCTCCACTGTAAAATGGGCCTGGTAATAATGCTTACCTCATATAGAGTGGTTGTAAGGATTCGATGAGTTAATACGTGAATAGTAGCTGCTACTTAGGACTGCAGGAGTGGTTTGTTGAATAACACATGGGTTCTCTCTGTCACTAAGAATGTCTTAATAGTTAATTATTTATTGACTGATTTCTCTGGGCCAGGCATTGTGTTTTATGTGCTTTAATTTTTTTCATTTAGCCTTCACACAATTCATAAGGAAGATACCGTATAATAGTATCCTCATTGTATGGATGAGAAAGTTGGGATTGAGAGATATTAACTTTCTTTTCATGATCCATACAGATACCTAAGTAGCAGGACTCCAACCCTAGGTTCCTGAACACTGTAGCACACCACCCTCACCAGAAGCCTTTCAGGCAGCCTTCCTGCCCATCATGTAGTGTATTTTCACTCTCTAAAACTACACACACTAGGCTGAGTGTTTGAACCAGAAAATTCAGCTATGTAGACTCAACTTTTTGAGCCAAGATAACTGATATAAGTGATAACACCTTTTTGATAGAGGAGTGCAGACTTGGATTTCAGTCCTAGCTCTATTCCCTACTGACTCCGTGACCTTGGGAAGTGTATTAGTCTGTTTTCACACTGCTGATAAAGGCATACCCGAGACTGGGCAATTTACAAAAGAAAGAGGTTTAATTGGACTTAGAGCTCCACGTGGCTGGGGAAGGCTTATAATCATGGTGGAAGGCAAAGAGGACCAAGTCATGTCTTACATGGATGGCAGCAGGCAAAGAGAGAGGGAGCTTGTGCAGGGGAACTCCTCTTTATAGAACTATCAGATCTCATGAGACTCACTCACTGTCACGAGAACAGCACGGGAAAAACCCACCCCCACAATTCAGTTACCTCCCACTTGGCCCCTCCCACAAAATGTGGGAATTCAAGATGAGATTTGGGTGGGGGCACAGCCAAGCCATATCAGGAAGGTTACTTAATTTTACCAAAACTTAGTTTCTCACATTTACATTATGTCCATAGATTCTTCTTCCTGGGATAACTCTGAGGATTGGCTGAGATGCATGTTAATAATACTTCACAAATAATGTGTTGCATTCTGTTGGGTAAAACTCAGATGGGGTTTTGTCGAGGGTTATCTGAATGGAAAATCTCCTGAGAGCTGATTTTGGGCTATGTTAAATTAACTATGTCACTATTATAGGAGAGCTAGTTATTCTAATCTGTCCTGCTCATTCAGCGTCCTACAAGTCCAGGCCTAGAGCCTGAAATAAGAAACTATTTCCATTCAGTATTTTCAAGTAATTGGCCATCACAAGTAATAAGATGGTTTGTTGTAAATGCCAATAGTGATAGACTGAGTTTGAAAAAAGGAGGGTGGGGGGTGGGACTTATTGACCAGAGAAAAAACAAGCCAAAGCCTTGGCTAATTTGTGTAATCAGCTTTATCAATTTGCATAAATTGTGCATCAGGCTATATCCCTCTTGGGTATAATAAGCCCAAATTTAGTTTTTCTAATTTTAAAGTCATCAGTTGCTCTTTTTTTTTTTTTTTTTTTTTTTCCTGCTTCTTCTGTTCATTTCTGGGACTCGTGTGGGTCACACCTCCATGCATCTGTCAGGTGGTCTAATGCATCCCTAATTCTCGGGGACCCTGTCAGTGCTTTGCAGTAGCATCTAATGCTTATTTTCCAAAATTGGCCCAGCCTCGACCTTGGTCCTACACGCTATTTACGTCTCTAACTATATTTCATGTGCCTCTTCTTTTGTTATGTCCTTGTTCAGATCAGGATGTGCCAAATATTTTTAAATGAACCCCTTCTATTTGCTGTGTTCTTCAATCATATCCTTTCAAATGACTCTGCCAAATTCTAGATTTTTCCCTAGCAAGCTTCTGTCCTAGATTCCCCCCCTTGCTTTCTCTCATTACTTCTTTCTCAGCACTCATGACTTCTGCTAAGGATCTCTAGATAGTTCCAAAAGGTCTCAGAAAGTTTTTATTCTATTTCAAGGTTTAATAGATAAACTGTAATGATTTTAGGGCTACAATATAGATCCCTTTTACCTCCCTCTTCTAACCTTGTGCTACTCTCTCAGTTCAAGCCCTCCCCATATTTTTTTGCATAGTTTTTGGGGTATTCTCATTGACATCTCATAGATATCAATTCATCTTTCATATTTGCCACTGCAATCTGAGCTTGGAAATGATTGAAATATATCTAATCAAAAGAAGTGAGCATAGAACTTGTTCACCAACTGTAATAATTAGAAAACTAGTGAACCTGCTTGAAACTAGCAAGTATTTAAGAATAAACATGAGAAAACGCTATTTTATGTAGCATGTAGGTAGCATAGACAAGGTTATACAAGCTGAGAACATTAATAAATTTTAGAAGGGTTTAAACTTATGGATAATTCTTTAGACTGTATCCTTAACCTTTGGAGGGTGAGGTCACATGGGAGCCTGGGCCACAAACATCTTCAAAAACCAAACACTAAGTTTGTGGACAATTGGTCAAACCCAGACAGTATTTCTTAAGATTTTACGCTGTCCAGAGGGCTGAACTTCTGACATAAAAATCTTCATCTCAAAGATACAAGTGTGAACCAAATGTCCTTTTAAAAACAGTAGCTAGTTATGGCACTAGAGATGTTTAAGCCCCAGGCTTTACAAACAATTTTATAATATCATTAGCCTAAAGATTGCCCCTGCCTCTATTTCATAACACCAACATTTGCAAATCTGGGCATTTGCAATTTTTTCTGTTTCTTTCAATGTCACTGGAACTCTAGCATCTGCTTTCAGAGAATAAACTTTGCTTTCTCTCCTCAAACCCATGGAGAATGACAAAGGAGAGGAATGATGAACTTCTTTTATGACCTCAGCCTCAGTCACGGCCAGCCTGATCATATTTCCTTTGGGCTCTGGCTATATTGGCCAATCATTTTCATGGCTGGTTTAAAGAGCATGTGCCTAATTTAGAGCTGCTGACACAGGGCAGGGAAACAGCCACCTGGCAAATGCCTTGGGCTTTGAATGATTCCACTAACTTGAAGCCTAGGCCAAGTTCCCCTCAAGTTGTACTGAGGTTTGTAAACCTTTTGGCAATGCTGGGCTAGGACTGGACCAGGTAATCAGAGTTTCATGGTCCTCAGCTAGGTGTGAAATTTTAATCAGAGGGATTTTATTTTTGCAAAAATATAAGGCACCACCAGGCATGTCACATAGAATTAGGCATTGGATGCACTGAAGTTCAAGAGGAGTCAGATGGTTTCTTACAAAATGGCAAATCCTGTCATCTTTGATGGGACATTAAAAATAAATGGAATCAGGGTAGTTCTATTACCCTCTTCGTCTTATGGGGAAATATTACAATATAATTTTTAGTTCATCCACATTTTAGAACTGGATAATTACTTTCCATTTTAATTGCAAGATGGCACAGAAAATGCATAAGCTTCAGCCCAAAAATACACTCTCTGATCCAGTAGATATTGTAGAAACCACTTGCTATTATATCCAATATGGTCTCCAGACGCACTCCAGACTCTCAGAAGTTCATCTAGAGTGGTTTCAGCAATCCTTATATCTGAAAAATAAACACTAGACACAGAAGACACTGGGACATCAGGCTAAAATGAGAGCAGGCTCTTACCCAGCAAGACAAAGCCAGAGCTGGCTCCTATACAAAGGGAATTTAAAGCTTAGTAAGGAAGCAGGGCTGACTGCTAATGGGGAGGATGGATGAGGAAGATGTCTCTGTGGCTTAGTAGACCAAACTCCACAGAGCTCATCCAGAGAGATTCTGGAGAGACAGAGTCCTTTGAGTGTTCTCTGCCAGACCTCTGCCAAAAACTGAGACCAAGTCACCATATGCTGCCTATTACAGGGGTAATTCACATGAATGCCATGTGAACTAGTTTCTTGCCATCTCTTCTTGACCTTGGGCAAGTCACCAGATCTCCATGGGTTTTGTGGTAGCTTCTTCCTCTCTCTGACTGGGATGTGGAAGCCAGGGGTGGGAATGGCAGGTAGTACTGGGCACGGAACAAAATGTGGCTTCTAGAATCAGACTGCTTGATTTGAATCCTGGTTCTGCACTTCCCAGCTGTGTGACATTGGGAAAGTTGCTTACTCTTTATGTGCCTCAGTTTTGGCGCCCATAAGATAGGGTTAATGGTAGAATTCACCTCAAAGAGTTGTGAGGATTAAATAAGTTATAGACAAGAAGGCTTTAACTCAGTAATCCCTCAATAAATATGATGATGATGATGACGTCTCAGCCAAAGAAGCTATGCGGTGTGTGTGTGTTTAACCAGAGAGAGGTGTGTAACTCAAGTGATTTAACAAGGGAGCCTGGGCCTAAGGTGTGTGGGCTGTGATAGAAAAGCATAAGTCCAGGGGAAAGGGATTTCTAACCCCTCACTCCTTGAGTCTGGAGACAGTGATGGTACTGGGGATCTCAGGTCACCAAGGTCCATTTCTTCACTGACGACCAGTCTCCTGGTTTCAGGGGCAGGGGCTTGTTAATGTCACTGCCAGTTGTCTCACTGAGGAAAAACTAGACAATGGGTGGGACACAAGAACTAAGAACTAAAGGGGATGAGATTCCTTAGGGGTAACTGAGCAAAAGTTTTAACTTTCTCTTCTCAAGTGAAGAGAGTAGTCAAGACATGGGTCACTGGGCCGTTAAACATTCCTGGAGGGCTCAGAGAGATCCAAGGCGAGGCACCCTGGATGTGGAAGGGCCAAAAAGCCTTGTAATGTGAATAGAACCTCAGTAATTCAAGCTAACAAAACTAGATCTATTGTTTACATTTCTTCCCTCTTGAGGCTTGCATTTTCACAGGTGGGGCTGGCCATGAATGTGGCCATTCCTTTATGTTTTTCTCCTATTTCTCAGCCGTGATAGGATGCCTGTCGGTGATTTGATACCTGACTGCTTGGTGTGATTATTTATAATCTGCTCATGTTTTCTTTTTCCAAGTTTGTTCTATATCATTTTCATGAATACCTTCATAAGAAGGAAATAAGACAAATAAAAGAACTGCCTTATTTGTGTTTACCAGAGTACTTAAAATTTGCTCTGAGCCATTCTTCATGGGAAAGACAGACAGGAGTACTGATTATACTTAGGTTTAAAGTCTTAGTTGGCTGCATTTCTTTATCTCTCTCATCAGCACAAGTAACTTGACTGCAATCATTATGTTTTAAAATAAAAAGAATGTTTTTTAAAATTCTTAATTCTTTAAAATACCTCTAGAAAAGTCATATAGTATGTCTCTAATAGCTAAAATGATGTAGCAGTTGATTCTTCATATCTTCTTACACACATTAAATGAAACATAATATTTTTGTGAGTTTTCTTGTTTAATGGAAACTATACTGTTAATTGTATTTGTAGAAAGGTGAGGAAGATGGAAATGTGTCAGCTGAAGGTGACTCAGTTGAGGCAGGAAGCAAGGAAGCCTTTCCCTGAGAAAAAGCTTTGGTTAGCTTTTGTGCAGTGGCTTGATTTGTCCATGTTATTGACAGATGCTTGAGTACTATAGAGAAATCCTTCAACAACGTGAAGAGAACTTTAAGCCGATTATATACCTAAATTAAACATTGACAACAATAAAAACTGTTAGAGAAAGAGAACACAATTGGGACTTTTTATTTTAAATGACATACTGTAAATTCTTTTGTACTGAGCATATAAATGCAACCAAAACCCAGTAGTTTCTAACAGTTAATTTATGCATATATTGAGTTTCAAATACTAATTTAGTAATTCAGCAACTACTTGAATTTCTTTATCATGAATCTCTGCATTTCTGTGTCTTTCCTGTGCCTATCCCATATGTACTCTAGAGTCCTAAGTAGCATGATATAGTTTTCTCATTGGTTTTCTTGGTTGGGATCATTTATTTTTAATATACCACTTTGTCAATATTCTTAATATTCTTGAATTTTCATTCATTTAATATATATTTTTTCATCATTCTTGCAACAAACCTAGAATTATCATAGTTCTAGATATAGAAAATGCAGACTATGTTTACCCCTGAATTTAAAAAACTTTGTAATATTACCAAGGAGATAAAAATGCATGAAATGAGAGTAGCTTGACAGTGTTAACTATCTGTGTAATACGGTTCCCAAGAAGAGAAATATTTTGATTGTCAGTTTGAATTGTCAAAGAGGGGACCATGGGCCGGGCTTGGTGGCTCATGCCTGTAATCCCAGCACTTTGCGAGGCCGAGGCAGATGGATCACGAGGTCAGGAGATCAAGACTATTCTGGCTAACACGGTGAAACCCCATCTCTACTAAAAATACAAAAAATTAGCCAGGCGCGGTGGCGGGCACCTGGAGTCCCAGCTACTCAGGAGGCTGAGGCAGGAGAATGGCCTGAACCCGGGAAGCAGAGCTTGCAGTGAGCCGAGATAGCGCCACTGTACTCCGGCCTGGGCGAAAGAGTGAGACTCCATCTCAAAAAAAAAAAACCAGAAGAAATAAACTTAGGGGATGGAGGGAGAAATTCCAGGCGGAAAGATTGGCATGACCTGAGGCTTGTGTCATCGTTAGTGTTTTGATTGATTTTATTACCTTATTGGAACAGGCTGCCTATATGGATGTGGGGTTTAGAATGGGCCACACTCCTTCGAACCCACCCAATTTGAGATTTAACTCTGTGATTTTCCATCATGAAATAAGAGTAATTTGAGACCTGAGACCATGTCCTTTTCATTTCTCTGACCCCAGTGCTGGGCACTTAGAGGTTATCAACTGAATGAAGGAATCTTTCAAAATATAGAATTTCCCTATGCAGTTTGCCTGAGAGATCAATCAATCAGTGCTTGGACAGATCCATTGATTTGAAGCTCTCTTCTTTCCAAATCCATGCCATTGTTGGACTCTTGATTTCTAAAAGCCCTTTTCAAATAATGAATTGAAAATTACATCCAGCAGCTTCTGCCCACTGGTCCTGGTTGTGCCTTCTGGAGCCAATTTGGCAGCCCCACAGCTCGTTCAGGTGGCAAAACATTTTCGGCCTGGTCCATTTTGGCTCAGGTTGTATAGACACACCCATGCGTTTGACTTCCTTTGGGGATGTTTTGCGAGATTATTAATCAGTATGGTCCAAAACCAGACAGGACAGCCTAAATGGCCTGCACCTTTTGTTCTTTTCTGGTGGAAGAGAAAGACACACTGACCCTCCTAAAATCCCCAGAAACCCTGGCAAGTCACTGGTTCTGCTGTGAATACATTGATGGGAGTGATTCTAAGAGGCATGCCTTCCAAATCCTGGGACATTTTGAATCCCAGCTGCCTCCTACCTTAGCAGGGTAGCCTCTGCTTTCCCTCTAGGGACAAGAAAAGAGCTCCTTGAACACACTGGCTAATCTATATTTTTATTTTGTTTTTCAAGGCAAATTTTAATAACTTCTGTAAGTGTCATCTTCCTATTTGGCAGTTTGTGACCTGAGGTGATACCTACCACTTTGGCCAGAATATCCAGGCAGCAGGAGATGCTAGCAAGCTAGGCAAGATGGGGTTGCAGTAAAATTTTTTTCTTTCTTCTCCATCCAAACTTTTTCCCTAGGACTTTTTCCCAAGTGACATGTCAGCTGTAAAAACACGAATCTTCCCTCTCCTGGTGCCCTGTGCCCCCCCTCCCCCCCGCCACCTCCCAATACATACGCTATTTATCAAATCTAAGAATAAAAAGAATGCAATTTCAAAGAAAGCTTTTAAAGATTTCAATTTCTTTACAAAAAAAAGACAAAGCACATGTGATCATCTAGAGGTGTCATGCTGAGTGTTTGCTGTTTGACACTTAGCTGTCATTAACAGCTAAGCATTATTCTTATTTTGTGGGTAGAAATAATCAGGGTCTCCACACATGCCACATGTTTAAATCAGTGATGTTAAGAGTCTCCATTCAGGGAAATTTGCTGACTGCACTGAACTCACAGTTTGTGAAGCAGCTTTGTGCTGGTTGAAGGGGAAGAGAGCTCTGGCCATTTCTGGCAAAAAGCAGGTCTTGTTTTTCATTACTCCCTGGTGATCACAGGATATCTGATGTAGTGGGGTCCAATATGGCCACATGTGGCTATTAAGCATGTGAAATGTGGCCAAAGACATGCTGTAAGTGTAAAATATGACACTATTTCAAAAATTTAATATAAAAAAGTAAAAATCTCATTAAGGATGTTTTATATTCCATGTCAAAATAATTTTTTGATGTATTGGGTGAGATGAAATATTATTTATTTCCAGCTGCTTATTTTACTTTTATAAGAATTGCTACTATAACGTTTAAAATGACATATATATTGATAGGACCATACTGATCCTAGAGAGGCAGGGAAGGTGTTGCCCAAATGGAAATCCATGATTAATCCATTGCCACCTCATAAATGTAATTTCTGAAAACATTAAATGA
The DNA here is from genome assembly GCF_006542625.1 of Nomascus leucogenys. Taxonomy (NCBI): domain Eukaryota; kingdom Metazoa; phylum Chordata; class Mammalia; order Primates; family Hylobatidae; genus Nomascus; species Nomascus leucogenys. Next base: position 23,449,708 of record NC_044388.1, read on the forward strand.
CATATTTTCTCCTGAATTGAAAAACATTATTTTATTTATCCAGAAATCTATGACCATGTCCTTGTTTTGGTACAGGTTAAAAGGAAATGATTTTTGTTAGCTGTTTTAGTCCATGGGAATGCAATGTGTAGTGTTCACAAGTGTAGTGTTAGCAATCATGTCTCTAAATTTCATAGACTGCTCAATGGGGCTCTTCCCTCTGCTTTAGACTTTCTGCTTCCAGATTTGGCTTGGTTTGTATGATGCTATGGATCACATATCTAAGTGTTACTTAAACTTCAAAACCCACTGGACTAGAGATGAAGTACCTAGATCTTGAGAAATCATTCAACATACAGCAGGGATCTCAGGGCACTCTAGTTACAGGACACCCCTTTTCTGAACCTGCCTGAGACACCAGTGTCTGGGTGAACCATCCGATCTCCAACTTTTATCCTTAGTTAGTAATTTAACTATAAGCCATGTACTAGGGTATGTAAATAAATTATGGCTATTTCTCTTAGAATGTGTGAACATCAATTTATCCTATTTGTTTACTATTCTTGACAAATTGTCAAGTATCTTTATAGCATTTATTTACTATTCTGTATTTATCTTTCACTTAAAAATTATTAAAAGTGAACATGGCTGGGAAATGTTACTATATTTAGCCTTTTAAATTAATCCATGGTACAGTTTTTCCTAGAATGGTCAGACACACAGACCTTGACTTGAACCTGAATTTTTCACATTCCTTACAAGTAGTTATCTCATGAATTTGGTTATCCTCTTTGTCTCTTCACTGGCTCCAAAGGGAGGCTTTTGACTTCCTTCCTTCATTTTCCTTCCACGCCTCCAGCCGCTGGATCCTATACCCTCCCTACACAACATTCTCTGAACTCCCTCTAAGGTCAGAAAAAGCAGGAATGATGGGACAGGTGTCTGACTGTTCTGGGAAGGGGTAAAAGGGAAAATCTTGGTATCTAAATCTGCCCTGTTCAATATGGAAACCACCAGCTAATAGTATGACTATCAAGCACTTGAAATATGGCTAGTGATGTGTTGCAAGTGTAAAATACATATCAAATTTGAAAGAAAATGTCTTATTCTTACAAACATAAAACTACGACACAAATTGCCTGTCATAACTCTGTTTCTATTTTGAGCCTCCATTCTGCAAGAGTTGGGGAAACAGAATCAATTTGGAGTCACCCTTCCCTTCTCTCCTTTGCCTGGATTTGTAGCTGCTCTGGAGGCTTACCTGATCCCAAGACACTGTGGGGATGTGAGGCCTAGCATCCTTCCACCTCAGCAAGGCCCTTTAAGAGCCAGGGCTTGGTTACTTCTCCCACCATGCTGGTTGCTGGAATCTCAGAGAAGCTGCCTAAGGCCCTTTCCAACTTGCATGCTGCCATCTAGCATATGGTGTGATTTTGGGTCCCCTGGAACATGCTGGGATGTAGGAAGCCCTCATGGGCTATCTGAAGTTCTGTTGGCTTAGACCAGGCATGGGCAAACTATGGCCCACAGACCAAATGGGGACTGCTGTCTGTTTATGTAAATAAAGTTTTATTGGAACATAGCCATATTAATTCATTTACATATCACTTGTAGCTACTTTTGTGCTGATGACAGAACTGAGTATTTGTGACGGAGTCCATGTGCATACAAAAGCTAAAATGTTTACTATCTGGCCCTTTAAGGAATAGTTTGCCAACTCTTGACTCGGACACACCAGGTACCCATATCTTCTCTGGGCTTTTCCCACCTTCCCACATTCCCAGGGCTCTACCTGAGAACTGGGGTGTAGGTTTCTTATACTTTCACATCTCATCAGCTGTCGTTTCCCCCATATCTCCATCCCAGACTCATAACGAAGGTATCAGAATCCAGGCTCATTTCTCAGGGACCTCACCAGTATCTAAACTCTAATCAATTCCCTTCAGGAAAAGAAGACTTCCTTTCAGTTCTTTGAGTATATTTCCAAATCATTGTCTACGCAAAGTCTAGGGTTTAAAATTCAAATCTCAGGTTTTTTCTCAAATTTCCATTATGCATCCTTTCCCTGAATCAGTGAGCATAGAATTGTTTAGATCGGTGTCTCTTAAAGTGTGGGCCACAGGACGGCAGCATCAGCATCATCTGGGAATGTGTTACAAATGCAGATCCTTAGACCACATCCCAGTCCCACTGAGCAGGCAGGAAACCGTTGGGGTGGGGCCCAGGAATCTGTGTTTTGATAAGATCTTCAAGTGGTTCTCATGCAGGCTAGAGTTTGGTAACTAGATTGAGTGGATTAGATCAAGTGGACTATATTGAGCGATGTCGGGAGTGGAGACTGGAAGAAAGCATTGGATCAAAACCGCAGTCTAATATTTCACTCCCATCATGGCTGTGCTTATGTCTACTCTTACAGTTCTTTTTCAGGTACCAATTTGCTTTAATTCATCAATGTCATGCCTACGGTGGCCCAGAAACTGTGATGACATATTCATAGAAGCCCAAGGCTCTTTGTTTCTCCAAGCTGTTGGTACTTCTTTATTTAGTCCTCTGTCCAGGTCAAGGCTCATCCTTAGTAGCTGGAGATCAATTTCCCCTTCCCTTATCTCCAAACTGGACTGTGTATACTCAGGATTACAGTGTGTACTGAGGGATTTGCTAAGCTATGCCATTAATGGGGAACACTGGGCCCGGCAATCTAGATTTGACGAAAACCTGTATGGCTAAGCATGGGTAAAATGGAGATAGAATATATTATTTGCATTTATTTTAGAGAGAAAACAACATATTTGTAGGATTGCTGCAGGCTCTGCCATTTCAGCCTCCAGGGAATGTATTCACTGTCCTTTGCCAGTGGAAATGTTTGGGGAGTCCTCGAGTAAGTAATCTGAGGGGTGGTAGAGTGCAACTTGCAGACCGAGTTTGGGCACGTAACTCATTCATTAATCAGGGACTGTTCCAGTTAACTTCTTTATTCTGTTACTCAGATATTCACCTTTTCACCCGGGTAGTCTTAATTCTTAACCATGTACTATCTATATTTGGATCTGTTTCTTCCTTCATATTCATTTCTTTCCTAGTCTTCTTCCCCTCCTTTTCACCCTATGCCTTCTAAACTCACTGATCATGTTTATAAGAAAGCTACTGATTCAGCCAATGTTTGAATAAATGTTTTGGGGGTCTCTTGCAGCTCCACTTTTGCTTTTGTGCTCTGATCAGCTAACCAATGCATCTGATTTATTCTAAAATAACTTTCGGCACACACTGCTTACTTAGATATCTCTGCCCAGCCTTCTGCCAAACTCAGCATGTTTGCTGCAGGCTTAGATACTGCCCAGTGGAGCTCCTTGCTCTGGATTCTCCCTGTTCACAACCTTTTACACCTTGTTCATGCAAAGCTTTGTGTACTGAATAGATAGTCTGCCTTGTGAGATACCTACCTTGCTGTTTCTCTCACACCAAAATGACTGTGTATGTGCAGTAGCATATTCACCCACATTTTTGTATACTCGTTTTGGAGCCCTTTAAAAAATGTAACCCTGGAGGGAAATTTCCCACACATTTCCTTTAAGTTGGTTCTTTTTCTATGCATTTTATTATGACGTTTCCATTTTTGAAGGCTGATAAGTCAATAAGGAAATCTTATGGCCAAATAGAAATGTGAATTTGAAAATTTCCCATTTCAAGTTTCCAGCATTGCTTGTTTATTTTTGCTGTGAGAGTAGTGGTATGTTAGATTTAGGAAAGAAATGAGCCTGTCTTTTTCCTTTTTCCTTTGTTTTGCTAAATAATTCATAGCGAAAATCCATGATTTTTCACAGATCTTCTCTATGTCAAGTAGCACTGAGCTAAAGATAGCAAGTAAGGGGAAAACCTCAGTAATTATCAAGAATTTGGATACTTTTCTTTTATTACCAGAAATATTCATGACCAACCTTGTGTCTAAGTCCAGTATTTACTGGCTCAAATTGATCACAACTCGCTCCCTTTTAGTTGCAGCCAGAAAAAATTAACAATTGAAATATAGAGGCTTTTATATTAATTTTTAATGCTGATTATCATTTTCCAAGGTTTCCTTTGGAGGGAATACTCTAAATATTGTTGATATGTGATTTTCCTCTGAATATAATAAAGACATAGGTATTTGACTAACTTCTGAATTCCACCTTTCCCACTTCCTCAAATATTTAAAATATCTTATTTGAGTCTACTGCCATACCACCCTGAACACGCCTGATCTCGTCTTAAAATATCTTATTTGAAAAATAATCCCCTAAATAACTGACTAAAGAAAAAAAAAATTCACCACAGTGAGATCTCCTGGCAGGTTTCATGGGATCCAATGACTGGAGTTAATTCCATGCCAATGAGAGCTTCATCGTCAGTGGTTATAGCAAGAGTTAAGAGCCCAGTATCAAGTGGGCAATATGATTTTCAATGAAAGCATTCATTTTCCTCTAAAAAAAGAAAGTCATCAATTTGGATTTTCTATAATGAGAACTATCACAGAATCTTGAGTTTTTCTGGATTAGAGGATTTGAAGAATAGTTATCCAAAGAAAATGGCAGTAATGGAAATAAAATATTCTCTATCAAAAAATTCCGGCCAGGCTTGGTGGCTCACGCCTGTAATCCCAGCGCTTTGGGAGGCCGAGGCAGGCGGATCACCAGGTCAGGAGATCAAGACTATCCTGGCTAACACGGTGAAATTCTGTCTTTACTAAAAATACAAAAAATTAGCCACGCATGGCGGTGTGCGCCTGTAGTCCCAGCTACTCGGGAGGCTGAGGCAGGAGAATGGCGTGAACCTGGGAAGCGGAGGTTGCAGTGAGCTCAGATTGTGCCACTGCACTCCAGCCTGGGTGACACAGTGAGACTACATCTCAAAAAAAAAAAAAAAAAAAAAAAGAAAAAAATTCCTTTGTCTTTTTCCTAAGAAGATAACTGGAGTGGCATCATGTTACATAACCTAATGCTATCATAAGTACTCTACAGAACAATTAAAAATTGAAAGACTTCATCATAATCGAACACACTCAAAGCCATTTGTATAGCTGCACTGGGTGCCCTCTTTCCCTTTCAATAATTGCAAGATCCTACTATATATTATAAGATTAGATGCATCATTTCATATCATCCATTGTAACAGGGTAGAATTCTGGTGGTGCTCCTGAGGGAAAGGGCCCTAACTGTCAAATTATCCACTTTGACTGATGGAGTAGTATCAGTGTTTGTAGGTTTCCTTTCAGGATAGAGAAGGTAGAACTGTTAATCTCATAAAGCAAGCTGCTTCTCACTCAGGACTTTTCATGGGTATCCCTCCCGTGGAAGTCTGAAGAAACTCCCAGCCAACTGTCTCTGTTTCCCTGTCCCCTTCTAAAAAATTTCATGAAATAATGTTTTCTTCATACACTACAAAACTATCATATACCCAATGTCATTAAATCCTGATAGACCTACCCAGATTAATAACATCTGATTATCAAAAGGAACTAAAAAATTCCTCTTATTTGGCATGCTCATTGCATTGAAGAGGAATGTGAGTTTTAAACCATTGACCTCAGTGGGCCTAGAGCTGCTCTGGTCAGGAGTAAAACTGGGCCTATCTCTTCCTCTCTTTTTCTAATCTGCTGACTCAGAGGAAAAACTACCCTAGAGTGAATCTCAGTAGACCTGAAAGAATGACAATATGTGCAAAATGTAGAGAAAGTAAAGGAGCAACTCCAAATTCAAAATTCATAATCACAAAGCACAGACATGAGGATACAAAATTAAAATGAAGAAAGCCAAGGAAGAAAGAAACCTAAACCCTGGTGTGTATAAAAAGCTCAGGGCAAGATTCCCTCTCCAACTGCACCAAGGCGCTCTCAATTGTGCATTCCAAACTCATTCCAGGAGCAGCACCCCCACTGATGTCGGTGGGAGCTCTGCACTCAAAAGCATTGAAGCAATGGCAATAAAGATCCACAGTGTACGAAGGAAAAAAAAAAAAACCACCACCAACAAGAAAAACTGCTTGACGTGGGCACTAAGCAGGGAGTTTCTGCCCTTAGCAACCAGAGCAGAAATGCAGGGTAGACAGCAAGCAATGAGCCCGTCTACCTGAGATTGTAACTTCTATCAGTCCCCCTAAAATTCAGAGCCTGAGTCAGTGGATGACGAAACAGGAGGCACATTTGAACCACCTGGGGAGCTTTAAAAACATAATAGTACCCCAAACCCACCCCTAGAGATTCTGATTTAATTGGTCTGAGGAGGAGCTGGGGCACTGGTGCCTTTTAAAAGCTTCCCTGGTGATCGTGATGTGCTGCAGTGTTGAGATGTGCTGCTCACGTTACTAAGTTGCTCAGAAGGTTTTGTGTCTATGTCACAGAGAGCAGGGTGGTCAGCAGACCTGTGCCTGATCGCTGCCTTGGGGGCTCAGGAACGCAGGTGGAATTAAATCTTCATTTATGAAAACTGTGGAGAAAATAAAGTATTGATCTTACTTGAGAGACTTTTATGTTAGTCAATTAAATTAGTACTGTACCTTTCTACTAGTAAAATAAGAGTACCATTACTATATGGAAATATAATGTTCCATAATATTTTTATTGTGAGACAGGGGACGTGTCTTACTGCACTCAAATGTACAGTTTATGCATGACTATAAAGTTAGCTGTAATCCATAAACAGGCGATACAGATCTTAGATATCTCTTTTAAGATCAGTTGGAAGGAAAATTCCTTATTCCTTAGCAACACCATAGGAAGCAGGATTGCCTCCAAGAAAAAAAAATCCTTATCTTTCCTAATTATTTCACATGAAAAGGCAATAGAACATTCCATTATTCTAATATTTGGAGGGGAATGAATGCTTTTCTGATGATTCTCATGTACATCATTTAAGTATTGCAATTGGAAACTGAAAAAATATGTATTTTCATTTTTTTTAGTGCTACTCACTGAACTACCCTGCAGCAAGAACCAAGAGATGTATTTTCCCTGAATGTCACGTGCAACAATAGAAAATAACATAATATGTAGGAAGATTGTGTGTTTCCTGGGTTGTTGGGGGGCGGATAGTTTCAAGCACAGTACAAATAGGCATATTACTTGAGCATTTTCACTTTAGGCTATTTGGAAATGTGTCATTTAAAATGTGGAATCCTGGCATAAGATTTTCACACTGAAATTTTTTCAAAACTATCTAAAATGTGTCTTATTTGTGAAAACGCATCTTATTAATCCATTGTGATATAAAATAACAGCTGCTAATATGATTTTAAAGTTTGTAATAAAGTGCATCAAAATGTCTATAGAATGGATCGTGACAGCACAGCCAACAAGCGGTATTTCAGGGACTTTTAATGTGTGAGTAAAATGCCAACATGGCAGCAAATGAAAACTCCCAAATGTATCTTTTCTGATTTTGACATTTACTTTCCTAATTTGGACCCCACACCCACTTGTCTCAGGAATTTCTATTGTTAGAAAGGAAGAGGAAGGTGAAAGTCATTGATGCTAAAGTAAGTACTATAACCCCTGCTACCAGTCTTTGTCAGTTAGCTATTGCGGAAAGAATGCTGTGTAACAAACCACTGTAGCTCAGTTGCTTAAAATCATTTATTCCAGTGTCTCTGGGTCAGCCAGAGTTTGGTTGATCTAGGTTGGGCTTAGGCAGGCTTGGCTCCAAGCTGCAGGATAGGTTCATTTCTGATGGAGGAGTCTTTTGTACTTTTTGGATCAGTAGCTAACCAAGCCATGTTCTTCTCATAACAATGGTGCAAGTGCAAGACAGATGAGTGGAAATACGTGAAATATTTCAAGGTCTAGGCTTGAACTGGTACACTGTCTCATCTACCTGCATTCCATTGGCCAAAACAAACCACATAGCCAAACCTGATATACGTGATGGAAGGTCAGGGGAATATACACCGCCACTAATGAGAAGAATTGCACTCACTGACAATTACAGCTGTTTGGGGTCGTCAGGGGTCAGGATTCTTGTGTGTAGCTATGGTTTTATTTTTAAAAAATGATTCGATATGCACATAAACATATAGTCTTGTTAGAGATGATATTGTGTAAGAGCGCAGTTTCTGGTGCTAGATTGTCAGGGTCAAAATCTCACCTCCCACAGCTACTGTCTTTGTGACTTTAAGCAAGTTACTTAATTGCTCTTTTCTTTAGTTTCCTCATCTGGAAATGTGGAAAGCAATAGTGCCTAACTAACAGGGTTGTTGGAGGGATGAAATGATTTATATTTGTTTTACCCTAAAAGATGAATAGGCATCTTTAGCCAGAGTAATGTGTGGCATTGAAGTCTTCCAGAGTTGTTTCTGAAGTTGTCCCTGAAATATAAACTTCTGGAGGCCAGGAACCATGCCTACTTTACATACTGTGTAGATTTTCCACTAAATCATCATATTTGGCAAGTGGCCTAACCTGTTATTTGGGTGATTATGGTGGCTAAGCACGAATAAAAATGGTTTACTTTTCTTACTTTTCCCATCTACTTCCTTTGTCAAAATATGCTGATTGCAACCTCATGACTATATTCACCTTTCCTTGGGAAACTGAAGCAAATTACATCTAACCAAATGAAAATATGATTCTTTAAAAATATATTTATTTGTCATCTACTGCGGGTAAAGAACCTTACTCGACAGTGGGGAACAGGGCCTGGGGAATGAGAATTACAAAGATGCATGAAGATGCCCTGTTCTCTTAAAGAGCTTCAACTCTATCAAGACAGATAAGACACGTGCATATGGGTGCATATAGGTAATAGTGAAGCCCAACAGAAAAGTATATGCTAGAGAGAGGTGGGGGCATACGTTTTGATGAACAGAGTGAAGAGCTGTCTTCATTGTGAGTTTATTCATCAATAGAATGGAAATAATAATGGTACTTATAGAGTTGTTGCAAAGATTAATATATAAAGCACTTATAACATGTTAACCATTATTATTATTAGTGGCAAGATACCTCATGGCTATGGAAAGAGATGAGAGGGAAGGGTGCACAAAGGACATATTTAAGCTGAAACTTGTCGTTTCCTGAAGATTTGAGCATACAGAGATGGAAGGAACAAAACGCGTCACTGTTGGGAGTCAAGTTTTGGTTTAGACAGCCTGGCTTTCATCTCTACTCCATCACTTAATATGTAAACTTTTCAAGTTTCTTAAGTGCTCTGGCTGACCTATGAGTTTCTGAAAGAGATGTGTAAAAAACTTCATGTATGTTTGAAGATTTGTCAGTTTCTTAGAATTCTTTCTATTTTTGCTTATGTATGTTGAGAATCAGGATAGTCTTATCTTTCTGGGTAAACTGTTCTTTTCTTTTAATATTATGTAATAGTTCTTTTCACACCTAGTAATTATCTAGTCTATCTCATAGTAATATTGTTATAGTGGGCTCATGCTAACACTGTTATAGTAGTTTATTTTTGTCAGTGTTTTCCTAGCATGTCTTTTCCTTCCTTAATATTTATCATCTGTTTTAGTCAGAGCTCTTTAGAGAGACAGAAATGATAGAATATATAGAGAGATTTTGAAAAGGGTTTTAGGGAAATTGGCTCACTTGATTATGGAGGCCGAGAAGTCACACGATAGGCTGTCTGCAACCTGGAGAACAAGGAAAGCTGATCGTATGGCTCTTTCAAAGTCCAAACGCCTCAGAACCAAGAAAGCCAATTGTGTAATTCTCAGTGTGAGTCCAAAGGCTTGAGAACTGGAGAGTCCCCGCAGTCCAAAGGTCAGAGAACCTGGAGTTCTGTCATCCAAGAGCAGGAGAAGAAGGGTGTACAAGCTCGGAAGAGAGGGTGAGAATTCACCCTTCCTCTGCCTTTTTGCTTTATCTAGGCCCTCAGCTGTTTGGATGGTTTCTCACACGCTAGAGGCAGATCTTCCCCACTGAGTCCAGGGGCTCATATGCCAATCGCTTCTGGAAACACCCCCACAGACACACCTGGGGCAGTGCAATCATTCTAATCAAAAGTAAAAAACAACCTGAGTTTCCTTTCCAGCAGTAGAGGGATGGATTCAGTGCCTGCTGAAACATTGAGAATAAATAATGCTTTGCCAGCTATCTGAGCATCCCTTCGTCCAGTCAAGTTGATACCCAAACCAACCATCCCACAACTTTTAGGTCTGATTATGTTTTAGGTATGTCTCTCATAAACAATATGATGATATTTGGTTTTTTTTATTTATATTTATTGAAGCTTACTTATAGGGGGACACATTTCTCCTTGTATCTTGTGTTTTATATTTCTATGTATTCTGTTTGCTTTTTCTCCCCCACCTTTGCTACCTTAATTGATCAGGTTTCCTTACTCCTTTAAAATCTTACTTTATTTTTACATTTTTAAAATATAAAACGGACTTTAAAAGGTTAAATTTGTCTATTGAACAGGAGATTTTAAAAATTATTTCTTAAAAAAAGGTTATACTTCAATGAGAAAAAATTGTTAAAATTTGAGGGTAATATCTTTATGCTTCTCTCAAACATTAGATTTACAAGGACTTTTAGAATCCTTTAAATTAAGTCACATTCATGACTTCTGAAGTATTATCCTCTCATTTTTTGTTCCACACTTAAGCTATTATTATGATTGTTATTGCTATGATTATTATTTATTTTATTGTTCTTACAGCCAATGCTTATTTACAGTTAACCACATCTAATTGTTTATTTGTTCTCTATTACTTCCTGTATTCTACTGCTTCTTCTGAGTTCGATTTATTTTCTTGGTGGAGTAAATGATTTACTAGTGCTTATAATGAGGCTCTGACCCTCAGTAGGTATTTTTATGATATAAACTTTATTTTCTGAAAAAAATTTTGCACTCAAGCTTTAACACTACTTTATCTGCATATAGAATTCTAAGTTGATAGTTATTTTCCTTTAGCTCTTTGGAATTATTACTGTTATCTTTTGGACATATTATTGTAGACAAGAAGTATATGATCTCTGAAACAATTAGTCATTTCTCTCTGGTTGCTTTTATAGCTTCTAATTTTCTATTGAGATTCTCTATTCATTTCCTTATTGTGTTTATGTTTTTCCTTTAAATCCTTGAACATATTTATACTAGTTACTTGAAAGCCCTCTGTAAATTGCATTATTTCTTTCATTTTAGCCTGTGTATTGTCCAATTTTTCTTCTAGCTGTGAGTCAAATGTTGTGACTTCACCTGGCTGGTACTTTTTGATGGCATGCCGGACATTGTCAATCCAACATTCTTGAATGTTTGGATTTTGTCCTCTTAATTCTGGAGTCTTGAGGATTTGTTTGTTTGTTTGTTTGTTTTTGGTTTTGTTTTTCTCCCTGGAAGTTAGTTAATTTACCTGCAGGTCACCTCGATCCATTCAAAGCTTGTTCCAAAATTTGTGAGAAAAGATTTAGAGTAGCATTTTGCCTAGGGTTAAAATAACCCTGTTCCCAAGGGTTGGACTTTCTAGAATCTTTACTGAATCCCTAAGATGCTCAGTTGAGCCTTTCCACCCTCACCAGTTGGAACCAAAACATTCCCCAGTCCCGTGTGAGTTACGAAATTGTTCTTTTCTCAGTAGTTTTTCTGTGCTCAGTCTCATGGTGTTTAATCCTGAACACGTGCAACTTAGTATTTGATCAAAGATTCAAGGGGACCTATATGCCAGAGTCCAGATGTTCAGGCCTAAAGCCATTATTGCTTTAGGACAAATAGTTACATTGATTGCTTATTTTGGGATTTCTTCACCATTTATTATATCTATATTTATTTTTATACCTCATACCTGCATGTGGCACACACTTGAGGTAATAATTCCTCTTTGGAGAATTTTTTTCCCATTGGGGACTCTGAGCAGATGACAAACTTCTTATTGGATCAGTAAATGGAAATTTTCTAAGCTCTTTTTCCCCAAATAAACCATTCTTAGAGTTCTGCATTCCAGTTCCTCAACTTGTATGTGTTCAAGGCTGTGTCTCCTATCACCAAGTGAGTTCTGATACTTCCTGGGCTGGTAACGACACTGACCTGACATTTAGGCCCTTAGGTCCTTCTTGTTTCTAGCCTTTTAGTGATTTCTTTTCTTAAAAAAAAACAACAACTTTGGCTATTGTATTTAAAATATACTGTTGTTTATCCAACATTTCTCTGTGTTTGGTGTGGATATAGGAAGACAGCAAGACAGGCTGGTCAGTTCGATCTATTAAGTAGTTGCAAGTTGGTGCTTAGTATAAAATGAAATAATAATATATGCTTCATGGTGTTGTCATGAGGATTGAGCAAGTTAATATATGTAAAACACTTATAACAACATCTGTTCTAATAGAAGTATTAATTACTGTTATATTATTTTCATCCCTGATTTTTTTTAAATTTTACAATGTTCATTTATAAAAGGAAATGGTGGTAGTGGTACATTAATTCATGTTACACTGATTTATAAAAGGAGGTGATGACGCATACTTTACAGGTTTTGATGAGGTATGAGTGAAGTGACACATTTAGGGTCAAAGACACAAATGAGTGAGATCTTTATGTAACTATAGAGAAAAATGTGTTGTCTGGTATGCTGAAACAAAGAGTTCAAGAAATGGAATAATTGAAGGTGATTCTGGAAAGCTGGATTGCACATTGAGTTCCAAGCCATGAAGTTTGGATTTTATTGAGTAGGCAATGAGAAGGCATGGGAAAATTAAAACCTGATTAGGGTTGATCCCTAAGAAGGTTAATCTGGGAATCAAGTTTAAGATGAACTGGAGCAAAGAGAAGGTAGAAATCAGGAGACTAGTTAGCATCTATAATGAGTGCAGGTGAAAAATAATGCAGGCACAAATCACAAGGTTTGGGCCAATAACAAGGGAGAAAATTGAACATATCTAGAGACATTGTGTATACATTAGGAACGTTTGTGGCTAGAAAAGATAAGACTTGGCAACTAACTGGAATGGAATTGATGACGGGGTGATGTATACACAACTGCATTAATTCAACAAACATTTGATGAACTTTCACAGCCAGAACAAGCTGGCCACAATAAATGGTAATGATAATAATAATGATGATATAGAAAATTATAATGGCTACAAGTTCTTGGACATTCTTCCACTCCGGTGCTGAGGTCCAATTCTCTTCTCCTTGAATCTGGGAAGTATCAGCTGTAAACAACAGAATGTTGTGTAAGTGAAGCTGCATGACTTCTAACAAGGTGAGGAGAGGTGGCAGTTTCCACCTGAGTCTCTTGGAACTTTCACTTTTGGTCTACTCCTTCTCAGAATTTAACATCCATGCTGTGAGTAGTGCAAATGGCATGGAAAATGCCATGTGTAGGTGTCAGATTGACAGCCCCAGAATGAAGTGCCTGCCTTGTGAATGAGCCATCCAAGATGCAGCACCCACTTGAGATGACTTCTGTCCTCTTTCCAATTACACCTGCATGACAGACTCCAAGGGAGAGCCACCCAGTAGAATCCTTTCCACAAAATCGTGAGCAAAATAAAATGTTTCTTTTAAGCCATTAAGTTTTGGGCTAATCGGTGATGCAGCAATAGAAAACCAGAACAAACAGTCAACATTCATTAAATGCTTACTATGTACTATTTACTGTAATAAACATGTTATCTGTATTTCCTCAACTAATCTTCTCAATAATCTTATTGCCCTTACTCTTAATTTAAAGCTCAGGAAACTGAAGCTTGCATATCTTGCTCATAATTGTGCAGGTAGGATGTGGTATAGCTAGAGTTGGAAATGGGTCCAGAGCCTATATATACTCTTAACCACTATGGTGGTTTCAGGCTGCATTCTTCCAGAAGAGAGATCTGAGACAAGGAAGGATTCAAATGCAAGAAGTATATTTGTAAGTTGATTCCAGGAAACACCAGTAGGTTTGTGAAGAAGTGAAACAGGGAAGGGAAGGAAGTCAATAATAAATGAGTTACTGAGTAAGGTGACCACTGCAGGCAACTGGAGCATGGACGTGCTGGGGAACTTTGAGTGATGGTGCAGAACATGCTTTAGATTTATCTCAATTGAGGAGTGAAGGAGCTGGAGTATTGGTCCTCTATAATTGGTTTCCATCTATAATGGGTTGAGAGCTGCTTCCAGGGTTGTTAAGTCTCTGACACTTCTGGCTTGACCTGAACATAGGTGGAGTATAGTCCCATGACCAGAAAAGAGCCCCCAGGCAGAGAGTCACAGGTGTTTGCAGTAAGCAGTCTTCCCATGTGTAGATGGGAATGCTGAGAGTATATGGGAGGAAAAATGACAGCATCTGTCTACAATGCTGTTACACTCAAGCTCCTCTGACCACACAGATATGAATTATAAAACATAAATAACACAGAAAAAGGTGAAAATAACACACAAAAGGGCCTGTTCCCTAAAGTGCTTTCATTTGAGAAAATATATGGGTGTATCTGCATGTGTGTCTGTGGGTATAAAACCAAATTTACTTAGAATTTGTAAAAGTAAAGTCAAGGGAATAGTGAGCTACTGTCCTACTTCAGAGATGATCAAGGAGAGAAATAAAATTTCTCTCTCTACTTCTGTTGCGCGATCTCTTTCCATTTATCTGCTTATTTGTGGCCAACTGCGGTCAAGAGAAAAAGTGAATATTTATTTTATGGTGCATTTATTTGACACTCATATTCACTTCAGCCACCTGAGTAAAACTGGAGGAGGAAACTGGGAATGTACCAGCTGCCTGGTGCATCTTCACAAAGTGCTACAGCCCCAAAGCTAACACCAGGGAAAGAAATTTAGAAGCTCATTGAGAGCCTCTCATTGTGAAGTCATGCCAATGTTGTCATTTTATCTCTCTCTATTTCCTTTATATCATATCATAATAACCTGTGAAATACATGCTCTTTATAATTATTTATTTTTTCCCGCTTTAAGTACATTTCAGGATCAGGAGGAATTGCTGTGTGAGATTAGAACAAAGAAAGGTTACATTAATTTTATCACTAATGATTTATGGTTTGGGGCTGAGTTTCTAAGTTTTAGAACTGGAGTATGAAAATGATAGCTAAAGACAGTAGTTAAGTGAATATCCTGGTGATATTTAGTCATCTTTGCCACAATTACATTAATTGTGGAGTAGCAATATTAGGGTCAAAGGGAAGAAAATGTGGGTAAATATGTTAACCCTGATAATTATAATTCCAGACCTTAAAAATTAATAGGTGGCAAGCTTAATGGAAACAACAGTCTCCATTTACTCTCAGTTTGCTATTCCCCTACATGCATTTGTAAACTTGATAACCTGTGTGTATTCAGCTACTGGATTGGAAATTCTACATCTCATGATTTGCCTGTTTGGAACACATCTCCACATGCCCTTTTCTGTGGGTAAACAATTTTTTAAAATCACTTCCACCTGGTGGAATGGGGAACAAATGACTAAGGTAGCATAAATGATATGATTGAAGTACATGGACCAAGTCAAAATGTATTAGGTAAGATGAAAGGAATTTTGGAGGTTTTAGTGAGTTTGGGAAAATGGGAAAGTTCTTAGACAAGGTCTAGTGGACATGGAAGCAAAAGAAAATGGAAAAACGAAGTAGAACAAGAGTGAATCTTGGACATTTTTCAGAGGCAAATACATATGCTGGTATTTAATCCTTAAGGCCAAATGTTTCCTCTTCTTAGGTTGGGCCATATGCTTAATACACTATGACAAAGACCAGAGTAAAGAGTATTAACTTCAAGGTCAGAAGAATCTATTACTGATTCCATCACAAACTGGCTGTGTGACCTTGGGCAAATCATATCATGGCCCTGGGCCTCAACCAAAACAAAGAAAACAAAACCACAAAGAGTATGTGGAGTCTTTAAAATTCTTTCCAGCATTATGGATCTATAAAATGTTACTTAACAGAAGCTCCGCCTGGAAAAGAATTAAATCCTAAAGGAAAATAGCTTTTGTAATCATATCTGAACATTTAATTCGTCATTTGCTTTATGACATATGCATGAGGCTTGTTTAAAATAACTTTACAAGGTTAATTACCAGTGCAGAATAGGATGATTGTGTCGGTAGTACAATATTTTGTTAGGCATGTGTGACAACATTGCAAAGTGGATCAGCTGCATGACTGTTTGTGATTTGGCGTCCCCTTAGTTTGAAGTGGCCACAGTCCTAAACATGTGATTCCCCAATCTCCCACATCTATGGATGAAATGTGTTCCACAAAATGTAACTAAAAGTAAAGCCTATTGACAATTTTTGAACTTTCAAGGAAGATATACCAAGGGCAGCAAAACAGGGGACAAAGTTTTCCAGTAACTATGGTGCTACATAAATGGCAGCCTGTGAGTGCTTTCTAAGGAGTCATTATTTTATTCAACTGCTGGCAAAATGCTTGTCCCAAACTAAGAGAGATACTTGAATTGGTTAGGCCATAATGTTGAAAAGTATCAATTTGTTGTTTAAATACTTACAATGATTCCTTGCCTTGTAATAAAATTAGTTTCTTAAAAATATCTCTATAAACTCACTTTTTGAATAACCCACAAATAGCACCTTAATATCTAAGGAGGGATGATTTACAATCACAGTTACCTGGGTTTTGTATACCTAATGTGAATTTTTGCTTGCAGAAGGAAATTTGTCACAGCATTTCACTAGGGTAAGAAAATATAAGCACCTACCACAATAAACATATTATTTTCCCAGGAGCATTTTACTTCTGTCTTCTCTTGGGAGAATAAAACCTTAAGTTTTACATCAGTTGAATTGTCAGTTGAAGGAGTATGGAATATATGCCATAAAGAAGAAATGCCAATTTTTCTGAGATTGTTAACGATAGTGACTATCATATTTATTTTTATTGCAAATTATCTTTTCTCATGTGTATGACCCTAAATAAAATGAGTTAGCATAGAAGAAGGGCATTTATGTCAGTAGAAACATACTAACTCATATACTTTGTTATAGTGTACTGTTGATTATTCAAATCATTGGTAGAAGGTCTTTTTTTTTTTTTTTTTTTTTTTGAGACGGAGTCTCACTCTGTCGCCCAGGCTGGAGTGCAGTGGTGTGATTTAGGCTCACTGCAATCTCTGCCGCCCAGGTTCAAGTGATTCTCCTGCCTCAGCCTCCTGAGTAGCTGGGACTACAGGCACCCGCCACCACGCCCAGCTAATTTTTGTATTTTTAGTAGATACGGGGTTTCACCATATTGGCCAGGCTGGTCTTGAACTCCTGACCTTGTGATCTGCCCGCCTGGGCCTCCGAAAGTGCTGGGATTGCAGGCATGAGCCACTGTGCTTGGCTCCGTAGAAGGCATTAATCTACCTTTTTGCAATATAAAACGCAACAGCTAAAAAGTCTCATGATTTAGATAAAGAGTTTAATCTCTGTGGCCTTTCCAGAAATATTTCTAGTTAGAAAAGTAACATGGCTGATGGGTACAAAAAACAAGTGGAAGCCGTTTTAGCTTAGAAATTTGTCAAGGTTATTCTGACCTAGACTAGAGGGATATGTTGTTTATTCTCACTGAAAAGCGACCTGGTTAAGTGAGGTCAATGTTATTCTCATTTGTGCAGCTGCAGGGATATTGTTTTATGTGTGCTGTGTACACTCTGCTATTGTAGTAAGACATGGCTAATAATTTGAAACCTTGTGTCAGCTGTTGACTATAAAGAAAACTTGATAAAATATATAAAGTAGGAGAAAGAAAATAACTGGCTAGATAAAGTCAATGGAAACAGGGAAAGTTGCATTTTATCTTTATTCTGTAAGATAGGCTTAAGCCTGTGTCTGTTTTGACTAATTGTTTCTTAAAGTTTGTGCTAAAACATCTTTGATACCAAGACTTGTATGTTGACTGTCAGGGAAAAAAGGAGGAAGTAAAAATTAAACCAGAACTCTGGTCCAAACTGCAGTTATTTTTTTTTTTTTCAAACACAGGAGTAGAAAGGAATGGGACAGACTCTTAGAAAATTGCCCACACTCGTTTGAATGAAATATTTTCCACCTTAGACTCATGGTTCAATTCCTTACAATCTTAATTCCTTCCAAATGTGACTATGTCAGCAGACTAAAATGAAAAAGAGAACTGGCATAGTTATGGATAATACATATTTTTTACTACCTGCAAAGAATCCCACCCTTTATTTTACCAAAATTTGTTTAACAATCCACTGTCACTGGATATTTAGGTTATCCTCCTGTCCCAATTTTTTTGTTAATATCAGTGTGATGTTTTAATATCTTTATTGAATAAATAAATAGTTAAATGAATGATATAGTCCAGCTTCTTGCCTGTGCGGGCTATATCAAAAGACTTCCTTGACCTCTGGTTTCTGGGTGGCCACATTCAGCAAGGGTGAGTGGAAACACTGGCCAAGGTCAAAGGAAGAGAAGAGGAGGGTTGGTGAATATTTTCTCTAGGCTCCTTTCCTGCAGGCTTGCCTTGGACTGGCTATGTCCTTTGACTCAGATTACAGCTTCTACCAAGGTGGTCACCTCATGGGACTGTTCTTCCATGTTCTGGTAACTGCTCCCTCCTCTCTGCTCTTCAGGTCTAGGGGTGATAGTAGCTCTGCTGTTGCCACTTCCTGGGTACTGGCAATTTCTCTACACCATTTACTAAATCCTCCTCAAATTGTTCTCATTTGAGTGTGCAATCTATGTCCTGCTGGGACACTGACTGACACATACACTAAAGTGTTAACAGTGTGGGCTACTTGGTAACACTGAAATGTGGGAAGTGAGTTTCCCAACACTAACCAACATTTTGCTCCTTCGTATGTTTTGTGTATGATGTGGTGGTGGTGGTGGTGGTGATATTTTTGCCTCCACAAATACATATTCTTAGAAGTATTTCTCACAAATGTACAAAGTGTTGATTCAGTGGAAATACATTCTGAAATGGGAAGTTAAAAAGTATAAAACGGTAGGTATTATATTTTTTTTTGTTGAAACTATAGAATACAAATAAGCATTTCTGAGAAGGTGGATTGTTAGAGACAAATTTTCTTCTTTGCTTTTTTCACATGCTCGAAACTCTCTACAATAAATATGTATTATGTTGGTCAATAAACATTTTAAAATTATTAGCAAATGAACAAAAGTTAAACATAAATTAAGTCATATGCCAGTTATAAGTAAGTAACTACAAAGTGAATGAGCCTTGCTGTGTAGATTGCTGTTTACACATACGCCAATGTGTTCTTCTCAGCAGAGTTCTCGGACAGACTCTGGCTGGAAGGATGTACCAAGGTCCCATGAACCCCTGATACCCCTGATGGCTGCCAGCATTGCCAGGGGAGACCCTGGACCACTTTGAGCCACTCTCCTCAGAATGTACCCTTCCTAGTTCTTTCCCCTTCTACCCTTCTTTGTCTTCTTATTCCTCAGGAAATTCCTTCCTCTGGCTTCTTCCTTTCCTATTTTCCTGACTGTGCCTCCAGTAATGCCTGTGCCCAGTTGGATGCCTGGTTTTGTCTCATCATCCTTATTTTGGCTCTGTTTTCTGACTCCTGTTTATACCCATCTTTTCTGCTCTGACATTCTGTGGGTGGTCTTCATGGAAACTGCCCTGAGCTCAGCCCAGCCCCTCTCCTCTTCCCTCCATACCTCACCGTCACGTGCCACCCTCCACCAAATCTCTATCAGCCTCATGGGTAGGGCTTGGGTGGTCTGATTTATAGCATTTACCTTGTATGTTATATAAAGTCCTGGATTTCTCTGAGAGGGAGAGGAAGAAACTTCTCATTTGAGTGTGATGCATGACAGGTAGATTCTATTATAATTTTTCATGTGCATGAATGAAGCCATGTGGGGTTTTACTGTTAAATTATTTCAGGTTTTAACTACACTAACTCAGCATATACTCACAACTTAGATGAAAGCTCTATGCTGTTCCCTTCCTTTCTTGTAATATGTCTCATAAATCTGGGAGATCTACAAGTGGAGTTTCATGGAATTCTGTGCCTTTTCTATATGGACACATCTGTCTGTGGCTCCAAACCTGGCATATTTCAGAAATTCAGATAATTCTATATAAAAAAAATTTAAGTGAGTTAGGAAAATTATGGAACTGAAATGATCAAAGACAGAGTGGCTTCCGTATGAAACCAAAAGACTAGGCCCTCTTAATTTTAGATATGTAGGGATGTCATTATTAAAATTCATTAAATCCTGAAGTAAAGATGGCAAAATTTACCAAATTCTAGACTTCTCCCTCTTTTTTTTTCTTGAGATGGCATTTCACCCTGTTACCCAGGCTCTGGGATCTCAGCTCACTGCAACCTCCACCTCCCAGGTTCAAAGGATTCTTATGCCTTGGCCTCTCAAGTAGCTGGGATTATAGGCACGTACCACCATGCCCAGCTAATTTTGTATTTTTAGTAAAGATGGGGTTTTACCATGTTGGACAGGCTGGTCTCAAACTCTTGACCTCAGGTAATCACCCACCTCGGCCTCTCAAAGTGTAGACTTCCTTTTACAGCTAGAAAATTGAATGTTTGGAATAGCTAGAGAACACTATAAAATTATTATTCTTTTTCCTAAGGAGGATTCCATCTCATATAATATTTATGCAGCAGTTTCTGTCAATGCTCTGTCCATACGCCCTTGGAACAGTTCACCATATTGGTGCATGCCAACCTTGCTTCTGATGGTTAGCACCTGCGTCTTTGTCAGAGGGCTGCCCTTGGCTTTACAGAATCCAATTCATCCAGGTGATAATGTCTGCAATTCTTGTACCATTTGTGGGCATTCTTTAACCAATAACTAGCAGCTGTAAGGGTACAAATATCCCTGTTCCCTTGACCAGTATTTTACAGTTTATGCTGCTTAATCTCTGGCATGAAGCTTCAGTTACTCACTGTAGTAGCTGGCTCAATGATGCACTCTTATTTGTTGCCTTCCCTTCCCTGTATTACCTGCCTACTGACACACTAATGTCCCTGCACCTCCCAAATAAACCATGTGCATTAATCCTTATGTCATATCTGCTTCCTTAGGGAACCAGAAGATTACTAAAAAGGACATTAAGATTATGGCCCACCTTCTAAAGGATCATGGCAAATATTTGCCGTGATTCCAAGCAGCTTTGCCCTTCGTGTCACTGTTTGCTGTTGGAGACAGCATTCGATAGGAAGGGACCACTGGAACAGCATGCTAGTTCTTATGTTCCTCTAAGAAAAATTTTGTTGTAATAAAGTTGTTCTTGTTAGTGATCACATTTGAGAAATTATGGATACTAAATTTAGAAACCAAACCTTAACTTTTGATGGAAAGTTTTGGATCTGGTGGGATTTGGAATGCTGCATCACTATATTTAGCTCTATGACAGAAAGACAGCCAGCAAGTCTGTCAAATAATAGGCTTTATTATTCACACAGTTCAGTCTTCCACTTAGAAATAAAAGCAAGTTATTTATTAACATTCACTTGACCAACAATGGCTTAAGGGAAAAAAATATCCCTTGAGAGAAAAAAAAGTTTCACAAAACTCCAAAGTTGTTAAACCTCTCAAAAATCTCCAATGCTGTTTTACTTTGCCTGCTCTTTTAATTATAACACTTCATCACACAGTTCACTTTGGGCAAAACATTGTCATTGTGGAAGTACATGCCTCTGCATGTAGACATGACAGTGTATTTATAAACTTTCCCTAATATTTACATTTGAAAACGTTATGAGACTAGCCATCACACATTTTTCCCATTTCTATTCACTCATATTTTTGTTTCATAAGCAAACATCAAATAGAAATGACAGATATCTCTTTTCTTGGTGATATCTCGTCTTCCAGGGGTGTCTGTAATCAACTGTATATGACTGTAGGAAAAGAATAAGCGTTATAGCAGAAGCAAGGTAGAGTGAACAGAGAGAGAGAGAGGTAGTGATTATTGTTAAAACACATTAATGTTCCCTTTTGAGGTGCGAACTTTAAGGTTCAAGGATTTTATCATAAATAATTTGAATAGAATGCAAAGTATAGAAAAAAGTGAACTGGAATTGAAACATTCATCAAGTGTCTGGAACTGTGCTGCCCAATATGTTGCCTACTAGACATGGGTGGCTATTTGAAAGTACATTAGTTTCAAACAAAATAAAAAATGCAGTTAGTCAGTAGACTAGCCACAATTTAAGTGCGCAACAGAATCATGAGGCTAGTGGCTACTGTACTGGACAGACCTGGGACAGATGTAGGACATTTCCATCATTGAAAGCTCTCCTGGACAGGGCTGGTGTAGAAAGTTTGAGCACTTTGCCATCATATACTGACAGACGTAACTACATGCTATCATCTGATGAAGCGTATGGAAATTTCTCTGTCCTCTGCCCCCCTATTTCCTCTCTCTTCCAGAGACTTAAAATAGGAGAAAAAAAAACTCACAAAATGACAAAAAAGAGAGAAAAGACAAAGAAGACTGTTGTAAAAATAAGAAGCTTTGAAGAATCTGAAGCAGATGTTATGGTGGGAGCTAGTATGTGCTATAGTACCACCTGTGCCCACTTAATTCCCTCCAAAATAATTTTCTTCATAGTTACTATGAAGAAAGACAGAAATTCAAGGATTTAGAAATATTTTGTGGGGGGATGGGAGGAAGAAAGTGAGAGTAAGCCCTCTAGTTACATGTGCATTTCATCTGCAAATGAGGATAGTAGTTTACTGCCAGTGGATGCCCCTGGACTCTGGGCAAAGATAGGGCTTCTCTATCCTGGAACCTGACTTGGCTGAACCACCATGCAAAGCCATTCCATAATACATGTTTTGAGTAAAAAAATATATGTCAGCTACTGCATATTTTATATATATATATATGTATATATATATATCATATCACACACACATGCACACACACATACATACATATTATATATGTATGCATATGCTTTGGTCAAGAATATGGTGTAGAAGCACAACTTTTGTAGGAAAATAGTCAAGGACCATTCTTTTATCCCTCTGACAATATTTTCTGTTGCATGTATTTTATAGTATTTCAGTGGTTCTAAGTCTGTCTCAGATGATATTGCTTAACCCTTTCCTTACAGGGACTTGCTGATTTTCTGGTACAACTCTTATCTTATTATTCCAGGTGAGGAGAGCTTTCAGTTTTAACTAGTTGGTTCTGATTTCTAAAGGTATTCTATTACTGAACCTGTGGAGACAGATTGAATTATCTGATGAATAATTTGAACTTTCTATTCAAAAACAAATTGCCTGAAAAAGGATACATTCTTCAGAGTATGCCATCATTTTTCTTCTGGAAAAGTTAGTGGTTCCCATTAATGGGTGTAAATCATAAAATCTAACTTCACCAGAAAAGAAGCCATTTTGGAGTGGATGTGGATGACCCAGTATTTTACCAAACTTCTGATAGTAGGATCTCTCTGGAAATTGAATAGGAAATGTCAGCTGTCTGAAAACACACTCCATCTAAAGGCTCAAATAGAGTAAGTGCTGTCTCAGTTCTATGATTTGCTAGCATATTTGATTGTTCTCTTGGCTTGGCATAATTCTTCTCGCTTTGCAGAAGAGGGCTCATTTTTCACCTTCTCTCAGCTAAAGTTTTCCCTTCTGACCCATAGAGAGAAACTTGAGATCATCTGCTTCATTTTCTATTTGATTCTCCACATTTGTGACTCCAGAAAAGGGAAGATGAACACTTCATGTGAGGACTGCAATATGAACTTTTGGATATAAGTCACAGGTGTCCTAGTTCATTTGTTTGTCTACTTATTCATTCAACAAATAAGTTCAATAGCCAAATAGCCAGGCATTGTGCTACAAATTGGAGATACAATGAAAAAGACAGGCATATTCCCTCTCACTTGAAGATTACCTCTAGTAAAAGATGATAGCCAGAGGTAGTAGTTTCATATTGCTACTGTAACAAATTGCCAGGAGTTTAGTGGCTTGCAACCACATAAGTTTATTATCTTACAATTCTGTAGGTCAGAAATCCAACATGGTAACACTTGTATAAAATAAAGGCATGTTTCTCTCTGGACAAAAGAATTCATTTCTTCCTCCAGAAAAGAAGAGAGAAATAGGGGCAAATTCATTCATTTATTTTGCTTTTTCCAGCTTTTAGAGGCTACCTTGGCTAATGGTCCACTTCCTCCATTATCAAAGCCAGAAATGGCAGGGCAAGTCCTTCTCATGTCACATCTCTGTGACCCTTCTTCTTTTGTCATCACATCTCTCCCTGAGAATAGCTGAGAAAGGTCTGCTTTCAAAGATTCATGTGATGAGATTGGACTCACCATGATGATCTCCCCATCTCAAAATCCAATATCCTCACTCACATTTGCAAAGTCCCTTTTTGCCATGTAAGATAATATATTCACAGGTCCGGGCGGTTAGAGCAGGGCCATTATTTTGCCTACCACATCAGGTTAACAAACAAATACAATAAAATAGTTACATATTGTGGCGCATGCTGAAAAAGACATAGAGTGCTATGAGAGTGGTGAGAGTAGGGCACCCACTTTAGATAGTGTAGTTAGAAGAGACATTTTAGAGAAGGTGATATTCAAGGTGAGCAATGAAGGATGAGAAGGAAGTTTCCCTCATTAAATCAATGGGGCTTGACTTGATGCCACTATCTTCTTACAAATCCTGTCCTTCTGCTTATAGTGGATTAGCCCAGGCATAGGCACCTGACTTAGGCTGGGCCAATCAGAGGACTTCCTTTTGATTTTTAAACATGTTTTTCAGGGAACATGTTTCTATTCTGTATGTGATGAAGCTTGTAAATATGAAGTCCTGGAGTAGTCATCAATAATGTTCTTGCCTTATAGAGGACATTGACATAAAAGAAGACAATAGGCACATAGAGTTAAACAGAGGCAAAAGACAGCAAAAAAGTCTTTTGTTCAAAGTAAAATTAAGAATTGTAGGCTGGGCACAGTGGCTCACGCCTGTAATCCCAGCACTTTGGGAGGCCAAGGCAGGCGGACTACCAGGTCAGGAGATCGAGACCATCCTGGCTAACATGGTGAAACCCCATCTCCACTAAAAATACAAAAAATTAGCTGGGCGTGGTGGCAGGCGCCTGTAGTCCTAGCTACTTGGGAGGCTGAGGCAGGAGAATCGCTTGAACCCAGGAGGCGGAGCTTGCAGTGAGCCAAGATCGCACCACTGCACTCCAGCCTGGGCGACAGAGCGCGGCTCCATCTCAAAAAAAAAAAAAAAAAAAAAAAAAGGAATTGTATTATTTAGGATTCTTTTGGCATTGTTAGAAACTTAGAACCTATCTTTCTTAAGCAAAATTGATATTTATTGGACAATTAATGAGATAGTGGAAAAAGTAGGTAGGGGTATTATAGTCAGCCAAAGATCAGGCTTCTACCATTATAGAGCCAAAGAGTTATATTTCACTATTTAACTTAAGAGCTTAAGATAGTTAGGTTTTTAGGTTGTGAACACTTAAAACCAGAAGATCCTAAATAGTGCAATTAATAATTTTATTGTCTGAAAGCATGGCATATGCAGGGCCCTCCATGGGAACTGATGAGCACTTCTTGAATCCATGTATAATGTTAACACTGGATTTTTATTTTTTAAATACCAAACCCCCAAATACCTATTTATATGACATTGAAAGAGTTGATTTTGCTCATTTGTCCAATTGGAATATATTGTGATCTCCACAAGTCATCCATTTCCTTTTGTGTTTTTCTTTAAATGTGAGAATACAGCATAGATATAATGTATACATGTAAAATGTATCAATATAATTTAAAAAATAGTAATAAATAATAATAAAATGCGACCACTTGCGCCCAGTGTAAGAACAAGAACAATCTCAGTGCCTTTGATCTTCCCATGTGCTCTTCGATATATGTATCTCTTTCCTCTCTTCCAAAAGTAACCACTCTTCTCTAATTTTTCTTTAACATATTATCATATATGACAATTTTAACTTGTTATATAAATGAACTCATACAGAATAGATTCTATCACTGGCTTTTGTTGTTCAACATTGAATTTTGAGACTCATTCACATTGATATGTATAGGTAAAGTTCATTCATTTTTCACTACTCTATCTGCACCATTTATGAATATACAACAGTTGACTTATGCATTTCACTGTTGATGGACATTTAGATGGTTTCTAATTTTTTGCTATTACAAACAATGGCACCTGGGGGCACGTGTGTAAGTGTCTCTGAAGTACTTACCTAGGAGAGCAATAGCTGGGTTATAGGAGAAGAACATCTTCAGCTTCAGAAGTAACTCCATGTGGGTTTTTATAATAGCTGCACTGTTTAGCAACACAACCAGTAGTGTATAAGGGACATTGCTTCATGTTCCAGCTAAAATTTGATATCATAAGACTTTATTATTATTACAAACCTGGTGTGTGTAAAATGTTATTTTGAGATTTCAAATCAGAGTTTTCTGACTATTAAGGGTGTTGATCTTTTTTTGCATGTTAATGGGAAAGGCATGCTTTTTCTTCTGTAAAACCAAATTTATATTTTGCAAATATAAAATATTTATAAATATATCTACATTTACATTATCTATTTTGGAATCACGTCCTTTGTTGTATTTTTGTGTTCCAATATTTTACTCAGTTTGTGAGTTGCTTTTTCACATTCTTTCTCTTTTTCTTTAATAAATAGAAATTCTTAATTTTAATGCGGTAGAATTTGTTGATCCTTTTCTTTAAATGTGCATTTCTGTGTGTCTTGTTTAAGATATCCTTCCTTTTATCTTATGGTTATATTAGTGTATTTCATATTAAAATTTAAAGTTTTGCTTGTCACATTAATCCAGTTGAAACTGATTTGAGGGAATGATGTGAAGTGAGGCTACAAATTAATTTTTTCCAATGAAGAGCCAATTATTCTGGTGTCTGATGAGTAGTTCATTCTTGACCCCCACAAGATACATTGAAGCTCTCAGACCAAATTGTTATATATGTGGAATTGTGGGTCTGGGCTTTGCATTGTTCTGCTCCATATGTATTTCTGCACCACCACCACCCTGTCTTAATTACTAGAATTTTATAAAAATTCCTGTTATATTGTAGGACTAGTTTATTTAGTAGCATCTTGATTATTCTTGGCCATTCACCATTCCTTATTCCTAATTAATTTTAATTTTAGAATTACTTGCCAAGTTCCACCTAAATCCTTCTTGGGATTCCAATTGGAACCATACTAAATCTAGAGATTAATTTGGGGAGAATTGCCATCTTTAAAATTTTTTTTACTATCTATGAACATAACTAGCTCTTTCACTTATTTGATCTCCTTTATAGCTTTCCATTTTATAAATTCACCCATATATATGTATGTTCAATTTTTGTATATCTTATTTTTTGGTATCTTAAATTGAATCTTTTTAAAATTTTATTTTGTGTTTGTTACTGGTATATAAAATGCAATTGGCTTATGTTTGTTAATCTTATATTTAGCAAACTTGCTTAATTATCTTTTTAGATATATTATTAGAAAATTTCATGTTTTTTATGCGTACAGTCTTAAGACACAAAGATATGAGAAAATAGACAAGAATTAGAAGGAACACAATATTTTTACTTTCTCTCAAATGGCAGTTTGTCATTCATCTATGAAACAGGATATTTTTGTTTCTTAATTTCCAATCTTAATTATTTTCTTTTTATCTTTGTGTATAGTCTACTAGATCATCCACTAAATTTGATATTTTTCTGATATCAGAAGAAATGTATTTTAATATTTTACTATTAAGTAGGTGTTTGCTATAGGTTTGTCATAGAATATTTTATCAGATTAAGGATATCTTCTTTTCTGTGAGGCTTTTTACAAATATTATTATAAATAATTGCTGAATTTTTAAAAATGCTTTTTCTACATCTTTGGAGATCACATGACTTTTCTTCTGTATTCTTTTAATGTTATAAGTTGTATCAATACATTTTCTATTGTTGCTTCAACCTTGTATTCCTGGAGTAAACCAAACTTAGTCACCAAGTAGTATTTCTTGAGTACAATATTTACTTTGACAATATTCTGTTTAGTTTTTAAAATGTACGTTTGTGAGTATATTAGTCCATTTTCATGCTACTGATAAAGACATATCCGAGACTGGGAAGAAAAAGAGGTTTAATTGGACTTACAGTTCCACATGGCTGGAGAAGCCTCAGAATCATGGCGGGAGGTGAAAGGCACTTCTTACATGGTGGTAGCAACAGAAAAATGAGGAAGATGCAAAAGAGGAAACCCCTAATAAAACCATCAGATCTCATGAGACTTATTCTCTACCATGAAAACAGTATGGGGGAAGCCACCCCCATGATTCAAATTATTTACCACCAGGTCCCTCCCACAATATGTGGGAATTTTGGGAGTACAATTCAAGATGAGATTTGGGTGGGGACACAGAGCCAAACCATATCATTCTGCCCCTGGCCCCTCTGAATCTCATGTCCTCACGTTTCAAAACCAATCATGCCTTCCTAACACTCCCCCAAAGTCTTAACTCATTTGGGCATTAACCCAAAACCCCACAGTCCAAAATCTCATCTGAGACGAGGCACATCCCTTTCACCTATGAGCCTGTAAAATCAAAAGCAAGCCAGTTACTTCCTAGATACAGTGCGGGTAAATACAGCCATTCCAAATGGGAGAAATTAGCCAAAACAAAGGGGTTACAGGACCCATGGAAGTCTGAAATCCATCAGAGCAGTCAAATTCTAAAGTTCCAAAATGATCTCCTTTGACTCCATGTCTCACATCAAGGTCGTGCTGATGCAAGAGGTAGGTTCCCATAGTCTTGGACAGCTCTGCCCCTTTGGCTTCATAGGGTATATCCCCCTCCTGGGTGCTTTCATGGGCTGGCATTGAGTTTCTGCGGCTTTTCCAGGTGCATGGTGCAAGCCGTTGGTGGATCTATCATTCTGGGGTCTGGAGTATGGTGGCCCTGTTCTCACAGCTCCATGAGGGGGTGCCCAATAAGGACTCTGTGTGGGGGCTCTGACCCCACATTTCCCTTCTGCACTGCCCTAGCAGAGGTTCTCCATGAGGGTCCTGCCCCTGCAGCAAACTGTTGCCTGGACATCCAGGTGTTTCTATGCATCTTCTGAAATCTAGGTGGAGGTTCTCAAACCTCAATTCTTGACTTCTGTGTACCCGCAGGCTCAACAGCACGTGGAAGCTGCCAAGGTTTGGGGCTTGTACCCTCTGAAACCATGAGCCAAGCTGTACCTTTGCCCCTTTTAACAACGGCTGGAGCAGCTGGGATGCAGGGCACCAAGTCCCTAGGCTCCACACAGCATGGGGACACTGGGCCTGGCCCACAAAACCATTTTTTCCTCCCAGGCTTCCAGGTCTGTGATGGGAGGGGCTGCCATGAAGACCTATAACATGCCCTGGTGACATTTTCCCCATTGTCTTGGGGATTAACATTTGGCTCCTTGTTACTTATGCGAATTTCTCCAGCCAACTTGAATTTCTCCTCAAAAAATGGGTTTTTCTTTTCTACTGCATTGCCAGGCTGCAAATTTTCTGAACTTTTATGTATTTCCCTTTTAAAATGGAATGCTTTTAACAGCACCCATGTCACATCTTGATTGCTTTGCTGCTTAGAAATTTCTTCCTCCAGATACCCTAAATCATCTCTCTCAAGTTCAAAATTCCACAGATCTCCAGGGCAGGGGCAAAATGCCCCCAGTCTCTTTACTAAACCATAACAAGAGTCACCTTTGCTCCAGTTCCCAGCAAGTTGCTCATCTCTATCTGAGACCACCTCAGCCTGGACCTTATTTTTCATATCACTATCAGCATTTTTGTTAAAGCCATTCAACAAGTCTCTAGGAAGTTCCAAACTTTCCCACATTTTTCTTTCTTCTTCTGAGTCCTCCAAACTGTTCCAACCTCTGCCTGATACCCAGTTCCAAAGTCACTTCCATCTTTTCAGGCATCTTTTCAGCAATGCCCCACTCTACTGGTACCAATTTCCTGTATTAGTCTGTTTTCACACTGCTGATAAAGACATACCTGAGACTGGGAAGAAAAAGAGGTTTAATTGGACTTACAGTTCCACATGTCTGGGGAGGCCTCAGAATCATGGCAGGAGGCAAAAGGCACTTCTTACATAGTGGTGGCAACATAAAAATGAGGAAGATGCAGAAGTGGAAACCCTGGATAAAACCATCAGATCTCGTGAGACTTATTCATTACCACAAGAACAGTATGGGGGAAACCGCCCCCATGATTCAAATGATCTCTCAGCAGGTCCCTCTCACAACATGTGGGAATTATGGGAGTACAATTCAAGACGAGATTTGGTGGGAAAACAGAGCCAAACCATATCAGTGAGTGAGAAAATCTACACTTTTTTTCCTTTTCTTTCTTAGTTTTGATAATCAGGTTATACTAATGTTATAACATAAGTTGGGAGTATTTTATTCAGCTATTGCTGCAGTAATAACTAGTTTCTTAGTAGCTTGCAATATCATTTATTTTTTGGTCATATTACATGTTATATTGTAATTGTTATAGCTTTGGCTGGGATTCAGGTGGGCTCTGCTCCGGATGGCTTTTCCTTCTAGAACCCAGCCTGAAAGAGCAGCTTATATTTGGCACACGTAGTTTTCATGACTGAGGGTCATAAAAGGCATGATGCAAACCAAATGTGACAAACATCACATATTTTCATTGGCCAAAGCAAGTTACATGGACAAGCTTAAAGTCAATGATGTGAGACATTACACTCTATCCCAGAGAGCTTGACACTGATAGAGTGATAACGAGTAGTAATAAATTGCAGCCTACCATGGTGATCCATTTTGGTCACAAAAATTTTCTTTCTTCTGCAAGTAAGATACACTAAACTGCTTACCACAGCATTCAATGTCACATTTGACTATGGCATTAGGTTCTAACTCCAAGATCAAGTGGTCTACATCATGTCTGAATTCAACTTCTCTTACTTCTGAAACCTAAGTACAAAAAGGACAACTTAGGTGCTTCTGTCCCCATCTCCCATCTATAATGGTGGAACAGAGTCAGTAGAACTGAAACAAACACCCTCATTAGAAAAGGTAAGAATGGGAGGTTCTTTATTGTTACTAGTTCGTAGAGATTCTGAAATTCCTCTGGGAAAATATGGTAAGGCCTCTTATTTGGGGGTTAGCAGGTATTTTTCTATTAGACTCTGGTCATGGTTCCTGTCAATTGTTCTCTTTGGCTCTCAACTGTACTCTTTAGATCATCCTTCATATTCCATCATTTTCCTCAGCCAAATCCAAAGCAAGGCTTTCTCAGTCTGCTTCCTGCCAATAAAGTGTTTGCAGCCCAGCTGGATTGAACAGTTACAATCTCTTCTTTACAGTCATAGTCTCTTTTAATTCAGGCTGTTGGCACTTTTGGAAATAAAATAAAAACACTTTTAGAAAATGATTCCAGCCATTGCAGTAGCCCACACCTGCAGTCCCAGCTATGTGGAAGGATAGTTTGAGACCACCAGTTCAAGTCCAGCCTGGGCAACATAGGAAACACTGCATCTATAAAATATTAAAAAAGAAAATTAGCTGGGCATAGTAGCTCACGATGTAGTCCCAGCTACTTGGGAGGCTGAGATAGGTGGATCACTTGAGCCTTGACTATAGCCACTGCACTCCAGCCTGGGAGAGAAAGAAAGACTGTCTCAAAAAAGAAAAAAGATTCAATTTTCTTTTAGAGGCTTAACGCTAAACACATAATGATGAGTCCTTTGAGCTTATTGGGATTCTGTTGTATTTTGCCTTAGTCTTAGTTAATGAGCCATTTTGTCCAATTGAAAGAGTTTATAGAGAGCCATGTTAATTCAATCAGAGCTCTCAACAAAGGTGTACAGCCAAGGCTTTGATTGAATATTTGATCCCAAACTGTGCTTTAATATCCACAGTCTTATCCCTGTGGCCGTGTGCAAATTTGAAAATGTTTTACTATCTGTAGATGAGCAATAGCTGTAACTTTCGACCCTTCAATTCCTGAAATTTCTGGATTGTTATTTTTTATTTCACCTCTGCACTAACTGGAAAACTCAATATATCTAATAAACTTGTGACTTGGGCAGAGACGTTTTTAAACAAAGCATGTCTCTAGAAAGAAAATTTAGGTCGTGTCATAAGTTTTACATATTGGGGATGTGTGTATTGATGTATAGAATGTATTTTTTACTTACATTTACATTTTACTTTTATGAAATTTTATTACACTTATATTAAAATTTTAATCTCTTTGGTAATTATGCTCACTTTTTACTGCTAACAATACTTATTTATGCTTTTTCTTCTTTTTCCTTAATCCGGCTAGAAGTCTGTCAATGTTATTAATCTTTCCTAAATACCAACTTCGCTTTTGTGGTATCTCTCTAGTGTATCTTTCCTTTCTGTTTCATTAATTTTTGTGCCTATTTTTACAATTTTATTTCTTTTACTTTCTTTGGCTTAATTCTGTTGTTCTTATCTTACTTCTTAAGTTGGATGCCTTGTCCGTTCAGCTTTTCATTTTTACTAATATATGCATTTAAGCCTATAAATTTTCCTCTATGACCAATTTTAGCTGAATCTAATACTATAATATGCAGTTTTAAAAGTTATTTAGTTTTTTTCTAATATTCATTATGGTTTTTCCTTTAATCTATGAATTATTTAGAAGTATATTTAAATGTAAAAGCACAGGTTGAGTAACCCATATCTGATATGCTTGAGGCCAGAAGTATTTCTGATTTCAGATTTTTTTAAGTTTAGATTATTGCATATAGATATGAAATATCTTGAGGGTATGACACAAGTCTAACATGAAATGTTTCATATACACTTTATACATATAGACTTAAGGTAATTTTATGTAACATTTTTAATAA
Organism: Nomascus leucogenys; assembly: GCF_006542625.1. Taxonomy (NCBI): domain Eukaryota; kingdom Metazoa; phylum Chordata; class Mammalia; order Primates; family Hylobatidae; genus Nomascus; species Nomascus leucogenys. The sequence continues at coordinate 23,482,473 of NC_044388.1, forward strand.
TTTTGTGCATGAAACAAAGTTTTAACCCATCACATGAAGTCAGATTTAGAATTTTTCACTAGAGGTGACATATTGGTGCTCAAAAACTTTTGAATTTTGGAACGTTTTAGATTTTGGATTTTCAGATCAGGGATGCTCAACCTGTATATGTGTTTTTAGATCATTGGTTTATATTTCAATTGTGTTATTCAGAGAATACATATGTTTGATAGTGAATTATGTTGCATCTTGATTTGTAGCAAGTACAAAAAGGATTAGCTTATATTTGCATCAAATATAAGCTACTCTTTCAGGCTGGGTTCAAAAAACAGAATAATTTTTTGTAAATGTTTCATGTGAGATTATAAATAATAAACATCCACAAAAAGACTTGTATAAAAATGTTTATATCTATTTACTCATAATAGCCCTAAACTGGAAATAGCTCATCAGTAGAAAAATGGATAAATAGTTTATTATTCATACAATGGAACACTATTCAATAACACTCAACAAGAACAATACATGACATACAATTCATGCAGTAATGTGAGTGAATCTCAAAACATTATGCTGAAAGGAGCCTTATATAAAAAGTGCAAAAGAGTAGGATTCCATTTATATGAAGTTCTAGAACTGGTAAAACTAGTCTATCGTGGAAAATGTATCAGGTTGCCATTGAGTGGGGCGGGGGAGTAGGGATTGACTGGGAAAGGGCATGATAGAATTTTCTAGGGGCGTGGTAATGTTCCGTATCTTGATAAGGGTTTAAATTACAACTGTAAAAACTCATCAAATTGTGTGCTTAAGGTTAATACATTTTTTAATGTCTGAAAACGTCTTTTTTTAAACTGTCATTTTTGAAGGTTGATTTAACTAGGTATACAATTTTGAGTTAACGGTTGGTTTGCACCCAGCACTTTGGAGATATTTTTCCACTGTTTTTGGACTTCCATTGCTATTGTCAAGGAGTTCTCTGTTGTTCTAATTATTGTGCTTCTGTAGAATCTGTTTGGCTGCTTTTATTATCTTCTCTTTATCTTAGAGTTTTGTTCATTCAGTGTGGGGGATCCAAGTGAACGTTTCTTTTCATTTATTCTGTTGAGAGGCTATGGGCTCTCAAATCTGATTCTGATATCTTTCATCTATTCTAGAAAATGCTCAGCCCTTGGGTCTTGGAAAGCTGTCTCTCCCCATTTTGAATATTAGTTCTTCTCGGTACTCTAGTTAGATATCATGATACACTATCTTACTCTATCCTCCACTCCGTCTCTGCTACATCCTGAACAATATCTTCTAAACTGTCCTACAGTTCTTTAATCTCTTTTCAGCCATACTAAATCCACTCCATTAAAACTAAATTTAATTGTTAATTGGAAATTGTTTTCAATTTCAGTTGCTATATTTTTAGCTTCAAGAATTTCTTTTTTTTTGAGACAGAGTTTTGCTCTTGTCACCCAGGCTGGAGTGCAGTGGCAGGATCTCAGCTCACTGCAACCTCCACCTCCTGGGTTCAGGTGGTTCTACTGCTTCAGCCTCCAGAGCATCTGGGATTACAGGTACCTGCAACCATGCCCGGCTAATTGTTTTGTATTTTTAGTAGATACAGGGTTTCGCCATGTTGGGCAGGTTGGTCTCGAACTCCTGACCTCAGGTGATCTGCCCGCCTTGGCCTCCCAAACTGCTGGGATTACAGGCATGAGCCACCATGCTCGGCTGTTTTTTTTTTTTTTAAACCTGCTTGGTTATTTTTTGGGAAACTGTTACTACTTTCTTATATTTTTCTCACCTGTTAAAAATTTGTTTAAACATATAAAATACATTTATTTTCTATTGTGTATATGATAATTTCAATATCTGTGGTCTTTAGATGTCTGATTATGCCATTTTTTTGTTTTTTTTCTTACTTTTACTCGGGGTATTTTGTCTCCTCATATGTGTTGTAATTTTTGTTTATCAATTAATGTTTCTTGGAATTTTTTTTTACATCTGGGTTTAAAATGTCTTTAATGGGGTATGTGTATGTGCTTATGCTTGGTGCCTATAGACACTACTAATCTGGGACAACTTTAAAATAAATTTCCAGTCATTTTCAGAAATGTTCTCAAACATGCGTAAGTATAGTGCTGTAGTTGACCATTCTCAGGAGAGACATTTTCATTTTACTCTTTAGCAAAAATCCAAAGCCAAGACTGGCAATTACCCCCTCTGTCTTCTATAATGGGATAGATTTTCCCTAATTCAACCTTCAGGGGCCTAAACTTTAAGTGACGCTCTCTGGTGTGACCTTACAAGCTTTGTCTTCTGCCTGCCATGTGCTTGGCCCATTAAGTCCAGGCAATGGACTTGGCAGAGACCTCTGCGGAAATTACACCGACTCTCCTCCCTGGATTTAGCTATGTTATGGATGGTGTCCTTGCACAAACTGGACTTTGTTGTTCAAAGTACAGTAATAGTAGAAACTTCTAACCTGAGAGTCTTTATTATCATTTGAATATCAAATGATTCCTTTTTCTCTATATTTTGTGGAAAAATTGCCTTATATTTGGACATCTAGGGTAACTTGTTACCACTGGCTTCTTCATTTAGTTTTTTTCAGTATATACCAGACATAGTGTATACGAAAAAATAGCAGAAGTATTTGTCTTAGTAATGTGTTACTTTCACTGTACCTTCCATTTCATTTGCAAACCCAAATGTTGGCTGGGGAAAGCAGTGACCACTACAATCTCCCCTCATCAAACACATACACACACGTGCACACACACACACACATACATACACACCGTCAAACCCACTCTCTCAGCCACTAAAAATAAACATAAATCCAATTAAAAACCATGTGCTTGCTCTGCAAACACAGCTTCATGATAAATCTCTTGGCCTCCCCTTTCAACCAGATTGTCATCCCTAAATATCCTCAGTCTTCCTTTATACAAATTTTGGAGCCTACACAGTTTTTTTTTTCTGTTTCTGCCTTTAAATTCTCCAAAATCTTGGTTGTTGGATTGCCCTCCACTATTGATTTTGGATCAGTTATTTTTGCTTCCATGGAATCTTAAATCACTGTTCTCTTACATCCACAAACATGAGAATTTTCTTTCAGATTTTCAGTTCTTTTAGAGCAGTTTCTTCCACCCCCAGTTCTGCTGTCATTTCACACATCTTACCTACTTCTAAAGAAAGATGTTTCATTTAGATTCCTCTGTGTCGTGTCAGAATTGATTTCCTTCATTTCATATAAAACAACTTTGATTTCGCCTCTCTCTTTCCTCAAAACCACCACTGCAAAAGTGTTACCATCAGAGTGACATAGGGAGGGAGGGTTTTTAACCAGGGCATTCAAGCACAAAGGAACAGTAAGTACTTTCTTCTTCACTGTATACTGTGTATCAGTTAAAACAACAACAACAACAAAATCAAACTTTCTTCCCAGTTACCCAGATTAGTGTTTTGGTCCTTCACATCTTATGGTCTTAAGGGAGGTGTGTTCATTAAAAGAGAGAGTGGTGGCCGGGTGCTGTGGCTCACGCCTGTAATCCCAGCACTTTGGGAGGCCGAGGCGGGCGGATCACGAGGTCAGGAGATCGAGACCATCCTGGCTAACACGGTGAAACCCCGTCTCTATTAAAAATACGGAAAAAAAAAAATTAGCCGGGCGTGGTGGCGGGCGCCTGTAGTCCCAGCTACTCGGAGAGGCTGAGGCAGGAGAATGGCGTGAACCCCGGGGGGCGGAGCCTGCAGTGAGCCGAGATTGCGCCACTGCACTCCAGCCTGGGTGAAAGAGCGAGACTCCTTCTCAAAAAAAAAAAGAGAGAGTGGTATTGACTTCTCTTTCACTTACCCAGAGGGTGAGGATATCCCACGTGGGATGAGCAGAAGCAAGAGGAGATAAACGATTTGGAACTTTGAGCGCCTTCCTCCTGATGTATGCACTGTGCTATTTGTTGTAAATTTGTATTGTTTTAAAAATAAATAAATAATAAGTGCTGTTTAAAATAAAAATGCAAATGTGTGAAGTAAGAAAGGTAAGTATCCCTGTTCCTCACCCCTTCTTACTTCACACCCTGTGGGTAACCCCTGATAACAATTTGCTGTAACATTCTAGCTATCTCTATTCATCCATCTATCCACTTAATATATTTTAACTCATCCTCATAATAACTATATGAAGTGGTACTATTATTACCTCATTTTCAAAAACAGAAAATGAGGCACTGTATATGAGATAGTTTCCCCAAATCTGAAGCTGCTAAGCTTCGGGGCTGGTATTTTTAACTCAGGTATATTGACTGCAGTGTGTGTGCTCTTTACTTTTTAAAATTATCTTTGACATTTATTGTGAAATTTTGTTCATAAAGATGCATGACTCTTATTTTTTGGTGTGTTACAGCTTCTCTCAAAATTAAGTATCCTCTATAAGGCCTTTGCTATTAAGCTGCTATTAAGTTGCAGTAAAAGTTGCATCTAATATTAATATGTCACATTATTTTCTTCTTGTTGGTATTTGCCATGGCACATCTATTTCCATAATGTATCTTTGGCCTGTTAAATAAAATTTGGTCTTATTGGTATCTGTCAGCATAAAGATGGATTTCCTTTGTACCCAAACCTAACAGCTATTTAGTTTTTAATGTTTTTATTTTATTTTTATCCCAGCCTAAGTGTCACTTAGTTGTTAATGGAGGTGAATTTCCTTTTTACTCTAGTCTGAGTCTTTAATTGTTTATACGGGTTTTGATTCATTCACATTTATTGCCTTATGAACTTATTTTTGAACATTCCTTAAACACTTTTTTTTAATTTTACAAGTCTTTCTTGTTTCTTTTTGCTTTCTTTCCTATTTGAATTGGACACGTTTTCTTTATTCGATTATTGTTTCAAATTTATGTATTTTACTTTCTAGGATTTACTTTAGTAATACTTATAATTTAAATGTATTGATTAAAAAAGTCAGTCTCTAAAGTTAACCAGGCTCTATTTAATTTCCTTCATCATATTCCCATTCCTCTTTCTACACCTATTGTGGTCATCTTATAGACGTGGCAAAGCTCTCCCATCCAAAATTTTGTTTGTGTATAAAGACTGATGATACCACATACCTACCAACATGTTATGAAAAGGTTTATTATTCACATACTAAGGCTTTCTGGGGGAGAGCAGCATGGACTTTCTAGCTGGTCCAAATCTGGCTTGAGAGAGGAGGGAAAAGAGACAATCTCAGCTTGTGACTGGGGTTGGGGCTGCAGTGAGGGTTCTTGCACACTGGCAGAGGCTTATGTGGTTTGCACTTCAGCTGGCACCAAGGGAGGGACAATCAGAGTTTTGTTTTCAGCCTGCTCAGATGCTGGGAAGAAGGAAAAGGGGAAACGGTAGGACTGTTGTATCAAAATATCAGAAATAGAGTCACACTCTTTATTACAGTTCCTTCCATGTTGAGATCATTTGGGATTTTAGTTCCAGATTGTTAATTACTTTTTCAATGTATATCAAAACATTTTTTGATTTAAATAGGAGTGTTTGCTTTGTTCACTACCATTTCTTATGTCTAATATTTTACTCTTTCTGGGGCTTATGTTTTATTTTGCAAGAACACATTTTTCTTCCAAAGTGGTCTAGAATGATAGTTATTTTAATTTTGTCTTTCTACTGAATGCTAGTTTTGCTAGATATAGGACTTTTCTACAAAACAATCTTCTCTTAAAACATTAATCCTATATCCTCTTCTACTATCCACTTTTGCCAATGAGAACTCAGACTCTAAATCTGATTTTGTTTTTATTTTTATCTCTCCCAAACCCATCTCGAATCTGTATTCTTTTTAAAATTAATAAATAATAATTCCGTATATTCATAGGGTACAATGTGCTGTTTCAATACATGTGTACCTTGTGAAATGAGCATGTCAGACTAACAGATCCATTGTCTCACATACTTGTAATTTCTTTGTGGTGAGAATATTTCAAATCCACTCTTTTAGTAATTTTGAAATGTATACAACATTATTATTAACTGTAGTCACCTTGCAGTGCAATAGATCACCAGAACTTAGAACTCCTAACTGAAACTTTGTGCCCTTTGACCAACATCTACCCTTTTCCACTCCACAGCCCAAACCCCAGCCCCTTGTAACCACCATTGTATTCTCTACTTCTATAAATTTGACCTTTTAAGATTTTGCATATAGGTGAGATCATGCAGTATTTGTTCAGAAGTTTTATTCTCATTCTTGTGATCTAAAGTTTCACTCTTTGTATTTAGGTATAAAATAATTTATTTGAATTTATTCTGTTTGGCATTCAATGAGACCTTTTAGTCTGAAGTCTCAACTTTTTTTTAAGTTATAATCTTACTGTTCACTCATTTGCTCTTTATCCATGTTGATTCTGCTATTCAGTTCATATACTGACATTTTAATATTGATAATAATACTTTTGATTTTGGGGGTTGTTCATTGTGATGGTTCATACTGAGTGTCAACTTGATTGGATTGAAGGATGCAAAGTATTGTTCCTGGGTATGTCTGTGAGGGTGTTGCCAAAGGAGATTAACACTTGAGTCAGTGGATTAGGAGAGGCAGACCCACCCTCAATCTGGGACTCCAAGTTCTTCAGCTTTCGGACTCTTGGACCTACACCAGTGGTTTGCCAGGGGCTCTCAGGCCTTCAGCCACAGACTGAAGACTACACTGGCAGCTTCCCTACTTTTGAGGTTTTGGGTCTCAGACTGGCTTCCTTGCTCCTCAGCTTGCAGAGGGCCTATTGTGGGACTTCATCTTGTGATTGTGTGAGTCAATACTTCTTAATAAACTTCCTTTCATATATGAATCTATCCTATTAGTTCTGTCTCTCTATAGAACCCCAACTAATATAGATTTTGGTACTGGGAGTGGGGTGCCGCTGTAAAGATACCTGAATATGTGGAATAGACTTTGGAACTGGTAACAGGCAGAGATTAGAACAGTTTGGAGTGCTCAGAAGGAGACAGGAAGATGTGGGAAAGTTTGGAACTTCCTAGAGACTTGTTGAATGGCGTTGACCAAAATGCTGATCGTGATATGGACATTGAAGTCCAGGCTGAGGTGGTCTTAGATGGAGATGAGGAGCTTATTGGTAACTGGAGTGAAGATGACTCTTGTTATGCTATAGCAAAGAGACTGGTGGCATTTTGCCCCTGCCCTAGAGAGCTGTGGAACCGTGATCCATTAAACCTATTTCCTTTATAAATTACCGGCCTCTGGTATGTCTTTATTAGCAGCATGAGAACAGAATAATACAGTAAATACTCACTTTTCACATTTGTAACATCACTTGCAATCTCTCTAATGATATCCAATATCTTTATTTTAAAGTGCACCCCCAACGTTTTTCCTTATTTTGTTAGCTTTATTTCTTTAAGAGTTAGTTCTTCTATTTATCTCTCCTATGTTGTTGGTTTTGTTTGTTTGTTTGTTTGTTTTTGACAGGGTCTCGCTTTGTCACCCAGGTTGGAGTGCAGTGGTATGGTCTCAACTCACTGCAACCTCCGCCTCCCAGGTTCAAGCAATCTTCATGCCTCAGCCTCCTGAGTAGCTGAGACTACAGGCATGCGACACCAAGCCCAGCTAATTTCTGTAATTTTAGTAGAGATAGGGTTTCATTATGTTGCCCAGGCTGGTCTCTAACTCCTGAGCTCAAACGATCCACCCGCCTCAGCCTCCCAAAGTCCTGGGATTACAGGCATAATCCTGTTTATTTTTCCTATGTTGTTGGATTTCCTTAAACATTTGTGAATCTTTGATTGTCTGCTCATTTTTCTGTTTGAAAATACCTCTTTGCTTCCATGAGGATTCTGGCTTCAATATATAAGCATAGTTCCTCTGGTCTTTGGGTATGGATTGGATGTGCTTCGAGACGGGGTATACCTGTAACATGTTTCATGCATGGAGGCTGCCCTATTTCTCCTAATTTTTCAGCTATTAAAAACATTGTCCTGACTCTTTGGCTCAAGCACACATACCACCTGCACTTCTAGAGGAAGTCTAGAAATGCCATGTTGTCCCACATGCATTTTCTTGGCTATTAACACTTATATTTATCCCATGGCAGCTCTTGCTCTTTAGTTTTCATCGTAGCTGTATTTCAGTTTGTAGGTATATTCGTAAACAAATATTATCTACTATTTCTAGAGGTCTAGGTACAGACTCTCATCTTGAACAATATCCATTGCCCTACATTTTAGCCTTTTACATCTTGGGTTTCTATGTAAGATTTCCTTTGAAAACAAGTGAATGAGCCTTTAAAGTGAGCCTTTAAAAATCTCTTCAAACATGACCCTATATCCATTAATAATTTCACTTCATGAGCAGCATGCTGATAACTTGTATTATGCTTTGTACATTGCTACATTCTTATTAGTGATGATACTAATGCATGTCAAGTCAACAGTTTCTGAGAGGCAGTTATGAAGAATAAAATTTTCAATTAATACCAGAAGGGGGTATAAGTAGACCTAATGATAATGACTTGCATTTATAAAAGGAATTTCTTCCTATAATGAAAACTGACATTAGTTTTTTACATACCTTGATCTAGCATTGTTATAGCAAACTTAGATGTGGTTAGGGTCCTGGGAAAACTCAAAGACTCTGAGTGCAATCTTTCAATCTTGTAAGAGTTTTAGTAATATGCTATACTAATTTACATTAGGTATAGCAGATAATCACAGATAGTATAATGCAACCACTGGTATGGCCAAGAGGTAGACCTTCCCCGGCATGTGGGAAGCCATGCTCTGTTCAATTTGCAGTATTCTGCAGTGCACTGTAAGCAACATTGGACAGGGAGGCGATTTTCTATTATTTGACTGGGGTGGGTGGAATAATTTTAATTGCTAAGAAATTGCATTTTCATTGTAAAGCAATTCAAGTTATAGCAGATTCATAATGCAGCTATTGTAAAAATGACATTTCACTGACATTTCTGTGAGAAGAACATGGTGATTTTGCAAATGACATAGTGAGGGCATAGCAGTTACGCGAATAACACATTTTCACAATACGTGTGCTGGGAGCATAAATAATGATGATGGAAATAATATTAATAATAATGGCATTACATGAGAGAAAACCTTTTATCTCTGCAATTCCAAAGTTCTTTAACTCACACCTATCCACTTTACACTCCACTCAAATAATTGGTCCCGACTTTTTTTGATGGAAGGGAGCTGAGGAACCAAGTGGTTGCCCAACTCCGTAGCAGGTTAATGGCAAACATAGAATCAAAACTCTATTTTCTTCTAAAAGGTCTTTTGGGATGACTCACCAAAATGAGTATCATGCAGGTACTGGAAATGATATTGTTCTGATTTTATCGTAGATGTATTTCCATCAGCTTTTTAGGTGGATTGTAGGTGAGCAATTAGCATCTTCTCTTTTCATATGCATAAAAAATATAGCATTGTTTTATTTCAGGATGAACTGAGCTGCTCATTTCAAGTATGTTTATAAAATACTCTAATAAGTTAAACAGGTAAGCAGCTTTTGTTAGCCTGAGGGCATATTATTCCCACAGTGGATATGTCATCACCATTTTATTTTCACAATGCCATTATTGTGTCATTAATACAGAAAATTCTCATTTTTTCCTCTACATATATCTTAAGAGAAAAATAGATTCTTACTAACTATAATGTCAGTGATTGGAAATAAGGGCTGGAAGGTAAGCATAACCCATGTGGTCAGGTTTCTGCCATGAGGGTCACCAACATAATTTATTAAACACACTAAAAGCTAGAGAAAAAAATTACATTTATTTACATACCCTTTGACCAAATGCTCTAGCCACTTATTTTGTTGATTTTATCTCAGTGTATATGAATGAAATGGCTTACACCAATTTAAGAATTTGGGGTCAAAGCCTAATTTTCTGTTATTGATACCTTGTATTTAGGTTGGATGTATTGTATTTGGCCAAATGCAGAACATGTTAGAGCTGAGGCTCTCTCTCCCATGCTTGAAAGAAATAAAGTGTAGTAGCTAAAGCAACATTCAGAAATTCCAATTTGAGTCCATTTGAAAGATAGGTGTCTATAACTAGCCATTAACTTTGTTATGCATTAAGTTGGCATTGACAGCAACATTTCAATGTTGCTTTATCATTATGTCTTAATTTTTTTTTTGAAAAGGTGAGTAGGCTTTGTAAAATTTAGATGAAAAATTAAGAAGATACTTCTTTGCTTTTCAAACAAATCACTAACTCTTTCATAAATCTGATTTTTTTAACCAGGCAAAGAATATATAATTTTAAGCTAAATCCAATCCTGATTTATTACTACACTAATTACCAGAGAGCTACTGAATTCTTCTGTTTCATAGGCTATGATTTAAATTTTCTTTGGATCACTTGGTCCCATGATGTAAAGCTTTCAACTAGAATTCTATGATCTGACTTCATTTCCACAGCTTGCAGGCTCCTGCATTATGCCAACACAGGGTACCCATGGCTCTTGTCAGTGTTCACTGAGATGACTAAATGGCAAGGTGTGTTAATACATGTTAAAGCTACAATGCAAATTTGCCACAAAACATTGACATTGTAACATCTGCAAAGGAGTCATCGTCATGTCAATAACAATAAGTAATATTGCCATTTCTTTCCTATTGCTTCAGCTAAGAAAGACACTGTTACTGAGCCAGCATGGGAAAAATTAGACTATGTTTTATTATGTATTTTTGTAAAAAGCTTTTTGCAAAACAAACAAAAGTGTAAGAAAATATATTCAAATATTTAAAGGTGAACACTCAGTGTAATGATTGGACAAGACACAGGGTGGAACCAGAGTTATCTGGAGCTTGAATGAGAAAAAATAGAAAATTAATATTGTACAAAACCCCACTTAATCTTTATGCTCTTGATAATCACTATTAAAATGAGTGATGGCAAGTGACAGCTAAGACAAATGAAAGGTTCCTCTCTCATTGAAAACTTCTGTTTCATCGCCAGAGAGAGAGAAAGAAAACTGAAGCAAAAACCTGTGACTTCAGGACAACTGGAAAAGACAGGGACTTCAAACTCTATCGTGAAAAAGAGCTAACCAATTGGGTTGCCTGATCTCATGGAGACAATCTTCACAGCTGAGACTATTAACTTGTACTCATAGAGGATGCAGATGCCATCTTGGGTGTGGCAGGTGAGATTGCTGGCATAGCATCTCCTTGCCACTAACCCTATGTAGGGATACTATGGGGAAGACCCAGATATTCAATCACAGTTTCTCTTGGAAGAGATGTGCAATACTATCTAATTAAGACATGTTGTACCTGGTTCTGAGCAACCTTGGACTTTAGTAGAGACAACTCATTTGCAACAAAGGAGAAGCATAGGGGCCCCAGTGTCCACTTTTGAATATAGCACCTCCCATTCTTAGCTAACACTTTGTTTGTAAAAGGGTTTTAGTGCTAATGTTTGTAAAACTACAATTTGAATTCCAACCCTCATTTCACAGAAACCTAGTCCAGAAAGGGAAAGTGATTTACCCAAGGTCAAAGCCATATGGCTAGATACACATTATTTATAATATGAGAATTTTATTTGGTCTGATTGAGAGAAATAACAAATGCTGAATAGAATTTGGTAGCTGGAGAACTAATGGATTGACTAGTAACAGAAAAGCTACATGTTTTGATTGCTATTCATCTGCCACCACTCCTGCTTTACTGCTTCTTAGCTAGAAAATGCATTTTTTTTTTTCTGCCAGGAATCTTGGTTAGGCCACCTATACAAAACAGAAAATTCCTGTCATTGTAACAGATTTCTCAGTATGAACTAGCATTGTGGACAATAGAACAATTTTCCATCCCTCAGATTTTTCATCAGAATTGCTTATTTTTGGCACCAGAAAAAGAATACTGGTCTTGGCAAAATGTTGGCTGTGGCCCCATATCCCATGATGCAGACCCCAGATCCTGAGCCATCCTGGGTTCAAAGACCACTGGACAAAGAGCAGAAGTTCTCATTCTGAGCTCCTAGGCCTGTGCCCATGGGATGGTGTAATCTGTACCCTGCCAAGCTACCCACATCTCATTCTTTTGAGCCCAGATTTCTGATGTGTCCACAGAATGCCCATGACTTCATTTTGTGCAAACCCCTCCCTCTGTTGTCTGGCTTCCTTTATTCTTTCAGGGATAGCAGCTGCTGCCAACCAGCCCATAGCACCATTCTGAGATGCCCCAGGGAACAGCTGGAACTCTCCCAAGGGCTGATTTTACATCACGGAGTTTGGTCCCAAATATTTCCCATTTCGTGAAAATATATATTAAGGAAATGCCACCTAGAACCAGAATTCCCAAAATTGACCAAATAGTGTTGTGAGAATTGGCTGCATTATTTACTTTCAGTCTATTAAATCAATTTATGGGGGTGAGTATTTTCTGTATTAATGTATCATGTTTTTCTGAAGCTCAAATTGAGGTCACAGATTAGATTCACTCACTAAAAAATACAGCTCTCTTGTGTAGGAAGAGGAAATATTCTTGCTTCTCTTTGGATTCTAAATTATTTTTCTCTACCTAACCCTCCCTAGCACTCCTCCACCTCCCACCTTTTAAAGCTTAGAGATCTAGAGCTGGAGGTTTCAATAAAAGTGCTACGCCTTTAAAACCAGTAAAAGCAAATGGAGTTTAATAATCCAACAGTATCTTGGTCCATCATAATATTTAATCTGCATTATATCTCACTTCCTAATCGCTACTTCCATTCCAATTGTGAGCAGAGGGTGGGCGAATGGGGCATTTCAGATAAGTGCCAGTAAAACAAGTTTGTCTTACAGCTGGTGAGCCCCAAATACATGTACACAGCGCCTTATGGCTGTATTCAATCAGATGATCCCATAAACTAAAAATAATCACCTCTAATACTAATACCTCTCCTTCATTGTTGCTGGTCGCTATGGTGCCGCATTCGACTGTGAAGAATTCACCGCCATTATTACCCTCAGTGTCTCTCTCTCTGAAATGTGATCTAATTGCAGAATCCACACCTGTTCCACAGTTCAATAGAATTCAGCTTTGATGGAGGCAGACTTTCAAATAACACACACACATATGCACACACACACACACACACTTGTGCACACACACATAGACAATTACCCAGGAGTTCAGTTGGGGCCAAAAATAAATAAATTAATAAAGAGAGTGAGTTTATCAGAAAATAATATTATGGAGAGGAGGAGGGAAAAAAAGGCTGTGTTTTGTGGTCACTGGAAGATTGCTGATGGGTGCATAAATAAGGCATGCTGGAACATCTGTTCTTTGTTGTGCATTCAGCTTTTTAATGTGTTCAAAGAGCAGCTCTGACGCATCGCTGACTACCACTCCTCATCCGAGCAACATTTTACCAGAAAATAATAAACCTTCCTGGTGGGGTGCAGGGAGCCAAGGCATTCGGGCAATGCCATTAATTTGGAAATATCTCTTTTTCTGGGATTTTAAAATCTCTCTCTCTCTTTGAACATTGCACAAATTTGGGACCCAGCCTAGCATCCCTATCAGCCTAAACATGAAATCAGTCTGAATATCTATTCAACCTTTTTTTTTTAAGTCAGCAAAGGAAGGGAGAGAGCAGTGAAGTCAAAGTTTATATACATTTTCCCCTCTGCTTTTAATTCTATTAATGTTAACGCTAATCTATTGCGATTATTTTTAACATGTTCCAATATTTATTTGTACTGATAAAATTCAAAGGCAGCTGAGGCCCCTGACAGTTGAACAATATTGGCTGGTTATTTTGATACAGTGTGGTAGGCAGCAAAAGATTAAAAAATGGAGCATCCTAAACTGAGGAAAACCAGCTTGAATTCTAAAATAAAATTTTAGCAGCATGGATTTCTCTTGCCATAGGCTATGAGGCTACTATGAATTTCAGATGCATTTCCTGAGCTGTCAATGAGGTGGAAAGATGAGATTGGCGTTACGAAGATTTGTTGCAGCTCCATTCAGTGTAATTGTAATGGAAGGTATAGAGACATTAAACCACCACCCAAGAAGAGCTGTTTATGTACATAAAGTATAGAAATAGCTCACAAGACAACCATAGGACCAGGATGGGAATTTCTTTATGTCACTTTATTTGTCTTTTACATCTCCCCCCTTTTTTAGGTCACAGCTCAGAAGCACTGCAATACCAATTAGCTGCTGGAGGTTGCTTCCACAATGAGCTTGACTAAGTCTTATGAAAGAGAGACAGGATCTTTTGGGTAACAGGGCTGTTATGTAAATTCTCTCTTTCCAACATTCTTTACAGTCTTGGTGTCTAGACTCTGGTCTTCATGTTGCTGTCTCAGCCAGCCCTTTCCCACAGAAGAGATACCATTTGATCTATGTCAAGAAGTGGGTAGGTCACCAGCAGAGTCTGCTTCTGGGAAGCATTTTGGGTATAGTGGTTCACTCAGAGCCTATGTCTGTGATAGCAGAAGAGAGATATTTGTGGCTAGGTAAGTGACTCTTTTAAAAAAAAATCCTTTTGTTGGCCTTGCATGGCCCTCTTTTTAGATAATTTGGGAGTATTTACAATGTTTAGTATCAAGATAATATAAAGATATGGGTTTCGTCACACACTGACCCTAATGGTGTTATATTTGAATGTATCTATGCTGCTTAAAAATCCCACAGAATGACAACTCTATAAATGGTCAACTAAAGAGACCATTTTCAAGGCAGTGCCTTCCTCTGTACCTTTAATACCATCAGCATGAAAGTGAGTAATGATTTATGGACAGCTGTAGAAAAGTAAAGAAAATTCAATTACCTGACAATTGGGAGGTACGTTTTATGGATACGTGGTTAGGATATATTATACATAAGCTTACTGAATATAACAATTGTTCATTTAATGAATTTTAACTATAACAACACTTGAAAACTTATGCTATTTATCAAACAATTTTTTTGTATAATGACATTTAATTCCCCAAATCCACTAGATAAACATACCGTAAGAAATCATTTTTTGCATTATTGTTTCAGGCAAGGACATACTTCTAATTTACTCAACACAATAGCTTCTAATCAAAGAATATCATCTGAAACAAATTTGAATTTCATGTCATGCTTGAATGAGTCCCCAAGTTTTGCATTGTATATGTAAGCCAAGTAAAAGGGGGGAAGATGTAGCATTTCCGTGATGCTATTTCTGTGTATTTCAAGAGTCAACTTTACCTTTTTTGGTCAAATCTTCAAAGAAAAAGACAATGCTGTATGATTCTAATATTGATTGTGCACATGAAAATCAGTCACCTGCCTTTCCACTACCTTCCAAAAAAGGCTCCACTGTAGAGCTGATGTGGTGATACACAGACTAGGTTTCCTTTCAGTACCGAAGGATTATTACTCAGTATTTAGAAGTACAATCCACTGACAGCTTTCAAGGTGCAGTCCTCTCTGGGAATTGCCCTAAGTTTAAGAGAACTACTGTGGCATTTTCAGGGGGCAGCCCGAATCCCACAACTAGTTAAAGTGAGCCTGTAAAATTCTGGCTTCTTCATTTCAATTCAGAACAATTTGGAAAGGCTGCCCCAACGTCAGAGCTATGAATGGAGTTGGCTGAGGACTTTGTTGAGACCACTCTCTCCAATCTTGCTTCCTTTACTTCCATTTCACAGTATACTGATCTTGAGGCCACTCCTTAACAAACTTTTGGCATGCTAATCTCTGTTTCAGGAGATGCTACCTCTAACAACTTTACATCTCTTTCCAATAACCGCCACCGATTATCACCCTCGATGAGTACAATAAACCTTCATTATCTTTATATTGTGTACAAACTATGTTTATTTACTATCATATTGTTACTTATATGAACTTGTTCTCATTGTTTGATTGATAGATTTTTCAATCTGTGAAATTATTTGGATGCGTTCAGTTGGGATGGAATGCACCATAATTTTCCTCATTAAAATTAATAGGAGTATTATTTTACTTAAACACAGCAGCAAGACTTTAGGAAAAGTTAAAGTTGTTAAATGAGGTATAGATTTTTTTTTTTATTATTATACTTCAGGTTTTAGGGTACATGTGCACAATGTGCAGGTTTGTTACATATGTATCCATGTGCCATGTTGGTTTGCTGCACCCATTAACTCATCATTTAGCATTAGGTATATCTCCTAATGCTGTCCCTCCCCCCTCCCCCCACCCCACAACAATCCCTGGAGTGTGACGTTCTCCTTCCTGTGTCCATGAGTTCCCATTGTTCAATTCCCACCTATGAGTGAGAACATGCGGTGTTTGGTTTTTTGTCCTTGAGATAGTTTACTGAGAATGATGTTTTCCAGTTTCATCCATGTCCCTACAAAGGACATGAGCTCATCATTTTTTATGGCTGCATCGTATTCCATGGTGTATATGTGCCACATTTTCTTAATCCAGTCTATCGTTGTTGGACATTTGGGTTGGTTCCAAGTCTTTGCTATTGTGAATAGTGCCGCAATAAACATATGTGTGCATGTGTCTTTATAGCAGCATGATTTATAAACTCCTTTGGGTATATACCCAGTAATGGGATGGCTGGGTCAAATGGTATTTCTAGTTCTAGATCCCTGAGGAATCGCCACACTGACTTCCACAGTGGTTGAACTAGTTTACAGTCCCACCAACAGTGTAAAAGTGTTCCTATTTCTCCACATCCTCTCCAGCACCTGTTGTTTCCTGACTTTTTAATGATGGCCATTCTAACTGGTGTGAGATGGTATCTCTGTATAGATTCTATTAGAGGTTGTATCAGTCAGAGTGCTCTCACCTGCATTTAACAGAAGATCCAACCCACTGTGACTTAAACAATAAGGAAAAAATATTCTCTCGGTTGGTAGGAATTTCAAAGGTAAGAAATTTCCAGAGCTTAATAATTCAAGAATTCAATAATGTGATTAGGGACCTAGCTTCCTTCCATCTTTCCATTCTTTCATCCTCAATATATCAGCTAGACTTCACCGTCACAAGGTGGTGGCCATCACAATAGGCAACAACACTGAAAGGCTAGAAGAGGGAAAAGGAACGTGACCCTTCCTTGGGACCATCTTTGAGAACAAGAAAGTCTTCTCCTAAAGCTCTCTTATTAGACTTCACTCATGTGTCTCTGGCAAGAACTTTTGTCAAGCGTTTATTCGTAAACTAATAACTGACAACAGGAATAAAATTACCGTGATTGTCTTAAATGGATCAGTATTCACCTTTTGGGCCTGGGGTTGTTCATTCCACTGGACAGCCTTCTGAAGCACAAGGATATCTAGTACCTGAATAGAAGTGGGATTCTGTTACGGAGGAAAAAAGAAAGAATGGCTGCTGTGTAGGTGAGCACTGATGTTAGAAAAGCCTATAAACTTTCTTGCTAAGAATTCCTGCCCTTGTTCTTGACTTACAGGTCTCACTCATAGCTTAAATCTAAGAAGCATGATGTAGCAATGGCTTTAGGAGTAAAATTATTTTAAACATTATTTAATAAATGAATATTTTGACATATGCCTTGTGTATTGAATAAATGTATGGATATATATATGTATACATAACCATATACCATAGCCATGAATGGGTGTGTTGAGGACTTTTCAGGATGCATAATAGAATTAAAAAATTAAAAATTTCATTTGTATTACTTATATAAATTGTTTCCCCACTTTATTAAATTCAAGCAAATCACTTTTATTATGTTGGCATACTTTATATGCAGGACTAAATATCTGTTTACTATATATAAAAATACATAGTCTTATTATAAAATAATTCATTCTAAATGTAGAAATCTTTGAATGTCTAAAGGAAACTTTTTTTTGTCTGGTAAGTCCATTTTTCTAGCAAAATGTTTTCATGCTGCATATATAGCCAGGGGTTTATGGCTCTCTGAGTTGTGGTATAATGTGACATATATCATTTTATTATGTTTTAAAACTTAACAATATACCATAATTCGTTCAAGTGAATAAGTGAGGTTTTACAATATGATTTAGAATGACTGCATAGTATTTCACTGTATAGAAGTAATGATCAAGTAATTAACCTATTATTGTTTAACATTTAGATTTAAAAAAATTGTATTTTTAGCTATTGTAAAGCAGTTATAAGTGCATTTGGATAAATATACTCAGTCAAAGCTTAGATAATTTCTTTAAGATTGATTTCTTGACAAGGGAATTGCTAGATCAAAGGACACACACATCTTAAAGAAAATTGATTCAAATTTCATGTAATGAAATATTTCTGGAAAATTTCTGTCTCTACTTTTTTAGCAGCACTAGGAATAAATAATTAAAACAATTTCCTAGGGGAACATTTATATGTTCTTTTTGTTGCTTTGAAAAATAACATTTTTTAAAATTTAAAATAAAATTAGTTTTTTAAAAAAAGATAATATATAAAAATGGTTGAAAGTCAAAAGCTACAAAGAAATCACGAAGTGAGAAGTAAAACTATGTCCTAATTTTTTCCTCTATCCACCCAGTTTCCCTCTCTAGAAATAAGCAATTGTTTCAAGTATCTTTTGCCATACAAACATCCACCAGCCCCAACTCAGTGTCTTCAAAAAGTATATCATATTTATTATTTCTCATTCTGTGGGTTGGCTTAGTGGTACCACTGGTAGTTTTGACTGGGCCCTATTGGAGAGTGATTATTTTCTTTACTTGGAGAATGATTATTTTCTTTTTAAAGGTGTGTTTAATCTGATTTTCCCAATTTTTTATTATGGTAAAACACACGTAACATAAAATTTATTATCTTAGCTACTTTTAAGTGTACAGTTCAATAGTATTAAGTACATTCGTGTTGTTGTGCAACCATCATCACATCCGTCTCCAGAACTCTTTGCGTCTTGCAAAACTGAAGCCCTACACCCATGTGAAAATAGCTCCCCATTTGTATCTGTGAGGGTGTTTTCAGATGAGTTTAGCATTTGAATAGGTGGATTTAATAAAGTAGAGCGCCCTCCCCAGTTGGGTGTCATCCAATCCACTGAGGACTTGAGTGGAGCAAAAAGCAGAGGAAGAAGAAATTTACCCCTTTTTGCTTCCTGCCTACCTGCTGAGCTGGGACGTCAGTTTTCTTCTGTCCTTTCACTGGAATTGACACCATTCACTCCCTTGGTTTTCAGATCTTCAGACTCAGTCTGGAGTTACAATATTGGCTTGTCTGCTCTCTGGCTTGCAGAAAGCGGGTTGTGTGACATCTCAGCCTCCATAACTGTGTAAGTCAGTTATTCATAATAAATCTCTTCCTTTATATATATCCTCTTGGTTTTGTTTCTCTGGAGAACCCTGACTAATATGATATATGTATACCACATTTTACTTATCCCTTCATTCCTCAGTGGACACTTGGGTTGCTTACATTTCAGCTAATCATGAATAATGCAGCTATGAACATGTGTGTATGAATATATCTTCCAGACTCTGATTTCCATTCTTTTGAATATGTACTCAGCAGTGGAATTGCTGACTCATATTTCTATTCTATTTTTAATTTTCTACAGTGGTTATATCATTTTACATTCCCACTGATAATGCATAGGGGTTCCCCAACTTCTTCACATTCTTGGCAGTACTTATTATTTTTGTTTTGTTAAACTTATTTTTAATTTTTAATTGATATCTAATATTATATCTATTTATGGGATACATGTAACATTTCAATACATGTATACAAGTGTAGCAATCAAATCAGGGCAGTTGGGATGTCTATCAGCTCAAACATTTATTATTTCTTTGTGTTGGGAGTATTCTAATTCCTGTCTTTTAGCTATTTTGAAATATACAATAAATTGTTGTTAGCTATAATCACCTTACTATGCTATAGAACACTAGAACTAATTTCTCTGCTCTAACTGTAATTTTGTACACATTAAGGAACCTCTCTCTATCCCCCCCACTCTCCTACCCTTCTCAGATGCTGGTAGCCATTATTTTTCTCTCTAATTTCCACAAACATGTCAACTTTGCAATGTTCCTTTTGTTATTGATTTCCAACTTCATCCTGTTGTGGTCAAAGAAGATACTTCGTATAGCATCTATCTTTATAAATCTATTGGGGCTTAATTTAGGGCCCAAAATACAGCCCATCCTAGGAAATGTTCCACTTGCCTTTGAGCAGAATGTACATTCTGCTGTTGTTGAATGGAGATTTCTGTATACGTCTGTTACATCTAGTTAGTTTGTGGTGGTGTTCAAGTCCTCTATTTTCTTACTTATCTTCTGTCTAGTTGTACTAGCAAACATTAATATATAATGCCTTTTGTTGTGTCTTGCAATCTTGTATAAAATTTAAAGTCTATTTTGTCTGAAAGTAGTATAGTTACCCATGGTCTCTTTTGTCTATTATTTGCATAAAACATCTCTTTCCATCCTTTCATTTTCAACCTATTTGTGTATTTAGATCTAAAGTGAATCCTTTGCAGATAGCAAATAGTTGAATCATATATTTTAAAATCTATTCCTCCAATCTCTGTCTTTAGAGAGTTTAATCCATTTACATTTAAAGTAATTACTCATAAAAAAAAACTTATTTCTTTGATTTTGCTAATTGTTTTCTATGTACCTTATAGCTTTTTTATCATATGCTTTCTGCATTACTGTCTGCTTTTGTATTTAGTTGATTTTTAAAATAAAGCATTTTTCTTTTACTTTACATTTTATTTATATATTTATTTTTCCAGATTTCTTAGTCTGTTTTTGTATTTTTTTAAATATCAACTTTTATTTTAGATACAGGGGGTACATGTGCAGGTTTGTTACATGGAAATATTGCATGATGCTGAAGTATGGGTTACAATCCTGTCATCCAAGTTGTGAGCACAGCACCCAACAGATTGTTTTTCAACCCATGCCCCTCTTCTTTCCCATCGAATAGTCCCCAGTTTCTATTGTTCCCTTGTTTATCTCCATGTATGCTCAATGTTTAGCTCCCACTTAAAAGTAAGAAAATGTGGTATTTAATTTAGTTTTCTATTCCTGCATTAATTCACTTAGGAATATGGTCTCCAACTACACCTATGTTGCTGCAAAGGATTTAATTTCATAATTTTTTATGGCTAGGTAGTATTTCATGGTGTATATGTACTACATGTTCTTTGTCCAGACTGCCATTGGTGGGCACTGGGTTGATTCCATGTCTTTGCTATTATGAATAATGTGTGAAGAACATATGAATGCGTGTGTCTTTTTGGTAGAATGATCTATTTTTCCTTGGATATATACCTAGCAGTGGGATTGCTGAGTTGAATGGTAGCTCTGTTTTGAGTTCTTTGAGAAATCTCCAGGCTGCTTTCCACAGTGGCTGGACAATACCCGCTAACATTGTATACGTGCTTCCTTTTTTCTGTGGTCTTGCCAGCATCTGTATTTTTTGACTGTTTAATAATGGCCATTCTGACAAGTATGAGATAGTATCTCATTGTGGTTTTGATTTACATTTCTATGATGATTAGTGATGCTGAGCATTTTTGCGTGCTCACTGGCAGCTTGTGTGTCTTCTTTTTAGAACTGTCTGTTCATGTCCTTTGCTCATTTTTTAATGGGGTTGTTTATTTTTTACTTGCTGTTTCCTTTAAGTTTTCTATAGAGTCTGGATATTAGGCCATTACTGAACACATAGTTTGTGAATATCTTCTCCCTTTTTGTAGGTTGTCTGTTTACTTCTTGATAATTTCTTTTGCTGTGCAGAAGATCTTTACTTTAATTAGATCCCACTTGTGTATTTTTATTTTTGTTGCAATTGCTTTTGGGGGCTTAGCCAAAAATTCTTTGCCAAGACAAATGTTGAGATGAGTATTTCCTAGCTTGCCTTCTAGAATTTTCATAGTTTGAGGTCTTACATTTAAATCTGTGGTCCATTTTGAGTTAATTTTGTATATGGTGAAAGGTAGAGTTTCAGCTGCAATCTTCTGCATATGGCTAGCCAGTTATCTGAGCACCATTTATTTAGGGAGTCTTTCTCTATTTGCTTTTTTTGGCCTTGTCAAAGATCCAGTAGTTGTAGGTGTGTAGCTTTATTTATGGGGTTTCTATTCGGTTCTATTTGTCTATGTGTCTGTTTTTGTACCAGTGCCATGAAAAAATGCTCAACATCACTAATTATCAGGGAAATGCAAATTAAAACTACAATGAAATATCACCTTACTCCTGCAAGAATGACCATAATTTAAAAGCAAAAAAAAAAAAAATAGATGTTGGCACGGCTGTGGTGAAAACGGAACACTTTACACTGCTGATGGGAATGTAAACTAGTACAACCACTAAGGAAAACAGTACAGAGAGTCATTAAAGAACTAAAAGTGGAACTATCATTTGGCCCAGCAATCCCACTACTGGGTATCTACCCAAAAGAAAAGAAGTCATTCTATGAAAAAAATACATGCACATGCATGTTTATAGCAGCACAACTCACAATTGCAAAGTATGGAACCAACCTTAGTGACCATCAACCAATGAGTGGATAAAAAAATGTTCATTCTATCTGTCTGTCTGTCTGTCTGTCTGTCTGTCTGTCTGTCTATCTATCTATCTAAATGAAATAATGTTATATCTATCTATCTATATGTATATATGTATATCTAGATAGATAGATAGATAGATAGATAGATAGATAGATAGATAGATAGAGATAGATAGATAGATGGATGGATGGAGCTGGTGGCCATTATTCTAAATGAAGGAACTCAGGAATGGAAAACCAAATATTGTGCATTCTCAATTACAAGTGGGAGCTAAGCTATGAGGATGCAAAGGCATAAGACTGATATAGTAGACTTTAATGGGGTTATTTTAATGGGGTTATTTGTTGTTTACTTGTTGTTTCCTTTAAGTTCTCTATAGAGTCTCGATATTAGGCTATTGTTGAACACATAGTTTGTGAATATCTTTTCCCTTTTTGTAGGTTGTCTGTTTACTTCTTGATAATTTCTTTTTTTTTTTTTTCATTTAGATTTCTCCTCCCTCTTGTCTTTTTTTTTTTTTTTTTTCGGGACAGGGTCTTACTCTGTCACTCAGGCTGGAGTGTAGTGGCACATCATGGCTCACTGCAACCTTGAACTCCTGGGGTCAAGCAATCCTCCATCCTCAGCCTCCTGAGTAGCTAGAACTACAGGTGTTCATCACTATGCTTGGCTTATTTTTTGTTTTTAAATTGTGAAATATATCACCTATACAGAAAGGACTTACAGTTTACCCGTCAGTTTAAAGAATGAATATAGAGCAGATGCTTGTATTACTATTACCTAGGTTAAGAAATAGAAACATAGACAGCTCCCAGAAGCCCTGTATGCTTCCCAATCACAATTCTGTACCTCTACTAGAGGTAACTGTTAGCCTGACTGACTTCTGTGATAATTCCTTACTTTTTTGAATCTATTTGGCTCCTGAGTTTGGAAAAGTGAAATAGTTATATTTTTACCATCTATGTATGTACCTCTATAAAATATAATTTAGTTTAGTCTATTTTGAATATTATATAAATGGGATAATATGTATGTATTATTTTGTTACTAGCTTCTTTCACTTAATATTATGTATGCGGGATCTGTTTATGTTGTGTGTAGGTCATTGTTTCCATTGTGTGAATACCACAATTTAACTATCGGTTTTACAGATGATGGACATTTTCTTCTGTCTTGTTTCTATTTTTTTTTTATTATTGTACTTTAAGTTTTAGGGTACATGTGCACAATGTGCAGGTTTGTTACATATGTATCCCTGTGCCTTGTTGGTGTGCTGCACCCATTAACTCATCATTTAGCATAGGTGTATCTCCTAATGCTATCCCTCTCCCCTCCCCCCACCCCACAACAGTCCCCGGAGTGTGATGTTCCCCTTCCTGTGTCCATGAGTTCTCATTGTTCAATTCCCACCTATGAGTGAGAACATGCAGTGTTTGGTTTTTTGTCCTTGCGATAGTTTACTGAGAATGATGATTTCCAGTTTCATCCATGTCCCTACAAAGGACAGGAACTCATCATTTTTTATGGCTGCATAGTATTCCATGGTGTATATGTGCCACATTTTCTTAATCCAGTCTATCGTTGTTGGACATTTGGGTTGGTTCCAACTCGTTGCTATTGTGAATAGTGCCGCAATAAACATACGTGTGCATGTGTCTTTATAGCAGCATGATTTATAGTCCTTTGGGTATATACCCAGTAATGGGATGGCTGGGTCAAATGGTATTTCTAGTTCTAGATCCCTGAGGAATCGCCACACTGACTCCCACAATGGTTGAACTAGCTTACAGTCCCACCAACAGTGTAAAAGTGTTCCTGTTTCTCCAGATCCTCTCCAGCACCTGTTGTTTCCTGACTTTTTAATGATGGCCATTCTAAACTGGTGTGAGATGGTATCTCATTGTGGTTTTGATTTGCATTTCTCTGATGGCCAGTGATGATGAGCATTTTTGCATGTGTTTTTTGGCTGCATAAATGTCTTCTTTTGAAAAGTGTCTGTTCATGTCCTTTGCCCATTTTTTGATGGGGTTGTTTGTTTTTCTCTTGTAAATATGTTTGAGTTCATTGTAGATTCTGGATATTAGCCCTTTGTCAGATGAGTAGGTTGCAAAAATTTTCTCGCATTCTGTAGGTTGCCTGTTCACTCTGATGGTAGTTTCTTTTGCTGTGCAGAAGCTCTTTAGTTTAATTAGATTCCATTCGTCAATTTTGGCTTTTGTTGCCATTGCTTTTGGTGTTTTAGACATGAAGTCTTTGCCCATGCCTATGTCCTGAATGGTAATGCCTAGGTTTTCTTCTAGGATTTTTATGGTTTTAGGTCTAACCTGTAAGTCTTTAAACCATCTTGAATTAATTTTTGTATAAGGTATAAGGAAGGGATCCAGTTTCAGCTTTCTACATATGGCTAGCCAGTTTTCCCAGCACCATTTATTAAATAGGGAATCCTTTCCCCATTTCTTGTTTTTGTCAGGTTTGTCAAAGATCAGATAGTTGTAGATATGGGGCGTTATTTCTGAGGGCTCTGTTCTGTTCCATTGATCTATGTCTCTGTTTTGGTACCAGTACCATGCTGTTTTGGTTACTGTAACCTTGTAGTATAGTTTGAAGTCAGGTAGCGTGATGCCTCCAGCTTTGTTCTTTTGGCTTAGGATTGTCTTGGCAATGTGGGCTCTTTTTGGTTCCATGTGAACTTTAAAGTAGTTATTTCCAATTCTGTGAAGAAAGTCATTGGTAGCTTGATGGGGATGGCATTGAATCTATAAATTACCTTGGGCAGTATGGCCATTTTCACGATATTGATTCTTCCAACCCATGAGCATGGAATGTTCTTCCATGTGTTTGTATCCTCTTTTATTTCATTGAGCAGTGGTTTGTAGTTCTCCTTGAAGAGGTCTTTCACATCCCTTGTAAGTTGGATTCCTAGGTATTTTATTCTCTTTGAACCAATTGTGAATGGTAGTTCACTCATGATTTGGCTCTCTGTTTGTGTTATTGGTGTGTAAGAATGCTTGTGATTTTTGTACATTGATTTTTTATCCTGAGACTTTGCTGAAGTTGCTTATCAGGTTAAGTAGATTTTGGGCTGAGACAATGGGGTTTTCTAAATATACAATCATGTCATCTGCAAACAGGGACAATTTGACTTCCTCTTTTCCTAATTGAATACCCTTTATTTCCTTCTCCTGCCTAATTGCCCTGGCCAGAACTTCCAACACTGTGTTGAATAGCAGTGGTGAGACAGGGCATCCCTGTCTTGTGCCAGTTTTCAAAGGGAATGCTTCCAGTTTTTGCCCATTCAGTATTATATTGGCTGTGGGTTTGTCATAGATAGCTCTTATTATTTTGAGATACCTAATTTATTGAGAGTTTTTAGCATGAAGGGTTGTTGAATTTTGTCAAAGACCTTTTCTGCATCTATTGAGATAATCATGTGGTTTTTGTCTTTGGTTCTGTTTATATGCTGGATTACATTTATTGATTTGCATATATTGAACCAGCCTTGCATCCCAGGGATGAAGCCCACTTGATCATGGTGTATAAGCTTTTTGATGTGCTGCTGGATTCAGTTTGCCAGTATTTTATTGAGGATTTTTGCATCAATGTTCATCAAGGATGTTGGTCTACAATTCTGTTTTTTGGTTGTGTCTCTGCCTGGCTTTGGTATCAGGATGATGCTGGCCTCATAAAATGAGTTAGGGAGGATTCGCTCTTTTTCTATTGATTGGAATAGATTGAGAAGGAATGGTACCAGTTCCTCCTTGTACCTCTGGTAGAATTCGGCTGTGAATCCATCTGGTCCTGGACTCTTTTTGGTTGGTAAGCTATTGATTATTGCCACAATTTCAGAGCCTGTTATTGGTCTATTCAGAGATTGAACTTCTTCTTGGTTTAGTCTTGGGAGGATGTATTTGTCGAGGAATTTTTCCATTTCTTCTAGATTTTCTAGTTTATTTGCGTAGAGGTGTTTGTAGTATTCTCTGATGGTAGATTGTATTTCTGTGGGATTGGTGGTGATATCCCCTTTATCATTTTTTATTGCATCTGTTTGATTCTTCTCTCTTTTCTTCTTTATTAGTCTTGCTAGCGTTCTATCAATTTTGTTGATCTTTTCAAAAAACCAGCTCCTGGATTCATTAATTTTTTGAAGGATTTTTTGTGTCTCTATTTCCTTCAGTTCTGCTGTGATTTTAGTTATTTCTTGCCTTCTGCTAGCTTTTGAATGTGTTTGCTCTTGCTTTTCTAGTTCTTTTAATTGTGATGTAAGGGTAT
The DNA here is from genome assembly GCF_006542625.1 of Nomascus leucogenys. Taxonomy (NCBI): domain Eukaryota; kingdom Metazoa; phylum Chordata; class Mammalia; order Primates; family Hylobatidae; genus Nomascus; species Nomascus leucogenys. The sequence continues at coordinate 23,509,175 of NC_044388.1, forward strand.
CAATTTTGGATCTTTCCTGCTTTCTCTTGTGGGCATTTAGTGCTATAAATTTCCTTCTACACACTGCTTTGAATGTGTCCCAGAGATTCTGGTATGTTGTGTCTTTGTTCTCATTGGTTTCAAAGAACATCTTTATTTCTGCCTTCATTTCGTTATGTACCCAATAGTCATTCAGGAGCAGGTTGTTCAGTTTCCATGTAGTTGAGCGATTTTGAGTGAGTTTCTGAATCCTGAGTTCTAGTTTGATTGCACTGTGGTCTGAGAGACAGTTTGTTATAATTTCTGTTCTTTTACATTTGCTGAGGAGAGCTTTACTTCCAACTATGTGGTCAGTTTTGGAATAGGTGTGGTATGGTGCTGAAAAAAATGTATATTCTGTTGATTTGGGGTGGAGAGTTCTGTAGATGTCTATTAGGTCCGCTTGGTGCAGAGCTGAGTTCAATTCCTGGGTATTCTTGTTAACTTTCTGTCTCGTTGATCTGTCTAATGTTGACAGTGGGGTGTTAAAGTCTCCCATTATTATTGTGTAGGAGTCTAAGTCTCCTTGTAGGTCACTCAGGACTTGCTTTGTGAATCTGGGTGCTCCTGTATTGGGTGCATATATATTTAGGATAGTTAGCTCTTCTTGTTGAATTGATCCCTTTACCATTATGTAATGGCCTTCTTTGTCTCTTGATCTTTGTTGGTTTAAAGTCTGTTTTATCAGAGACTAGGATTGCAACCCCTGTCTTTTTTTGTTTTCCAGTTGCTTGGTAGATCTTCCTCCATCCTTTTATTTTGAGCCTATGTGTGTCTCTGCATGTGAGATGGGTTTCCTGAATACAGCACACTGATGGGTCCTGACTCCTTATCCAGTTTGTCAGTCTGTGTCTTTTAACTGGAGCATTTAGCCCATTTACATTTAAAGTTAATATTGTTATGTGTGAATGTGATCCTGTCATTATGATGTTAGCTGGTTATTTTGCTCATTAGTTGATGCAGTTTCTTCCTAGCCTCAATGGTCTTTACAGTTTGGCATGATTTTGCAGTGGCTGGTACCAGTTGTTCCTTTCCATGTTTAGTGCTTCCTTTAGGAGCTCTTTTAGAGCAGGTCTGGTGGTGACAAAATCTCTCAACATTTGCTCGTCTGTAAAGCATTTTATTTCTCCTTCACTTATGAAGCTTAGTTTGGCTGGATATGAAATTCTGGGTTGAAAATTATTTTCTTTAAGAATGTTGAATATTGGCCCCCACTCTCTTCTGGCTTGTAGAGTTTTTGCCGAGAGATCCACTGTTAGTCTGATGGGCTTCCCTTTGTGGGTAACCCGACCTTTCTCTCTGGCTGCTCTTAACATTTTTTCCTTCATTTCAACTTTGGTGAATCTGACAATTATGTATCTTGGAGTTGCTCTTCTCGAGGAGTATCTTTGTGGCGTTCTCTGTATTTCCTGAATCTGAATGTTGGCCTGCCTTGCTAGATTGGGGAAGTTCTTCTGGACAATATCCTGAAGAGTGTTTTCCAACTTGGTTTCATTCTCCCCATCACTTTCAGGTACACCAATCAGACATAGATTTGGCCTTTTCACATAGTCCCATATTTCTTGGAGGCTTCATTTGTTTCTTTTTATTCTTTTTTCTCTAGACTTCCCTTCTCGCTTCATTTCATTCATTTCATCTTCCATCGTTGATATCCTTTCTTCGAGTTGATAGCATAGGCTCTTGAGGCTTCTGCATTCTTCACGTAGTTCTCAAGCCTTGGCTTTCAGCTCCATCAGCTCCTTTAAGCACTTCTCTGTATTGGTTATTCGAGTTACACATTTGTCTAATTCTTTTTCAAAGTTTTGAACTTCTTTGCCTTTGGCTTGAATTTCCTCCTGTAGCTAGTTTGATCATCTGAAGCCTTCTTCTCTCAACTCGTCAAAGTCATTCTCCGTCCAGCTTTGTTCCGTTGCTGGTGAGGAACTGTGTTCCTTTGGAGGAGGAGAGACGCTCTGCTTTTTAGAGTTGCCAGTTTTTCTGCTCTGTTTTTTCCCCATCTTTGTGGTTTTATCTACTTTTGATCTTTTATGATGGTAATGTACAGATGGGTTTTTGGTGTGGATGTCCTTTCTGTCTGTTAGTTTTCCTTCTAACAGACAGGACCCTCAGCTGCAGGTCTGTTGGAGTTTGCTAGAGGTCCACTCTAGACCCTGTTTGCCTGGGTGTCAGCAGCAGTGGCTGCAGAACAGCGGATTCTTGTGAACCGCGAATGCTGCTGCCTGATCGTTTGTCTGGAAGTTTTGTCTCAGAGGAGTACCCGGCCGTGTGAGGTATCAGTCTGCCCCTACTGGGGGGTGCCTCCCAGTTAGGCTGCTCGGTGGTCAGGGATCCACTTGAGGAGGCAGTCTGCCTGTTCTCAGATCTCCAGCTGCGTGCTGGGAGAACCACTACTCTCTTCAAAGCTGTCAGACAGGGACATTTAAGTCTGCTGAGGTTACTGCTGTCTTTTTGTTTGTCTGTGCCCTGCCCCCAGAGGTGGAGCCTCTACTTCTTGATAATTTCTTTTGCTGTGCAGAAGATCTTTACTTTAATTAGATACCACTTGTGTATTTTTATTTTTGTTGCAATTGCTTTTGGGGGCTTAGCCAAAAATTCTTTGCTAAGACAAATGTTGAGATGAGTATTTCCTAGGGATTCATAAGGGTGGAAGAGTAGGAGTGGGGTGAGGGATAAAAAACTACATATTGGGTACAGTCTACACTGCTCGGGTGACAGGTGCACCAAGATTCCAGAAAGCATCACTAAAGAACTTATCTATATAACAAAAGATCACCTGTACCCCAAAAACTATTGAAATGAAGAGTAAGTTGTTTAATTTCCATTTATTTGTGTACTTTTGAGAAATCATCTTGATATTGATTTTTGTTTTTGTTGCACTCTGCTCTGAGAGTGTACTTGGTATGATTTCAGTTTTTTAAATGTATTGAGACTTGCTTTTATGGTTGATCTTAGAATATGTTCCACATATGGATGAGAAGAATGTATATTCTGTAGTTGTATGCAGCTATGTAAACATTTTTATATATCAAGAACTTTTTTTAATCTAGGTGCTCCAATGTTGGGTGCATATATTTACTATGGTTAAGTCTTCTTTTGAGATTGTACTCATTATCGTTATGTAATGCCTTCTTTATCTTTCTTAATTTTTAAAGGTTTAATGTCTGTTTTATCTAATGTAAGAACAGTGACACCTGCTCTTTTTTGTTTCCCATTTGTTTAAAGTCTGTTTTATTTAATGTAAGAATAGTGACTCCTGTTCTTTTTTTCTCCCATTTGTGGGGTAGATCTTTCTCCAATTCTTTGACCCTGTGGATGTCATTACATATGAGATGGGTCTCTTGAAAACAGCAGATGATTGGGTCTTATCTTTTTATGCAGCTAGCCACCCTATGTCTTTTAAATAGGGCATTTAGCCCATTTACATTCAGGGTTAGTATTGATATGAGATTTTGAGATTGACATTTTGATATGAGATTTTGAGATCATATTTTATGATATGAGATATGAGATTGTGTCATTAGCTGGTTGTTATGTAGACTTGGTTATGCAGTTGCTGTGGTTATGTAGTATCTGTGGGCCATGTGCTTAAGTGAGTATTTGTGGTAGCAGGTGTTATTCTTTTGATTCTATGTTCAGCACTCCCTGATGGACCTCTTGTAAGGCTGGTCTAGTTGAAATGAATTCTCTCAGCATTTGCTTGTCTGAAAAGGATTTTATTTCTCCTTCACTTATGAAGCTTAGTTTGGCAGGGTTTGAAATTCTTGATTGGAATTATCTTTAAGGATGCTGAAAATAGGCCTCAATATCTTCCGTCTTGTAAAGTTTCTATTGAGAAGTCTACTGCCATCCTGATTGAATTCCCTCTGTACATGACCTGACCCTTCTCTCTGGCTGCTTTTAAGATTTTTTTCTTTTGCATTGACCTTGGTAAATCTGATGACTGTGTGCCTCAGAGATCATTTTCTTGTGTATTATCTAGCCAGAGTTCTCTATATTTCTTGAATTTGCCTATTAACCTCTCTAATGAGATTTAGGAAATTTTCCTGGACTATAACCTTAAATATATTTTCCAAGTTGCTTATTTTCTCTCCTTCTGTCTCAGGGATGCCCATAAGTTATAGATTTGATTTCTTTGCATAATTTCATATTTCTCAGAGGTGTTGTTCATTAATTTTTTAAAAAATTTGTGTCAGACTGAGTTGATTCAAAGAACCAGTCTTTGAGCTCTGAGATTCTTCCCTCAGCTTGGTTTATTCTGTTGTGAATACTTCCAATTGTATTATGAAATACTTCTAGTGAATGTTTCAGCTCAAGAAGCTTATTTTGGGTCTGTCTTATAAGGACTATTTCATCTTTCAGCTCTTGAATCATTTCACTGGATTGTTTGGCTCCCTTGGATTGGGTTTGAGCTATCTCCTGGATCTTGATGAGCTTCCTTGCTATTCAGATTCTGAATTTGATGTCTGCCATTTCAGACCTGCTGAGAATCATTGCTGGGAGCTAGTGGGCTTGTTTGGAGGGAAGGGGACACTCCAGCTTTTTGAATTGCTACAGTTCTTGCATTAATTCTTTCTCATATGAGAAGGCTGGTGTTCCTTGAACTGTGGTGTATGTTGAGTATAGTTAGTGCATTCTGTTCTGGAGGTTTTCAGAGGGGTAAGGCTCTGTACAGGGTTTTTTTATATTAAATTCTTATCTTTGGTTTCTGTATTAGTCCATTCCCATGCTGCTATAAGGACATACTTGAGACTGAGTAATTTATAAAGGAAAGACATTTAAGTGACTCACAGTTCCATGTAGCTGGGGAGGCCTCAGGAAACTTACAATTGTGGCAGAAGGGGAAGCAAACATGTCCTTCTTCATGTGGCAGCAGAAGAGAGAAATGCCGAGAGAAGCGGCGAAAGCCTGTTACAAAACCATCAAATCTTGTAAGAACTAACTCACTATCACTGGAACAGCATTAGGATAATTGCCCCCATGATTCAATTACCTCCCACCAGGTCCCTTCCACGACACATGGGGATTTTGGGAACTACAATTTAAGATGAGATTCGGGTGGGGACACAACAAAACCATATTAGTTTCTCAGTGGGGGGAAATTAGCGAAGTGTTTTTGGTGTTGTAGTTTGGACTGCATTCAAGTAGATAACACTTGAGAGCATTGGGTGGTAGATAGGCTCCTTTGTGTATCCTTGTGTTGCAGCTGTGCTCTGTGGTGTGAAGGGCAGAGAGATGACCCCCACATGTTGTCCTTGTCTAATAAGTTAGAAATTGAGTGGGTCACCAAATTACAAAAAGAAAACCAACCTTATGAAAATTATCTATTTCAAAAAAGTAAGTTTATCTCCCAACACATGTCTCAATGTAGTTGTGGTGGTCAGTTGAGGTAATAGTAAAGGAACCTTCCAACTCTTTTTTTTTTTTTGAGATGGAGTCTTACTCTGTCACCCAGGCTGGAGTGCAATGGCACGATCTTGGCTCATTGCAAGCTCCGCCTCCCAGGTTCAAGTGATTCTCCTGGCTCGGCCTCCCAGTTAGCTGGGATTACAGGCGCCCACCACTACACCTAGCTAATTTTTGTATTTTTAGTAGAGATGGGGTTTCATCATGTTAAGCAGGCTGGTCTCGAACTCCTGACCTCAGGTAATCTACCCACCTCGGCCTCCCAAAGTGCTGGGATTACAGGCATGAGCCACTGTGCCGGGCCCCAACTCTTAAGGAAAAAACGAAAAAACAAAAAAACAAAAACAAAAAAATACACAGGTACTGGGAGAAATCTCTCAATTAATTTATGACTCTTACTTCCTCATAAGAGAAAAGTGTTGGACATTTGTGATAAAAATTAAACTGATTTACAATTTTAAAAGTGCCAGAGTGTGTTACAGAAAGCATTAACAACCGTCTAAGATGCTACCAGGATTCTATGTTTAGGCTATAATTCTTAATATGCCTCCACTATGAAAATTCAAAAAGCATTTTAAAGGCTCTTAGAAGTCTCACCTATGGAGTTTGGTTTAACTCAAGTTAAAAAATAGAGATATGCTATTCATTCTTTAATATTTATTGTCTGTTACCTAAATACCAGACACTATGCAAGATTCCTTGATACAGCATAGTCCCCTTTTATGGAGCTTACCTTCTAATGGGTGAGGCCAAGAATAAGCAAGTTAAGAAATACATTTTAAATAAACTTACAGGAAATAAATATAGATTTTTATACGCCTAAGAAGGAAATGACCAAGGTGGTGTAATAAAGAAGGGTCAGAATTGACCTAGAATGGGTGATCAGAGGCATCTTTTCTGAGTTATGGTAGATCTATGATTTTGTACAGTCTACATCTTCCTCTTTATTTTACTGGAGTATATTTTCAAAAAAATGTATGGAAAGGGCTGCATGAGAGGTAAACCTCTGCAGTCTTCACATGTCTCAGAGTAGGTTATTTTTGTTTTCTTATTTAATTGACAGTTTGACTGGATATAGTAGTCCTTTCACAACTTTGAAGGTCTTGCTCTGTTGTCTTCTCCCTCCATTTTTTCTGGATCATCTGATGCCAGTCTGATTCTTCTTCTTTTTTAGGAGACCTGTATTTTAATTTCATAGGTTCAGCATTTGGTGATACCTGCAATAAATGGGATATAAGGCATTGTCAGAGTAAATCCTGGAGGATGGTAGCAAATGTTCCTAGCATTAATCCCTAATATTTTTCTCCACTAAATAGCAGCTTCTGGGACTGTGCTTCCTAGAGCTATATAAGGCTGTATGGAAACAGTCTTCACTCAGTGGAATGGTGGTGTCCATAGCAGCATGGGGTCATGGTTTTGAAAATTCCCAGGCATTCATTATACTAAAACAAATCCATGAAATACAAGAAGGATTCTTGTCCTTTCTCTGATTTATCCTCCACACATGAAAAAGCAGACTTCCACAGATGCATAAACGTATAATTAATGGCAGGGCCAAAGCCAAAACTTTATTGCATATGCAGCTGTTTAACTGCCTTTTTTTTTCTTATTAACAGAAATACCATGGTGGATGTAATCACAAAGTTACTTCATTTTTTATCTACTATTCCTTTAAAGGAATAACAGCCGTTTAACATCTTCAGTCCACTGTTATAATAATAATTGTCATTATTATAACATATAATTTAGATATAATAATAATTAGTATTGTAACATAGTTATAAGAAGAGAGAAGGGCTTAGAGGAAAGCAGCAGGAGCTTGACAACTACCTGTATGATTGTCTAGATTCCACTCTCTTTGGGTTTGTCAAGTTTAAAATCTGACACATCCTTTGACAATACTTTTTTGAATTCTTTGAAGATATCGTATGTATCAGACACCTCATATGCCTTACCTCCCATCTTCTTGACTAAAGACCTTTTGCTTCAGTCACTGCTTTGGGAACCACAGAGTTCAGAAGTAACTGGTTGCATCTTATCTCTGGTGCACCATACATTTCTTACTTTCTGCAGTGTGGATTTTCTGATGCTGCTGTGTATGACACCTCTGGGAACCCACTTGAAACACGCAGGCAAGTATGAGGGAGTTGATGCCTCATAGATAAATGCTTCTTTTTCCCTGTCTCTCCGGAAGAAAGTGGACATTTTTTAAAATTTTAATTTTTGATTTTTATGGGCACATAGTAGGTGTATATATTTATGAGGTATATGAGATATTTTGATACAAGCATACAACGTATAATAATCACACCAGGGTAAGTTGAGTATCCATCACTTCAAGTATTTATCATTTCTCTTCATTACAAACATTCCAATTATACTTTTAGTTATTTTAAAATGTACAATAAATTATAGTTGACTGTAATCCCCCCATTGTGCTATCAAATACTAGATCTTAGTCATTCTATCTAACTACATTTTTGCAGCCATTAGCCATCCTCACTCTTGCCACCCCATTACCCTTCTCAGCCTTTGGTAACTATCATTCTACTTTTCACCTCCATGAGTTCAATTGTTTCAGTCGTTAGCTCCCACAAATGAGTGAGAACATGTGAAGTTTGTCATGTAGACAATTTTGAGACACATTCTACCTTGCTCCTATCTCAATAACACACTTGTATAAGCTTTCCTCTATTCCTCTTATTTCTTGCCTGTTTCCCACTCCTTTTCATTCACTTTACAAAATAGCATATCTATATTCAAACTCTTGTCTCAGGCTCTGCTTTCTAGGGATAATCCATACAAAATCATACAATCAGTTCCCTTGACATGAGTAAATGCATGCATTCAGCTGATCCCAGACTACTTCTTCAGTCGGTGGACAGCCCATGGTTTACTTACAGCTTCTCTCTCCTAGTCTTTTTGCGCCTGCAGAGTCTTCTTGGACAGCACCTAAGATGGTGCCTATTTCAGCACTCTCTTTGCAAAGAAGACCATTTCCGGTTCATAGAACACATACAAATCCTAAGTGACAAAAACTCTGGGCATGCAGGCTGACTTGAACACACCTATCTTTCTTTGTTCTACTACCAGTCAGCCTCTCTTATGTTAAATTTTTCAGGAATGGGGAGGACACAAAGCCACTGTGGCAGCAAGGCTCAAAGGACTCGTATTAAACTCTCCAAGTATTTTCCTCAAATCTCATTCCCTGCCCATTATGGACTCCACTTCGAGGGCAGGGTAGGATTCATAGCATCACAGCGGCTCTCTCCAAAATATTAACTTTTAATTTGACCCTTTTTCTCTTATCTTCTCCAAATTTCTTTCATAGTATAAAGGTGGATCTTCAACTAAGAATTGCAAAAACTGGTTATCAAAGACTACCTTTACATGTCCTGCATAGATACCTCACAACTTGATTTGAATTGTGACCTTCATTGTCTTGGGACCTCAGCCAAGAATAGTTCAAACTGAGTATTATTACATATACAAAGAAAAATAGTTTTATGGGTGCTCTGAGTCCAAGATCTGATTAGGATACAGAACTGTTTGATTGTAATTTATGTTGTGGCATATTTGAAATAATTATAAGGATGGAAAGTTCCTAGTGCTTAAAGAAGAGTGAAGGAGATAACAAAACATTAAACTTAAGCTCTCCCTCAATTTTAGGAAATAACTGATGGACAAGTAAATATTGAATGAGTGATGTATGATGGCTCTTCCAGCACTCAAATCCTTTGTTTATTTCTTTGTTGGTGATTGAAGATATAACCATTTCCTCATATAAAGCGATTTTCACAAACTTTCTATAACTGTATTTTGGGGCCTCAAAAAAAGGAAGAAAAAAATGATCAAACTGATGAAGAAAGAATGGGAAAATCAATGGAATCATTATGAGCCAGAGTAAAAAATACTATTTAGGCATATACCAATTATTTCTGCAAAATCCACAATTTATGGAAAGAAATCTCAATGTTCACATATTGATCAGCTTTTTTTAAAAAATTATACTTTAAGTTCTGGGGTTCATGTGCAGAATGTGCAGTTTTGTTACATAGGTATACACGTGCCATGGTGGTTTGCTGCACCCATCAACCTGTCATCTATATTAGGTATTTCTCCTAATGTTATCCCTCCCCTACCCCTCAACCCCTGACAGACCCCGGTGTGTAAATGCAAATAAAAACCACAATGAGTTACCATCTCATGCCAGTTAGAGTGGCGATCATTAAAAAATCAGGAAACAACAGATGCTGGAGAGGATGCGGAGAAATAGGAATGCTTTTACACTGTTGGTGGGAGTGTAAATTAGTTCAACCATTGTGGAAGACAGTGTGGCAATTCCTTAAGGATCTAGAACAAGAAATACCATTTGATCAGCTTTTATTCATACCCACAAAGAATACTTTGTAATAGAGATTTCTCACTGATTTGGGAAAAAAAAAGTGTATTCCATTAACGTATTAGATTACTGCTTCATCTCATCAACTCTTATTTTTACCACCACAATAAAACAGCCTATTTAAAAGCAAATATTGTACCATATCAATCTCTTCATGAATGAATAAGCCTAACGAGCAGAGAATTGTCCAGGTTCTGTTCACTATCTGGCTATTCATAGTAATGCATTGTCTGAAATAAAGGCAGATTTGGGTAACTCTTGCACCAAAGCCACTGACAAAGATTTATATGGTTTACCATAATGAGTCAACTTCTCTTTGGATAATGACAGTGACTAATGCTGTACCTATCTTAGTGGGGGCATTTTTTATCTTATCCATGTTTTACGGAAGGTGATCTTTGGTTTACAGAATCATGGAACTGCAAAATATACTTAGTGTTTACCTCATTCATTCCCTTATTATGAGTGAGGAAATTGAATCCAGAGGCATTAAATGAGACATGTTAGGCTAATGGCAAAGAATTGTCTAGAACTCATGCCTCATAATTCCAGAGCCCTATGCTGTGAAAGATGATAACATTAGTTTTCTCTGTAACCCAAAAACAGGCATTCTGACATTGCTTTCTGAAATAGATATATGCCAGTTAAAATATGGTAGAGTGCTCAAGTTATATGTGAAACACAGGGCTTTTTATTTTCAAAATGGGAAAGGATGTCAGCTCTCAGTGTTTACTTGATATTTGAGAGTTATTTCCCTTATATTTGTAATCACACCAGAATGTGGTAAAGATTAACAGACCAATGATGTTTATGACAAGTCTTTGGTTTTTTCTAGTTGTTCATAACTACCATCAAAAGCTGAGGTTCTAGAATGTCCATTTAAACATCTAGGGCACTACTGTCAGCAAGAGATCATTAATCCAGTGAGAGTATAATTAAAAGAACAGTCTTCCATCCTCCCACTCCAATTTCCAAACCTGAATAAGATGAAAATATATCTTTATTCTGGTTGCTTTCCACTTAGGGTTGTAGTGGCTACCTTACCTAAAAATAAGATTACATTGTAAAGCAAGATGTCATTTCAAAGTGTTTGTGTGTAGCTATAGAGGGCTATATGGCTTTGTTGCTTGAAGAGACTCTTATCTATCAACAGATGTGTAGGCATGGTCTGATTGTCAGACAATGAATAAAGAGAAGCTGATGATGCACCGTACCATAAAGTGAAACATTATTTCTGCTCGAGCAAGAGGAAGATTATATTGCACATACGAAAAATTTCCTCCTTTAATATGAGTGTCAACTGCATGGTTTCTGAGAAGTATAGTTTCACGTTGCATGAGATGTGTGTGAGGTGAAGGCAGTTAGCTTCTGAATATTACAGCGTTGCCACCACACGTTAATGGAGAGACCTTGAGATGGGCCAGGCATTGAGTGCCATAATGCACCCTGGTTCTTGAGGCTATTTTAGACCACATAATTTACACTTTGGGAAATGTAAGTTGTGAGTTATAATATCCACCCCTCATTCTTATGAGAAGGGATCTCTCCATGATATAACCAACTGTCCTGTGGGAAAGATATAGAATGTTCCAGAAAGAGGGATATAGTTGTAATAGAAAGACATTATAAGGGCTCTTTTTGAAGAGAAGTAAATCTAGGAATTGGAAAATACCCACACGGAAATGCTTAAGGTTTAAATTTTTGTGCTTCTCTCTTAGACCAACTGGGGGTGATGTTGCCTCTTTCCAACTATTTGGCAATGTTGGGGGACATTTTTTATTGTTACAACTTAGGGCAGGGTGCTGCTGGCATCTAGTGGGTAGAGGCCAGGGATGCTGCTAAGCATGTTACAATGCCCAGGACAGCCCCTTACAGCAAAGGATTATCTACCTCTAAATGTCAGTAGAGCCAAGGTTGAGAACCCCTATTTTAGACTAAGAATAGCCACATTATGATCCCTAACTTAAGTTCTTTTCCTTGTAGTTTTAATTCCCATCAGTGGAGTATGTTGTGTACATGTTATTTTGTGCTCATGGTGCTATGGAAGATGATCAGGAGGGGGCAACATGGGGAAACGTGGTCTTCCTCAGATCACCCCACTTCTGAAGTGTATCCCCGGGTAGACGCATCACATCTGGGAGGAAATGAATCTCCAGTTCCAGGCAGTAACCAGCTGCAAAGAACTCAGTGGCCTATTGTGACATTTATTTCTTTGTTGTCTCTGAGCCCCAAGCCCACATTTTCTCTATATTCTGCTAGGAGTCTGCAAGCTACATTTCCCAGATTCCTCTGCTGGATAGATTCCCATTAAATTCTGCCTTTGAGCAGCACTGGCAGGAGACTGCAAGATGAGAGGATGAGAGAAAGACTCCTTAGACAACATCTTCCTGTTTGCAGCTCCTGGCACATCTCTTTAGCAGCAGAGGGCAGCTATGGCTCCAGTCTCCAGCTTTTAAAAACCCTTTCAGACCCATCCCTTAGAGGTACCATCACCAGCCCTGTGTCTGGACCCCCTCAGAGACCTAATTATCAGTGTGTGGCACCTCCATCCCTGAGCACTGGCAACATGGGGCCCTTCCTCTTAACTCCTAGGTTTTGGTGAGCATAAATTTTCCTTTTGGTTCCCTCAAACCTAGGAATTGTAGCTGCTTCTTGTGGCTACTATTGTTTCTGGGTTTTCTTTTTGCCATTAATCTTCAACATCTGCGTAACCAACTGCTTTTATTAAATCCTCTCCATTTGAATATCAGGCATGTGTCTATTTTCTTGAATGAACACAGACAGATATACCAGTGGTAGAGCTGAGAGTAAAGAGCAGAAGCAGGCAGTGTAGAACAGAAGCTACCACGTGGCTTTTGGGAGGCCATCATGAGTTAGCACTCTTTTCTTCCAAACACATCTAGTAATGCTAGGGTATGGAGAGGCTGACACATTACCTTAGTGAAATGCAGAAGTGTTTGCTCCTAATCTCTGTGGTACAGAGGAGGAACTCTGAGGTTGACTGTTCTTCCTTTTGCATGGAAAGACATCTATCTTTACACCGAGATAATGGTGAGCAGGATGGGACCTCATGTTTTCCTCAGCTCACATCTCTTCTGGACTACTAGGCATTGTAGCCCTGGCAAAGAAGCTTCCTGACAACAGATGAAAGAAATGGAGAATCCAAATCACTCTAGTGAAGATACAGAGTGGAGAAAACCCTATCCTGCCCTCACACCAGTGGGGGATACAAAAAGTTCTCCTGTGGGGCAAGGGGTTACAATTAGTCTGTCAGGCCACCAATAATTAATGACCAAGTTTGTACAGACAATAGCGGCAAAGTCACAAATGGTCCTGGCCGACCCATGACAATAAGATATTAACAACTGTGCTAACATACTCCAATTTCAGAGATGTCAAACCATGACCAAATGCTTATTGTAGAATTGGTTGAATATTGAAACTTAGAACCCAGAGAGATAAATGGCAAAGAGGCTAATACAAATAGGAGAGTATAAACAAGAAGGCAAATACATGTCAATAAGAACAAACACTTTGAAAATGGGGATAGCTACCCATTAGAATACCAAATTAGAATTTATTGAAAGCCCAGTCCCACAGCAGGTTCCTCTTGGAGGTCATCAGATTCAATCAAATGTCGATCCCTCATTGGCATATGACAAACTGTTTTTTAACCTCTTTGGACAATATGCCTTCATGAATTATGTTTTCCCCACAACTCTACTTATGGATAAAGGCAAATTGGAAAAGCAATCATTTATGCCTTGGAAAGTTTCATTATTAGATCACGTTGGTTTCCAGCAACACGTTATTTTCTCCGTATGTTTTGTCTTATCACAGTCAGCGTGAGTGTCTATATACTACTGTTATCACAGTCAGCATGAGTGTCTACTATCCTGAGAAATAAGCCATCCCTTTTAGGAGTTAGTGCTTGAACGCCACATGATAACAGCATTTCTCTTCACTTCCCCCATTTGGGAAGCATTTCTCTTCACTTCCCCCATTACTTGGACACAGGCACAGAGCATTATGGGTTTATTCATAGGAGCACTACTCAAGGTCTGCACGACCAGACAGAATAGCTAAAACATCTGATCTAGTTGCAGCAGTGAACCCTGGAGACTTAAGTGGACCATTGAAAAATGGTGTCTTAGTCTGCAAAGAGCTTATGGCTTCATATGGGAGATTGAAAAGTGAACAAACCCACTGTAAATCCATATGCTGACTGCTGGCATAGAAGTGTGTATACCTGGTGCTGTGGGAGCGTAGAGAAATGACAAACTGGACAGTATTAACATTTCTGGAAGGTAAGGTCAAAATTCAAAATGGAAATTATGTTTGGGATGAGTCTTGATGAATGGGAATTTCCCAAGAAGACAATGTTGCAAGGGAGAAGGATAAATTCCAGAATAAGGAGCAGCATGTGCAAAGGGAGGGAGAGAGATAATGTGCGGGCATTCTGGACATTTTGGGAAGTTCAATAGGAATCATAAGATACATGGACTTTGTCCTGAAGATGATAGGGTTCTAGGAAGGGAGTAAAATGATTATATATACATGTAAATATAATCATTCTTTTAGAATTATGGATGAGCCGGAAAGCATATAAGGAAGTTATGGAATTAATTTAGGCAAGGAAGATAGAGGCCTGAATGGGTGAAGAAAAGTTATTAATTTAAAAAAATGACAAAATGGTAGAGAATGCAGAATTTGGTGACTGGTTGAATGCAGGGCTTGAGGAAAAGCAGGGAGGGCTGGAAGATTTTGAGGATGGGGTTACTAGTATCTCTAATCAGGAATACAAAGCGATGGAGGAAAGAGAAAACCTTTGAGGTGCCCATGGAATATCTTCACATGGCTGCTCTACCTCAGCTAGAAGTGTAGCATAAGGGAAAGGGCCAGACTCTGGACGTAGATTTGAAAGCAATCAGATTCAGATGTCAGTTGAAGCTCTAGATATGGAGGAGATTATTTTATGATCAAAACACAAAAACAAAGGCCAAAAAAAGGAATGCTGGGACCTTGAGCTAACATTTGGGTGAATGGAAAATATAAAAACAGAAAGTAGATGGGAGAATAGAGCAAGGAGAAAGTGGAGAGTGGAGTCATGGAAATTAAGGTAAGAGAAAAGTTTATGAAGGCAGTGGTCCGTAGGGTCTAATGCAGCAGAAGGTGAAAAATAAGCACAAAACATGTTTATGTAATCTCACAATCAGGAGGCCAGAAATAATCTTGGCTTGGTTTTAGAGGGGTGGTTAAAGATGAAAATTGGAGTTGATTATGAAACAACAGCAACAACAAAATAGACACTGTGGCTCCTTCTGCTTGAAGGTCCTACTGAACCTGAGGGTAGCCACAAATTGAGGCCAGGCCTTTGTGGGTGCACCATATAGCTTGTGGCTGGATTACAGAGTAGGGGATTCTCCACAAAGGTCAAACATTCTTTTTCAACCTGTTTTGTGGTAGCAAAAAAACAAGGCCAAGCCATGTCAGATCCAGCCCCTGGCACAATGGCTGTGCCATACACAGAGAGAAACATGACCTCAGCTCGTGTAAAGTCTGAATAAATCTTCCAACAGGATGTTTAATCTCTGAATGGGCAAAACATTATATAGCATAAAATCTAAGAGAGGATTAGAAAAAAACATGTAAAATATGATAGGATTCAGGAGAAATCTATTCACTGTATTTTGCAGAAAATAACAGGCCAGATAAAATAGTCGTCATTCAAGGATGAATAAACAAGCAAATAAAACCTCATTATGAGGCATGTGAAAATTTTTGCAACTTTAAGAAATGAAAATATAGCACTCAAGAGGCAGAGGAAGAGCATACTTTGAAAAAGATTTACTACAGGAAATGGGAATAAATTTTAAACAGCATATGCTTTGTGATCTAAATAACATTCAAGGACCCCATGAAGCAAGAGATGAAAAAATGAGACAAGAAAACAGATTGAAGTGAGAAGAAAACTGGTGGAGAAACTGGAATATAGAGGAAGATAAAATGAGGACAATATTATAAAACTAAATATGAAATATGAAAATTAAAAGTACATTAGAATTAATAAAGTACTTAATTAGCAAAACTTATAATCGAGTAATAGAAAGGACAAATTTGAGGCATAGTCCTCCAGAACTAAAGGAATATGTAAAAGAGGTGAAAACACTGAGAAAGGAAACACTAGAATTCGTGGGCAAATAGTAGAAATTTGACATGAAGACAACCACTGTACCTAAAGAAGACACCCGAACAAATAGAAAACTAGCAGTGGTTCTAGAGTGTATAGAAAATAACAACATTCTCAAGCTTAAGAAGCAAGTCAGTATTCAGATCAAATGGGTTTGATGTGAATTAGGTAAAATTAATATAAAGAGACCAATTTCTGTAGAAGTCCAGAATTTGAATTCCAAAAAGTACACTGGAAAGTAAACAAAACAAAACAAACAAAAACAACAAACAAGTTAGCAACAAAGGAAGAAAAATCAAGACCAGGAATTAATATAACAATCTCTACAGAGGCCCAATTTGGGGCAAAAAATAAGATCTAAGAACACTGTATCTGGACATGTTGTCACTCACATTTGAAATCAGCAAAAAAAATTCTGTGAAACGAAGTGTTAGAAAGAAAATCAATCGAGTTCTCTTCATGAAAAAAATAATTAAAGTTTTTTCAGACAACCATAAAATGAGTCCAGTAAAAAAAAAAAAAAAAAAAAAAAAAAGAAAAAACCTGATGGACAAGGAAGGTGTGCTATGAAAGGACCGGCAGTAAGCATTGAATTATTTTAATATGGGATAAAGTCTAAATTGTTGTAAATATAACGTAGTTCAACAGAGTTTGCAAACCTGATCAATGATTCTTGAATGAGAAGATATAGAATGTACATAATAATCTTGAAAAGATAAGAAGTTGGTTCTATATTCCCAGCAGTGGAAGAGAGGTAGTAGGAAGGAATAGCATGAGAATGTCTACATGGTACATTGGAGGAAAGTGGTAGACAATGATTCCCCTTGATGTGGACAGACAAATAGTGTTGTTTATTTTTTAAAAGTAAGATTTAGCAGACTTCAAAGTATGACGCCTTTACATTAGAAGAGAGAAAGGGGAAAAGAAAACATGTATGATAATTAAGGATAAATATCAAAGGAAATAGCCAAGAAGCTGAAACACAATAATACATGAATATGCACAAATGTATTTGAGTAAGCACAAACATGTAATTTATAATAAATGTAATGATTTTATTACATTAAATGGCAAAGATTAGGTCCCAATCAACAATAGTTCTCTACCAAAGATACCTAAGAAAGAGTAACTCAGAAAAGTAAGTAAAAATTACAATAATAAAAACACTATCGAATCAAACCTATGGTGTTTAGTAAAAGCTATAAGCAAGTGAAAATTTACAAAACATACTTTTATTATTTTTAAGTAATAAAAGACACAAATGAATTAAACCATTAACTTAAAAAGCTAAGAGTGAAAGAAGACATGCCTAAGGAGAAAAAGGAGAAGAAATTATTACAAATGAAAGCAGAAATTTAGTGGAGAAAAATGAATAGAATAAATAAATCTTTAATTGGTTCTTTAAAAAACGCAAACAATAAATAGAACAAAAAGAATAAAACATAGAAACCTCTATTCTAATCAAGGAAATAATGTGAAGAGACAAAAATTGCAGATATGAAAGGAGAGGTCATCTCAGATATATAAACATTTGAGAATCTTTATATAATGAATCATTCTCATTTTATCAAATATGATTATTAACTGATGAAGGAGCAGAAAACATTCTCAAGAAGAAATTGAAAAAGATTGTAAAAGTTAACCTGTGCAGGGCATTTAAAGAAAAAGTATTTCAGTTTTAAACAACAAATAATTTTCTGACTTTATCAACTCTTTCTGGGCATTAAAATATGTAGGGACAAAGTTCTAATTCAATTACTGGCAAAACCCTAACATCAAAAATTGGTAAAACTGGGTGGGCAAGGTGGCTTACGTCTGTAATTTCCAGCACTTTGGGAGGCCTTGGCGGGTGGATCACCTGAGGTCAGAAGTTCCAGACCAGACTGGCCAACATGGTGAAACCCTGTCTCTACTAAAAATACAAAAATTAGCCAGGAATGACTGCGGGCACCTGTAGTCCCAGCTACTCGAGGGGCTGAGGCACGAGAATCGCTTGAACTGAGGGGTGGAGGTTTCAGTGAGCTGGGATTGCACCACTGCACTCCAGTCTGGGCGACAGAGCAAGACTCTGTCTCAAAAAAATAGATAAATAAATAAACAAACAAACAAAAACAAAGCAAAACTGATAAAACTAATACAAAATGGGAAGAGATAAGATACTTTCAGAAATATGAACATCAAAATCTGAAATGTAATATTAAATTTATCTAGCTGTTTATGAAATAATGCAAAGAAACTTCCAGAAGAAGATTTTGTTTCAAAAATGAAGAGATAATTAAATATTATTAATTTATTATTGTAATTTTCACATGAATATGTCATGGGAGAGAAATGGACTGAACATCCAAAAGTATACCGAAAATTAAGTTGAAAAAAATGTAACATCCATTTCTAGTAGAACAGCTGATAACTAGTACGAGGATAAGAATGAAGTCTTCTTTCTCAAGTTGATCCAGCATATTTATCTCAATACATGATGTCTAAAAATAAGACTCCAGAGATACTCACTTTAAAAGATAAAATAAAAAAAAGTACAAGAAAGTTCCTTGTGATGAATGTTATTCAACATTGTTCTGTAATTTATTAGCCAGGAAATAAGATCAGGCAAAAGAAAAAAAAAAGTTTAGTTTTGAAGAGGAGGAGGACAAATGTTATTTTTTACTGACGTTGTGATTATCTATACAGAAATCTCAAAAACAGGAAGAAAGCAATTAAAAAACTAATAGCCTTAATGAGAGACTTTATCTAGGCAACAAATCATAAGCCAAGTGTACAAAAATCAATCGGTTCTATATATACAAGCAATAATTAACTAGAAGATTAAATTTAAACATTCCACTCATAATAAAATAAATTATCTAAGACTATATTTAATAAGAAATGTTTAAGATCTACAGGAAGAAAATTGCAAAATGCCATGGATTTAAAAGAAGATCTGAATCAATGGGGAGAAACACTATACTTTGATCTGTTTGTTTGCTGAGAAATTGTAAGGCTGTCAGTTCTGAATGGGGCTTTGAACAACATAATCTCATCCCACTAATGAACATACATGCAAAAATCTGAAGCTAAACAATATCAAATCAAGTCCAGCAGCATATGAAAAAAGTAATATATCTAGAGCAAATAGAGTTTATCCTAAGAATGCAAAGATTAATCAGCCTCAGAGCAGAGAACTTGTTCATCTTATTCTCATTTTTATTCCTTGCATTTATCATAGTTCTTGGCATATAATAGGTGCTCAATAAATATGTGTTGACTGAACAAATATGATGTAATCTTTTAATTTATTTTGCTACATTAACAGATTAAAGGAAAAAATCCACAACATATCTTAATTGAGCCGAAAAAGTATTTCATAAAATTCAATATCCCATTTTTATCACTCAAGAAAGCTAGAAACAGAATGAACCCTTTCATCTCGTTAAAGTTTTTTTATTAGAAAACAACAGCAAGTATTATACTTAGTAATGAAACATTAGATTCAAGAGCAGGGAAAATGTGCTTAATATCACCTCAACTTATTAAAACTTTACTGGAAGTCTCAATCAATATAACAATAAAGAAAAATAAGAACCGTAAATTTGAGGGAACTAAGAGACAACACAGTAATTATTCACAGATGATACCATCTTATACTCAGAAAATAGAAGAGGCTGAAGTGAGAACAGATAATGCTAAGCAGTGAATGCTTGTGTCCCTCCCTCCCAAATTCATATGTTAAAATCTTAATCCCCAATTGGGTGGTATATGAAGATGGAGGCCTTAGGGAAGTGAGTAGGACATGAGAGTAGAGCCCTCATGATGACACTGGTACCCTCACTAGAGACAAGGGAGAGATTGCTTCCTTTCTCTTTCTGTCATGTGAGGAAACAGCAAGAAGGTGGCTGTTTACAAGCCAGGAAGTGGGCCCTCACCAGAACCAGACCATTCTGGCACCCTGATCTCAGACTTCCAGCCTCCAGAACTGTAAGAAATAAATGTTTATTGTTTAAGCCAGCCAGTCTGTAGTATTTTGTTACAGCAGCCCGAGCAGACTAAGACAGAAAAATAGAGACCAACTCCAAGATTTGTGTCCTAGAAATAACTAAACAAAATTAAATAATTGTCTCATTCGCAATTTTAACAAAATAATTAAATTCTTAGGGATGAAACAAGAGAAGCAAGACTTAGATGAAAAAAAAATGTTATAAAACTTATGGAAACCCTGAATAAATGAAGAGAAGACCATGTTCCTAGATTTTAAAGATATTACTTCCTTTTAAATTATCAATAACTCAATTAAATCTTAATTTACAATTCTAAAGAAACTCAACAACACATCTGTAGACTTTGGAAAGGAAAATAAAAGCCAAGATATTTCTAGAAAAGAACAGTGAGGGAGAACTTATCCTGCCAAACATGAAAACAAATTATAATCTATAATAACTAGTAGAATGTGATATTGGTCAGAAAATGAGAATCAATGAGTAGACCAAAAAGAAAAGGAAATCTAGATGTCTAACACATGTGCTTCACTAAAAGAAAATTCCATATACATTTAAAAAGCACTGAAGTGTTTCCTGAAATTTAAAAATGTAACGATAATATTTTTTAAAACTTTACATAAAGTTACATAAGAAGTCATCCCCAAACTGTAGTTGGAGCTTCCTCACAACATGGCAGTTTCATGCTTCTCACAAAACAGTTTAGGGCCCCAAAAATGAATGTCCAAAATGACTAGGATAGAAGTTGAATGACCTTCTACCAATGGCTTAATCTCTAAAGCCAACAGTCACTTCCACCATACTCTATTGGTCAGCCAATCACTAAGGTTGGTCTGGATTCAAGGGGAATACAAATGCACCTCACCTCTTGTTAGGAATGCCAAATAATTTGAAAATATGTTTTTAAATCACCATACACTCTCATTCAAAAGTGGTACACCTCACAGCTTTCAGTGTGAGATATACCCTGGCTTGAATACCATTTTGGTCACTTACTGTTTAGATTTGTGAGTATTTAATAAATTAGGACATGTAAGATACTTGGCATTACCAAATTAAGTGTTTTTTTATACATAACTTCGTTGCTCTAGCTAAAAATAAAGGGATTGTAATTTGTTTGTTTGAGTAATCATTAACCTTTTCTATGACCATAATGAACACACCTTGTGCTGCTGTGCTACAGGCTGAGAAATTTCAAGAAATAAACAGTCGGAAAATTCCTATGATGTGTGAGTTTAGCATGACAATAAAACTCCTGGGCTTCCTTTACCCTCGTAGAAAGTAGGAAAAAAGTGCATGTGAGGCCCAGAGGACTCTCCACAGTGTGTATTCCCAAATACGTAATGTCTAGTTTCCTACTTTTAGAATAGTATGGTTTTAAGCAGAAAAAAAAAAAAGGAAAGAAAAGAAAAAAAAAATCTCTACTTGAGTTGAATACATACCTCCTTCTCTTTCTAATCTCTGGCATTGTCACATACATCTAGAAAATTCGACATTTATATAGAAACCCTTCCCAGGGTTCACTATACAACTGTCTTTGCTCATGCTTAGATGGTGAGTAAGGGCTCATAAAATGCATATCACATCATTATATTATGTTTAAACATTTTTATTTCTCCAGAGAATTTAAAATATACAAACATGTGACTCTGTGAGGAAATGATCCAAAAAAGATTATAAATACAGCTATAAATGTCAAAGTTCCTAAAACATTTCACTGGCTCTATCTTCAGAAGAAAGTGTTTACACATAGAGCGCATGCCAGCATGTTTTATTATTGTTATTGTGGGCATTAAATGTTACAAATGCAATCTGTTTGACATACACATAAACGACGGTCTGTGCAAACCTTTAAGGATCACCTCAAACGCTGTGAAGCTGATTAGGAAGAACAATTCAGTAAGGCATGGGCAACAAGCTCCCCATTGCAAACAAGACATTATCGTCCCTAGGAAACAATGAGAAATTCGGTTTCAATTTTTAGCTTAATAAATGTTTAACTTCTAAATTTTGCTCATTTCCTTTTCTGATTTTCTAGCAAGGATTATAGTAAGTGGTTAGTCGTGACTTGCTTTCTTGTATGACCCACTCAGGATCATCAAGATTTCTTCTATTTTCTTAAAAAGTAATAGAAAAGAAAGAAGGAAGGAAGGAGGATGAAAGAGAGGAGGCAAAGGAAAGAGGAAGAAAGGAGCCAGGAAGGAAGGAAAAGGAGGGAGGAGAAGAAGGAAGGAGAGTGTTTTCTCATACAGACTTGTGGTATCTAGTGTCTTACACATTGGTTTCTCCTACCCTTCAGTGGGTTAACAGTACATTATTCTTGTCAGGCCCTCACTCTTTTCTAAAGGAAACTTCACTCCCAGCTCCACCTGCCTTCCGTGTTTTATGTAAAGAGAATCCCTTCCCCTAACATAAACCCAATACCAATATCTCTAGAGCTGCACTGTCCAGTGGAAATAGAATGGGAGCCACAAATGCAAGCCACATATGCAACTTTATATTTTCTATCAGCCATATTAAGAAGAGTAAAAAGAAACAGATGAAATTAATTTTAACAATATGTTATGTAACCTAATATATCCAAAATATTATCAATCTATCAGCAATATAATTTTTTTAACATTTTTTCATACTACTTAAAGTTCACTGTGTGTTTTACACTTGCAGAAAATCTCTAAACTAGCCACATTCCATTTGATTCTATCATTCTTATTGCTCTCCATGCATCCTTAACATGAATCCCCCTTAACTTGAACCAGCTTGAGTCGGGCTCTGCTTCTTAAAACCAAACAAAGCTAACATGGTAGCAAGTGAAGGGCTTGATCACCGTGTCTTATTTACTTATTTTCTATCTTTCAGGCATTATTCAGTATGGCACCAGGCAATTTTTATTCAGCTATTGCCATTGGGAAAGTTTGGAATTATTTGTGCTTTATGGGATGATGGGGTTTAAGGTTAATTTTCCTATGATGTACCCCTTTCTATTTGACATTACATTTTGTTTGCAAAAATACTGGTACAATGCAGTTTTTTTTTAACCAGGCAATTCAGAGAGTTCCTCTTAACAATGCCCTCTGAGCCTATTATGAAAGTTGTTAACATTAAACTGCCCTAGCGAGGTGCTGTCTTTGATACCGTATAATTTCATTAATTTAAATCCAAGTAAAGATCAAATTTTCCAATTCATCTAAGCCATTTATTGGCCTTGGCTTTCTTGGTGATTAACTTTGATGACAATAGCATTTCACACAATGTACAAACATAAAACTCTGCTTCTTACAGGACAGTGGGGTTATCTTTTGGTACACATTTTACTTGGGAACAGTTTGGAGAAATCATGAATCTACAAGTTAATGATCCAAGCCTCAGTTTACCTATTAATTAGCTGAAAGAATTTCTTGCCTGTAATGTGTGCTGGAAAGAACAGATCTTTATGAGTGGCATATATATGCAGTGTGACACAAGTATTACGATTGTTTAAAAAACTATTCTAATGACACCGGTAGTATTTTAAGAGTAATACAATTGTTGGCTGGGCGCAGTAGCTCACACCTGTAATCCCAGCACTCTGGGAGGCCAAGGCGGGCGGATCACAAGGTCAGAAGATCGAGACCATCCTGGCTAACACGGTGAAACCCCGTCTCTACTAAAAATACAAAAAATTAGCTGGGCGTGGTGGCGGGCGTCTGTAATCCCAGCTACTTGGGAGGCTGAGGCGGGAGAATGGCGTGAACCAGGGAGGCGGAGCTTGCAGTGAGCCGAGATTGCACCACTGCACTCCAGCATGGGTGACAGAGCGAGATTCCGTCTTAAAAAAAAAGTAAACAATTGCTAGGCAAAAGTGAATATTTATTTGTCATTTTTAGAAGTTACTCTAATTGTAATTATTTCTTCATCTCTGACCTTGTATGTCCAACAGGGTCAGGACTAGGATCTCAAGTACAAAATTTAAGGAGTGTCCAAAATCTCAATAATCAAGATAAATATTTTAATGCAATAGTTTTAAAAATAAAAATTAATGTGAAAAATTAATGATGGAAAAAAAGTTGGAATTTTAAATAAAGACAGGGTCAGAGATTGCAATGGACAGAGAGTACTGCCCCTGGATCATTAATAAGATTTAGATTATCAAGCCACATCACTGCAGTTTGCATATAATTTCAGAAGCATCCACCATACATAGAATTCAATTGATTTCAAGCTTTTAAGTAATCACTGGATTCTAATATCTTTTATATATCATTGTTTTCTTAATGTTCACACTTTGGGGTTCTCCCCAAATATTATATTAGGAAATTCAAATGTGTTTCACTTTTCAGATCAAAATTAAAGAAGTATTCAGTTGATGCTGCATGATTCTGAATAACTGTGAAACCTACTTTTAGGCAGAATATAAATAACATGCTTGAGAATAGAAATCTATGAATAGTTCTTTGAGTGAAAGAACGGTGTAGCCAATTTCACTCCATTGAGGTAACACTAAACAAGATGAGCTTGTTTTACTTCATACAAAGGAATGACCAAATTAGGCACGAGAAAATGTGACAAGATTTCCAATCGTGTTTTTCTTTTCTTTTTTTTTTTTTTTTCCCAGCTTAGATTTGTACTCTTCGGTACCGCTAGAAATAGAATTCTCAAAAGAGCCATGCTCTCTTTCACAAGCCCTGGAAAAATCAGTTTGGTCTACACTTGACTTTATTAGTGGTCTCCTGATTCCTTGGGACTTTGTCATTGTTTTAGATCATTGTTCAGGCCAAATGGGAAGAAAGAAGTGGTAAGGATGGTAGTATGAATGACTAAAGTCTAGGCCAGCACATCTCAAATTTTCTAATTTCTGGAGATCTTATTAAAATACAGATTCTGGGATGGGGCCTGAAATTCTACGTTTCTAACAAAACCCCAGACAATGCCCAAGTTGCTGTTTCATGGACCACGTTTTGGATGGTGCTACTTGTGAGTTTTTGTTCTTGTTGCTTTTGAGATTAGATGTTTAAAGAATTACCCTTTTTGGGAAAATAAATTATCTTCTATATAATATAAGGTCCTTGAGGTAGAAATTTTGTCTCGTCTGTTCTTATATCCCTAGTTCATTGAACACTGCAGGGCATTTGAAGGCACTTAAATGTTATTGATTGTTGTTGAATAAATTAATAAATGAAATTTGGGGCCAATTTTAGAACAGGGGTTCTTAAGTCTTTTTAGTGCTATGGATCCTACCCTCTTTGGCAATCTGGTGAAGTCTGTGGACCGTTTCTCAGGAAAATATTTTTAAGTGAATAAAATAGAATGTATAGGGATTACAAAGGAAACCAATTATATGGAATCATAGTTATCAAAATATATAAAAGTCAAATGTGTGATGTAATAATGTATGTGCTTTTAAAAAATAAAACCTTGCAGTGGATCTAATAATTACTATAATTTTGAAGAAATGAAGAGTATAAAGAATGTTTTCAGATATCTACAACAACTGTAATTTCATAGAAAAAAAAATCTGTGATTTCTATTAGTGACAGACAGGTACTGCTAACAGTCCCATAGGTTGTTGACTCTATTCATAATGGAAGGATATGCTAAATTTCAGTTGGAAGTGGGTGAAAATAATGTTGTAATTGTTTTTACATTCAAGTTCACAGACTTCCTGGGTCTGTGAACCCCAGCATAAGAACCTGATTTTAGACAGTCCACGAGTTTTGTTTACCAAGCTTTTCCAATGTTGGTTGAAAATAATTTCATAAAAAGAAAAACAATAGAATAATACTTTTGATTATTTTTATTTTATCTAATGAAGAATCTAATACTTGTCATACTATTCCATTTTCTTTAACACAGTACTTCAACTTGCAAAAATCTGAAACAGCTTTTTCCAGTGATTATTTCCCTTTCTTCCATTCATATCTATGACAAATATATAATGTATACCTTTATTAACTGAATAAACAACCCACAAATGCAACTTTGTAAAGTGCATCCCCATGAAACAGATCCATAAACCTGGTAAGCACACCAAGACCCCATCAGGGATATTTGAACTAAATCTTAATTTGTTATTTACGAACACTTCACATGGCCCTCTAAATGAATTATGTGCTGCCTCATTGACAAGAAATATAACAGACTACACATTCCAGAGACAGAGAGGGCTTGTAGGTTTGTTTGACTGAACAATTTCACAGGTGTTAACAATAGAGGTGGTCCGAAGAGTTTCAACCGAGGGAAGGTAACTCAGACTGAAGTTATCCAAACACCTCTTGGCAAGTTGTATTCTTTCCTCTAGATTGTTTCCTTTATAATAATTTTGTAGAGCTACTTTATTGGTCTTTTCCTTCAGATGTCAGAAAGTTGAGGGGAGGGGAGAAAAGAAGGAAAGAGTAGGAGAACCAACAAAGATTCAAATTTGTCACTGTGCCAAAGACAGCCTAATCCCTAGAGCAGAGGTTTCAAACCTGGAGCCTTGGGGCAGACACAGGAGCAAATGAGTTTTGTTTGGCTCATACACCAGTAATTAAGAATTGGATTTGAATGCTCTTACTCATTGGTGTGCAAGTAAATGTTTAATAACCAACTCTCTGGGAGTGGAGTGGAAGCCCTGATTTGCAATGTTTGACAATTCCTGTGGTGTAAATGGTCAATTTTGACTTACCAAGATGAGGACACCAAAAAGAGCTTTGGGAAGAGATATGTATAACTGGCCCTCTGAAGTCCACTCCATCACAGCACTGTATTTCAGGGGGGCCTGCATTCTCTTGGGTTCCCACCTCTTCATGCTGTCTTCCACCCTGCCCACTGTCCTCTCTTAAATCACCTCTCTGGTCCCAGTGGGCTGTGGAATTCGTGACTTCTGCCTAGAGCTTTTCTGGGTGCCTGACGTTGGTCACAAAGCTAGGCTGAGGAATGTGCTGGCTATTTTGAGGTGTGATCAGAGACTTGCATTCATTGTGAAGAAAGCAGAGGGATTTGGCAGAGGAAAGCAAAGATTAAGGCTAGGATACAGCAGCTATAGGAAATGTGGCTTGGACGTCACTTGATTGGCTGCTACTTGTTTTTGTGTTCCCATCTGTCATAAACAGCTGGAAGTCACAACTAAATTAAAGGTGGAAAATGCTTTGAAAAAGTAATGGGGCCACACACAAAAAATATTACTACTATTTCTTCCCCTCAGCTTCCCCACTCCAATAAATGAGACATTCTGCAAGGACTGGATACTATTTCTGTCTTTTCACACTTCTCTTGCTAATGTTCAGTGGGCTTCTGAGATCTGATATAAATGTACAGGCGATGAGGAAACTGATTGAGAGGCAGATTTATATTAAAAATTGTATACATATATTTACCACCAGTTTTAATGATGCATTTTTGGTGAAGATCAGTTACTTAAAACGAAATACACTTAAGAACATATTACTTAAAAATCATATCATGTGTCTTTTTGCTTCACATTTAAACCAGAAAACAAAACCTATATTCACTGTTAGTATAATGCTTAGAAAAGATTTTGTCCATGGCTCCCAAATCGGTAGATTATAGTTGTAAGCCCCAATGAGTTCTAAACCATTTGCCAAAGAGCAAGCACCCACCAACTTCCCTCCCCCTGCCAAACATACACTTCCCTCCTGTCTGATTTATAGAGACCCTTTGTTAGGGATGTAGTAATGAAGCCAGCTGCTGTGTCTTTCTACAGCCCACTGCACCCCTCCCTCGCCTCATCCCCCAGAACAGTTACTGTCAACACCCTGGGGACATTAGCAGAGAGCTCCCAACAGGAAGTCTGGGGACGCTTTTTGATTCTGTGACCATCTTTCACTTCCTTCTTGAGTCCTCATTCTCACTTTGGTAGCCGAGGTCTGCCCTGCCTGCTACCAGAGTGACAAGAGAGAAGTAAAGAAACCAATAGCAAGATTTGGGTACTTAGAGCACTTTAACGGTACTTCAGGAAAATAAGAGATAAAGCAGAAACCAGGTTTAATAATCATAATAAGAATTCTAGAAGCCATCTCCCACCACTTTGTGATAAACACATTATCTCACTTAATTCCTCCCTCAGATGGTCTGAAGTCAGCCTGAAGGTGGAATCAAGACAGACTATTGTGAACACTTAGGCAACAAAAGCGTCAATGTGAAGAGAAGTTCTAGTATACTGTTTTCAGGCTTGGTACTACCCTTCATACTTGGGATGCCCAGCCTGGCTGACTTCTACTCATCTTCTAGGACTCATCACAGACATCGTGTCTTTCAGGAAACTTCCGCGTTAGCCTCTGTCTCTACTGACACCCCCTCAGGTGCATTCCCCTGTTCCTAGACATTTCTCTCACTGCAGTTGCCACTATCTATTGCCCGTCTAGATAGTTGGACGATTTATTCTTTGAGAGTAGAGAATGCAACTTGTTGATCTCTGTAGTCTCTGATCCTGTTTTTTTTTTTTGCCTTATGTATAGTAGGTGCTCCAAAAAAGTTTTATGAATGAATGAATGAATTCTGAAAGGACACTATAATAAATGAAAAGAAATTGAATGAAGTTTATAGAAGAAAGAGGTTTTGAGTAGAATTTTAAAGACTGTAGTGTTTGGAGTAAGAAGATATGTTGCCATGCGGAAATGAGGAAGTAAAAGGGTTACATGTAGAAAGTTGTATTTCATTTTGTTTAGCTAAGTTCTGACATTCAGAAAATTAAGAAATAAGGGGAACCAAATAACAGAGAAAGCAATTGATGGACAGGTAGTTTGAAGCCACTGTGCAAAGGAATTTAATCATGACAGGAGCTACTAACACCACATCGAGTCTGGATGTGCCCTGTATCTTGAAAGCTCAAATGTGTGCTAGATTGTCTTGCAAGCTCACAGATTCCAGGAGAGTTATGGACACACTAGAAAGGAATGAAGAAAACCTTTGGCTCTAGCTTTCATTTGAGGCTGCCTTATTCAGTTATACTTCCGATAGCAAAAATGAACCTGCTCTGGAAGTCTACATTTCTCCTTTATCCCTTGGAAAATAAAATTCAGTTTCACATAAATATCTTTACATTTTCATTAAGTTATCAATAGCATCAGAAAATGTTCCTGTTTTCACTTTTTGTTAATTTTTATCTTTTTTGAAAATTATCTATAGCTTCATCATCAGCTGGTGGGCAGAACAGTATGATACCTCAAAAAATCCCTTATGTCCTACAGTCGTCTTTGTTCTTTCGTGAAACACTTTTGAGAGAGGTAACTCCATTTTCTCCTATGTAGACACACATACCCTTCTATGTCATTAGTGGTGCATCTTTAGTATCCTCTGTAACAGCCTGCAATGTTGTTTTTTAAATCTTCACTTTTCACAGATGTTGCCGCCACATTGATAAAGAAGACCCCAAAAACCATCTCTGGCACCAGAAGTAGCTAGCCAAAAACCTGCATTGCTTCTTCAACACTCCTCCAAACCCTACTCTATGCATTAAAAATGTTTGCCCCTTTCTATCTAATGTATTATCTTAAGGAATTTGCGATTTTTCTCCCAAGGGGAGGGAAAAAAAAACTCACTCTTCAAGATGTTACTTTGTTTACTCCATTTAATTATTTAAGAGGATTCTTTAAGCCCTTACCACTCAACCTTTACAGTTCCACACAAAAACAAAGCTAATTCAGATGGCTGAGGATCTTTATGCAAATTGAGGTTTTTCAGAGCTGAAAAGGGCACATGCCAGCTTCAGGGCAGGAGCAGGCTGGATAGCTCATGTGGAGGGAGATTTTGGTCACAAACATGGAGCCATTTGATGAACATGTAAACTAATATTAGTAATATAGCATTAATTTATTGCTTCTGCAGATTATTTCTAATACAGACTTGCTGACTTGTACATGTATAATACATAAACACATCCATTAAAGTTTAATGCCTTCAGAGTAGTACATTCACCCACAATGTGCCTGATGACACATTTTCACTCTTCTTAACACTGCTTCCTGAAGGAGTCAACATGATGTCAAGGTGACAGAATTAAGAATGACACCAGAGGAATGGTCAGAAAATTAACTTTTCAAAACTTTTGTGTTAGATGTTTGGATAGACATTCAGTAACATGTGGTGATCACGAATGTGTCTTTAGTTTATTTTGAAAACGAATCCGGAATTACCAATTGAGCAGCAGAACCTGTTTGTACTCCAAAAACAAATTACATTGAATTTAAAAAGCCATTATGAAGAGTGCCTTATGATAAAGAATAGATTTTTTGGCTAAAAGCATTTTCCTTCATTTGACAAAGTATAGTCAATCTTAAAGAAAAGCGTCAACTTACGCATTCTTTTCAAAATTAATACTTACGAAGACAGGAGGTTGAATAGATGAAGAGTGATGACTTTTTGCAGGATCTGAGCCCTAAAGTTTTAGGCCTACACTATTCCTTCCTATCTCCTTGTCAGAGAAGTTGAGGCAAGATCTCTCTTTTATCTGGCTCTCAGATTTCTGAGTATAATAAGCTCTCAATTCCTTATAGGAAAGATAGAACACATCAGAAAAGCATTCCAAATCATTCCAAATCAAATGAAAGTCACCATTTGATGACTGTAAACTAGCCCCACTCATGGTTTGTTTGGATTTTCTTTTTTTTTTTTTTAAGGCATTAGAATACATTCAGCTTTTTCTGTTTCTGTGTGTCAGTTGCAGAAATGGAAGTTGGAACTAGCCAACTCCATCAGTCATCTACCCCCAAACAGTCTCTGAAATTTCTGTTCCTCTCTAGATAGTGAATGTTCAGTCATTTTGCAGCACTCATCTCGGCTCTAATAACAACTCTATTATGGCCCTGTGGCCTTTTTCGTAACATTTATTTTCAGGTTTGCCATGTGTTGGGCATACATAATAGCCCGGCTGACTGTCACTTTGTGGCTCCAAAGGCGTCGGCAGTGAGAGAGATCTGGACTCTTGCAAAGTATGATGGAATTGGCTGGATTTCATGTGACAAGCTCAGATGATGGCCCTTTGTCCAGAGCAGGCATGACAGAAATGGAAGTGCTTGATACAGGTCCTGTTTCCTAAGAACATGTAAAGGACAACTTACGGTGATTTGGGGGATTAAATCGCAACTTTTTCTTGAACTTAAAGCTCTATCAATTAGGTAGGCAGCTTGCTTTACTGGAAATTTTCATGGGACCAATATTTGTAAAGGAATGTATTGCTTAAGTGAAGCAGGATCTAGCTTATGACTGAAACTTACATTTGGCTAACACTTTAGCAGCATATCTTCTTTTGAATCAATTATAATCACGTTCCACTGGAATCTAGGTCTAATATTACTTTATAGAAATTTTAGAATCACCTGCTTAGGGATATGTATATACATTAACTGGATCTATCAGGGATTAACAAATTAACAGATATTGCCTCTTCTCTTTTTACCTAATGACTATTTGTTTAATAACTGCACTTTGATTATATCAGATTGGAATTTTATCACATTAAAAGGATATGTGAAAACCCCTAAAAAATTTGTTTTGGGAAAAAAGTAATGAAAATTTATCCATTTTCCTAAACTACCTGTTTCAGTATTTAGATAGCTAATAAAGAGAGCAACCACCTTTAAGTAAACATTCTATCAGATTGAGACTATTGAGAGCAATCTATAAACAATATGCCCACTTGCTGATCACTGGTGCATAGCTGATGTCCAAGATGCAGAATGGATTACCATGATTTAAACTCTCAAAAAGATTTTGAGTTGGGCAATTTTTCTGGATAGATAACTGTCTACATGACACCTCCACTTAACTATCCAATAGATCTTTCAAATGGGTCATGTTCGCGACAGAATTCTTGAGTTCTCTATTACTCCAAAACTTACTAAATCTTAGGCTTCCCATCTCTTTGGTGGCATCATTTATGTTGAGATGCTTGGGCTACAACTAGGGTATCATTCTTGATTCTCTTTTTTTTAACCATATTCCCTATTAAAGAGATAGGAAAGCATAAGGTGATATCAGTTTTACCTTCAAAATATATCCCAAATCTGAACACTTCTCAATACCTCCATTCCTTTCACCCTCATCCAAGCCGTCATTATCTCACAGCTGGCTTGCAAGGTCTCTTAACTGATCTCTCTGCTCTTCCATTTCTCGTTGTTAGTCAGCTCTCTACACAGCAGCTGGAGTGGCAATTATTTCATAATATGTATCAGATTGTATTGCTTCCCTGATCAAAACTCTCCAGTGCTTTCTTATCACATTTATATCTACTACACCCTACAAGATTTTCCCCTGCCCATTTCCCTAAACTCATCGCCTGTCACTCCTCTCCCCATTTACTCTGCTCTACCCAGTCTCACTTCTTGTTCTTCAGACACGCTGAGATTAGTTCCACCTCAGTGCCGTTGCACTTACTATTCCTTTAGGCTGGAATATCTTCTCTCTGTTTCTTTGCCTAGCTCATTCCATCACTTGATTCAGGCTTCTGTTGAAATGTCAGTTCCCCATGGAGCCTTCCCTCAACAACCTTTCAAAGCTGTCTCCCCCTGATTTCCACATGGTCTCCCCATTTCACCTGCTTCATTTTTCTCATAGTGCTTGTAACAGTCAGGTGTTCTGGAGACAGGAAACCAGTAGAATAAATCTACGTATGAATATATAAATTTATTTTAGGAAATTGGCTTATGTAATTGAGGGGTTTGACAAGTTTGCAATTTGTAAGGAAGGCTGGTAGGCTGTAAACTCAGGGGATTTCTGTGTTATGGTCTTAAGACAGAGTTCCTTTTTCTTCTGGCAACACCTCAGTTTTTGTTCTTAACACCTTCAACTAATTGAATGAAGCCCGCTCACATAATCAAATGTAAATCCTTTATTTATAAACAACCAATTGAAGATATTAATCATATTTATCAAATTTCTTCATATCAATATCTAGACTACTGTTTGGCCAAATAACTGGGCATCATTGCCTAGCCAAATTGTCACATAAAATGTAACCATCACAGTACTTATCACCCTGTGCCATTAGAGGGGCATTGATTCATTTGTTTTCAATAAGTCTCCTTCACCAGAATGCAAAGGCCATGACAGCAAGAAGACTGGTTCAATGCCATATTCCAGTACCTATAATAGTACCTGGCACACAGTAAACACTAGATAAATGAATAGATCTGGCTTCTTTCTTGTCTTACATGAAATAACCTCTTTAGAACAAAGAGTCACAGACAGTATTTTGATAGTGCAGCCATTCAACGAAGATATATCAACTACCGAGAAGTGATAGACAATAGCCCTTCAGATGTGCTAATAGGTACTTGTTAAAATTCTCAGGGTGAGCAGGAGACATGATAATTGTCAATTCTGAGGCAGGAAGCACTGACCACTGATAAGAAAGGCTAGCCAATTTCAACCAACCAATGTATAATTCCAATAGCAAGTATTTAATTTGCATGTGGGAGAAGAAAACTCATGTTGGAAGTTATTTTTGTGTTTTGCAAAGTAATAAACAAATTGTATAGCAAATAATAATTCAGAATAAAAATACAGCAATCAAGATACCTACTCATCTACTTAAGTTATAACTTTATTTTAACTTTAAGTTTTGAGGACTAATTTTATAGTTTTGATAGTGTAGTTTTAAGAAATATATATATATATATCTTCTTGAAAGGATTTTTTGTCCTGAGTTAATTTGATAGAGAGGGAGGAGATGAAAGTGACAAACATCAAAAGACTCTGGAGTTTTAGGCCGAGCACCTGGCGGGATGTAGAACGTAATATAACACTGGAGACAGAGTCAGATGGGTTGGAGACAACATGTTTTTCAAATTGTGATATGGGTTTGCCAAGACAAGATTAAGAAAGTTAGGCTTCCCAGACCACAGAAAGACATACATTTATTTGATCTTGATAGTTATCAAAATAGTTTGCAAAACTAGACCCTACAGCCTTTCTAGATTTGGGGATTTAAGAATGTGACTAACATTTTGGATTTGGAAAATATTATGGATATCTTTTCAACTTAGTCATGTGAGATTTATGGATTTCAATATCCTACCATAATTAACTTTGTAGTCCCCAGTCCTAACTGTTTACAAAGATCTTTTTCACATTCGTCATCCTACTTGAGCCTTATGACAACGCTTTGAGGTAAGTGAGATAATAGTATTACCCCTATTTCACCAAAGTGGAAACTGAGGCTCTGGACAATTTACCTAATGGAGGTCACACAGCTAGGAATTGATGGCACTAGGATGTAAACCCCAGTCTTAGAAACCTTTCACACCCCACTGTTCTGCCTCCTTTTTAGTGAGAGCCAAGATTATCAGGTCTAAACCTTTTGGCTGTTGAGGACTAAATGATAAGTGAGTTGGTCATTCTATTAACTGGGCTGCTGGATGTTTTCCCAATGATATACCCAAGAGTTTTCTTGG
The DNA here is from genome assembly GCF_006542625.1 of Nomascus leucogenys. NCBI lineage: Eukaryota > Metazoa > Chordata > Mammalia > Primates > Hylobatidae > Nomascus > Nomascus leucogenys. The sequence goes on from NC_044388.1 coordinate 23,543,543, forward strand.
TACATAAAAAAATTTCATGTTTCAAGGCTTAAGCCTTGTAACATTTTGGATGATGCTTTATTGTAGCATAATGTGTGAACCAGTTCTTGCATCCTGTGTCACAGTCTTCTTTGCATTAACTATTATCATGTGTAATGTGACTACCTTTCTATTTCTCATAGAATCACAAGGAAATACTTTCCCCCAAGAGTAATAGTTTCTCCTATGATCAATTCATTTTTTCCTTTAAAGTCTATTTCATTAGGACTTTTTTGTGTTTTGTTTTTGTTTGTTTTGGTCTATTCTTTCCTTTGATTTTGTACAACCAGTTCTGGCACAGTTGTTTACACCAGCTGCTTCAAGAAATACATTTTACTCCATATCCGTAACACTTTTGGAGTTGCTTTTCTCTTTTCTTGAGCTGTTTTGCTTTTTACAGAGAACCACACAGACACACACACGCACTGCACACACACACACACATACACATATATGCTCTCTATAACAAGAAAAATAATCTACTGATAACCTTTGTTATTGATAGCACTAATAAACTCTTAGTACTATCAATAATGAAGTGCTATCAATAACACTAATAAATTTTTCTTGTTATAGACAGCACTATATATATAGTGTCCAATTTACTTATAACTGTATAGTTATCAGTTACAGTTGTCCAATTAATATCAATTTGGACACAATATTTGATATGCATTTTATCTGATACAAATTAAAACAACTCCCAATTTGGCAAAAATTGAAACAATAATATGATGCACTGGTGAAATTGGAAGAAAGCAGAAAATCTCCTATATTGCTGGTAGACAATGTATTAGTACAACCTTTTCGGAAACAGCTTGGTAATAATATATCAAATATTTTTTTAAATTGCATACCCTTTAACTTTCCAATTCCATATTTATAAATCTATTTGAAATATTTAAGAATTTATGCAAAGGCTTAATTATATGACTGTTCAATGAGCATTGTTTTGAAAGTAAAAATCGGGCAGTAACCTAAATAGCCAATATTAAAAGATAGGCTAAGTACATGATGGAACATCCTGACTCCAGATTATTGTGCATCCATTCATTTAAAAAAGAAGTTGAAGAAAAAATACATAATACTGTAGAAAGATATTCAAGATGTACTTTAAAATAAAAAAAATCCAATCAAAAACAGTATTTAGAAAAGGATTCCACTGCTTTTTAAAAGTACATGTAGGCCAGACATGGTGGTTTGCCCCTGTAATCCTAGTACTTTGGGAGGCTGAAGCGGGCAGATTACCTGAGGTCAGGAGTTTGAGGCCAGCCTGGCAAACATGGTGATACCCCGTCTCTCCTAAAAATACAAAATTAGATGGGTGTGGTGGTACACACCTGTAATCTCAGCTACTTGGGAGTCTAAGGCAGGAGAATCGCTTGAACCCAGGAGATGGAGGTTGCAGTGAGCCGAGATCATGCCACTGCACTCCAGCCAGGGTGATGGAGTGAACCTGTGTCAAAAAAAAAAAAAAAAGCACATGTAGGAAAAAAAAGGCTAGAAAATTATACACAAAAATGTTAATAGTGGATGTTCCAGGGACTGGGGCTTATGAATGATTTTTTTTTTCTTTTTCTTATCTTAGTTTATATACTTTTTATGTCGTTTCTATTACTTTTGTAAAGAAAAAAAGTAGAAGTTTAAAAAAATTACAGACATTTGATTTAGGAGGTCCTAATTGGTTACATAGTGATTTGTTCGGGATGATTTCATGTATTTTTTCATTTTGTCATCCAGGATATTTCACAGACCAACTTGAAAGTAACATTTCTTGAAACCACTGGATTTTTAAAATGACCTTTTATAAGGCCCTATTACCAAGTTCAAAGACTTTTTTTTTTTTTTTTTTTTTGAAACAGTGTCTAACTCTGTCGCCCAGGCTGGAGTGCAGTGGTGCAATCTTAGCTCACTGCAGACCTTTTTTAATATGTTCCAAACTCACTATTTGCAGTTGGTTGGTACAGTGATCATCCCGTACAAACAGCTGCTATTTCTATTGTAATAATGGTCTTGGGACAGCACATCCTACACCCATCAAGGAAAGAAACTCTTGTAGGGGCACTTGCCAGACATTCTGAAATGATTATGCCTAAAGGGAGTACAATAGATTTGAACTTGTATGATCAAGTAACTGATTTTAATCTTGTTGGAGTTCAGATGTCATAGAAATACATTGCAATAGTAGAACTATAAGAATTTGCAAGTTTAGAGTTGAGTAACACCAGTAGGATTTTTTTACCATCATCATATAGATAAGAGAGCCATGGCCCAGTAAGGCTAAATGATCCATTCAAAACTCAAACCCAGTTAGTGGGTTTGAGTAATAGTTTCTCCTATGATCAATTCATTTTTTCCTTTAAAGTCTATTTAAAGGAAATAGACTTTAAAGGAAAGGACTCTGATTTCAGATCCTCTCACCCTTAGATTAATGCTCTTTCCAGGGTCAGATTCATGTACTAGTCCTTTGCCATACAATATATAATCTTGAGCAAGTTAATTAATCCCCCTGAGCCCTGATGTTTTCTCTGTAAAGAGTGCACAATAATATCTACTTGTAGAGTTGTGGAAGAAATTAAACAAGATAATTTAACTTAGTACTGTGTCTGGAACATAGTATGTGCTGAATAACTTGTGGATATTATCATTACTAGTATTATTCCTCAGAGATCCAGCTAACAGTTGGATTTATAGGGTATAATTTGAAAGAGAGGCTAGAGCTGATCTGGGGAGTTCTCTGCTTGGTGATAGCATCTGGAGCCAGGAAAGCAGGTGAGATTGCTGACAGTGAGCATAGAGATGGGAGAAGCACTGAGAGGGTAAAACAATATTAAATGTTTGAAAGATAGATGAAAAACCAGCTAAAAAGACAAAAGAACCAGGACGGTGGAAAGTTACAGAAACCAAGGGAGCAGCAGACGTTGGGTTTGGCATTTTCATTGGTAATCTTGGAACAAACAGTTTTTGTTGAGTGAGAAACAGAATTCAGATGCCAAAAAGCAAAATAATAAAATAAAATTAGGGTGTATACATGTCTTGAAATACCTCTTTACTAAATGTGGCTGTTAAAGAAGGACAGGGATCAATTAGTAATTTAAGATGGTTGCAGGGTCAAGGAAAGGTTTTACTTTTAAATATAGAGAAGATCTGAGCATGTTTATTGGCAAGAAGAGTTTGACATAACAGAAAGAAGGATGGAAGATGAGATTAAATAATTGTCGAAGTTATAAGGAACAAGATCCAACTATAGGATAAGGTTGAACGACTCTTGGCAGAAAGGAGAAGTATCTCTTCCTCTGAGGGCAGAGAAGCTAAGGGTAGAGGGATCTTGAGGTGAAGAGAAAAGAAAGTGAGGATGCTTAGCTATTGCATGCCCTCAGTCTTCGGGGAGAACTTAACCATCACGATATTCCTCTCAAATGGAAATCCAGGGCTAAGGTGGCAGTATTAGGGAGAAATGAAACATTTGGAACAAAAACCATGGGGGAATTTGACAGTCAATTAGAGAGCAACACAAATATGTTGGCATAGGCTAAAGGGCCACCTGAGGTCAAACAGCATGACTGTGCAGTAGACCCCGTCACCCCAACATCAACATCTTTACCTCCTAATATTTCTCAGACCACAGTATTCCCAAGAATGGAGTTCTGGCAACATCAAGGAAGCAAGAAGGTCTAGGCTCTATTGAGAGAAGTTTTATCAGAACGATGGTGATGGAATGGAAAAGAGGTAGTGCCCACTGGTAAACGATAAAAGGCGTGTGCTCAGTGGACATGAGGTAATAGGAGCTGGGAAAAATTCCAGTGAGTGACATTCTGGCAGTGGAACAGTTTTGAGAGGCGGTGTGTGAGGTTTGCGGCTGAGGGGAAGAGGGGCAAAGACTGGAGGGTTTAGAACCGAGGAGGTTAAGGAACTGAAGCCAGAGGCTTTAATAGTCTGTTATTGCCAGCGAAGACTGGATGATAGCAGAAGACTGTGAGCAAGAGTACCCCCTCAGTTGGGTGTGTAAGTGGCATAAAATGCCGAGTCAGGGGCTCCTTCAAGCAACTGCAGCTCAGAGCTGAGCATTTCTGCTCACTTCATTGCCCGCGCAGAGACTTTGGATGTCTCCCCGTGATCTTGACAGGCTGGGATTTTCTAATCCTGGTAGTCCTATTCATCTCAAGAGACCCTGTGCTTCTGGGTTTCCCTGCAGGGAGCGAATGTGCCTACCTGCATTCCTCTGAAGTGCTTGTTTGTTCGCTACCCAGATTCCCAAATATCGTCAAGCCTCCCCTGTCGTGCCAGCCTGCGCCTCTCATTTAGAGAGGAGTGTGATGCCGCTATCCATTTTGCAGTCTTTGTGCACATCAAAACAAACAAACAGAGACCCAAACACACCCCAGCAGGCTTATTGTCAGAGAATTAGCTCCCATGCTGGCACAGCCAGACGAATTCAGATAAGAATAGCTTAAAATAAATCCTCCCAGGCAAACTGGTCACAGGCCAGAGCTATGGGATAACTTCTGGCTACAACCACATTCTGTACACATGTTCTGTTATCCTAAAAGATTTTATTTTATATTTTTTAAGGGAGCCAGAGGTAAAAGGGAAGAAAATTAAAATTGCCTTCTCCTCACTGAAGCCTGAGGTAGATGAGGAGGTATTTGGTTAAGAACGCAGACAGCGTGGTTGAACATTCAAGAGCACCTGTTTATGATTATTTTTTGCCTCCAGGTAAATCGAAATTTGATCTTCCACTGCTAGAGGCTTCTCCTTCCTAGAAACACTAACCACATGCATCAGTTGGAAGGCATTCTTCTCCTAGGTCAAGCCTGTGGCTCCTGCCTCTGAAAATATCTGGTCTTCCTCTATAACCTTGAAAGCTACCTATGAACACTCCTTGACACTTGGTGCCAGTTTAACATAATAAATGTCTTTAGGGACTACCTGCGTAATTACAGAAAGGAAAATCATTTTCATCTTATAACTAACTCAGGTAGATTCAAAGCTAGTGCCTAGATTTTCTTTAAATGCCTCTTTCTTCAGGGAAATCTGAGTCTAACATTGTGACATTGCATTGGCCAGTTTCAAATTATTGTAACTATGATTTCAACGTTCCCAAGTCTGGCTGTGTGGATAGACGGTGGCCCAGCAAGGGAACGAGGTGTAGAATCAGGAATAAGATTAATGCTTTTCAGGTGGTGACATGGAAAATATGCATGAGCCTAGCTCATAGCTGTTCTGCTTTCTTTCTCAGCAAATGTTTACAAGGTGGAAGTCACCTTGATTGTCTAAAAAGCAAACGTGGTTATGATGGCAACAAGCCTTGATCTGTTTTGTGGACCAATAAGTGAAATTATTTTTCCAAACCTACATTTCTAAATCAAAACTTGCTTTCTGTTAAAACTCCCAGTCCCCAATCCAGTAGGTCCCAATTCATTCTGAAATGAGTTATAAGTTTGAGCAAGATACTGCCTCTTATTAAATAATAAAGGGGCAGTATTTACTGGGTCAAACAGATCTGTATTTAAATTAACCACTGCATAGTCTGAGCAAGTTACTTAACCTCTGATGCTTTAGTTTTGTCATTTATAAAATGATCATAACATTTTCTACCTCTCAAGGTTACTTTGAGGATTAAGTAACATAATGTATATAAAACAATTAGTAAAATGCATTTGATAGCAGGAAGAGGAAGTAATTATAATGAGCTCTATGTATAAGGCACAGTGCTAAATTCTTTATAAAGAGTAACTCATTTAATCCTCACAACAGACCTATTGACCTATTATGACCTATGACATAAGACCTATTATGAAGATCCATTGTTCACACAGAAACACAAAGAGGTCTGGCGTGTTAGAGATGAGAGGAGAGGTGTAAGAATAAACTGTGTGTAACAACAAAAAGTATGACGATGATGGCGGTGGCGGTGGTGGCAGTGGTTAGCATTTGTTGGATGCTAATAAGTACCAGGTCTTGTGCTAATTATTTTAGTATGCAGTATCTTGTTCATGTCTTATAATAAATGTGAGAAATAAGGTACAATTTTAAGCCCCATTTTTTTACTAAAGAAAACAGAAGTACAGAGAAGATTAAATCTTGCCCAGCATCACACGGCTGGTCAATGGTGGCACTGGGACTTAAATTTAGCTCTTGTTGATGTTCTGCCTTCTCTTTAAGAGACTCTGCTCTTAGCCCCTAGCCCAGTAATTTTCAGTGTGGTCCACAGAAACAGCATCGGCATTACCTGGGAATTTATAAGAAAGATAACTTCTCAGGTCCCACCCAAGACCTACTGAATCAGGAAGTCTGGGGTGGAGTCCAGCACCAGAGTTCAATATAGGCCCTCCAAGGGATTCTGATGCATGCTCAAGTTGGAGAACCATGCCCTAGACACTATTGCTTCCCTTTATGGGGTACTTTAGGCTTGGTGAGCCTAATCCATTGAATTGATTTGATCTTTTCAGTTGGATTCAGCCTTTGCATCTGGCTATCTCCAGAACAAAATCTCACCATCCCATTCCTTTGGCCTTCCATTGTTCACACCCTTCCCAATCATGGCTATGTGGTGCCAGGAACAAAAGACCCTTTAGGAGTAAAATGTGTCATAAGTGAGCCTTCCTTGCAGAGCTGTTGTTATCTACATTCCATTGGAGATTGGAGGTGACCAGGAAGATAATGCCTCACATCTTATTAGCTGTGTGTGGGCAGCTGAGTTAATTTTTCTGTGCCTCAGTGTTCTCTGCTGTGCAATGGAGATAATCACATCACCTACCTGGGATGGATGCAATGAAGATTAAGTGCGTCAATCCATATGTGAGGTATGAGCTCTGTGCTTAACACATTTAACTACACAATAAACATTTGCTATTGTTATTAGGAAAAAAAAAAAACCCTTTTCTGGAAGAATTGAGCATCATTCTAAAAGAACTATTTAGGACAAAAAATGCTATAGTCTAATGCACAGAGATAAACCTAGGTAATGTACAGAGGGCAGTCAGTGGCTAAAGTACCTTGTTTGCAGGTACTGCGCATTTCAGAAAAGCCCAAGTAGGAGGAAACTAACCTTAATCCGGAAGATGGTGATTTGTCTACTCTGTGATTCAATAAAGGCCACAGACTCTGCCTAAACAGGCTGTGAGTAAATCGGAAACTGTGGACTTAACTGCTCTGAGTCACTAATGAGTGATAAAGAAAGAAATGGATACTCTTTCAAATCCATTTTTTGCTTTTAATTTCACCAGGGCAAACTCTCTCTAAACAGCCCATTAGTTAAAACACTTCAGTAGAAACACAAAAGCAAGGATAATGGGGTTTGTTCATCAGCCAGCCTTTCCTCTCCTTACCTAACTGCTTCCCACTCCTGTTTAAAGGCAAAAAAAAAAAGCTCCAGTGCTCCACAGTGTGAGCAGCTTCAGAGAGCCAACAGCCAAAAGCCTTGGGAGGTGTCGCTTGACCCTGCAAAAAGTGCAGAGCATGCAGCAGACACTGCTGGAGCACTGTGACTGCCTGAGAGGAAGGTGGCATCTGTGCCCTGTTCATCTGTGCCCTTAAATTGTTTTATCATCCAGAGGATAAACCCAGGGGTCTTTTCTAGGGCATTGCATGGCCCGTCCCTCCACCATGGGAAACCCAAGGGGTGATGTGTTCTTTTGATAGGGCTGCAGTAACAAGTACCACATGAGGTGGCTTAAACAACAGAATTTTATTGTCTCACATTACTGAAGGCAGAAGTCCGAGATTAAGGTGTGGGCTGTCGGTTGTGAAGGAGAACCTATTCCCTGCCTCTCTTCTAGCTTCTGGTAGTTTGTTGACAATCTTTGGCATCCTCGGCTTCTACCGCATCACTACATCTCTGTCGTCACCTTCACATGTTCTCCCTGTATGAGTGCCCATGTCCAAATTTCTCCCTTTTCTAAGAATTCTAGTCATATTGGATTAAGGGGCCCATTCTACTCCAGTATGACCTCATTTTAATGAACAACATCCTCAATGACCTTATTTCCGAATAAGGTTACACTCTGAGCTATTGAGGGTCAGGACTTCAACATATGAATTTGAGAAGAGGAGACACAATTCAACTCATAACAGATGGTGAGAGAAACTCTAGGTCCACTAAGAAGCTAGTTCTGTTGTTTAAACAGGCCTGGGGCAGCACTTCACACACTGTAATGTATACACGAATCACCTGAGGATCTTGCTAAAATGCATACTTTGATTCAGTAAGTCTAGGGTGGGTGCTGAGATTCTGTATTTCTAGCCAGTTCCTAGTGATGCTACTGCTGCTATTTTGAATAGCAAGGTCCTGGAGGAATTTCATGACTGTTTATTCTTATTCTTGTTGTTCACATCTATTGTTCTTCTTCCCAGGGGCTTGCTGGTCACCACTTCCTCACCTGGAACCATATTTCAGGGGTTCAGGACATAGGAATAATCAAATTAACAAAATACACAGGCCTTCCATTTATGTCTAGACCAGGGAAGCTAAAGGGTGTCTGGCACAGAAGTTGTTTTCTAAGCTGTGTCCACAGCCCTCAGCTCATCTGTGTCATTTTTCAATCTGTTAGAGCTGTGGTCTGAGTGTGGCCGTGGTGGTCTCTGTGTGGTTTAGTTCCCCTGGGAGCCCACTGATTACAGGACTACTTGAGGATGGGCTAAGTTTTTCTTGGAGTGCTTTAATAAATTAATACCTAGACTGGGGGAAAATATTTTCAGCATATGTAACAAACCAAGTATTAGCATGCAAAACATATAAAGAAATTCTGCAAATCAAATGACTCAATATAAAAATAGCCAAAGGTTATGAAAAGGGAATTCACCTAGGAGGAAACCTTAATGACTAATAAGCATATGAAAATATTTTTGTTCCCATTATAACTAGAGAAATTCAAATTAAAACATTAAAGCATGATCATTTCTTGCTTTCTAGAGAAATAAACATTTAAGACATTAATTGATGGCATAAGTGGGGAGAAATGGGTACTCTCATTCATGGACAGGAATAGAAATTGGAGGTCAATTTTGCATTACTGCTATATCTGAGATATCTAATTCCTACATCTGTGGAATTCCGTTTCCCGGTATCTACTCCACAGAAACACTTACATGGATGCATAAAGAAGCATGTTTAGGGAAATTCATTGAACTATTCATTATTAGCAATAGCAAAAAATTGTTGACATCTAAATGTGCATCAATAACATTTCTTGGCTACTTATAATGTCACAGATCCTGTTATAAGTGCTTTTCATGTGCATAAGAACTCTCTGATGTAGGTACCATCCTAATTCCCATTTTAGAGATGCAGTAACTAAGGCACAGATAGGTTAAGTATCTTGCTCAAGGTCATTCAGCTGGGACAGAGATGAGATGTGAACCCATGTAGTCCAGCTGCATAGGAAAAACCCTGAACTATTTCAACCTACCACATCTAGACAACTAGAACGGGGTGGTCTCCGTGTGTTGATGTGAAGAGATCTCTAAGAAGTATTGATAAATGAAAAAAGCAAGTTGCACAGTGAGTAATATAGTCTAACACCATCTATGTAAAAAAAAAAACAAAAACCCTAAACACTTACATACTTTATGGGGACTCATGTATGCATGTAAATCCAGTGAAAAGTTCTAGAAGGTGTCACAACAAACCACTTATTCAGGGTTATCTCTGAAAAGGGAAAGGGAGTGGCTCTGGAGATCATAGGGGTGGTACAAAGAGCGTTTTTACTTTTATTTGCAATCAGGTTTTTTTTTGGGGGGGGGAAGGATTAGATGTTAATGTATTATTTTGTAATTAACATTAATTTTAAAACATTAATTCGCGATATCAGTTCTTAGTCCTACACTGACGGCTCTGCTCCCTGAAAAGAAATGAGACATCTACTGCATTCCCTTTTGGACAAACCCTTCCCTTCCTGCTCCCTCTGACATTTGCACAGAGCCATCCTCTGAGCACATTTCCTTTCCTTTGTCATTCTCATCATCATCACTATTTGTTTATCTTTTGTTAAGGTGTTATTTATTAGCCCTGTGATGGTTGCTTATGAATGTTCCTGTTATAATTGAGAAGAACGTGAAAACTTTCATTTGAGAGAGGCTAGGAGTCTAGTGGCTACTGTATACTTTAAAGTAGCTGATGGAGGGGGAAAGAGAATATTTAGGAAGATCCTTACATTCTTGAAATTATCTATCCTCTGGATAAATATTTTCCTGGCAACTCAAAATGACCTCTTACATCAAGTTCCTCCTGGTTAATCACCTGTCCTCCCATTTCCCTCTACCTGTGCCCAAACCACTCCTGTAATCAAATGAACATAGACTTTTAAGAAGAAATTGAATTTATAATTGATTTTTATTTATTGAATATGCAGATGTACTAAGTAATGCCTAGAGCATATAGACAGCAGATTTAAATAGTTCCTTTTCATTTTTAGGCTGAAACCAGATGGCCAGTTCTACTTGCTGTTGCATCTAGCACATTCTGATTGGCTGACCTGGAAAAGGACATGCTTGCAGCATATCCCAGCCCTGTCCTCTCCTCCTCCACACTTACATCAAAGTCTCACAAAAAAACACTTTCCCCACCAAAAGCATGTTTGTCCTCTAGGATTCAAATTTCAGGGATTCTTTTTCTGCTTGACCTCCAGAATACACTGAAAATTTTTTAAAAAGATATTATATTCTGTGTAACCCCAACAAACACAGCCTTGCTTCTATATTCCTTATGTAGTCATTATAAGGAGGAATTGTAGACCTATGAGAGTGAAAACAATAAAACTCCTAGAAGAAAATATAGGAGAAAAATTTTGTGATCTTGGGTGGGGCAAAGAGTTCCTAGCTACTATATCAAAAGCATGATCCTTAAAGGAAAAAAAAAAAAAAAAAAAACAGATAAATTGAACTTTATCAAACTTGAAAACTTTTGTGCTTCAAAAGATACCACTAAGACAATGATTAGATAAGCCACACACTGGGAGAAAATATTTGCAAATCATATATCTGACAAAGGACTTTATGCAGAATACATATAACAAAGTGCTACAAGTTGTAACAAAACAAACAACCCAATTGTAAAATGACAAAATATTTGATAGACATTTTACCAAAAAAGAAATATAAATGGCTAATAAGCATATTAAAATGCTCAATATCATTAGTCTTTTGAGAAATGCAAATTAAAATCAATGATATACTTCTGTACACCTATAGAATGGCCGTAATTAAAAAGACAGACACAAATGTTGGGGAAGATGTGTATGGAGAAACTAGAAACTTCATGCACTGCTGGTGGGAATGTTAAATGGTACAGCTATTCTGGAAGCAGATAGTTTTTTTTTTTTTTTTTTTTTTTTTTAATTAAACCTTCTATACCACTCAGCAATTCCGCTTCTAGGAATCTGTGCAAGAGAAAATGTAATGTCCGCACAAAGACATGTATACAAATGCTCACAGTAGCATTATTTATAATGACTCCAAACTGGAAACAACCTAAAAGTTCAACTGGCGAGTAGACAACAAAATATTGTGTATCAAATACAGTGGAATGTTACTTAACAAGAAAAAGAAATAAAGTACTGATATTTGCCACAACATGAATGGGCCTCAATAAAAGTGCGAAGTGAAAGAATTCAGATGTAAAAGGTTACATATTGCGTGATTCCATTTATATGAAGTGTCTAGAAGAGGCAAATTGATACAGACAGAAGGCAGATCAGAGGTTGCCTAGGGTTGAGGGTGAGAGCAGGGATTAATTGGAAACAGGCGTGAGGGAGCTTTTTAGGAGAATGGAAATGCTCTAAAATTAAAGTGTGGTTTTACTCTATAAATTTACTAAAAATGAGTGGATTGTATACTTACAATTGGTGAATTTTATGGTATGCAAATTACATTTCAGTAAGGCTGTTTAAAAACAACTAATAGACTGGTGCGGTGGTTCACGCCTTAATCCCAGCACTGTGGGAGGCCAAGGCAGGTGGATCACTTGAGGTCAGGAGTTTGAGACTGGCCTGGCCAACATGGTGAAACCCTGTCTCTACTAAAAATATAAATAAATAAATAAATAAATAAATAAATAAGCCAGGTGTGGTGGCAGGTGCCTGTAGTCCCAGCTACTCAGAAGGCTAAGGCAGGAGAATTGCTTGAACCTGGGAGGCAGAGGTTGCAGTGAGCCAAGATTGTGTCACTGCACTCCAGCCTGGGTGACAGAGTGAGACTCTGTCTCAAATAAATAAATAAATATAAATAAATAAAATAAACACAACTAATAGCATCCCCATGTGCTTGACCTGGGCATGGTCATTTGATCTATCACTCTAATACTATCTTTGTTATTTGCTAGCCACATTAACCAAGAACGTTTTGTGCTCAGGGAAGTTCATTATTCACTTCAGGGATTGACCAGTATTCTGTATCATTTTCAAGACAGAGTACTGAAATAGTAAAGGGCAGATCAGATAACAAAGATGCCTACTCTTTCATACAATGGTTACAATTCCGAGAAAATTCAACTTGCTGGAAAAATAGCTGCCAACCTATATAGTTATTTAAAGAGGTCTGGATAAATGCTGTTGACATTTTTGTAGACAAATACTTCCTTCTCCTCACCCATGGCTGAAACTCTTCTTTCAGATTAATTTGGCCATGTTTACACCCTCCTATCATTGAGAAGGGGGGCTTAGCAAGAAGGATAGAGGAGTCAACACAGATTCTAAGAGGAGCCGGAAGTCATAAATTCGAATTCCAACTCCAATAATCCAATGAAGTAATATGCAACAGGGTCTGTGGATTCATAGAGTTCTCTATGCATATTGGCTGTTATTATTATAATTCAATAATTCTACAGTGTTTTAAAAAAATTTTTAAATGATGGCTTATTTTAAAATCAGAGTCTGTGCTGAATTATTACCAGTACAAATTTATGTTTACCACAATTTCGAATTGAACTTATTATCCTCTCTCCTAAACTTTTAGCTTGCCCACTTGTTTAAAGACCTTTCTTAAGTCCTTGAGGCTAAAATTCATCCCCAAATCTTGCCTATTTGCCTTTTAACATATTTCCCAGGTTCTCTTCTTTGCTCCATGTCATCAGCAGCTGAGCTTATGTCAGCAACCTTTTGTCTTGCTTCTTCCTTTTATTATCCTTCAGATTATGTACCGACCCATCATTTTTTCCTGTCTAAAACATGCAGTGGCTCACTAGCACCTCTTCTTTTACTGTCCAATCTCACCCAATGGGTTCTCATCTCACGTTTCCCCAACATAGATCCCCCTTCTCCAATGAGATTACCCCCTTTCCTGTCCACTCATTCTTGCCTCAATCTTAGTTTATGTGAGGAAGACCCTCACTTATTTTTGAATGTTTTCTTCAAGCATCATCTCAAGACTGTTTTTGTCAATGGTGAATTAGAAGGAGGGTTGTCCTTGGTCCCTCTGTTCTCCTCAATCTGCCCATTTTCATAGACACCCAATGCCCCATGAATCTGGGTTTCCACTGAGGCTTCCCCCAAGTGGGCTTCAAACTGATCCCTTCCCTTGACCAGTCAATCTACATTTCCATTTTCTCGGTTTTCAGATCGTTTAGGAACTTGACTTGATAAACTAATTCATATTATGAAATAAACAAATCCACACATTTGACCCCTGTCACGAACATCTCATTTTAAAATGGGGTAACCTGAGACATAATGCAATAGCCCAACAATTACTAACAATAGAGAATGTGACACAAATGGAAAGGGACATATAATGGAGGTGAGGGGAGTACACAGGAACATTATCCCAAAGTCCTTGACATCACTCTTTGTAAGATCCCACTCACTGTCCCTGCTAAAACGTTCCCTTACCCCTCTGTGATATGTGTCTCAAGTCTTCCCTGGCACAGCATTTCTGGAGGCACACAGATTTAGGAGTTGAAAGACCTGGATCTCAGTCCTGGCTCATCTATTGATTAGATGTGTGACTTTGAGAAAGTCACTCAAACTCTCTGGGCCTCAGTTTTCTCATCTGTACACTGGGGATCATAATATTTAGCTTGTGGAGTGGTTGTGAGGGTCAGATGAAATAAGATATGCAAAGTACCTAACAACAGTGTCTAGCACGTAGGAAGAAGTAAATACAGAGGTAACAGATCACCATATGAAGCCCTGCCTTTGACTAGTGCCATGAATGCATGCTGCAGCTCCTCAAACTGTTATCAAAGACAGAGACATCTTTCCTTATGCTTTGTTCAAAATTACAGTGGTTCTCTTATTTGTGTGTGTGTATTTATATATATTTATTTTTCCCCATATCATTTGATAAGATATTCCATAAGGCTTTTGTCTTTAAATGAAGCATTTTTTTTAAATAATTAACTTCTAGTTTACTTTTGGTTTTTGGGTAGTGTAAATCTATATAAAAAGTCAAAGCTCAAGAGGTCGCTTAGTCTACCTCAAAATACCATTGCCTAGATTTTTCTTTTTTTGACTGAAAAGATCTCTAGTAACATACTACATCAACATAGACTTTTATGAAGTCAGAGTGCTTCTACATACATTCTTGTTGCAATCTAAATGCTTTCTTCTCTTTTGTGAAAAAGTATTCAATCTTTCTAAATAGATGAGTAATTTAGCCACCAATCTTTTCCTGTGGCAAATGCTAAGTAGGTCTCATATTCTAACCAATATGTAATATGAATCTTTAGGACTGAAAACTAAAGAAATGTTCACTAGTAATATATTATATGCATAGGATGATGTGGTAGTTAAGAGCATAATTTTAGGTTCAGTTAGAAGCTCAGCTCTTGCTTTCTTAGAAATCTTGAGCTCCTTTAGCCTTTTTCCTCATCTGAAAATGGGATAATACTTGAACCTACTGCACAGAGTTAAAATGAGGGTAAATGGAAATAATCAATATGAAGTGATTAGCACGGTGTCTGCCACACAGTAAGTTCTTAACTGTTACTCTGTTGATAAAGTTATCATTTTAATAGCCCAGTTGTTCTACTGGATACTTTCAAATGCATTCTACTTACGGACCTAGAAATTTCCATATTCCAGAGGTCTATAGGAAAAGGCAAGTTATACAAAAGCCTACATTTTTCTGATTCCTTGTTCACTCATTCTGAGAACACTTGAGTTACATCTTTTTAAAAAACTTTTCTTTTTAGTTTTATGGATACATAATAATTGTACATATTTTGGGGGGTACATGTGATATTTTGATACAAGCCTACAATGTGTAATGATCAAATCAGAGTAACTGGGATTTCCATCACCTGAAACATTTATCATTTCTTTGCATTGGGAATATTCCAAATCCACTTTTCTAGTTATTTTTAAATATATATTATTTTTAAAATTATAGTAAAATATGCATAACATAGAGTTTTCCATCTTAATCATTTTGAAGTGTACAGTTAAGTGGCGTTAAGTACATTGACATGGTTGTGCAACCAACCTCCAAAACTTTTTTTGTCTTGTAAAACTGAAACTCTGTACCCACGAAACACAACCTTCTCATTCCCTTCTCCCTCCATCCCTTGGCAACCACCATTCTACTTTCTGTCTCTATGAATTTGACTAATACAGGTACCTCATATAAGTTGCATTATACACTATTGGTCCTTTCATCACTGGTTTATTTTACTTAGCATAATGTCCTCAAGATTCATCCATGTTGCAGCGTGTGTCAGAATTTCCTTCCTATTAAAGGCTGAATACTATGCCATTGTGCATATATACCACATTTTGTTTATCCATTTATCTGCCAATGGACACTTGGGTTGCTTCCACTTCTTGGCTAGTGTGAATAATGCTGCTATCAGCATGAGTGTACAAATACTTCCTCAAGACCCTGTTTTCAGTTCTTTTGGGTATATCCCCAGAAGTGGAATTGCTGCATCATATGGTGATTCTATTTTTAATTTTTTGAGGATCTGACATGTTGTTTTCCATAGTGTGAACCACCCTTTTAAGGGTCCTTCTCAAGTTCACACAGAGGCCATGACATGCAGCTTCTACAGCTGTCCCATCTCCTCTCTTGTTCTGCTTACACAGAGATACCTGCTGTGCAGCTACTATGGACCAAAGTTTCCCCTGCCCTATTGCTGACCTTGACGTCTGCCAATATCCTTGACATCTGCCTGATATTCTGTGAGTTAGTGTTGTCTGCACCTTGGGTGGTATCTCTTGTCACAGCCAAGGCTGCCTGTAACAATTAAGGTTTATTGAGTGACCATTATGTGACAGAGGCTGGGCCAAGTACTTTGCTGCATTATCTCATTTAGTTCTCACCACAACCTGTTAGACTGGGCCAGAATACTGGCTCTTTGGACCAGTGTGGTTCTTACACTTGGATGCACATGAGGTTCAAGAAAAGGAGGAACTTAAAAAAATCCCAGTGCCCGGCAGAGGCCCCAGGCTAATTAAATCGGAATCTTTGGAAAGTTTTTACAAAGATCAACAGCTGATCCCAGTTTATAGCCAGCTTTGAGAAACAGGGATTTTAGATCCTTGTTCAAAGTGTGGTCCGGCAGATTGACACTGGGGGCTGACCAGAAATGCAAACTCTTGAGCAACACCCCAAACCTACTGAATCAGAATCCACATATTAACAAGAGCCCCCCTGGGTTCCGTATGCACACTGAAGTTTGAGAAGCACTGCCTTAGACCATAGAACATTTAACTCAGACAAATAAATCCAGCAAAGCAATAAAACTTTCACCTGAGGGTCTCCAAGTGTTTCCTAATCATTAGCTAATTCATCTTCCTAACAGGACACTACACCTATTTTAGAGATGCATAAAGAAAGGCGTATTTGTAATTTTAATTATTTGATTATCTCTCATTGTGGAATATTCTAATTTCCAGGCTGAAACATTATGACTCGTTAAATCATTCCCTCCCTTATAATCCCTAAACCAATTTCTAAAGTAAAAATCAAATGCAGTAAGCAACCAAATGAAGGCAAGACACATCTATAGAGAGAAAAACATTCCTTTTACCCCTGGGGCCAGTTCTTGCCTTTTTTTTCTGTTGTCTCTTCTGTGTATCCGATAACTACCAGAAATGTTTCCTTTCAGATTTTTTGCAAGCTTTTACTTGTAGAGTCCTATTTGCAGAGCCTCAGCTTCTCCCAAGAATTTAGCACATCACATGTATGTAGATCCTATTTTCTTAGCACTCTCCTAACCTTTCCAGCTTTATACTAAAACAACAAATTAGCATTCACCTTTGCCAAAACCACAAATATTTGTACAATTAAGCAGCAAGCTTTGTAGTTAGAAAGAAGAGAGTTCCTTTGCATTTTGTGGCGCCTAGCAGACATTTTTGGGGGGTTGGGGGGCTGGGCTAGATTAAGTGAGATTAGCAATATCAGATAAATAGGGCCACTGTCAAGACATTTAACAATGCATTGAAGCATTCTGTGTAAGGGATGTATAATTCAACAGCTTTGATATGTGGAAGTTCTCAGTAGCTCCCAGGGAGGTGGCCTGTAGAGAAATTCATCAGTAAGTCATTGGAACAAGAGGTTTTACTGGATTTTAGAAAATTAACAATCAGGGAATATGCCTGAGACAAAACCCGAAGCTCCAGAGGGTAACCAAGGTGAAGGCTTTCTGACCCCAGATCCTATTAGACTTCTTTAGTTCCAGGGGTATTGTGAACTAATCTTCTGTAAATGATCTATGCCCACTCTATTCATGGCTGCATCCTGACCAGGCCACCTTTGGTTTCTGGTCCCCTGGCCAGTCACAATGCAAAAACAGGCCAGAGTTCAATGGAAGCCAGATCCCATGCCTGGAGCAGATACGGTGTGTAGCATCAGTTTCCTATTCTCATTCCAACAGTAACTGTTTGTTTGCCTCATTCTTTTTGGAGAGATGGAGTGTATTATCCTTAAGATGAATGTCTCTATTTTAAAACAGGTCTTTGTGAACAAAACCTCACCTCTTTTGAAGGGAAAGCACAGAGGGGAGGCTGGAGCAGAGTAGAAGTTTGACTGGAGGAGAAGAGTATATTTACTGTTAGCTGTACCTTTGGAGGTAAGAACCTATTTGAAATACAGTCCAAAATCTAAACAACATGCATAGTTGTATTTAGAGGACTCTGGTATCATAGTTTACTTGGGCCAGAGGCAAAGATGTCCGTGTAACAACATATGGAAATGGAAAAAGGAAAAAATTCAACCAAAGAGAAGAATTTTGAAATTTGAATGCAAGTCAGCCAGGCCCATCCTGAAATACCATCAGGCTTGCAAGCTTTAGAGAACAAGGTTGTTCAGTTTACTTTGACCAGCCAGAGTGAGCACAATCCACCTCTATTTCTTTTAGTCCTCACCAATCTTTCAGACTCTCTTCATTACCAAAAGAAAGGAATGGGAGTTTTCTTCCCACAGTAAAAACATTCAGATTCCCCAATGGACAGCTGGTGGGAATCCGATTGGTATTTCCCAAGCCTCCTTTGCTTAGCAAACTTGGTGACAATCCTTTATTCCTGGAGGAAGAGAAACCATTGCATTAAGGATTTTCTTAAGGATTTCTCATGACAATCTAGTACAGGTTTTCATGAAAACAGTGCTTGTGGGTTTTCTAATAGCCCCTAATTTTTAAATATTCAATAACAAGGGAATACAGGAAGAGCAAAATAGTCTCCCCTGATGTATTTGAAATCACCCTTCCCCTTCTTTTCAATGACTTGGCCACTGCTAATCAACTATGCTGTGTACCTGATGGCTCTTTCCCCAAGGTGAGCTTGTGTCTCAGCTGGTTCCTTACCAGTCTTCCAGGAAGATCTTCTATCTTCTGATACAATAAACCCTAGCAGTACACACCACCAGTCGCCTAGAATGTCTAGCCTTTTAAAATTTCTAGTTGTGAGCAGAGCTTCAACTCCAGCTGGGACTCCCCAGTGCTTATCCAATGTAGAAACCAAAGAATCCAGTGGGCTGGACCCCAAGTATGCATACCTGCATGATCACAGATGACTGTATCAGGCATTCTCCAGGGTATAAATATGACAGTATTAGTAAAAGACTCACAGCCAACATTTCTTGAATCCTTAATACATACCAGTTTGATTACAGGTGTATTGAATTCATTGATTACAAGTGTATCATATTTAACCTCATAGAAATTAAGTGGTTATTATTATTGCTTTTTAATAAGGGGGAAACTGAGGTATAGAGAAGCTAAACAACTTGCTCAAGTTCTCACCACCAGGAAGTGGCAGGGCTAGGATTTGAACCAACTACTTCAGAACCAGAGCCTGCCCTTTAATCAGTGTGATATTCTGAGGAAAATCAAGCATGTTATTTCAGATAATTGAAACAATTATACCTAAGTCCATTAACCCTGAAAATGGAGATTCCCCACTTTTTCCAAGGCTTTCAGCAAATTCCTAGAAGCAGTAGTCTCTGAGCAGTCCCTCAGTAGGTTGTCACAGGTGCTGAGTTTCACATGCAGCACCCATCATATTAGATGTGTGTGACAGAAGCCAAATTCAATGCTCTACAGTGATAGAAATATCCTTTCAAAAGGGAAGTACATCTCTCCCTAAGAGTCCTAAACCTTTATAAGGATTCTTCCTTATGTCATCACAAGGAGATTAGCAGTGAATGTTCCACTGCTTTTTATATCACTAGAAAGGAAAACTTTGCTGTAAAATAGTCACTCTCTCCTCAGTGGCGCACTCCTATGCTGCTTGTACATTTCCTGCTTCCCACAATTCATGGTAGAGCCCCCAAGTGCTTGGCAAAATTGTCCAAACATTGCAGTCATCCCTAATACCTGCAAAGCAGCTAAAGAATAGAAAAGATCTATATAACTGACAGATTTGAGAGCAAAAAAGATTACAGTCCTTTTTTGTTTGTTTGTTTTGTTTTAAATAAATCAAATTAAATCTGGGTCTAGCTATCACTCAAAATTATGATAGATCCATCAATGGTAAATTTTCCGTTTCAAGGGCCGTCTTCCCCTATCTTTGCTTATGTAATATCTTAGTGGTTTATACAATCCAGAGTACTAAAGGAGGATTTAGGTTCTCAGGCCACAGTGTAGTTTTTTGCTCAAGCCTGAATGGATTATTTAAAATTCCGGCTCTGTTGTCATTCTGCTCCTTGCATGCCAAGTTCAGCCTCTGCAACCTTTCAGGCCATGGTGCCTGAAAGCTCAGCCTACATGGGTACCATGCAGTCAACCTCATGTGGTGAGTCACATGACAATCCAGTTTCTGCCCCTTGTATTACTCACCATTTTCTATCTTCCTTGCAGTCTCTAGAGTCATCCAGAGTCAGGCTAATGTTCTTATTAGTGTTTGGAATATACAGCCTCCTGTATGGCAGGATGGCAGAAACAGCCTGATGGAGCTTCTCTCTATTCACGTTGCTCTTTCTCCAGACACAACCCTGCCCACAGCACGGCTGGTTAAATGAACATAAACTTCAGGGGCTATGCTCCTTGAACCACTCACCTCAACCCCAGCTCTTCCTAATCTCAGGGTGATTTCCCCCAGGGACCTTCTTGCCTGACTCTAGGACCTAGAGTCACTAGTCAACATCTTTTCTAATCGCTTTGTATGTTTTAAGTCACTTAATCCTCCACATAATCCTATGAAGTAGGTACCATTATTATCTCCATTTGACAGATGCAAAAAACTGAGGCCCACAAAGCTTTAGTAACTTTCACAAGATCAAACAGTGGTAGAACCATGATTCAAATTCTCTACTTGCTCTGAAATGTTATCGTGTTAAATGTTGCATCTGAAATGTTACACAACACAATGTTATCAACTTCCCACATCAATAGTCTGCCTTAGCAAGGTGAAGTCAGTTCTTTAGGAACATAATGCTGGCTCTGACCAGAGGGAAAGGAGATACTGCGTTTCATCTCTGATGAAACTGTAGCAGAAAAACATTCACCAGCACTGCAGTCTACTGGTGAAGTCCTCAGAAAATTGTTGTTTTAGAGAAACAAATGTCTCTAAGGCCTAGATTCAGGCAAGACAGTCTCTGAGAAATCACCATGAGAGTAGGAAGAGCTGGTGCTGAGTTGAGTCATTAAAGGAGCATAGTCCCTGAAGCTTATGTTTAACCAGCCGTGCTGCGGGCAGGCTTGCATCTTGGAGAAAGAGCGAGGTGAATGAATATAAAGAGCCTTTAGAGTTCCTGGCAAATGTTTTAAGCTGGGTATTGTCCTCTCTCGCATCTTGAAAGTGACATGGCGGCCTGGGTACAAATATATATCCGCAGCAGCTACCACAACCAAGGCAGGAGGCTAAAGCTCACTATGGTGGGCCACACCATGGGCTGTGGTACCTGTGCTAGCAGCCACAAGGAAAGGATCTGTTGGGGCTATCCCAGTTTTTGTTTTAATACCAGTCCATCGGCATTGATGGTAGCTCATTACAGAGCTACTAGTTTCTGGGAGCAGTGTAGCCCTTTTGGCTCAGTGGGTACACCTGAGTGATAGCTCTACTATTGCTGTGGAACCCGCAGGGCTGCTTATTATAGGACACTTGTCAGCCTTGGAGTTTCCTTGACTCAACAATATAGTGGACTGGGAGAGACTTTTCATTAGAGGATTTTAAAAAAGAGGACAAGACTTTGGAATCCAACAAGCTTGGGTTCAAATTCTGACTCTGCCATTCCTTCACAACTTGTCCTTGGGGAGAAATTATGCTTCTCTGAGTTTTCATTTCTAACTTCTAATATTGAAATCTTGTGACCTATCCCTGTGATTGTTGTCTGTATTTAGCGAGATAATGTTTTCTAATTCACTAATTCAGTGACTGGTGTATCATCAATACCTGACGAATAATAGAAGTATTATGATTATTATTTCTTAAATCTTCCTTAACTTTATTTCCTTGTCCGTAAAAGGGTTTTGCCTCACGAAGCTGTTGGGAAGAATAATTTAAGATGATTATTAATTCAAAGTTCATTGAAGATAAGGCACCCACACGATATAGATTTCTAAAGGCAAAATAAGCATAGGGTCTGCGTGCATTCTCTTCCTCAAATGCCCCATAGATTGTTTTTCATGAGGTCTTGCTGCAGAATGATTCAATTTTCTCATTTGGTTGAAACATTTTGAAAGTAGAAACACAGTGAAACCTTGTTATATACCCACATTTAACATTTCCCTGCCTGTAATGTTCCCAGTTCCTTGAAAAATGAGAACAACATGGTCTTCTGTGTGTCTTTTAGTCTTCAAAGGACTCTCCTCCCTGCCCTTGGCAGTAGTGATCTAGGACATGTCTTTTTATACTGTTATTTAGTGAAGATCTGCATCCTTTTTAACAGTATTGGCCTCTCTACCACCGTGGGTTCTAGCTAACTTGGCAATCATGGGTATATTTTTCATTGTTCATGTGCAAGGCAGACGTGCTGGCAGTTTCCATTGCAGCTCCTCAACTTCAGAAAAGAAAGAAATGTGAAGGTCCGAGAGATATGCTTTAAGTAGACTTCCTTTTTTTCACCCTTGGGTTGAATCTTTGAAGAGCAACACTTACAATTATTTTGACTTTAATATGATCACAAAGAGGTAATTCTGTTTTTTTTTTTTCAATTATTTGTGCTTCAGTGTAATTGTAATACTGCTGATCATTCGTTTGATTCATGCCACACAAACTTGACCTCTAGGCATCTGTGCCAATAAAGGATTTAAACTTAAAGCAGAAGAACAGTTAATTAGTCTTCATTTATAACAATCTGATGAGTTGGGTTAGCTTTGAAACGAAGAGGTTCAATTGCCAAAGAAGGATGCTAATTTTATACATTACACATGGAGAAGGTCCAGAAATAACCTTCTTACAACATGCTACTTGAAGCCAAGCATTTCAAATCCACTAAATTAAAAGGTATAAGCATCCATGGTCAAATTTAGAAAGCTACTAAAATCTCATGAACTCTTTTTGAAAGCCTATTTGGAGCAATGCTCTCCACTTGGCTTTTACTGAAGTCCAAATACATAGGTTAAAAATTATGCAGTTTTCAATTTACATAAACTTACTAAAGTTGCCCTGTCCTTCTTGGCTGCTAAGGAGATAATATTTTTTAGGGTTATAATTATTGCTGCTCACTCATTCCATATTCAAAAGTATTATGAGAAGCTACAGAATGGTGCTCCCTAGGGACTACTTTTCATTTGATAATCTTTACACTCCAAACCTTATATGAAAAGGCCTTTAATAGACTTCTGTGTCTGATATGGGAGTCTAATTCAGTGAAACAAAATGGGATATAATGTGAACACAGACATACATAAAGATATGCATATCCTTGAGAAGAGAGAAGTTGCTAATCAAAGGAATATGATATAAAAAGTATAATCAATATATTTAATGAATAAAAATGATTTTATTGTGCATTAGGCATTTACCTGCTATACATATATTATCTAATTTATTTATCTCAAAAACTCCAACAACCTTGGTTTTGCTATCCCCACTTTATAGATCAGCAAAGGAAAACTCAAAACAGGTAACTTGTCAAAAGTTGCAGGAGTTCTGGAATCTGAACGCTGTTGTATATAGATGATATCAGCACGGACAGGACAAAGGTGGGAGGAATAGGAAGACATCCTCCCTCTCTTTTTTCAGAGGAGGTGAAGCGAGAAGGCAAAGAATCACTGGGTGACTTCTCACTTTAGTTACATGTTTAGTAAATTTAAATAATGTAGGAACATTTTGATGGTTCCAGGGACAAGAATGACACCTAAATTCACAAAATTTCCCATATTTTTTATTGAATATGCATAGTAAAATTTAAGTGTAAACACTAAAATAGAGTTAGAATGTGTAACTTCCAAACTATTAAAAAGGGAAACATTCAATAAAAAAGAAAATGCCAGTTTTTTAAAAGCGAGGAAGTAGAAGAAAGCATAGAAGAAAAAAGCACAGAAAAAAAGATGGTAGATCCAAATTTAAACACATTAGTAATTGCACTAAATGCATTTAGACAAAATTCTTAAATTAAAACACAGAGATTTTCAGTTTGGATTTTTATAGTTTGGTATATGCTGCTTATAAGACAATGTCTAAAAAATAATAATATGGAAAACCTAAAAACAGAGGGATGGAAAACATCCAAAATACTAACAAAAGTGAACTGTTATAACTGTAATCATAACCAAAAAAAAGATTTTAAAACAAAAAGCATTCTTTTTTTTTTTCCTTTTTTTTTTAAATTGAGACATGAGTCTCGCTCTGTCAACCAGGCTGGATTGCAGTGGCGTGATCTCAGCTCACTGCAACCTCTGCCTGAAGGATTCAAGCAATTCTCCTGCCTCAGCCTCCCGAGTAGCTGGGACTATAGGCGCGTGCCACCTGCCTGGCTAAATTTTTTATATTTTTAGTAGAGACGGAGTTTCACCATGCTGGCCAGGTTGGTCTCGAACTCCTGACCTCATGATCCATCTGCCTTGGCCTCCCAAAGTACTGGGATTACAGGCGTGAGCCGCCGTGCTCTGCCCCAACAAAAAGCATTCTTAAGGGTAAGGAGGTTACATACGTTTTCTATTACTCTGTAAGAAATTATCACAAACTTGGGCTTAAAAAACACCAATTTATTATCTCACAGTAAACATGGGTCAGAAGACTGGTACAACATGGCTAGACACTGCTTAGGATCTCATAAAGATGATATCAAAGTGTTGGCAGGCTACATTCTTACCTGGAGGCTTAAGGAGGGAGAGATTTGCTTTGAACACCTTCTGGTTGTTGGCTGAAAATATTTGCTTGTTGCTGTATGATTAAGGTCTCCATTGTCTTGCTAGCTGTTAATCAGGGACTGTTTTCAGCTGTTAGAGGCTACTGTCAGGTCTTCACACTGGATCCTTGCCATCGCAGCAACAGAGACCTCTCTTGCATCCAATCTTTCTTCATGCTTCAAATCTCTCTGGCTTCTGTTTCTGCCCCTAGCCAGCAAAAACTCTCTGTGTAAAGGCTCGTGTGAGCCTTTTATGCCTACCCTGGTCATCTCCCTTTCTTAAAGTCAACAGTGCCACAACATAACCATGGGGAAAAAGCCATCAAAATCATAGTCCCAGGGATTATGTAGTGTGGGTATAGCAAGGGGACAGGAAATCTTGGGGCACATTTGTGGAATTCTGCTTACCACAAAGGACACTATGATAATTGAATATGGGCTGTGTTTGTTAGGGAAGAAATCTAATCTTAGACTAAAAGGGGAAATTTGCCAGAAAAACATAAAAATCTAAATGTCTATGCATCATTAAAGTATCTCAAAATAAGTAAATCAATAGTTGGTAGAAATCAGGGAGAAAATTACATATCCATGATCATAGTGAGACATTTCAATATACCTCTTCCAAATGGCCAAAAATTTAATAAAGCAAGACTATTTCAAGGGCAAAACTTGAAAGAAGAAACTTTAAAAGAAACTTGTGATACGGGACATTTATGGAATATTACAAAAAAGAAAACACATTCTTTTCAAATAAACATGGAAGCACTATGTACTGGGTTACAAAATACATTTTTAAAATAATTTCAAAGAATCATTATTATAAAGACCACATTCTTTGTAAATACAATTAAATTAGAAGTCAGTAACAAAAGACAAAAACATATATTTGGAAACAAACTGACATAAATTCAAATAAGTGGCCAAAGATGAACTTGTATGGACTATAACAATACACAAGAACTAAACATTAATGGAAATATTAAGATCAAAACATAGAATTTTGCCAAAGTGGTACCTAGAGCAAAACCTGTACCATTAAATGTTTATGTTAAAAAAAAAAAAGGCTGGAAATGAAGATGTCCAACTTAAGAAGTTAGAAAAAACTTCAACAAGATAAGAAAGAAAGTAGAAAAATTAAAAAATAGAAAAGAGAACACAATAGAGAAGGACCAGAAAGCCAAAAGTTGGTCCATTGAAAAGAAAAATAAATAAAGACACTAAACTTTCTCAAGAATTGCAAAGCTTGCATAACTCTATAAGCTTTAAAAAAATTAATCAGTAGCTTAAAACCTTCTACAAAGAATACACCAGTTCCAGATGGCTCTTTTTTTTTTTTTTTTTTTTTTTTTTTTTTTTTTGAGATGGAGTCTCGCTCTGTACCCCAGGCTGGAGTGCAGTGGTGTGATCTCGGCTCACTGCAAGCTCCGCTTTCCGGGTTCACGCCATTCTCCTGCCTCAGCCTCCCGAGTAGCTGGGACTACAGGCGCCCGCCACCACACCTGGCTAATTTTTTGTATTTTATTTATTTATTTATTTTTTATTATACTTTAGGTTTTAGGGTACATGTGCACAATGTGCAGGTTTGTTACATATGTATCCATGTGCCACGTTGATTTCCTGCACCCATTAACTCGTCATTTAGCATTAGGTATATCTCCTAATGCTGTCCCTCCCCCCTCCTCCAACCCCACAACAGTCCCTGGAGTGTGATGTTCCCCTTCCTATGTCCATGAGTTCTCATTGTTCAATTCCCACCTATGAGTGAGAACATGCGGTGTTTGGTTTTTTGTCCTTGCAATAGTTTACTGAGAATGATGTTTTCCAGTTTCATCCATGTCCCTACAAAGGATATGAACTCATCATTTTTTATGGCTGCATAGTATTCCATGGTGTATATGTGCCACATTTTCTTAATCCAGTCTATCGTTGTTGGACATTTGGGTTGGCTCCAACTCTTTGCTATTGTGAATAGTGCCGCAATAAACATACGTGTGCATGTGTCTTTATAGCAGCATGATTTATAGTCCTTTGGGTATATACCCAGTAATGGGATGGCTGGGTCAAATGGTATTTCTAGTTCTAGATCCCTGAGGAATCGCCACACTGACTTCCACAATGGTTGAACTAGTTTACAGTCCCACCAACAGTGTAAAAGTGTTCCTATTTCTCCACATCCTCTCCAGCACCTGTTGTTTCCTGATTTTTTAATGATGGCCATTCTAACTGGTGTGAGATGGTATCTCACTGTGGTTTTCATTTGCATTTCTCGGATGGCCAGTGATGATGAGCATTTCTTCATGTGTTTTTTGGCTGCGTAAATGTCTTCTTTTGAGAAGTGTCTGTTCATGTCCTTTGCCCACTTTTTGATGGGGTTGTTTGATTTTTTCTTGTAAATATGTTTGAGTTCATTGTAGATTCTGGATATTAGCCCTTTGTCAGATGAGTAGGTTGCAAAAATGTTCTCCCATTCTGTAGGTTGCCTGTTCACTCTGATGGTAGTTTCTTTTGCTGTGCAGAAGCTCTTTAGTTTAATTAGATCCCATTTGTCAATTTTGGCTTTTGTTGCCATTGCTTTTGGTGTTTTAGACATGAAGTCCTTGCCCACGCCTATGTCCTGAATGGTATTGCCTAGGTTTTCTTGTAGGATTTTAATGGTTTTAGGTCTAACATTTAAGTCTTTAATCCATCTTGAATTAATTTTTGTATAAGGTGTAAGGAAGGGATCCAGTTTCAGCTTTCTACATATGGCTAGCCAGTTTTCCCAGCACCATTTATTAAATAGGGAATCCTTTCCCCATTTCTTGTTTTTGTCAGGTTTGTCAAAGATCAGATAGTTGTAGATATGCGGCATCATTTCTGAGGGCTCTGTTCTGTTCCATTGATCTATGTCTCTGTTGTGGTACCAGTACCATGCTGACAAATGGGATCTAATGGTATTTCTAGTTCTAGATCCCTGAGGAATCGCCACACTGACTTCCACAATGGTTGAACTAGTTTTGTATTTTTTAGTAGAGACAGGGTTTCACCGTGTTAGCTAGGATGGTCTCAATCTCCTGACCTCATGATCCGCCTGCCTCGGCCTCCCAAAGTGCTGGGATTACAGGCGTGAGCCACCGCGCCCGGCCCAGATGGCTTTTTAAGTGAGTTCTACAAAACTTTCAAAAAACCCAAATCATTCTAAACTTTCATAAAACTTTCTACTATATAGGAAACAAAAAAATTTTCTAATTCAATTTATGAATGTTATAAAACTTTAATATTAAAGCCAGACAATGGGGAGTATAAGAGAAGTCACCATTATATATGAACATAGATACAAACTTTTAAAACAACTTATGGACAAAATGATTCAAGAAGCAAATAAAAGAGATAATATGTCATGACTAAGTTGGATTTATCACACTTCTACAAGGACAGTGTGTTAGAAAAATTTATAAATATCAGTTATACTATTAGAAGATTAAATAAGGCCAGGTGCTGTGGCTCTGGCCTGTAATCCTAACACTTTGGGAGGCCAAGGTGGGAGGATCACTTCAGCTCAGGAGTTTGAGACCAGCCTGGGCAACATAGCAAGACCCCATCTCTAAAAAATAATAAAAATTTTAAAGAAGACTAAATAAAAATACATGTGATCTTCATGATACAGGCAAAATAGACATCTGATGAATTTAGGCATTTGATAATGATTTTTTTAATTCCCTTAGAAATAAACATGTATTTTAGCCTGTAAAAATTATCACCAAATGGTAAAGCAAATATCTTTCTTAATGGTGAGAATGATCCTCTGAAGGCAGGAGCAAGAAAAAATGTCCACTACCTACTACTTATATGCAAGACTGAATTTGAATTCCCAGCCATTGGAATAAAACAAGAAAAAAGGTTTAAAAAATATGAGAGAGAGAAAGAAACAAAATTGTCTTTTTCCAAAGAGGAAGTGGTTTTTAATATAAAAAAATTTTCCAAAATTACCAAATATTTATTAGAAATAAGAGTTTAGCAATATGGATAGATATGAGATCCTCGTAGAAGTAAATAAAATCTTTACCTAACAGTCCTTGTAAATATAATTGCCTTTAAATTAAAGATTTATGTGAAAGACAAAATAGAAAACATTTTAAAGTAAATATGGAGAATATATTTCTGATCTCAGAGTATGGAAGTCTTTCCTAAATAAAACACAAAAATAATTAACTATGTAAGAAAAGATTGACAAATTAAACTGCCATAAAAATAAGATTATCTGCTCATCAAGAGTCACCATAAAGATAATGAAAAGACAAGACACAAAATGAAAAAAGACAGTTGCCACAAAATTAAAAAAGAATATATTAATAACTTTCACAAATCAACAAGAAAAAATCAAACAACCCAATAAATTAAAAAATAGAGAAAAATATAAACAGAAATACCCTATAAAAGGAAACACAACTGACATATAAGCATATAAAAATATGGTGTCTTAGGTGAGGTAATCAGGAAACAGACACTGAGATTGAGCTTTCCTTGCAGAAGCATTATTAGGAAATGTTCTCATGGACAAGATGAAGATCTATAAGGAAGTGAAGCAAACATAATTGGGTGGATGAGAAGTTGTTTTGGAACGAGTGAACTTCAAATCATTTGTAATAGAAGCCTCAGCCCATCCCACAGGGAGCCCTGGAGCTGGCATCACTCGTCAACGTTATCCCTAATGGAGGCAAGAAAGCCTGGCCTTTTTTTTTTTTTTTTTTTTTTTTTTTTTTTTATGATGGAGTCTCGCTCTGTCGCCCAGACTGGAGTGCAGTGGTGCCATCTTGGCTCACTGCAAGCTCTGCCTCCCGGGTTCAAGCGATTCTCCTGCCTCAGCCTCCGGAGTAGCTGGGGTTACAGGCGTCTGCCACCACGCCCAAGCCTGGCCTTTTTACTCGGGTATTGACTAGTGACTATCACCAAGGAAAGGGACATACCCTTATTTATTTATTTATTTATTTTTAAATAGTCTCCATTAAATAAAATGATGTATTAGATTTTAATCTTCAAGTACTATCCTTTATGTTAGTGTTGCTTAAGATGTGGTCCATGGATGATGCCAGTCCATGAACACGTGTCACCGTTTCACAATGAGATCAGTACAGAAACTGAAACTCAGCTTTTAGAAACTTCTACAGTGGTAACGTTCAAACATGTCATCAGCGGACTTTCATAAAGTTATCGATTCGTGAATGATTTGGTGGTAAGTACTGATTCTTAACCATAAATTTGTACCTTCGAGAAGCATTATTCTATGACTCTGTTTCTTTGGCTATGATTGTACTGAAACAGTAGTTTGCCAACTGTGGGCTTGAAGTTTCTGCTCACCAGATTTCATACTGTCATCTAGTTTTCATCATCATTTCAGGTCAGGCCTCCCAAAAGTGGGCTCTGATGCACAAGTTTCGTGGGTGAATTACAAAACAAGGCTTCTATCATCAAAGAATTTGAGAAATTTGGGATAAAATGAAATAAAACAACTTTCTTTTGTAGAACTTCTCAGAGTCCTTAATAGGCTGATGAACATTATAAATATCTCAGAATGAAAAATTAAAATGTCTAGTAAAACCAAATATTGGTCAGAATCTGGATGAAATGGAATTCTCATATTCTTTTAATAGAAGTATAAATTGATATAACCACTTGGGAAAACAATTTGTCATTGTCTTATAAAATTGAATATGCACATATCATTTGACCCAGAATAATAAAGACATTCTTGAATATGCACCAGAAAATAATAGCAAAATATCGAAACATCCTATAAGCCCACTGAGAGGAGATTACATAAATAAATGTTGGTATATTAACACAATAGGATATTATACAACAGTGAAAATAAAAATAAATCCACCCCCACTATATACAACAAAATGGAGAATCACAGAACATAATATTAAGTGTTACCTTTTGCTTAGAACATAATGCTGAGTGTTACACAACAGCAGTTAATGTAAAGAAAGTATGGCAAATCCATGAAATGAAGAGCTATGCAGTCACTAAAAATGATTCGTAAAATAAAATATAGTAATGAGAACTGATATTTGCAATATACAAACCTATTTTTTATTATACTTGTCATCTAATATATGTATCATATGTGGACACATATATGTAATAGATATACAATGTTGTACAGATTGAATACCTATTGCATATACAGATAATATGTATTCTTGGGGAAAGCATCAGATGGAGGGATGCCAGAATGTTTTTTATGTCAGGTGATGGTATTTGGGATTATTTTTGTTTTTAAATATTTACTTTTCTATATTTTCTTAAGTTTCTGCAATGAATATGTCTTTGGTAATGAGGAAGAATAATAATAAATATTAACTGAAAAAAATCACTGAGAGAAGAGGGAACTGGCCTCTGGAATTCATTTTGAGAATAGGACATAACTGAACACAATTAGAGATAAAGAGATGGGGAATAAGGGTCAATCACAGAATTTCAACTCATCAAGGCAAAAATCTGCTTGAAGTAGTCAGTGCCTCCTTAGACATCTTACACTACTCCTGTGCCCAGGTGTGTTTGCTTCCAAAACATAGGCCCCTTATATCTCTATCACATGGATTGAAAGCTACTATAGAAATATTCTGCTCTTGGGAGACAAAGATTGAATGTATAGAGTTCTAGCCTTGGAATTATTAAAAATGGAAAAGGAAACTTGAAGTACTTTAGAAACACAGAGAAGATAATTTCTATTGTAATAAAGCCAATAAGATTTATAGCAGTCACATAGGAGAACTTCCAGAAAATAGAAATTATTAAACATTACAGCAAGCTATTCAAAAGTTTACAGGACCCTGTTTCTAACTAATCTTTCAGCATCAAATAAATAATCAGATATTTTGAAGGCATGGAATAAAGGTTAATTTTAGAGGTTAAGACATATCTCGTGATATAAAGTCTTGGGATGGTTTTTGCTTGTTTGTATTTGCCCTGCCTTTATTTCATGCGTGATGATTTGATAGAACTATCCAATTTTGATGCCATTTTTGTAGAAAGAAAATTATGAGCCTATACCAGAATTTCCCTGTGTCTCCTCTGCAAATCTGATTCTATAAAACACTTATAAACAAGACTTCCATAGTCAACTACCTCTGGGATATTATCTCAGAGAGCCTGGCAATACACATTAGCATAAAAAGGCCCTGAGAAGTTCCGCAGGGAAGACATAAATGACATCTGTATAACTCTACAGCATGGCCTACTTTGGAAAGCCCTGAACCAAACCAATGGAGAAAATTGTATTCGAAGATTAAGTCAAATGAAAGGAGATTCTGCAAACACATAAGAGGCAGAACTATTGGCTCAGGATCTCAGGATAATGATGAAAGAAAACAGGACCACAGAGCAGTGCTACTTAAACTATCTGTGGCAAATGGCCATTTTTAAAACATATCTGTTCCATCATAGATCAATACCTTTGTAAAGTCTGCTGATCATGCTCTTGGTGTCAACATGATGTCAAATTACTCTAAGAGTTTTGCTATACCTATTCTAATTTGTGTGCTTATCTCACTGTGGTAGCAAACAATTTGTGGACTGGCACTGCCTATGGCGTGCACTTCAAGTAACACTGCCATAGAGGGTAGTAAGTTGAGGATATAAATTTGGTGCATCATTTTTTTTCAACCCGGAATGTTTTAAAATAGATAAACAGGCCGGGCACGGTGGCTCACGCCTGTAATCCCAGCACTTTGGGAGGCCGAGGCAGGCGGATCACGAGGTCAGGAGATTGAGACCATCCTGGCTAACATGGTGAAACCCCGTCTCTACTAAAAATACAAAAAACTAGCCGGGCGTGCTGGCGGGCGCCTATAGCCCCAGCTACTCGAGAGGCTGAGGCAACAGAATGGCCTGAACCCAGGAGGCGGAGCTTGCAGTGAGCCGAGATCGCGCCACTGTACTCCAGCATGGGCGACAGAGCGAGACTCTGTCTCACAATAATAAAATAAAATAAAATAGATAAACAAGAAGACACGCTAACTCATTCTGATGATTAGCAGGACACAGAGGAGGCCAAACCATTTAAAATCAAATGAAGAAAGAATTAAAAGGAAGAAATAACTTAGTCAACAAATATTAAAGGAATAAGGAATGTGACCATTTTCATAAGTTGATAGCTTTTTTGTGTAAGTTTCATACTCCTACTTCTTGACTAACTGGAGTAGAGCAAGAGATCATTATAAATCTCTTTCAATTTTTGCTATATTGAAAGATTTTTTTCCACAAACGTCACTTAAAGAAATGACTGTCCTTTTATCTTGTTCCTGAAATAAAGGGAGTAAGGTAAAATACCAACTGCTACTCTACCCAGCAAGGAAGGTGTTGGCCATGAAAACAGGGCCTTACTCTCTTATATTGTCTCTGGGAGTGCAAGATAGTATGATACCCACGGGGAGGGAATTTGGCAAAAATTGCTGGGTCAAAGAGTAAATGCCCATTTACTCTTTGACCCAGTGATCCCATTTCTAGGTATCTAGTTCAGCTGGATACCTGATAAAACTATGAAAAAATATGTGCACTAAGATACTCATTACAGAACTATTTTTAATAACAAAGGTCCAAAATCAACCCAAACGGTTAACAATAGGAGACTGATTGAATAAACTATAGTATAGCCATAGAATGGGGTATTATGCAATTAAAAGAAACAAGAAATTCCTTTGTATGCCACTAGGAGATTTTCAAGTTGTACCTGAAGTCAAAAAAGCAAAGTGGATAAAAATTTATATAGCGAGCTACTGTTTATCTAAAAAGGCATATCTATATAGAGACAGATATAAAATATACCTACTTATATTTAAGAAACAAGCTCCTGAATGGTTAAGCCATAATTTGGTTTTTAAAATACTATATAATAATCTCTGGAGGAGGTAATTTAAAAAATCACCTGTGGTTTATGGGAAGAGGGCAGCACTAGGGGATAGGAATAGATGCTAGACTTTATTTAATTTGCCTTATTTGTAGATTTGATTTTCACATCATGTAAATATTTTACACAATTACAAAATAAAAACAAAATTTAAAAAGTAACTTTTAGAAAGAGAAGTAAGATGAGGCCATGTGCAGTGGCTCATGCCTATAATCCCAGCACTTTGGGAGGCTGAGTCACATGGATTGCTTGAGCTCAGGAGTTTGAGACCAGCCTGTGCAACATGGTAAAACCCTGTGTCTACACAAAATAAAAAAAAATAGTTGGGCATGGTGGTGTGTGCCTTTAGTTCCAGCTACTCGGAAGGCTGAGGTGGAAGGATGGCTTGAACCCGGGAGGCAGAGTTTTCATTGAGCTGAGATGGCGCCACTGCATTTCAGCCTAGGTGACAGACTGAGACCCTGTCTCAAAAAGAGAGAGAGAGAGAGAAATGAAATAAAAAGAAACAAATGGACCTAATGCATTTACAGTTGGTGGCATAACAACAGAGAGAAACAATTCCATTTGCTATTAAAACTCTGTACTTTGACATGTCTAATATGATGTATCTTATGTACAGAAAGAAATTTAAAAAATCATAAACTATTTTCAGTAATCATATTATCGTTGGTAGGGTAAGTATTGCTATTCTGACCTTGCTGTACGTATACCATGTGATAAAGCAGCCAAATAATTATGGGATATTCCAATTCTATCATTGTTGTTGTCATTGTTGAGAACTGGGATTCTTGGCAAGGGAAAGAGGAGATACACATTTGAGATTGAAGAGTTTTGTGGTCTTGAATTAGAATTGAAAGCATCACTACCACTACTTAATAGTATAGGTATATATCATTGAGCTCTTTCCACTGAAAACGTCTAGAAACATTGACCAACCCAGTAACAGTGATTCATCCTAGTGTCCAGATGATAGTATACAAATACCATTTCCCGCTAAGAGGAGCCTGGACACCTTTAACAAATTGTCGACTCCAGGTTTGAGGCAGCATATGTACAAAATGAGTCTGGAACATCTTGTAGCAGATGGTAAGGAAGTTACTAAAATTTACTAGAGCCATGTCAAAAAATCTCCTCTTTAAGAAAAAACATAAAAATGTATAAAACTTCAATTGATTGGAACATTTCAAATATGTTTAAATCTATGAGTTTATAATGATACTTTGGAAAATAGGTAATTTTGGGCAGGCTAGAAAACCACATCACTATTTTGAAATTGATATAGAAAGAGAAAAATAATGTATTTGGTCTCTCTTTCCTATATGAAATGCTTCACCGAGTAACCAAGAGTGGATCAGGAAAAAGTTTCCTCCTATTACAATTAATACACAGGGAAGGTGTGATAGGACTAAAATAGCAATGCTTTTTCAATTAATGAACTAATGAATCTCAATATTGATCATCAATGACTGCTGATGTGACAAGAACACAAGCTGCCAGATAATACATGCCTCCTGGTAGGAGAAGAAATACTGCCAATCAAACTCTCTTGCCAAAGAAATTAACCTGAATTCAATCAAGTGTTTAACATACAGTATATACTGTATATACTATATCTTATCTTAATATACAAAAATACAGAGGACACAAGAACACGTTAAATGACACCACAGGGATGCAATCGGCAAAATCTAGACTATGGGAACCTTTATAAGACAAATAGTTATGCAAAGAATAAATGGCAGGCAATACAATACATTGCAAGGAAATAGCAATGTACAGATCTTATTTGGATCCTGACTCAAACAAATAAACTTTAAAAATCATGAGACAACTGGAAAGTTTAACATTGATTAGATATTTGAAAATATTAAGGGACTATTGTCACATTTTTCAAGAGAGATAATGGTAGTGTGATTATGTTGAAGAAAAAAAAGCAACCTGATTTCCTACCGGGGCAGTTTGGTTTCAGCTGAAGAACAAAAGGATTTATGGCAAGTGAAAAGGAAAGACATGCTAAGGAAGCTCCCCTGCCACCGCCCCCACTTCCCCAAGTTTGCAGAAGGATATCTATAGAATAACAACAGATGTCCTAGGAAAGAATGCAAAGCCTCATTCTCTTTCAAGATTCTAGGACTATTCATAAACTGTTCAACTATTTTATGTCATCAGCAGAGTTCCTCCAGTGAATTACAGTCCTCTATCCGCTTTGGGACCATCCATTACAAGATGCAACCAGCAGCCAAGATGCAGTTGGCTCATCTCACTAAGTGTTTTCATAAGCAGATTTATAATGAGAGGAAAATGCATTTTATTGATAGTAACCAGGGCTACAGAGAACTCCCCCAAATTATTAGGGGTTGTTACAGGGGCAATTTGCAGAGCCTTCTTCCAACAAGACAGTAAAACAGCCCCCAGCCCTGCTAGCTTTTTAAAATCTACTAAACAATATGAAGCCACAGTTTCATTTTTTTTTCTTTCTGGCTGGAGATCGTGGAAATGTTCATCACCCAGTGTGAAGTAATATGTGAAACAGGTGTTTTATTCCCTAGCAGGTAAAATGGGTTTGATTCCTGTGAGATGTAGACATTTCAAGGCTACCAGCAAGAGGTCCAGATGGTGTGTATTTTCATATCTAATATTATATAAAAGACTTCAAATGTATCCTGACTCTTAACAAAACCATAAATTCACAGCTTATTGCCATGCTGAACAGCTCTGGTAGCTACTAATTAGTATTACTGTTTTTGCTTTCCTCTTCCAGGGATCACTAGCATATCTGAGCCTTTACATTTTTAGCTTCCGGTAAAAAGACAAAGAACTCCAGGGTAGGAGCCCATCTCACTTAAGGGCCAGCTGCATGTACAACATTAGAACCTTAGGGGATACACAAATGTTTACGGAGCCATGGGTGGAAACATAGGTTAAGCTTTTAAGGAAAAACACTTTCAGTTGTTCCCTGTTTGGTCATGAAATGATTCCAGAAATATTATTGAGCATCTTTAAATCATAATAATAATACCAATAGCAAGCATTATTGCAAGTTTATTATAAAACAGGCATTTTTCGGATTATGCTACACACACTCTCTCATTCAATGTTCCTAATCACCTTTGGAGATACCAGTAACTCCATGTTACATATTAGGCAACTGAGGTTTAGAAAACTTCAGCAACTTACTCAAGAGCCAACTCAGGTATAATGGGTAGCAGTCCTCACTCTTAATAAGAATAGCATATTCCTTTTTTGCTATGTAGCGTGATAGCCCAGAAGGCACTGTGTACATTGTGTGCAGAAGGAGCCCCTTGGAAAGAGTTCTGTGGTATTTATAGGAAACACTATTATAAAGAAAGGAAGTCAAGTCAGCAATACAGTGGGTTAGAGTTGTTCCCATTCTAGAAAGCAACAGTCTAGGTCTCAATACAGGGTAATGAGCCAGCCTATGCTTCCTAAAAGCCCTGGGCAGAGTTTAACCTCCTGATTCCATTCTCCTTCCTGTCTCCCGCTCTCTTGTGCTCATAAATGTATCAACCACAGCTCTGTCAAAGGAACATTTTGCGCCCTCCTAAGACTATTTAATATGCTCTATAGAGTGAGGAGGAAGAGAAAATATAGGAGCTAATACTTTGGGGGAAACTCCATGATCTCACATTGTTCATTTTATGAACAAGCTCCTCTTATTTTCTGTTGAGAAGAGTCAACAGGATTGATTTCTTTCATCCTAATACCCTAACATTTAAGCTTCCATTGATACTGAGCTATGCAAAATCTCAAGTCTGCCTCAATCCCAAGAGCATGGAGTGAAAAAAGTAATGTTGGGAGAATCTAGGCTGCTTTTGCTGCCCTTCAGCTTAAAATTGCTTTTGTGATTTTCAGTCAGTTCCTTTACCTCAGTGGGGTCAGGTGTTCTTATATCCAGAGAAGTCTTCATGTGAAATAATGTCTAAGGATTCATATAGCTTTGGAACTCAATACCTTAATGCCAATGCCCATGCTCATAACTCACATGAGTGGGCTCATCAGAATAAAATAAGTGATTTATTTTATTTTGGGGAGCATGATTGATTAGATAGAAACCCGTTACAACAGGGATTTTGGATTCTATCTTATAAAAATAAAAATGTAAGCAAAATTTGCCATGATCTTACCTGCAGGGCAGACTCTAAATGGAACTAGAAATAGAGTTTAAGGAACCATATAGAAATATGACAACATTTCCACATTTCTCGGTGAGTTTTGTGGAATAACGTTCATTGTCTTACTTTATGCTATTTAATCCCTTGTAGTAATAGAGGCATTGGCATCTTAACTTTCTAGAAGAGCCAAGAGAGCATCACATAAAAAATCAAAGCCCTTAATTTATAACCCTTATAGCAACTCTTGCAGACAACTATAGCTTGGTTTTCACCTATTTCTGTAGTCTGGTAATTTTTTTCACAAGTGAGAAAGATCTTGACCAACAAAGGTCTAAATAGATGTTCCTCTTTCATGCTCAACAGAATTATGAAGGAATCCTCATTTTCTCTTTCTGTTCAGGCATGGTGTGCAGAAGTCAGCTGTGAAAAGGAGGGATGAAAGCAAGTGAAGGATGCCCTTCATAAGGAACAAGTGATCTCTCTAAAACCAATCCTAGAGTATGGCTTCAGATTCTGCTCCCATTTCTCAATGATTATGAGTTTTGTGCCATATCCTCTCCCCCTTTATTCCTGCAATATTTGCATTTCATGTTTTTATTCTCTTACTGCCTGAGCAATTTGAAGCTCTCATACTTAGGCAATTCCCAGGTCTCGTTCTTAAAGCATTGTGATTCCCTTTCAGCTTTTCAGAGGCACGTGTGCTGGGAAAGGCACTGAGTCCTCCCTGTCAATCCAATTTGTGATAAGGATTTCCCCAGGTGCACCCATTCCATAGTCCCTGTGTTGCTCTGAGCCTGGTTGGCATCCTTTTGGGAAGCATTTGTATTGCTTTTTCATCTCAGAAAAGATACTCTAGTCACAAACCAGTCATCTGCCTGTTAAGCTGTATTTAGAACAAATCACTCTGAAGCAAAACAACGATGACAACAACAAAAGAGCCACACTTATTTCTTTCTAGACTTTTAACAAAATGTTTGATGTTGTGGAGATTTCCAAACAATTAATGTGAAATTGGGTACTGTTGTTCACATGATTTATTTACCATATATAGAGAACTCAGCTGGAGTGCTACTGTCAATGATGCTCCCAATGAAATTTCAGCAGAGGGTTGGAAAATCAGCAAACTGTTTATTTCCAAAGAGGAATTACATTTTCAAAGGATAAAAGTTAATAGGAGTCATAGTGCTCAAAAACCACATGATATAGGAAAACCTACCCCACTCCACCAAAGGGCATATCTTGCTTTGAACACTTGATTTCATATTAACAGTTGGTCAGTTATTCAAAGCAAGGGAATCTCCTGCAGGTTGAGAAATATCCTAATGCTTTTCATAGCCTTCCATGTCATGGATCAGGGACACACACTTGTGCACATGTGTGCACAGACACAAAACAAAGAGAGAGAATGCTTAACAGGAGCACATTTTACAAAAGTGACATCCCAGGCCTGGAAAATCCCAAACTCTCATAAATTTTACAAATCCAAAATGGAATATTCAAAAAGAACTCAACCTGTTTCTCTTGAGCAACTTTTCAGACTCTCATTACAGGCCCCATGAGGTGAGTCAGATTTCTGTTCTACAGGATACTGCAAAAAGGGACCAGAAATTTAAAAAGGAGTGATGGTACTACACAAAATAGTAAAAATGAAATAGAGAAGGTGTGAAGTTAGATCCTTGATTTATGTGTGGAAAGCTAGTGCCAAGAATATTGTTATGGGCCTGGCTCCTAGAGGCAAGATTTGTTAGCAAAAACTGTCTCTAAATATTTATGCTCAGCTAAATAATTGCTAAATAATTCCAGATCCCAGCTGGAAATCTAGGATCAGGACTAGCCTATATTAGTAGATCTATGTGATAGTATATTGGTATTTTATCCAGCGAGTACTCTTGCTCAATGATAGGTTCAACTTCAGCATATAATTCATATACTTTTATAAAAGCCTTTTCATGACACCACATAGAAGGGCTTTCTTTGGAAATATTTCCATAAAATAAACAAAGCACTTAAATCAGTCCATTCAATAGCATTTGTTTTAGGATTATTAAAGAAATACAGAGTTTTGGCTTCCGCAGAGTGTGCTAACATGGATTATTCTTTCATTTGCTGATCCTTGTATGTTCAGTAGGATGTTGAAAGTGGGGGTGGTGGCAGCATATTTCGACATCACCTTGGACTTTACCTTTCTAAGAATCAACATAGGTTTCTAACTTTTTTATGGCCCTGACTGGTGCTTCAGTAAACCCAAGATTAAAAGCAGTACTCCAGTCTGCAGAGACTCTAGAAGAAAATACTTTCTATCAACCAAAAAACAAAGAGGAAGCTTCATTATTTAATTTGACTGCTAGAGAAATATCTACACATTTCTCACATTCTTCTCATATCAGAACAAGGGATTGTTATAGATTTTTGACCAAAAATTAAAATTTTCTGAATCTAAAAGGAGTGAATTGAAATGGAAGCCTATACTTATACTTTTCACTTTTTCTCTGGGACCCCATGCAAATGCTTCAAATAACATAAAGGAGATCAAGAGTTTAGAGTGGACTCTGTCATAAACAAGTTCTGTGATGTCACTTTCTTTCTTTGAGCTTTAGTTTCCTCATCTGTGATTGCAAGATTGGATGTCATGTCTGGTGAGCCTTTCTAGTTGGTTCTACCCTTCAGTGATTCATCTGACATTTTTCAAACTGTGCTACAGAAACAAAGAGAATAACAGAGAGGAAGAAACTGATGAGATAAACTATTTCAGTTAGAGATTTGGAGGGGCCTAAGTAAAGGTTTTAATCTTAGGGTATACAGAAGAAACTTTGGCTATCTATTGTTATTGTTCCCTGATTATAGCTTTCTGAGCTATAGGAGAACACTGTATTGATGTTACCAGAAGACATTTCAAGGAGAAGATAAAGAAAGAAATTATTTGGCTAGAGCTAATAAATATGCATGGTTTCCTGTGTTGTTTTGTTTTTTTAAGAGAGATTAAGAAATGGAGAGGTTTTTCTCTCCATACCAGACAGAGATACAGAGATGGAGCTTTGCAATCTAACACAGATCTATTTTGTCCACTAATGCAGAAATAACATCATGTGCATTAAGAAAGCTCTGGATCTGTTTAAATCAATTAAAGTAAAGTTAATGTATTTTAATATCTGAGCTCTTCCCTTATCGATATAACTCTGCCATGTTTTCTTCTCAGAGCCCAAGGTGATGAAAAATAGACTCATTTACTCTATTACATCTTATAACTGTGGCTTCAAGATTTTTTTTTTTCTTTAGTTGTGAAGCCGCAAGAAGATTTTATGTGACTCTAAAACTGCTGTTGGTTTTCATACCACAATACTCAAGGGCATTTCTCGCCCTCAGGCTGCTATTGTTTCCAATCTGGAGATAAACGTACACTTGATAAAACTATTTTAATGATGCTAATATTAATACTTTGGTGGAATACTTTATCTGCTAGTAATAGCTTTAAAGAGTTTGTTGAGATTTTGTCATCTCATACATTTTAATCGAATATTACGTTTGTAATTAACAAGAAAAATACAGTAGCTCCACTTCTCACTTCCTCCATATTCACGTAATGATTACCAGTGGAATATCTGCTGTTCTGTACCCTTGGTAGACCAATCAGTATTTTGGTGAATGGAGAAGTCTGAAGCACAGAATTGTAGTGTAAACAAATGAGAAACATTAAAAGTATGCTAAATATTATAGTCAGTTGATTATGTAAATTTAAACAGTGTAGGGGAAAGGAATTGCTTATTAAATTAGTCTGTTTTCAGTTCGCTCTGGCATTGTTTATTATACGTCGTAGCCAGATATTTCATAAATAGACTCCTTTTACAACCCGGAGGTTTTGGGAATACCAGCTGATTAATGAAATGGTATATGTGCTTGGAGGCCATGGTGGAGAGAACTTGCCTTATGATCATTTCCATTGTACAGCTCAGGACTTCTGTGGGGTACAGACAATGAAGAGAGAGAGAGAGAGAAAGAGAGAGAGAATAAGATGAGAACTCGGATGAGCAGTTCATTCCAATATGAGCACCTGTTACATCAATCTGTGAATTGGTTGATTTTTAGCTATGTCCTGTTAGTGATCTTCATAGAAGCAACAGACTAAGATTTTCTATTAATAATTCAATGAATAAGTTCCACTCACAGTACATTTGATTAGCCAACTGTAAGAGTATCTACAAGTTCGTGACTCAATGTTTTGGGACTATCTAAGGAACTCTCAGAGTGACAGAATGAACTGAAAGACGTCATGTAATGATGGGTCAGAAATTCATTTGCAATCTAGGAAGGGGAGACCAGATCTGCTATAATGGACCTATTTGAGAACAGATCATGAAAAAAGACTAATTAAAAAAAAAGAATTTGCCATTTTTGTGTCTTGGAAGCCAAGAAGGGAAAGGCTATTGAGAAAGTCCATCTTCCAGACAGGCGAATCCTAGTTTTGAAGACTTCTCAGTCTACCCAAATCTGATGCTCTTAAACCTGTTCATTCCATTTTTCTGATTTCCTAGTAACTCTGGTTTTCATTTGGTATTCTACTCCTTTATTTTTTCTCTACTTGGAGGTCATATCAACCTGGTTCATTCCGCTTTCATCCTCTCCTTTTTTTCTGTCTATAAGAACAGAAATTCATTTGCTTTTCCAAAGTCCCACCTCTATGGAGTCCTTGAGGTACTTTGCTCTTTGTTAACATGGGCACTCTCTCCTGCATCTTCTCTCCCTTAGCATAACTCCTTCTCATCTGCCTAAAGCATAGCTCCATTTCCTTCATACTGAAAGAGGGCCTTCTCTTGTTCCAACTCTACTCTTGTATTACTATCACTAGAATCTATTTCTCCTTAGTTACCACTCAAACTCTATAGTATCTGCCTGTTTCCTCACAGCTTACTTACTTATATACAAAGCCCATACATTCTGATTTTGGTGACTACCTTTTCTGATAAATACAGACTACCTTTGCTGAGTAAATAGAGCAGCCTTCCCTCAGCTTGAATCTCCTTGCATTATTTTGTATCATGTGAGTCTATGGACCACTTCCTAGTCTTGAAATTCTCTCCTCCCTTGACATTAATACTAGTGTGCCCCTCTTGTTCTTCAATCTCTGTTTGCTGCTTTTGTATTTTATTTGCTTGTCTTTTCAAATGTGCTTTAAATGTATATTGCTTCTTACATATTATCCAGAACCTTAATGGGCTAAATATGTGATAATTGCAATTTTACATACGAAGAGGCAGAGGCTAGGATAATTTAAATAATTTGCTCAAAGGCACATATGTCCTAACTGATGGAGCCAAGATTTGATACCAGCTCTAATTCCAAAGTCCTATCTGGTACAGTCTTCAGCTAATGACCTCAGAGGACACTGAAATGATTTCTTCTCAGCCCAAGGCGATAAAAAATGACTTACTTCATTGCATCTTACAACTGTGGCTTCAACAATTTTTAAAAAAATTTTTGTTGTGAAGCTACAAGCAACATTACTGGAACTCTCTTATCTTCCAAGCCAGCCACTTAATCTGCAAACCTATCTGTATCTCTACCCTCATTTTCTGCTTTGTTTTCTAGTACAATAGAAGACCAACCCTTTTTATTTATGCTCTGTATCTCTATAATGTTGCTTTCTTAAGATCTTTCCCTCTTTTTCCTAGTTCCGTCATTGTTTCCCTGTCTACTGCATCAGCTTCCTAAGCATGCAAGTGTGTTCTTCTTTCTCCCATTATAAAAGAGGTCCTTTCTTGAGACCTTGTTCCATTGCAGCTTCTGGGCCTATTTCTGAAAAGTTTCTGTACTCAACTCTATTTTCAAAAGATTCTGTACTCAACTCTATTTCTTCCTTGCATTTACATTTCACATTGACCCCTTTTCTTTTCCTCAAATACATCTGGTTCATTCATGCCTTGCAGCCTTTGCACGTGCTGATCCTTTGCTTTGACAGCTTTTCATGTAGTTGAATTCTTTTAAGTTTTAGTTAAAATGTGTTCTCATTAGACATATCTGTCCCAGTCCCCAAATGGTCTCTATCACATTTCCCTGTTTGTTTCTGTCAGAGTTTTTATCACAGTCTAAAAGTATCTTCTCTACTTAATTTTTG
Organism: Nomascus leucogenys; assembly: GCF_006542625.1. NCBI lineage: Eukaryota > Metazoa > Chordata > Mammalia > Primates > Hylobatidae > Nomascus > Nomascus leucogenys. The sequence goes on from NC_044388.1 coordinate 23,587,362, forward strand.
TTCTCTATCTCCACTTTCTAGAATAACGCTATTTGAGACAACTCCCTGCAGTGTTGAAAATGTTCTTCTGTGCTGTCAAATATGATAACTAGGCCGGGCACGGTGGCTCACGCCTGTAATCCCAGCACTTTGGGAGGCTGAGGTGGGTGGATCACGAGGTCAGGAGATCGAGACCATCCTGGCCAACATGGTGAAACCCCGTCTCTACTAAAATACAAAAAAATTAGCCAGGCATGGGCACCTGTAGTCCCAGCTACTTGGGAGGCTGAGGCAGGGGAACCACTTGAACCCAGGAGGCAGAGGTTGCAGTGACACTGCACTCCAGCCTGGCAACAGAGCATGGTTCTGTCTCAAAAAAAAAAAAATACAGATATATATGACAACTACTAGCCATGTATGGTTACTAATCATGTGAAATTTAACTAGTCAAAGTGAGGAGCCAAATTGTTAGTTTTAATTAATTTAAAGTGTAAAAAGTCACACGTGCCTAGTGGCTACTATAATGAACAGAACAGTGCTCAAATCTATGCTCCATGAGGGATGAGATTTTTGTCTAATTTTTTCACTGCTGTATCCTGTATGCTCAGTAACATTTGTTTAATGAGCAAATGAATGGGTTATTTCTTGTTGAGAAGAAATTCTGGGAGAAAAGAGGATTGTTGTTAATTGTAGCATACTTTATAAGTAATACAACTCTCCTTCCAGTAATGTGTTTGTGTTTGGACTACATAGAGCTCTTCTGAATATTTTTTATTTTTATTTTTTATTTTTTGACAGAGTCTCACTCTGTTGCCCTGGCTGTAGTGCAGTGGCACGATCTTGGCTCACTGCAGCTTCCACCTCCCGGGCCTCCCGAGTAGCTCGGACTACAGGCATGCGCTGCCACGCCCGGCTAATTTTTGTATTTTTAGTAGAGATGGGGTTTCACCATATTGGCCAGGATGGTCTTCATCTCCTGACCTCATGATCCACCCACCTCAGCCTCCCAAAGTGCTGGGATTACAGGCATGAGCCACTGCGCCAGGGCCTGAGATCTTTAATTAGGATTCTAAGAGAGAGATCCAATATTGTAAATTAAATTTTTGACCATGTTGAAAACATGCTTGATTCTTTTGCTGTGTTTTGTTAACCAGTGATACAATTATGCTATCTATGGAGTTATCATACGTAATTAATGAATTAATCAATTTACTTAATTCACAGGCAGAAAGAGATTCTGTTTTCTAGTGTTGTCTACTAATTATGCAGTAAATCAAGGTTTTGAAGAGAGAGTTTCAACAATCATTCATTTTTTATGAATTAATCTTTCTTTGGCTTTCTTCTCTGGGGTGAACAAATAATGCAAACATAGACCCAAGGATACATGAAGTCTGAATGCTAAAAGCATGCAGAAGATATAGCTGAATATAAAAAATATATGGAATTAATTTTCAAGAGGTGTACTAATGTCACTGGGCACGAACAGGGTCAATCTGTGCCAACAGCAGGCGAGAGACCCTGTGGTACAAGGACGGATAAGTATTAAGGACTTGCTCTCTTGGAAAAAGATGCAAAATTAAACATGCAATCAGCAAAAAAGATGAATGAGAATATACAAGCAAAAATATAATTAAAAAACAGAATGCATGGTTAAAGTAAATATCTGCCCAGTTTGATATTAATACCTAAGAATAACTGTCATTCTTATTACTCCTACTGCTGCTGTTGCTATGCTACCATTTTTGAGCGCCTACTAAGTTCCAAGAACTATACTAAATACTTCACATTGATGGATGTTATTTTCCTCATTTTGTAGATCAATTCTATATGATTGATGTTAATTCCTTTACTTTGTAGATGATGAAGACTCATTGCTTGTGAGTAGTGGAGCTGCATTCTGACCCAAGTAAATTCAACTCCAAAGCTCATGCCCTTAAAAAGAAAAAAGTCTGAAATCTGGTATTCTCTACAGCATTCAAGTATAGACGCATGGAAGTTTCTAGGGATGTGGAATATAATCCAGCTTTGAATATGACATTTTAATAAAGTTGTTTCTCTTTTCTCATGTAATTGTCTGTTAATATTCATTGTGTAGAGCAAATGGAAAGCAAGTCATATGAATAATAAAGCAAGTTAGGTGTGAGACAATATGGAGTGGTGGGATCTGTGGCAAAATCAAGAACATATGCCTATCCAAAGTTATTAAAATTCATTTAAAAATACCATTATGCGTACAATTGTATCTCTGCAAAAGAGATAAGTTGAAGTCCTGACTCCTGTACCTCAGAAGGTGACCTTATTTGGAAATAGGTTTGCTGCAAACATAAGTTAAAAATAGGTCATACTGGAATGTGGTAGGCCCCTAATCCAATATGGCAGGTTTACTTATAGGAGAAGAGACACAGGGACAACGCCATATGCAGACAGAGGATTGGAGCGATGCATCTACAAACTAGGAAATGCCAAATATTGCCAATAAACAACCATAAGCTAGGAAAAGGCAAGGAAAGATTTCTTACAAGTTTCAAGGGGAGCATGGCCCTACTGACACCCTGATTTTGGACTTCTGGTCTCCAGAACTGTGAGAGAATGAACTTATTTTATTTTATGCCACCCGATTTGTGGTACTTTGTTATGGAAGCCTTAGAAAACTAAACAGATACACTGAAAGGACTATCCATTGTCTAGATGAACATATCAAATATAGTCAATGTGAACCAATTTAAACCCCCTGACACAGTGATCTACAGGACTAATATAGCCATTGAGTATGAATAAATAAAAGCAAACTAAGCCATAGTTCTGAATTTTCTCTGATTTTATATAACATCTTATAGAGCATTTATGTTCTAGATATTGTCCGAGAGTTTTATTTAACTTGTTAAATAAAGTTATATTAACTCAAGACATTCCTCACTCTAACCCTATTTATTGGAAATTAATACTACCATCTCCATTTTATACAGAGAGAAATTTAGACACATAGAGATCAAGTGACACTCTTAGTCACACAGCTAGTAAGTGGCAAAGCTGGGCTCACTCCAGGTAGTCTGGTGCTGGAGTTTATGCTTTCGATCACTATGCCATGCCAAGGTACCTGAGGATGCACCTCATTTATCATCAATGCTCTAACTCCACCTTTAGTTTTAGTGATTTATATGTGAATGATACGCTTCCCATATGTTATGCTTTCAATGTTTGTGTCTCCCCAAATTCATACATGGAAACTTAATCACCAGTGTGATGGAATTAGGAGGTGGGGACCTTTGGGAAGTGATCTGGTCAGGAGGGCAGAGCCCTTATGGGATTCGAGCCCTAGGGAGCTGTCCTGCTCCTTCCAGCATATGAGAACACAGCAAGAAGGTACCATCTTTGAACCAGAAAGCAGGCCTTCACCAGACGCCAAACCTGCTGGTGCTTTAATCTTGAATTACCTCCCTCCAAAACTGTGAGACATAAATTTCTGTTTTTATAAGCTACCCAGTTTATGGCTTTTGTCATAGCCCAAATGGACTAAGATACCCTATTCTTATGAAGTCTTTTACATAGGCTCTGATCATCCTTCTCCCTTCAATGATACTCCCTTCAATGATACTCAGAGGGTTTTGATTTACCCCTTTGAGATGGAAAAAGAGCAGCATCAGTTTGTCTAGTCCCTTTCTGTAATAGTCACAACTTACTGAATAATCTAAAGAAGGAATTCTGATGGTTTATAGAAACATCTATTCCAACTACATATTGGAAATCTGGGAAAATAACTCTTGAAAATATTCAAGATCATATTAGACACACCACGAGGCAGAATTAAGCGAAACTCTCTCTAGATGTTACCTTTTTCCAGTACACGGTTACCTTGATACATGTTTGCAGGTCCCTTCCAGGGACCTGTGTTCATTGCACACAGAAAGCATGAAATAAACACCAATAGTATAGCTGTGGACTTCTTCTTCCCAGGATCCTACTGTTCTTTCATGGCTGGGACTCTGGGGCTATACAGTTCAGGTCTGGGACCTGGTGAAGGGCTGTGGGTCTCAAGGATGATGACTCAATTTGGACTTCTATTCACCAGACCCAGAGAGTTTTGTTGGTTTGTTCATTACATAAATGAAGAGAAGACTTAGGGGTGGTTGCTTATTAATTTTAATCCTTTCGAGTTCACATTTAATTAAGAACACCCAGAGCTATCTGCAGGTCAGAATAAGCCTCGAATATTTTGGCTACCCCACCAGCCTTGATGCCTATTATGGTTGGCATCTGTTGCCTCTGCTGCTATGAGATCATGCCTACTAGAGTCAGGGAGGTTTTTATTGCAGTCCTATCCACGAGTGTTGCCATCCGAGAGAGAAAGGGGCCAACAGAGTTATTTCTATGACCCTCTGGTCAAGGCCTTCCTGAAAAAGAGAATCTTCCAGGCCCTCTAGAAGGGCGTAGGTTTGGGGTGAGTGGGCAGGAAGTACCTAACAGAAACAGCCAGCACTGTGGCCTCCCACTCCTTAAATTATTCCCTTACATTTGTGGTTCTTAAACTTGAACATGCATCAGAATCACCTGGAAGTTTTGTTACAAACACAGTTTGTTGTGCCCCAACCCTAGAGTTTCAGATTCTGCAGGTCTGAGTGGAGCCTGGACTCTATTTCTAGACAGTCCCAAAGGAGGCTGATGCTGCTGGTCCAGGAACCACAGTTTGAGAACCACTGTTCTGCATTATGCCACAGAATTTCTGGCCTGTCTATTTAATTTGCTGAAGAAAGCATTTAATCCATGTTTGTATTAACTGACCTAGAAAGTTTCAGAACCACAGCCAGCTGTCTGAACTAACACATTGAGGGCAGACATTTTCAAGGTACACTCATATCAAAGAATTCAGACCAATCTATGCCTTTTTATCAACTACCTTGAGAGTCCATCTTCACAATGCACATATTTTTATAATATACATTAGCAAACTTTTGTAACTCTTTTCTTTGCTCTGACTCCAAATTCCTCACCCCATTCTATGTTGAGATCAGATTCTGGCCTAGAATAATGGTGGGGGATTTGGGGGAGCTTTTATTAGTTCCCCCTTCCTGCACAAAAGTCTCTGCTTCATCAGGCAATGAAGAGAACATCTCATGAGATAAGGGAGTATTTCATGGGAATTTTTCAGAGTGTTTTGTTGGGTTCAGGGTATTACAAACACCCTGAACTCTCTCCAGACGTCACCATTCCTGTAGTTACAGGCTAGATTACCACCTAACTTTCATGTAAAAGACTTTTGTGGCTGTGAATTCAACTATCATTACAATTCAGCAACTTGTGAATCTTACTCTGGGCTTTGATTTTTGGTGATTTTAACCTTTGTCTATATGAGGCATGGTCAGGACAGTCTCTGAATTTCATTTGGGGCCTTGATAAAAGAATTTCCCGGGTGGAGCCAAGATGGCCGAATAGGAACAGCTCCGGTCTCCAGCTCCCAGCCTGAGCGACACAGAAGATGGGTGATTTCTGCATTTCTGCTTGAGGTACTGGTTTCATCTCACTAGGGAGTGCCAAAGAGTGGGTGCAGGACAGTCGGTGAAGCGCACTGTGCACGAGCCCAAGCAGGGCGAGGCATTGCCTCACTTGGGAAGTGCAAGGGGTCAGGGAGTTCACTTTCCTAGTCAAAGAAAGGGGTAACAGATGGCACCTGGAATATCGGGTCAGTCCCACCCTAATATTGTGCTTTTCCAACGGGCCTGGAAAACGGCACACTAGGAGATTGTGTCCCACACCTGGCTCGGAGGGTCCTATGCCTACAGAGTCTTGCTGATTGCTAGCACAGCAGTCTGAGATCAAGCTGCAAGGCGGCAGCAAGGCTGGGGGAGGGGCGCCCGCCACTGCCCAGGCTTGCTTAGGTAAACAAAGCAGCCAGGAAGCTCGAACTGGGTGGAGCCCACCACAGCTCAAGGAGGCCTGCCTACCTCTGTAGGCTCCACCTCTGGGGGCAGGGCACAGACAAACAAAAAGACAGCAGTAACCTCCTCAGAATTAAATGTCCCTGTCTGACTGACAGCTTTGAAGAGAGTAGTGGTTCTCCCAGCACGCAGCTGGAGATCTGAGAACGGACAGACTGCCTCCTAAAGTGGATCCCTCACCCCTGAGCAGCCTAACTGGGAGGCATCCCCCAGTAGGGACAGACTGACACCTCACTCGGCCGGGTACTCCTCTGAGACAAAACTTCCAGAGGAACTATCAGACAGCTGAATTTGTGGTCTCACAAAAATCTGCTGTTCTGCAGCCACCGCTGCTGACACCCAGCCAAACAGGGTCTGGAGTGGACCTCTAGTAAACTCCAACAGACCTGCAGCTGAGGGTCCTGTCTGGTAGAAGGAAAACTAACAAACAGAAAGGACATCCACACCAAAAACCCATCTGTACATCACCATCATCAAAGATCAAAAGTAGATAAAACCACAAAGATGGGGAAAAAACAGAGCAGAAAAACTGGCAACTCTAAAAAGCAGAGCACCTCTCCTCCTCCAAAGGAACGCAGTTCCTCACCAGCAACGGAATAAAGCTGGATGGAGGATGACTTTGACGAGTTGAGAGAAGAAGGCTTCAGACGATCAAACTACTCTGAGCTACCGGAGGAAATTCAAAACAATAGCAAAGAAGTTAAAACTTTGAAAAAAAATTAGAAGAATGGATAACTAGAATAACCAATGGAGAGAAGGGCTTAAAGGAGCTGATGGAGCTGAAAGCCAAGTTTCGAGAACTACGCGAAGATTGCAGAAGCCTCAGTAGCAGATGTGATCAACTGGAAGAAAGGGTATCGCTGATGGAAGATGAAATGAATGAAATGAAGCGAGAAGGGAAGTTTAGAGAAAAAAGAATAAAAAGAAATGAACAAAGCCTCCAAGAAATTTGGGACTATGTGAAAAGACCAAACCTACGTCTGATTGGTGTACCTGAAAATGATGGGGAGAATGGAACCAAGTTGGAAAACACTCTGCAAGATATTATCCAGGAGAACTTCCCCAATCTAGCAAGGCAGGCCAACATTCAGATTCAGGAAATACAGAGAACGCCACAAAGATACTCCTCGAGAAGAGCAACTCCAAGACACATAATTGTCAGATTCACCAAAGCTGAAATGAAGGAAAAAATGTTAAGGGCAGCCAGAGAGAAAGGTCGGGTTACCCACAAAGGGAAGCCCATCAGACTAACAGCTGATCTCTCAGCAGAAACTCTACAAGCCAGAAGAGAGTGGGGGCCGATATTCACCATTCTTAAAGAAAAGAATTTTCAACCCAGAATTTCATATCCAGCCAAACTAAGCTTCACAAGTGAAGGAGAAATAAAATACTTTACAGACAAGCAAACGCTGAGTGATTTTGTCACCACCAGCCCTGCCCTAAAAGAGCTCCTGAAGGAAGCACTAAACATGGAAAGGAACAACCAGTACCAGCCACTGCAAAAACATGCCAAATTGTAAAGACCATCGAGGCTAGGAAGAAACTGCATCAACGAACAAGCAAAATAACCAAATAACATCATAATGACAGGATCAGATTCACACATAACAATATTAACATTAAATGTAAATGGGCTAAATGCTCCAATTAAAAGACACAGACTGGCAAACTGGATAAGGAGTCAGGACCCATCAGTGTGCTGTATTCAGGAAACCCATCTCACGTGCAGAGACACACATAGACTCAAAATAAAGGGATGGAGGAAGATCTATCAAGCAAATGGAAAACAAAAAAAGGCAGGGGTTGCAATCCTAGTCTCTGATAAAATAGACTTTAAACCAACAAAGATCAAAAGAGACAAAGAAGGCCATTACATAATGGTAAAGGGATCAATTCAACAAGAAGAGCTAACTGTCTTAAATATATATGCACCCAACACAGGAGCACCCAGATTCATAAAGCAAGTCCTGAGTGACCTACAAAGGGACTTAAACTCCCACACAATAATAATGGGAGATTTTAACACCCCACTGTCAACATTAGACAGATCAACGAGACAGAAAGTTCACAAGGATATCCAGGAATTGAACTCAGCTCTACACAAAGTGGACCTAATAGACATCTACAGAACTCTCCACCCCAAATCAACAGAATATACATTTTTTTCAGCACCACACCACACCTATTCCAAAATTGACCACATAGTTGGAAGTAAAGCTCTCCTCAGCAAATGTAAAAGAACAGAAATTATAACAAACTGTCTCTCAGACCACAGTGCAATCAAACTAGAACTCAGGATTAAGAAACTCACTGAAAACCGCTCAACTACATGGAAACTGAACAACCTGCTCCTGAATGACTGTTGGGTACATAATGAAATGAAGGCAGAAATAAAGATGTTCTTTGAAACCAATGAGAACAAAGACACAACATACCAGAATCTCTGGGACATGTTCAAAGCAGTGTGTAGAGGGAAATTTATAGCACTAAATGCCCAAAGAGAAAGCAGGAAAGATCCAAAATTGACACCCTAACATCACAATTAAAAGAACTAGAAAAGCAAGAGCAAACACATTCAAAAGCTAGCAGAAGGCTAGAAATAACTAAAATCAGAGCAGAACTGAAGGAAATAGAGACACAAAAAATCCTTCAAAAAATTAATGAATCCAGGAGCTGGTTTTTTGAAAAGATCAACAAAATTGATAGACCGCTAGCAAGACTAATAAAGAGGAAAAGAGAGAAGAATCAAATAGATGCAATAAAAAATGAAAAAGGGGATATCACCACCGATCCCACAGAAATACAATCTACCATCAGAGAATACTACAAACACCTCTATGCAAATAAACTAGAAAATCTAGAAGAAATGGATAAATTCCTCAACAAATACACCCTCCCAAGACTAAATCAGGAAGAAGTTGAATCTCTGAATAGACCAATAACAGGTTCTGAAATTGTGGCAATAATCAATAGCTTACCAACCAAAAAGAGTCCAGGACCTGATGGATTCACAGCCGAATTCTACCAGAGGTACTAGGAGGAACTGGTACCATTCCTTCTGAAACTATTCCAATCGATAGAAAAAGAGGGAATCCTCCCTAACACATTTTATGAAGCCAGCATCGTCCTGATACCAAAGCCTGGCAGAGACATAACCAAAAAAGAGAATTTCAGACCAATATCCTTGATGAACATTGATGCAAAAATCCTCAATAAAATACTGGCAAACCGAGTCCGCAGCACATCAAAAAGCTTATCCACCATAATCAAGTGGGCTTCATCCCTGGGATGCAAGGCTGGTTCAACATACGCAAATCAATAAATGTAATCCAGCATATAAACAGAACCAAAGAGAAAAACCACATGATTATCTCAATAGATGCAGAAAAGGCCTTTGACAAAATTCAACAACCCTTCATGCTAAAAACTCTCAATAAATTAGGTATTGATGGGACATATCTCAAAATAATAAGAGCTATCTACGACAAACCCACAGCCAATATCATACTGAATGGGCAAAAACTGGAAGCATTCCCTCTGAAAACTGGCACAAGACAGGGATGCCCTCTCTCACCACTCCTATTCAACATAGTGTTGGAAGTTCTGGCCAGAGCAATCAGGCAGGAGAAGGAAATAAAGGATATTCAGTTAGGAAAAGAGGAAGTCAAATTGTCCCTGTTTGCAGATGACATGATTGTATATCTAGAAAAACCCCACTGTCTCAGCCCAAAATCTCCTTAAGTTGATAAGCAACTTCAGCAAAGTCTCAGGATACAAAATCAATGTACAAAAATCACAAGCATTCTTGTACACCAATCACAGACAAACAGAGAACCAAATCATGAGTGAACTCCCATTCACAATTGCTTCAAAGAGAATAAAATACCTAGGAATCCAACTTACAAGGGATGTGAAGGACCTCTTCAAGGAGAACTACAAACCACTGCTCGATGAAATAAAAGAGGATACAAACAAATGGAAGAACATTCCATGCTCATGGGTTGGAAGAATCAATATTGTGAAAATGGCCATACTGCCCAAGGTGATTTATAGATTCAATGCCATCCCCATCAAGCTACCAATGATTTTCTTCACAGAATTGGAAAAAACTACTTTAAAGTTCATATGGAACCAAAAAAGAGCCCGCATCGCCAAGTCAATCCTAAGCCAAAAGAACAAAGCTGGAGGCATCACGCTACCTGACTTCAAACTATACTACAAGGCTACAGTAACCAAAACAGCATGGTACTGGTACCACAACAGAGATATATATCAATGGAACAGAACAGAGCCCTCAGAAATGATGCCGCATATCTACAACTATCTGATCTTTGACAAACCTGACAAAAACAAGAAATGGGGAAAGGATTCCCTATTTAATAAATGGTGCTGGGAAAACTGGCTAGCCATATGTAGAAAGCTGAAACTGGATCGCTTCCTTACACCTTATACAAAAATTAATTCAAGATGGATTAAAGACTTAAATGTTAGACCTAAAACCATTAAAATCCTACAAGAAAACCTAGGCAATACCATTCAGGACATAGGCGTGGGCAAGGACTTCATGTCTAAAACACCAAAAGCAATGGCAACAAAAGCCAAAATTGACAAATGGGGTCTAATTAAACTAAAGAGCTTCTGCACAGCAAAAGAAACTACCATCAGAGTGAACAGGCAACCTACAGAATGGGAGAACATTTTTGCAACCTACTCATTTGACAAAGGGCTAATATCCAGAATCTACAATGAACTCAAACAAATTGACAAGAAAAAAAACAAACAACCCCATCAAAAAGTGGGCAAAGGACATCAACAGACACTTCTCAAAAGAAGACATTTATGCAGCCAAAAAACACATGAAGAAATGCTCATCATCACTGGCCATCAGAGAAATGCAAATCAAAACCACAGTGAGATACCATCTCACACCAGTTAGAATGGCCATCATTAAAAAGTCAGGAAACAACAGGTGCTGGAGAGGATGTGGAGAAATAGGAACACTTTTACACTGTTGGTGGGACTGTAAACTAGTTCAACCATTGTGGAAGTCAGTGTGGCAATTCCTCAGGCATCTAGAACTAGAAATACCATTTGACCCAGCCATCCCATTACTGGGTATACACCCAAAGGACTATAAATCATGCTGCTATAAAGACATATGCACACGTATGTTTATTGCGGCACTATTCACAATAGCAAAGACTTAGAACCAACCCAAATGTCCAACAATGATAGACTGGATTAAGAAAATGTGGCACATATACACCATGGAATACTATGCAGCCATAAAAAAGGATGAGTTCATGTCCTTTGTAGGGACATGGATGAAACTGGAAAACATCATTCTCAGTAAACTATCGCAAGGATAAAAAACCTAACACTGCATGTTCTCACTCATAGGTGGGAATTGAACAATGAGAACTCATGGACACAGGAAGGGGAACATCACACTCCGGGGACTGTTGTGGGGTTGGGGGAAGGGGGAGGGACAGCATTAGGGGATATACCTAATGCTAAATGACGAGTTAATGGGTGCAGGAAATCAACATGGCATATGGATGCATATGTAACAAACCTGCACATTGTGCACATGTACCCTAAAACCTAAAGTATAATAAAAAAAATAAAAATAAAAATAAAAATTAAAAAAAAAAAAAAGCGTTTCCCTATTCTGGTTTACCATCCTCTCTCCTTAAAGATGGCCAATGCCAACTTCACTCCAGTTTCCTCATGTTGTTCTGTGGGACTGAAATATGTACTCCATGGAGACTTTTGTTTCCAATGGGTGTATGAGGCTGAGTATCCAGAGGCAATAACTTTGTTGTTTTTCCATTGTGTGTTTTGTCTAATTACCAATTCCAAATACTGCGTATTATCCTGACGGTGTTAGCTGCCCCCCTACTCCACCTCCCAGTGTTTGCATCAGCATTCTTTGGTTGCAAATAAAAGGTGCTAGGACAAAAAAAGTGTGCATGATCTTACAAAATGGATATCAGATAACCCTTAGAATTGGAAGAAAAGCTAAATTTCAAGTTTTAGAAAACCAAACAGCACTGAATGGATGAGTAGCAAAACTTAGCAGGCAGTCTCTTTAGGGGTACATGGTCAGAATAAATTACCTTCAACTATTTTCAGCCTGGGGAATTATACTTAACATTCACATTCCAGGAAGAAGGATACTAATGTCTTTTCAACCATGTGCCCACCCATTTTCCAGGAGAGGTCAGATCTCTTTGATGAACAGTTTTATCAATACTATATTCAATTGAGGATGACACATTTTCCAAAGCAAAATTAGGATGCTATTTCCAGAAGAAAGGATAAAAGATGCTGAACAAGTAAAAGCAAACCTTGTCCATTCCAATCATAAAATCCAACTTAATGTAACACCAAAGTGTTATATTAAATACCTCCCCAGTATATGTGAATGGAGTTTGTAAGTTACCAATGGAATTCCCCATTCACATATACCAGGGAGAGGTTTTATTTTACTAAAATTTCTGGCTTTGGGAGAGCCTATTTTCTGGACTGTCTTTGTTCTTATTTCAGCTACTGTGAGTACAAAATTATATGCACCTTCTCGATAAATCACAACATCTTTCTAAGGATAGCAAAATGTAGAAAGACACAAGTGAGTTTTAATATCCAGGAGTGTAATAGTGTAAATCTCCCTTTAAACGTAAACCATATGGGTTTACAGAGCAGTTGAAAGTAAGTCTGAAAGGCATTAATAGCCTTGACTAAATAGAAACAGACATCAAGCTAAGTACACAAACAGCCAGAAAACCAATGGGATGATAGAGATGTACAATAAATACAATCAAAAAGGCTCAATCAAATGTAGAATGCAGCATATCAAAGGTAAAACCTTTACCTATTATTAATTATGACAGTAATTTCTATCTCATAACATTTCACATAGCAACTGTAACCAAGAACATCTGCATTTTAAATCGAAGGTGCCTCATATGCTAAATAAACTGAAGTTGCCTCATATGCTAAAGGAAAGCAGGATGTATGCACATCTTCTAGGAGCTAAGGAAATGGTTGTACAACATCCAGGCTTTCTTGCAAACCACCATTTACCTTATTTGATGTTGGAAAAATAACATCTTCTGTGTTACACAATGGTGTACAATTCAAAGTAGAATTTGAACAAGGAAAGGAAAGTAATATAAGGGTCCTAAGTTTCCTTTGTTACATATTCTATGTTTTGTATTTCAATGACTGCCATTAAAAATAATAGCCTCTTTTCATAAGTACCATTCAACCAAAGTATAAACAATCACAAATATCCTTCATCTAGAAATAAATGAACAAAAACAGTTGTACAAGGCCAAGATATCTTTGTAAGTAGGATTTTATTTACAATTAAATCTCTCCTGATTTCTTTCATATCTGTTCAAATTTCTGTTTCCCAGGCTTCCCTTGTATCTATTCACATAAACCTACAGAATCCTCACATCTGCTTTCTATGTCCTTACCTTATATCTAGCCTGTGGTCCCCATATTCAGTGGCTGAGGCCTTGTTCTTGATCTCATTAAAGCAATTATGGAATTAATCACATGAGAGCTTATAGTGGTTGAGCTAGTTTTTTCTGACAAACTTTTAGTTGGTGCTTGGTTTGGGTAACAAGTTCATTCCCAGCTTCTTATTACAACTATTGATAAAATCTATTTGGTAAAGAGGTTTCCTGGACTGAACACCTACTAAACATTTTATGTGGATTATCACAAGCATGCCTTACTCCAATTCTATGAGGTGAGCACTTAACAATGGACATCTGTTGTTTTCATGATTCCCTGTATGAGTCCCACCTTCCCAAGGTATACACAAACATTTACTTCCCACAGGCTCCCTTGCAGCTAGGGTGGACATGTGCCATAATTTCAACGATCTGCTCATGCTTCATTCAGATTTGAACAGCCCGAGGTAAGAGGCTCTCAATGGGTGGGGAAGGACAACCATTTTTCTCACACGGGTGGTAGAAGAAGTGGGTAGCAGTGGTGAATGCAGAATTCCTGTCTAATTGGATTCAGGATACACTTGTATTATCTTCCTCATCCATTTAATTCTTCATGGCTTAGGGCATTGTTCATTGTTTCTGAAACTTTAGAATTGAGCCTGTTCTTTCATTACTCCTACAGATTCTATGAGATGCCTGATATCTTTTAAAATTTTTGATCTCACCTTAACATAGCCAAAGTAGATTCTGTTGTTTGCAGCTAAGAAATATGACTAATACAGTACTATTAGGACAGTCATAGACATTATTACAATGCTTCAGTCAATGATTGACTGCATATACAATGGTGGCCCCTGGTCCTGTAAGATTGTATATATACCACTGTGTTACAATTGCCTACAGTATTCAGTACAGTAACATGCTTTACAGGTTTGTAGCCTAGGAGCAATAGGCCATACCATATAGCCTAGGTGTGTGGCAGGCTGTACCATCTACATTTGTGTGAGTACACTCTATGCTTTTCGCCAATGACAAAATTGCCTAACGACGCATTTCTTAGGTGGTATCCCTATTGTTAAGTGATGCATTCCTGTGTTATCCTCCTAAAGAGCAAAATAAATGGAGGTACATTGAAGTTAATTAATTCATCTAATACCTATCATACAAAAAGTAAATGAAGTGTTGGAGCTAGAATTGAAATGAGTGACTTTTTAATACTTCATATCTTTAACTTCTCTCTCCAGAATAGGCAACATTTTAAATTGTTAACAATCACGTATTCCTCAGAATGTATTTGTGCCTGATCTTTTTTTTAATGACAACTTTTTAGATCATGAGAACATGATATGTTGTGAAAAGGGAAAAGAATTCATAAAAAAAAAAAAAGAAAGTGTTTTCATGGGTCTCAGGAGTTACACTGCAAAAGCCAGAGAAGAAAGGAAAGATTTGAAATAGCCTGGGGAGGGTTAGGAGAAGGATAATAAATGTGCACAAGCAATGTTTTTCACGTTGAACTATTTTTTAGAAACTTCAATTTGAGGCACATTCATTCAGATCATGTATTTCACAAAGCGTAGTCTGAAAACGAGAGAATTCCATGGTAGGTGGTATAAAAACTGCCAAATCTGCTGTATCTTCATGAAAGCAATGAAGGTTTATGTCTTACAGTATTTGGGTTAGGTATATTAGACTTTTAAAATAATGTTTTGTCTAGTTTGTTTCCAGTTTTCTAACAATATTCCCTGTCCCCATCTGCCATTATAGCTTGTGTCTACTATTAGAACACACAGCCCTGTTTTTCAGTATCATGAGGACTCTTTTGGCTGGGGCCACTAGTAAAACCTTAGAATCCCTTCTTGTTTACCTTTTCTACATATTGTTTAGAGTTTTATAACTTTTCTCTAGAAGTGTTTTGTTGAATGTCATTTGATTTTGCAGTTAGCTTGCTCTCAAATTCAGTAAAATGAGTTTCAAGATGTCCATGTCCTTTTAATAGGCAAATATTCTTTGCTTCTGAGAAAGCTATTTTTGTTTTTGTTCTCAGTTGAATCACTTGGTATTGAAAACCTTCTATTGCCTTTCCTTGTTCCTTTATTAATTAGATGCTTAAGTGGGTCTTTCAAAAGCTGAAGTTCCCATTATTATATTTAAATCATGCTTTAATTATTATTATGTATGAATTATCCTTCATTCTTAAACTTCAATTACTTTTTTTTCAATAGAGACTAAGTATTGTATAAAGTACTTGAAAAGAATATGGTCCAAGTTAGTGGAGATCATTTTTCTCTTTCTTAAGGTCTTTATAAAGATAAATTTAAATTTAAAAGTTTAAATTGATACAATAGCCTAGTAGTTTTGGAATTGACTACTAAGTTATTGTATCCATCAATATCTACTCAGGACAAGGGAACTCACTCCAGATCATTTAACAGAGGGAAGTTTATGGCGGGAAATAACTAGAAAGATATTGGAAGAACAAAAAGGAAGATAGTAGATGCCTAGACAGCCGAGATATTAGCAACAGCAAAAAGTTGTTTTCATCTCTAGCACTGGAAGGACAAGTGGAAGAGGTGGTGTAGCCCAAGTTCAGGTGCCAGGGCTTCCCTCCAGAGAGCTGGAACCAGGGAGGAGAGGCAGCCACTGCTGGAGATGCAGCCAAAAGCAAAGAAACGAGAAGAAATGCATTGGATTTTACCCTCCTTTCACATCCAGTTTCCTGCCAGGAACTCCCATTGACAGAGTCTGACTGAAAGTCAGTTGGCAAAGGAACTGGGAAATCTATGTCTCAGTCCTTTGTGATACACTGCAGAGCAAGGGAAGGGTGGGAAATAAACTGAGAAGCGACAGTCCAATGGCTGCCACAGCAACCTCAGGGAAAGTTTGCAACTGCAGCAGAATTGTCTGAAACTGCTTCCACTTACTCTTCTGCCTATAAGTTATTTAACAGGGCTTTCTGTAGGCAACTGTTCTGTGAGGGATCTCACTGTATCCAAAACTGTTCTGAAAATACAAAGTATTATGACACCAGACTATAGTTATTTTTTAAATATTAGTTTATTTGCTTTCCTTATGATGAGCTATTTATTTTTCTTTCCTCTATATATAGAACCCAAGATAGTATCAGTGCTAATGAAGTCTTATAACAATTATTATTAGCATGTTCTTATTCCATAAACTAGCAAGTTTCCGGTACGCTTTCAACTCCATTCCCATTATTATAATCATATAATGTCTAGCAGTAACATCGCATTACAATTTCAAAGAATTTTTCTCTGTTCGCTGACAAAATCTGTACTTGCTTACAGATTACATTTTCTATTTTTAGTCATAAAATGGGACCAATATAAGAAAGTCTTGGTTGATAGTGCTGAAGGTAGCAAAAAGAAAACATGGTGAATGATATTTCATGGAAGTGTTGAGTAATGGTCCTTGACCAAGGTGTGCCATAGGCAAAGGTGTGCCATAGAGGGTGGTGGGGAGCAGTGAAAAGGAGCAGCAAGTGACAGGGTGACAGGGAGCTGGTGGTGCTAGGGAGGAAGAAGGCACTCAAGTTATTTCACAAATCATTAACGATAGAATGAAAAACAAGACAGACACGCTCTTTTGCTTTTGTGAGTCTTATATTCTAGTGGGAAAGACAAACAAAATAAGTTTTTAAGTGATGGTCATTTCAGGTAATGGTGTGATAAGGAGGAGACAACATTTGCTGAGTGGCAACCTAGAGTGGGTGGCCAGGAAATTTCTCTCTGAGTTCGTGCCTTTAGTCCTGAAGCCTGAATGAGGACCTCAGGAAAAAGCATTTCAGACAGGACATAGTCCCAGAAGCCAGAACAAACTGGCATTATTGAGGAATCAAAAGGCAGCCACGTGGCTAGAACCTAATGAGGGAGGGAGAGATAAAATGGGTTGGCTGCTGCAGCAGCTGCATTATATTAAACCCACAAATTAGGGTGGAACCATTATTCCAGGATGACTGCTAAACAAATAACACTGGAATTGTGAAAAAATGGATTCCGTTATGCATGGCATTGTGCTAGGTGCCTACAGGATACAAAGATGAATAAAGCATGGACTCTGCCTCTCAGGATTCCCTGGCTAGAGAGGGAAACACCAGAATTAAAAATGACTCAGTATAAGAAAAATATATACTAAATGCAAGGGGAGTGTAAAAGAAAAAATTCAAACAAGGCTGCAAACCATGAAAGGAAACATTATTTTTATTAAAAAATTAAGATGGATTGCAATGCTTCAAATGTGAAACAAAATAATTCAACTTTGGACAGTGTTACAGGAGACCATTTTATGTCTTCTGGTGTCAGCCAAACCAGAATGTGGATCATAGGGTTTTTGAGCTACAAGGGATATGAGTTGTCATTGAGTTCAAATCCTTCATTTTTCTGAAGAGGAAATAAAAGAAGTTACATGACTAGTTCAAGGTCAGTAAACTGACACCAGTCCATGAATCTCTCTAGAACATATCGTGTTTCATTTTTCCAGAGAGTAGCATAGGCACAGGTGTCATCTTTAACCAATGATTCACACATCCTGAGATACAGTTTAAAAGTATAGGTCAGCCGATTTTATCCATTCATTCATTTATTCAACAAATGTTTATTGAAAACATGCCTACCATATGCCATGGAACACCTACTATGCTAAGCATCTATATACTATTGAACATTTTATGCTAATCACTGCACTCCTACATAAAGAATCAAAAAAACCGAGTTAAAAACTTACAGTTGTTATTTTCCCCAAGCCAAATGTAATGGAAAGTAAGAAGTCATTATAAGTAGAACTATAATTTTCCCAAAGCATGGCAGTAATTCTGGGCTTCCTGTCTATAAATAGGTTGGTCCACTCTAAATGGACCCCACTGCACTTCTTTAAATCACAATTACTAAGTAACCATCCACAAACAGCTGATGTTGGAATTGCAGGATCAAGATGAGCAAACTTCATACTAGGGCATTTAAAGATATGTCTGTGGGATGACTAATAGCCTATATGGAGAGTGAAATGCTCAGCTGCTCAGAATTCTTAGCAGGTCTCTGAATTCTGTCTAAAAATATTGGCAGCAACATCTGTCCTCATTGTTGGCGCATGCTGAGAAGGCTTTAATATTCACCCAGAACAGGTAGGCTCTTGGCTTTCAGGGGGTTGAATAAAGATCCTCTCTACCCAGCAATCTGCGTTGACTGAATTTAAACTTCCTTGGAGATACTAAAAACTGTTGGAAATTTAAATTTTAGGTTCAGGGAGACTGGTATTTATTAAAGAACTCATTCATTGAAAGTCAGGAGATAGGTTCTAAGCATTATCTATGCTATGAACAAGCCATGGCTTTGAATGCCCTCCCGGCCATCCCTGTGTACTCTTCACTGTGTTCTAGGCACTGTATGTGGATGGCCTTTTGGCCTCTGAACATATCTATTTTCTAACCTGAGTGCCTTTGCTTCTGCGGTTTCCTGTGTCTGGAATCTTGTTCTCTTATTTCTATGTCTAAAACAAAATAAAATAAAACAAATCCCTGCTCATCCTTTAAGGCCTTGCCCAAAATTTACATCCAATTTTCATCACAAAAATTGATCATGTCTTTCCCAATATTCTATAACATTAACACATAAAAGCTTTTACTGTGTGCCATGTACTCTATACGCCTATCTAACTTAATTCTCACAATTATTTTCTCTCATTTACAAACAAGGGAAATGAAAGCCAAGGTCAAGTTGCTAGCAATTAGCAGAGATGAGATTCAAATCTATGAACATCTGATTCCGAGCACCACAGCTTAACTATTTTATTTTCTAGTATCTGGCCTCTACTATCCAAGCATATCAGAACTAGTTATACAGAGCTCTAATTATACTGTGAAATGTGAACTCTTTGAATAGAAGGACTATGATCAAGTGGAGCCAGAATTTGAGGAAAAAGACCAGCTCATTCTACAAACTTGAGTTGATGCTCTACCATGTTGATGGTAAGATTGAGATCTGTTATAATAACAATAGTGATTAATTGGGCATGCTTGGAACTAGAAAGCACTATTTGTTTAACTAGATCCCATTTGTCAATTTTGGCTTTTGTTGCCATTGTTTTTGGTGTTTTAGACATGAAGTCCTTGCCCACGCCTATGTCCTGAATGGTATTGCCTAGGTTTTCTTGTAGGATTTTAATGGTTTTAGATCTAACATTTAAGTCTTTAATCCATCTTGAATTAATTTTTGTATAAGGTGTAAGGAAGGGATCCAGTTTCAGCTTTCTACATATGGCTAGCCAGTTTTCCCAGCACCATTTATTAAATAGGGAATCCTTTCCCCATTTCTTGTTTTTGTCAGGTTTGTCAAAGATCAGATAGTTGTAGATATGCGGCATCATTTCTGAGGGCTCTGTTCTGTTCCATTGATCTATGTCTCTGTTGTGGTACCAGTACCATGCTGACAAATGGGATCTAATTAAACTAAAGAGCTTCTGCACAGCAAAAGAAATTACCATCAGAGTGAATAGGCAACCTACAGAATGGGAGAACATTTTTGCAACCTACTCATCTGACAAAGGGCTAATATCCAGAATCTACAATGAACTCAAACGAATTTACAAGAAAAAAACAAACAACCCCATCAAAAAGTGGGCAAAGGACAGGAACAGACACTTCTCAAAAGAAGACATTTATGCAGCCAAAAAACACATGAAGAAATGCTCATCATCACTGGCCATCAGAGAAATGCAAATCAAAACCACAGTGAGATACCATCTCACACCAGTTAGAATGGGCATCATTAAAAAATCAGGAAACAACAGGTGCTGGAGAGGATGTGGAGAAATAGGAACACTTTTACACTGTTGGTGGGACTGTAAACTAGTTCAACCATTGTGGAAGTCAGTGTGGCGATTCCTCAGGGATCTAGAACTAGAAATACCATTTGACCCAGCCATCCCATTACTGGGTATACACCCAAAGGACTATAAATCATGCTGCTATAAAGACACATGCACACGTATGTTTATTGCGGCACTATTCACAATAGCAAAGACTTGGAACCAACCCAAATGTCCAACAACGATAGACTGGATTAAGAAAATGTGGCACGTATACACCATGGAATACTATGCAGCCATAAAAAATGATGAGTTCATGTCCTTTGTAGGAACATGGATGAAACTGGAAAACATCATTCTCAGTAAACTATCGCAAGGACAAAAAACCAAACACCACATGTTCTCACTCATAGGTGGGAATTGAACAATGAGAACTCATGGACACAGGAAGGGGAACATCACACTCCGGGGACTGTTGTGGGGTTGGGGGAGGGGGGAGGCACAGCATTAGGAGATATACCTGGTGCTAAATGACGAGTTAATGGGTGCAGGAAATCAACTTGGCACATGGATACATATGTAACAAACCTGCACATTGTGCACATGTACCCTAAAACCTAAAGTATAATAAAAAAATAAAATAAAATAAAAAAAGCAAAAGCAAAAAAAAAAAAAAAGAAAGCACTATTTGTTGTAGGTGCACAAATTTTGGTACTTTCGTTCCTTAGTTGTTGTTTTTTAAAAAAATCTCCAATTCATAGAAGCATATGGTATTGTGTATTATTTTGCAATAGGACTGTGAATGATTCTCTAGAATTATTCACTTATTTATTTATCCAGTAAACACTTAGTGAGCTTCTATTGTGCTTAAGGCATAGTAGAGGGGTCATGGAGGTATAAAGTAAAATCATTGCCCTCAAAAACAGACATAAGTGAGATAAGACATGTACATATATAATCATAATGAAACTTTGTGTAACCATTCAATTTTAGGAGAAATACCATTTACATTTCATTAATCCAGATTTACATTTTTAAGCCTTCAACAGTTCATCATACATTTTTACTCTCCTACCTAGAGGGAGAAGGAGTAAGTTGAAAGTGGAGGGATGGGAAGAGTAAACAGAGCATAGAAGGGATGCTAACATATGTGAAGAAAAGGACATAAGACACCATGATAGTTCTGAATAAATATCTCAAAACCTCATTTTCACTTTTGTTGTAAATGACAAGTTTTAAGTCAGAATAGTTATAGTCAGATGGTGCACCATCCAAAACACTGCCCAGAATGGTAACAATATAAATACATAATGTTTTCTCCTCCCACATACATATTCAACTACAACTGACATAGAGTTGAGGTCATCAGTATCTCACCAATCTGGGAGCTTTTTCTGTTCCTATGGCCCTCACTCTCATTCCTTTAGGCAAATTAGCAGAGCTCCATCAAAATGCATTCTTAATTCATAAGCAGATAATACTTTGAGCTGGCAATTCTCATTAACTGTGTACAGTGCTGGCATCCATTCCTTATCCAACACACCAGCAATTGCTCCATAGCCAAATCCCCCGTTAAGTCCTGCACCACACTGTTTCTGTCTCCTGCAGGGTCTCCAGAATATATTTTGTATATCTATTTTTTTCTGGTCCAGAACAAAAGCCCAACAGTATTGGCTAGGACAAACATTACTTTGTTAATGGGTTATTTATTCTCATATTCCATATATATGTTTATCCCTTACAATTCTTGACCTGGTATTAGCATCTAGAGACATCTGCTGAGTTAGACTTCAATTGTCATTTCTGTACCAATCGTTTAAACACTAGGTGAAAATTATATCTTTTGTTCTTTTTAAAAGAAAATTAGAGGTGAATAACGGTTGTTTTATGAAGCTTCTTTATCTCTTGGCTGTAAATTGCATCATAGATTTGAAATCCTAAATTCATATTAAAATGATCGACAGGACTGTAAGGCCTTTGGGAGCAGAAACTGTTTTATTCACTCAACTCAATGCAATCATACTCCTTGCACTTCACACAAAACTTCCAAAATGGGTGCTCCGTATGTTTGTGTTAAATGCAACTGAATAAAAAATGGTGGTTCATTTTGGTTTTTTTGTTTGAGACAGGGCCTCATTCTGCTACCCAGGCTAGAGTGCAACGGCACAATCACAGCTCACTGCAGCCTCAACCTCTTGCGCTCAAGCAATTGCCCCACCTCAGCCTCCTGAATAGCTGAAACTACAGGTGTGTGCCACCATGCTTAGCTAATTTTTTTAAAAAATAGCTAAGGTTAATTAAAAATGCAATTTTCACATTGCAGGGTCTCACTCTGTTAACCAGGCTGGTCTTGAACTCCCAGGCTCAAGCAATCCTCCTGCCTCAGCCTCCCAAAGTGTTGAGAATACAGGCATGAGCCATCGTGCGTGGCCCATTTTGTTAATGCTACAGATGGAAATCTGATGATAATGTTACCCAAGTTTAGGGAAATTTTCTGGGCTTTTAAAGAACTTAGGTAGCAAAACAAACAGTATGTAGAATCAACTTGGAAGAGTTTTGCCTTGTATTCCCAAATCTGTGGGAAATACTTTAATCAACATATTATGTTTCTGCACTCCACCCCTGGAACTATAGATTCTACCCAAAATGAACACTTACCTGTCAAATTGACACTTGGATAAAAAAGCAAGCAAAAGTAACCATATATATTTAAACAAATAAATAAATAGTGGAAAAGGCTGCAGCTTCTTTCACCCTTTCTTAAGAGCAGAGCATTTAACCTTTGCATATACTCCCTTCCACAGTCTTACAATTTAAATGCATTCTTTAAAGTTAACCTGTTCTGTCAAGCATATGATAACTGCAGGAAGATATGCCAGTTGTGTGGAATGGAGATGGGGCAATGTCCTGCTGTTCCTTTTTGTATTCACTTTATCACCCAGGGGAATAAGTTTTTCCCTGTGGCTCCCTTCAGCTTGATCGTCATTTTCCAGTGGTGAAAGCTCCATCAAGAGATAGCAGCCTCTCCAATGGAAGAAAGAGGATCTGCCACTTTAAATTTTCAGCAGGCAACTGGCATTTTATTATTTACGTATTTCATGTCATTATGTTGGATAATATAACAAATGATGCAATCAGATCCACGGGAAATTTAAAGTGGTGTACACCTGTTCTCACCTGGGAGAGGAGCAATAGCTCATCCACAACTTCCCCAGCTGAAAACCAGCAGTACACAAAACCTTTGCATAGAACTGTGCCTCCAAACTGACAGGCCAAGTTGGAGAACATGAAATAAATTCCTTTAGCCTTTTTTGATGAGCTTTGGACTTGATTTTTTTTCCATAAAATGTCATTTTTCTTGTTTTGAAAGCCTTTTTTGTTGTTGTTTGCTTTAGGTAAACTGTCATGGACATAGGAATGTAAAAATCAAGTATAAATCACAATTGCTTTCCTGAGCTCCTAGCTGAAATTTGTCTGCTAGTCCTAGTGATGGACCCATTTATCAGCAATGCTGTTACTTCTACTTGGAAATTGTATGCAGAAGAACTATAGTTGTATTTTCTGCAGTTAGTGAACCAAAAAAATATATTTCTCTCAAGAAATTGATAATGGGTCATGAAAAAGAATTAGCTCCACCCCAATCTCACTTCCTTGAGGGTCAACATTCATGAGAAATTAGGAAATTACTCAAGAAAAAAAATGACTTTAAATGTGTAGCTGGTTGGCTGTTCCACTACTGGTTGAATCATATTAAGATATCTTCAGGGTTTCTGGGTTACAGGAGCACTAAACACTCAAATCTCTAGCCATCCGCCTATTACTAGGCCACGTTCCTGAAGGAGGATGAATATTCAGGTTAAATATTTTTTTTTCTCATAAGGATTTTGTCTCAATCCTAAGGGAGTCTCCCAGTGAGCTAAGTGTACCTGGTAGGGCTGCCAGATAAAATACAGGACACTCCATTAATTCAAATTTCAGATGAATAACGAATAAGTGGTATTAGTATGTCCCAAATATTGCATGCTAGAGGTATAATGTATAGTCCACCCTTCCAAAATATCCAGTCTAGTGACATAGGATATGCAAGCATAATTACGAAATTGTAATTACACTAAAAGAATGTATATATTATACATATAAAATATTTCTTATATTTTATATAAGAAAAATTTATACTCTATAGTTATAGTAATAGGAAGTCCTAAATACTGCATGGGACATATTTACACTAAAAGATTATTTGTTGTTTATTTAAAATTCAAATTTCACTGGGCATTAGGGGTTTTGTTGTTTGTTTTGTTTTTTCTAAATCTGGCAAACCTATTAAAGAGAAGAAGACTCCCAGTACCTGAATTACCTGTAAGCCTAAGGCAAGTGCCCTTTTTGACCCCTTTCACCTGGACCTACATCCATATCCCAGTCACATACATCATCACTAGCCCACTAGCTAGCAAAGGACATCACAAATAAGGAAGTGGAAGAACGAGATTTTCTTTATGAAGTCTATAGCAGATGTGTCTAACCTTTTTAGCTCAGGCTTCACCACAAAGATGCCTCTTCCCAAATGTGAGGTAGCCCAGGGCCCCTCTACCACGCCACCCACATGTAAGAAGAAAGGGAGACTAGGAACATCCATCCTGCTTTAAGGTCTCTGAGCTCTCATACCTTCAGTCTTTCCAACACTAAGCAGTGTGGTCCAACAAAGGACCTTAGATGTGGCTCCTTGACATCAGTACCCTTCTTCTCCAGGGCTGGAGTGCTGGCAAATCATCTCTACTGAAGCACAGGGTAACATACCTCTGGGACCCTGCTATTTCTTACGTTATGATGGGTATACAAATTAAACTGATGGGCTCACAAGAACTTTATAATACACATTGTATTTTTTGTTCTTCTTTATTTTCCACAATAAATACATGTGGCTTACCAGAACTACAAAGGAAATAAGATCAAGTTCTCACTTTCCTATTGTTCAATCTGGCACTCACAATCAATCATGTCTTTTGAATAGTCATCTAGCTGAGTATCAGAGAGGTTTCTGCCTCAGAGTGTTCTTGTTTCTTTGTGACCACACCTGTAAAAGTCTTTTGCTCTTTTGATAATGTTCACATTACCATGACCATGGCAGTGTCTGTCAGACTGACACGTGTTAGAATCATCTGGGGGGCCTGTTAAAATGCAGAGTTTCTGATTCAGTGGGTCTAGGGTGAAGCTTGAGGACTTACATTTGAAATATGAGCCCAAGTGATGCTGTTGCTGCTGGTCCAGGGACTACACTGTGGCTATTGATTAGTCTTTCTTATTGTGGCCAGACGTTGCCTTATTATGGCTATAGGATACCAGTATCCTATTAAGGTGGCCATTGAATACCCTCAAATCAATTTTAGAAGACACACCACATATGTAGGTGCATGCACGCATTAGAATATTTATATATCAATTACTTTAAAAGATAATAAATCTATAGAGCTCATTAGTGTTACATTAAATATAGAACACTGTGGTTCTCACGTGTTTGCTCTTAATTGGACATAGAAATTTCTCTCTATACCTGGGAATATATTTCCCTTTTGACTCCTAAACCCTATATATAATTAATACTTAGAGAAGATATAATCTTTGCAACTGAATTAACTTGCAGATATACACTGATAATTTAAACAGAATTTTTTTTTATTTTGGTAAGTAATGCATATGTTAATAAAAACATTTAAAAATATATAAAATTTTAAGAATTTTAAAGGAATAAAGAAAAAAAGTTCAAAATAACACATGAAGGTTACCACAAACCCCACACTCTAGACAACCTCCGTGAATGTTATATATCTCTCCTGCCTCTTTTGTTCTCCTTTTTCACTTTATGAAATTGGAACCACATTGTACATACTGTTCTGCAATTTTTTTTCACCAAATGATAAATTGTGAGTATTTTCCTATACCACTAAATATGCTTCAGCGGTATGATTTCTAATGACTACAAAGTGTTCTTTCACAACGAGATGTTTTAATTTATTTGGTTTATCCTCTATTGTTGGGCATTCAAAGTATTTTATTTTTTGCTAATGTAAATAATACCATGAGATAGTTCCAGGTTAAAATTCTATTCTGGCTGATCACCAAAATACAACTTTATCTAATTTCCAACTAAAACAACTATAAAGACCAGAAAATAATGAAAGCTGATAGAAACTCTAAAAATTTTGATTTATTAACTCAAAGGACTACTAATTACAAAGCAAAAAAAAAAAAAACTGGGCAAGAAACAAAACTATTTAAGTTTTACCTCATGAGATGCCCAATATTTATCTCCTGTATTTAGTACAAAAGCCCTCTGAGAAGAAAAATGACTCTGTGTGCATTCCCACTCTCTTTCCCCTCCTCGGAATTCAAGATCTTCACTAAACGGAACATTAGAAGCTATTCTTTGCACTACAGCTGTTTCTTCTTAAGAATGCCACTCTTTCCTTTCAATACCTCTTTTTTGTACACCACTACATAAACAGCTATACCCAAGATGCAACTGATGAAACAAATGGGATGCTGGTGGTAATACCTCCCATCCTAGGATACGGAGCCCCATAAAGAAATCTGTTAAGTTAGGGGCAGAGATAGGAAGAATGCTGGGAAATGTGCATCAAAAAGTACCTGTTCACACTATCATAAAACCAGACAGTAGCAGCAGAAGATGCCATATCGATAAAGTAAAGCTGCAATAGATGAGCACCTTCTAGGAAGTAGATATTGAACTTGGAGTAAACTCATCAACCTGCCCTTTAGTTCTTATGATGAACAAGTAATTTTACCATCTGTTTGCAAGTGGACAGAACCAAGGGAATCCATATATCTTACTTGTTGGCATATGACAAGATTATAAAGAAAGTGAAAAGAAAGCACCAGTTGGCCTACAGAAAATAATGCCAATCTGGAAGGTTCAAATGACAAGTGTAACTATAAAAGTTACCAGCTTCTAGTTCAGAAGAAAATCTTGAAACTCTTTGGCATCTTTAATTCATACAAGGAAAAATTACTTTGATGAAGAGGAGCTGAAATGTGCATGGTGAGAATAACCCAGGAAGAAAGCCAACAACTTGACATAAAAAGACAACAATATTAGGGAAAAACAGATGTGGATGAGATGTGAAAATATTACAGATAAATTTAAAAATGCAACAGGGAATTTAAAATGATATTTGAGGTCAGAAAGAGCAGAATTGGTGTAGAGCACAAACTTGGGATCCTTTACCAGATTGCAGAGGAAAAGAACACAGATATGAAAATTACAAAAAAGATATAACTATAAAGAACAGAAGGCTGATCTATCTATCTATCTATCTATCTATCTATCTATCTATCTATCTATCTGAATAATTAGAATTCATGAAGAAAATCTTAAGCAAATACAACAGAAAAAAACACCAAAAATATTATTGAGAAAAAGCCTTTCAAAAAAAAAAAGATTTCATGAGCTAATAATTTGCAGGGAAAAAAATCGGCGAATTCATACCCATAACTGAACTTATTCTGTGTGATGCTTTAAGAAAACATAGCCACACGTTATTTTATATTCTTCCCTTCAAGAGCTTAGTTTCTCTTCCCTTGAGAATGGACCAGATTTAGTAGTGACTTGCTTCTAACTTGCTTCTGGAAATGACAGTTTGTGACTTAGAGACTAGAATATAAAAGACACCACAGCTTCTCTCTCTCTCTCTCTCTCTTCACTTGCTTTGAGGGGAGTCAGCTGCTTTATAAAATAGTTCTGTGTGGTAAGAAACAAAAGCATCCAGATGAGAACCAGCAAGGAACTGAGGCCTCCAGCCAATAGCCAATGTGAGTGAACCATCTTAGAAGCAGATCTTTCAGCTCCATGCAGGCCTTCAGGTAACTATAGCTCTAGCCAATACCTTGACTGCAACCTCATCAGAGATGCTAAGTCAAAATCACTCAGCTAAGCCTCTACTGGATTCTGACCCACAGAAGTGATAACAAATGTCTGTTTTTATTAAGCCCCCAAATTTGAGGGTAATTTAAAAAGGCTGAAATAGATAGCTGACATAGCTTGCCATCATTTTAAAACTACCTATATATTATGTTGATGCAAAAATTATTATATATAATATATATTAAAAAGGGTTATGTACTGATAATAAGCATTCTACCTAAAAGTTACTTAAGAAAACAAAAATAAAAATAGATCAGACTTCTCTTCCACAACACTAAATGGCAGATATCTGTAAATGAATATCTACTGAGTTTGGAGAAAATATTCTGACTCAATGATTTTATATAGAGTTAAGACATTCTTAGATACTCAAGAGTTCTTAAAATACACCCCACATATGCCCTTCTTGGAAAAAATTGATGATATTTTAAAAATAACTTGGTAAAGAAACAACACTCAAGAAAAAAGATGGATACAAAAAGCAGTAAGTACTGCCAACTGACTGTAACAATAAATATAAAGCATTAAATATTATTGAAAACTAGCTATTAAATAATTATAATTGTCAATAATTATTTTCAAAATTAAAGGTATAATTGGTATATATCTGTAGTAACATAGTATATATAATGTATAACTCTATGTATAGTATTTCTAACTATAGATATATATAGTGTGTGTATATATATAATAATGGGCATCTAAAATCTTATGTTATACTAAGAAAGACTGAAAAGTGAGGTATATGTGAAAAAGTGTACTGAACTTTGATTGATGTGGGGTGGGAACAAACTCAAATTTTGTTGTTTTTCTAAGGTTTTGAAAATTAGAGAAATATATATTATTTATTTTGAAATTGTTAATTATAATTATTAATTGAATTTAAAATCAGAAGCTATCTTTACAAAGCTTGGAAAATATGAAATATGGAAATATAGTTTTGATAGCAAAAGTCAGAAAAAAGTGAAAAAATGAGGACGCATAAAATAGATCACACGGATAAAATGATAGTTAAAAGCAAATACTTATTTTGTAAAAAAATTAATTGATTAAAATACCACATTAAAAGCCAAGATTTATATTTTATCAAAATCAAAATCCCACTATCTGCTGACAATGGCATACATCAAAAACGGACACAAAGCTGTACCACTAAACATTAAAGTACAAATTAAAATATGTTTAATAAGTGCTGATCAAGGAAACCATGTTGTTTAATTAATATTAGGCAAAGTAGAATTCAGTGCAACACGTAGAGGATGTCCTTTTCTTAGAGGGTCATTCTACATCAATACAGGGTATATTTGGTAAAGAAAATGTAAAAATTATAAACCTCCCTGTACCAATTCCAATTACAACCACACATATAAAGTGAAAATTATTATAAATTAAATGGAATTTCAGGTATACTAAGTGCAAATTTTAAAAACATTTTCCCTAAAGTTGAAAAAAAGAAAAGTACAAAAAAAGTATACTTTGGAAAGAATTGGCAGTTTTAACTATTTTTTTCAAAGTTGAGCCTTTATGTAAAAAAGTACACAATAAGAGGCTCCAAGTTGGCTAACTAGGGGCATTTTATACCTGCTTCCTCCACTAAGAAGAACCAAAATAGTAAGTAGATAATCACACTTAAAATAGATCATCCAAGAGAAAACACTGGAATTCAACATGTAAGTGACAGGCAATACCTAAAGCAAGGAAGGAGGAAGAAGCAAGGCAGCCTACTTGGCTAGCTTAGCTGGGAGCTGAGAGAGACTCCCCAATATGGGGAAAGAGTGAGAGACCCTCAGCAGTCCACATTCTCACCTTGGATTCCTTCAGTCCTAGCCATGGAAGAACCCCTCAACCCTCATAGGCCCTGAAACTAATGTAGGGAGCTGACAAGAAGTTGTACCACAAGCACTGTGCCAGGGAGGAAAGCTTGTGCTGTGTCCCTCACATTCTTTGAGACCTAAGCAGCAATGGCAAGGTGCCATTTTAGAACTCCATCCCCAACAAGCTGCACACTATCCTGAAGCCCAGCAGCGCTGAGGCTGAGGTGCAAGAAAAGAGCTGGCTTAGGCATGAGTAACTGCAGGCTACCACACCCAGGGCTGAGGCATGAGTGGTATGCACACTCCCCACCTGCCAGTCTAGGATGCCATCACTGAAGATAGCACTGCCCCCCAGTGGCAGAGCAGCAGCATGGCCACTGCCACCCCCTACCTGAACATTCCACTGATTGCCTAGGAATTACCCTACCCCTGCATACCATGGCCAGTTCCTATACACATTATCAAGGGGTCTGAGGGCAAGACAGCCTGCCCCAGCTTCATCCCTCCTTCCTCTGCCATGACAGAGCAGCACACAGTTCAGGGACCAGGGGATTGCCCAGCCTAGTCCACCACCAATGGTACCTGAACAGTCCTCCCAGGGACTTGAGGTTGGGCCTAACCACTGGGCCACTATCACCACAGCTGGCACCTAGTTGCACTGCCACCTGTGGGCCTGGAGATTGACTTGTTCATCCATTGCAGCCACTGCCAGCACCAGCACACAGTGATCAGGAACAAGAGAGTTGCCCTACAACTGCCACTGCCACTGCCATTGCCATTGCCCATGCCATGCCAGCTTCTCTTTTAAGACAGGCACATTCTACCCACCACTGAGGCCCAAAGGCTGACCTATCTGGCATCCCAGTTCCCAGGAAAACTGCACACAGCATCTACTAATAACTGCACTCTAAGCCACCAAGGAAATATCAAATACCACTGACGCTGTTTACAGACAAACAAATCACGCAGAGACAACTCTCCTGCATACACCAAGAATCAAAGCCAAAGTGCCTTAGCCAACTAACACCATAGATTCATCCTTAGGAAAAAGTCCTTCCCTACAAAAGCAAATTCAGAAAACTGGAAGAAGCGACTTATATGCCAGATGCATAGATATCAACATAAGGACACAGGAAACATGAAAAAGCAAAGAAATATGACACATCCAAAGGAACACAATATTTTCAGAAACACATCCCAATCAAAAAGAAATCCACAAAATCCTGGAAAAAAATTCAAATTATTGATTTTAAAGAAGCTCAGTGAGATACAAAAGAACTTTAAAAACAGTACAGGCCGGATGCAGTGGCTCAAGCCTGTAATCCCAGCACTTTGGGAGGCTGAGGAGGATGAATCACCTGAGGTTAGGAGCTCGAGACCCGCCTGACCAATATGATGAAACCTGGTGTCTTCTAAAAATACAGAAATTAGCCAGGTGTGGTGGCAGGATTACAATCCCAGCTACTTGGGAGGCTGAGACAGGAGAATCACTTCAACCCAGGGGGTGGAGGTTGCAGTGAGCCGAGATTGTGCCATTGCACTCCAGCCTGGGCAACAAGAGTGAAATTCTCTCAAAAAAAAAAAAAAATTCAGAATATGAATGTGAAATTTACCAAAGAGATAGATATCACAAAAAAGAACCAAACAAATTCTGAAACTGAAGAATTCATTGACCGAACAACAAAATACATTCAAAAGCTCCAACAATAGACTAGATCAAAAAAAAGAAAGTATCTCAGAACTTGAAGATAGGTCTTTTAAAATAACCTACTCAGACAAAAATTTAAAAAAAGAATAAAAAAGGAGTGAACAAAGCCTTCATGATATGTGCAACACCATAAAGCAACAAAATACCTGAATTATTGGTATCCCAGAAGGTGAAGAGAAAACAAAGGGATACAAAAACCTATTTAATGAAATAATAGAAGAAAACATTGCAAGTCTAACAAGAGATTTAGACATCCAGATACAGAAGGCCCAATGATACCCAAACAAATAGAAAGCAAAAAGGTCTTCTCCACAGCACTTTAGAGACAAGATGTCTAAAGTCAATGACAAAGAGAGAATCCTAAAAACAGCAAGAGGAAAGCATCTAGTCACCTATAAGGAAACCCCTAACTAACAGTGGACTTATTTTCAGAAATCTGACAGGCCACAAGAGAATGAGATGATACATTCAAAGTGCTGAAATGGAAGGAAAAAACTGCCAGCCAAGGATACTATACCCAGCAAAAATATCTTTAATAAATGAAGGAGAAATAGTCTTTCCCAGACAAGCAAAAGCTGAGAGAATTCATCACTACTAAACCAGCCCTACAAAAAATGTTCAAGGGAGTCCTAAACCTGGATGTGAAATAATGAGATTTACCATTATAAAAACACATAAGAGTATAAAAATGGTAAAGCAAACACACAAATGAGAAAGAGAAAGGACTCAAATGACACATCCACAAATAACTGCCAAACCACAATAACAAAAAATAAGAGAAAAGGAAAGGAACAAAGACTATACAAAACAATCAGAAAACAATATGACAGATACAAAACCTCACATATCAATAATAATCTTGAATGTAAATGGATTAAACTCTCCACTTAAAAGCTATAGACTGACTGAATGGATAAAAACCATGATTCAACTATATGCTGCCTACAAAATGTGCACTTCACCTGTAAAGACATGTAATGACTAAAAGTAAAAATATGGAAAATGCTGTTCCATACAAACAGAAACCAAAAACAAGCGGAGTGGCTATACTTAGATAAAACAGACAATAAACCAAAAACAGTTAAAAAAAAAAGACAAAGAAGATCATTATATAATGATAAAATGATCAATCCAGAGAGAGGAAATAACAATTCTAAACATATATACCCAACACTGGAACACCTAGATTTATGAAGCAAATATTACTAGATTTAAAGAGAGAGATGGACTCCAATCCAATAATAGGGACGCCAACACCCCACTCTCAGCATTAGTCAGATTATCTACACAGATAATCAATAAAGAAACATTGCATTTAAACTGGAGTTTAGACCAAATAGACCTAACAGGCATTTAAAGAGCATTTTATCTAACAATGGCAGAATACACATTCTTCTCCTTAGCACTTGGAATGTTTTCCAGGACAGACCGTCTGTTAGACCACAAAGAAGTCTCAACAAATTTTAAAACACATATATCATGTCAATGATCTTCTCAGGCCACAATAGAATAAAACTATAAGTCAATACTAAAAGGAAATTTGGGAACTATACAAATACATGGAAATTTAATAACACACTCATGAACTACAGTTGTCAATGAAGAAATTAAAATGGAAATAAAAAAATTTCTTCAAACAATTGAAAATGGAGACACAACATACCAAAACCTCTGGGATACAGCAAAAGCAGTACTAAAAGGGAAATTGATATCAATAAATGTCTACATCAAAAAATTAGAAATATTTCAAATAAACTATCTAATGATGCACCTCAAGGAACCAGAAAAGCAAGAACAAACCAAATCCAAAATGAGAAGAAGGAAATAAGTGATAGCAGGAAGAGAAAGAATAAAGACCAGAACTAAATGAAATGGAAACTGTATATATATATAAATATATATATATACACACACACACAAAGAATCAATGAAACTAAAGATTTATTCTTCAAGAGTAAACAAAATTGATAAACCACTAATTAGACTAACCAAGAAAAAAAGAAAGAGGACTGAAATAAACAAAATAAGAAGTAAAAAGGAGACATTACAACTAATGCCACTGAAATATGAAAGATAATCAGAAACGTTGTGAATATGCACTAACAAGCTGAGAAACCTAGAGAAAATGGATAACGTCCTAGAAACATACAACCTACTAAGATTGAATCAGGAAGAAATAGAAAATCTGAACAGAACAATAATGAGTAGCAAGATTGAATTTGTAATAAAAAGTCTTCCAATGAAGAAAAGCCCAGGACTGAATGTATTCACTGTCAGACTCTACCAAACATACTGAGAAGAACTAATACCAATCCTCCTCAAGCTATTCCAAAAAATTGGTCAGGAAAATAATTCATGTGATATGATTATGAATTCATAACTCATTCAGTGAGGCCAGCATTACCCTGATACTAAAACCAGACAAAGACGCAACAACAACAACAAAATACGTGTCTGGTGAAGATGCAAAAATCCTCAACAAAATACTAGCAAATTGAATTAACAGCACATAAGAAAGGTAATATACCATGATCAAATAGGATTTATACCAGAGATTCAAGGACAGTTTAACATACATGAATCAGTAAACGTGATTCATCACATCAACAGAATGAAAGACAAAAATCATATAATCATCTCGATAGATGCAGGGAAAGCATTTGCAAACATTCAACATTCCTTCATAATAAAAAGTCTTGATGAACTGGGCATAGAAGGACTATATCTCAAAATAATGAAGGTCATCTATGAAAAACCCACAGCTAACATCATACTGAATGGGAAAAAGTTGAAAATCTTTCCTCTAAGAACTGCAATAAGGCAAGGATGCATACTTTCACCACTTCTATTCAGCATAGTACTGGAAGTCCTAGTCAGAGCAATCAGGCAAGAGAAAGAAATAAAATACATTCAAATTGGAAAATGGGAAGTCAAATTGTCCCTCTTTGCAGATAACAAGATCTTATATTTAGAGAAACCATAAGACTTCACCAAAAAAACTCTCAGAGGTGATAAAAAAAATTTAGTAAAATTCTAGGATAAAAAATCAACATACAAAAATCAGTAGCATTTCTAGACACCAATAATGAAATAGGTGAAAAAGTAACCAAGAAGTCAATATCATTTAGAATAACTACAAAAAACCTGGGAATAAATTTAACCAAGGAGGTGAAAGATCTCTACAAAGAAAACTACAAAACACTGATGAAAGAAATTGAAAAGGACACAAACAAATGGAAGGCATCCCATGCTCATGGATTGGAAGAATCAATATTGTTAAAATGAGCATATTGCCCAAAGCAATATACAGATTCAATGAAATCCATATCAAAATGCCAATGTCATTTTTCACAGAAATAGAAAAAATGATATTAAAATTCACATAGAACCAAAAGAGAGTGAGAATAGCCAAAGCAATCCTGAGCAAAATGAACAAACCTGGAGGCATCACACTACCTGACTTCAAAATATAAGGTTATAGTAACCAAAACAGCATATGCATCTAAAATTAGAATTAAAAATAAAATTAAAATTAGACCAATGAAACAGAATAGACTAATGGATCAGTATATGTAAATCCACATATTTACAGCCAACTGATTTTTGACAAAGGTGCCAAGAACATACATTGGAGAATGTATACCCTTTTCAATAAATGGTGCTGGGAAAATTGGATATCCTTGTTCAGAAAGATGAAACTGGACTCCTATCTCTCATCATATAAAAAATCAACTGAAGATGGATTAAATACTTACATGTAACACCCAAAACTATAAAACTGCTAGAAGAAAACACGAGGAAAACACTTCAACACATTGGTCTAGGCAATGATTTTATGGCTAAGACTTCAAAAGCACAAACAACTAAAACAAAAATAGACAACTGGAACTATATTAAACTACAAAGTTTCTGCACAGCAAAGAAAGCAATTAACAAAGTGAAGAGACAACCTGTTGAATGGTAGAAAATATTTGAAAACTATTCATCTGACAAGGGACTAATATCTAGATTATACAAGGAATTCAAACAATTGAACAATATAAAAACAAATAATCCCATTAAAAAGTGGGCAAAAGACATGAATGGACATTTCTCAAAAGAAAACATACAAATGGCTAGCAGGTATACGAAAAAATGTTCAACGTCACTAATCATCAGGAAAATGTAAATGAACCACAATAAGATACTCATCTTACCCCAGTTAGAATGATTATCTAAAGGATAAAAAATAACAGATGCTGGCAAGGATGAGGAGAAAAAGGAACTTTTACACACTGTTGGTGGGAATGTAAACTAGTTCAGCCAGTAAGGAGATTTCTCAACAAACTAAAAATAGAAGTATCATGCAATCCAGCAATTCCACTACTGGGTATCTATCCAGAGGAAAAGAAATCAGTATAACAAAGGAATACCTGCACTCGCATAGTTATTGCAGTACTATTCACAATAGCAAAAATATGGAGTCAACATAAGTGTCCATCAGTGGACAAATAGATAAGGAAAATGTGATATATCTATACAACAGAATAATATTCCACCATAAAAAGAATGAAATCATGTCATTTGCAGCAATATGGATGGAACTGGAGGCCATGATATTAGGTGAAATAACGCAGGCATAGAAAGACAAATATCACATGTACTCATATGTAGGAGCTAAAAAAAAAGTTAATCTCATAAAGGTAGAAAGTAGAATGATAGATAATAGAGGCTAAGAGGAATGGATGGGTAGGAAGTGGATATAAAGAAATGTAGGTTAACAGATACAAACATAACAGATAAAAGGTATAAGTTCTGTTGTTTGACAGCAGATGAGAGTGACTATAGTTAATGACAATGTATTTTATATTTTGAAGTAGCTAGAAGAGAGGACTTGAATTTTTTTCAACACATGGAAATGATAAATACTCAATGTGATGGACACCTCACATATGCTGGCTTGATCATTACACATTTTATGCATGTAACAAAATATCACATTTACTTCATGGTATGGTTTCACTCTGTTGCCATCCAAATATCATCTAGAATTATAGCTCCCATAATTACCACATGTCATGAGAGGGAGCTGGTGGGAGGTAATTGAATAATGGTGTTAGGGTTTTCCCATGCTGTTCTTGTGATAGTGAGTAATCATGAGATCTGATGGTTTTATAAAGGGCAGTTTCCCTGAACACACTCTCTTGCCTACTGCCATGTAAGATGTGGCTTTGCTCCTCTTTCACCTTCCACCATGATTATGAGGCCTCCCCAGCAATGTAGAACTGTGAGTCCATTAAACTTCTTTTTCTTTAAAAATTACCCAGTCTCAGGTATTTCTTCATAGCAGTATGAAAGTGGACTAATACACTCTATAAATATGTAAAATATTATGTATGAAAATATACACAGTAAACAAATAACAAATTGAAATAAAAGCTTGAACATATTTCACAAAAGGATAGTACTCCTACAAATAAAAATTTAAAAGATGAACACATAAAATGATGAAAATGAAAAAAATAGGAAAAGTCCTGTACAGGTAATGACAAGAGGCAGAGATTAAAATTGGCAAGAAGCTCATAAAAATGTCTTGTTAAAGAAAATAAAAGATTCAGACTTCAAATGCTGAGCACTGAGTGAAATAATTTTACTGCCAAACACAAAACCCAATTACACAATCTAGGCACTGGAGAATGAGGTTCATGGTAGAGAAAATGAAGTAGGTCTTGCAAAGCCAGAACACTGCACATGTTTCTGTCCCATATTAAGAAAGCAAAGTCTCTGAGTGCTGCTGATTAGCTGGTGATAAACTGGACTTGGTTGCATAAGTACAGGTGGGTGGAGATGATCTATTACACATATGGAGCCCATTTTGGGATTGTACCATCCAGCTGCTTCTGTTTCATATATGAGGTGTCCAAATGGAAATTCCCACTTTCCAGCAGATGATGCGATCAGGTCAGAGTTTGCTAATTTCATTTTGCTTTTTTTTTTTTAACAATGAGCATGTATTACTTTGGTAACCAGAAAAGAGAATAAATATATTTCCATTTTGAAACTAAAATGTAAAATTGGAATCAAATTGAAACATGAAACCATGAAGCAGCTCACAATGACCTTCAAGAAAACACCATAATGTAAAAGAAATACTTAAAAAAAATTAAAAACTCTAACTCATATTTCCTAATTTTGAGGAACAGGATTTAGTACTGAGATTAATTCAAGGAAAAGATTACAGTAGCTCCATGGGTAGCTCTTTTTTATTGCAGGTGAAATATTCTAAGGTCATTACAGCAAGATAAGAAAAACCATCATACCTTGATAAATTTCATTTTCCTCTGACCTGGTGGACAGCTGCAAAAATGCAGAATAAGTTCCTAGAAACTACTGACGCAGTTGAGAACTAATGGCCCCAAGTCAAGATAACTATACAGGCATATCAAACAAGAAGCTGATTAACCAAAATAATGTCTCTCTGA
Organism: Nomascus leucogenys; assembly: GCF_006542625.1. Taxonomy (NCBI): domain Eukaryota; kingdom Metazoa; phylum Chordata; class Mammalia; order Primates; family Hylobatidae; genus Nomascus; species Nomascus leucogenys. The sequence continues at coordinate 23,625,481 of NC_044388.1, forward strand.
GGCAAGTTGTGAGCCTCATTTAAAAAAAAAAAAAAAGCAGAAACCAAAATGAAACTAAACAAAAAACCTAGAACCTGAAATACATGTTTGAAAGGAAATCCAATATGGCCTCAAGTTGGTAACAATGTTTTTCCATGGAAGGTTTCAACAGAAACAAAAATAAGTATGTGTGGTAGATTGTATTATGGTAGAAAGTATTTTTTATTCTCTTCCCTAACACATCAGGAAGACTATACACAGACTCCCATGTTTCTGTAGCCAAGAAGCAGGTCAAGAGAGCTGCTTAGTCCTTAAGGAAGAAGTGTTCCCCTAGGTTTTATATGTGGTCAAGAGAGAATGTGGAAAAGGCAGGACCTCACAAAAATGGACAAGATCCATGAAGAATAATGGACTGGGCAGTAACTGCAGGGGCAAAACCAGGACCTATTAAAGATATATTTTCCATTGCTGTGGTTCAGAGTCCTGGCTCTGTTGAAAGGGCTTTCAACATTGTTAGGCATCAGTGGCTGCAATGACCGCTCACTCTTTCCCTTTCCAAGAGGGTGTGTTTACTGTGATTATCCTGCCCCTGATTTCTTTTTAGTTCATACATCTTCAAACCAGATGGAGGCCTATTCACACCTGGTGTAAACTGTCACAATTCTGTTATTTAAGACTGATACTGTGATTGGAGGTGTCATTTGTGTTGTGTCCTTTAGGGATGAACTGAGTGTATTTTACATGCAGAAGGGAAGGAAAAAATATTTGTGACCAAGAGGGAGGAGGGTGGTAAGATTGCATTACTGTTCAAAGCATTTGCTGTCCTTTCCTGTGATTGAATTATACATTTACACTATGTTGATTGAAGTCAGTTTTGGCTATCATATGTGAGCAGAAAACACATGTACCACTACTGAGAATAACTTTGAAGAAGCACGAACATGCTCTTTTTTCCCCGTGCCATGAGCCAGCTCCCTAAGGTCTTACTCCATCATCATGGAGATGGGAGTGAAAGCGTGGAGCTACAGCCAATTCATGATGAGCATATAAAATCATTTCAAAATAAACCTTTGCTATTATAAGCCACTATAATTTTTGAGTCATTTGTTACCTCAATGTAATTCAAGACAGTTGATTCGGCTACACATTATCTGGTTAAAGTGATTATTATCTGATTAAAGCTATTTAGGAACTCAGCAAATCGCCCTCCCTGGGTAAAACATCTGCTTTGTTTTCTAAAATTCTTATTAAAAAGTGAAAGTTTATGAACTTTCCTCTGAGTATATCTTTGGCCACGATGCAGTTACAGATGCATAGCATTGTTATTACTATTTTCTAAATATTTTTGTAATTGTAATGTTTTTGTTCCTTTTGACACAAAAGTTGAGTTTAAAATTTTTTTTTAGTAATTTGGCGTTTAAATTTTAGCTTGCAGTACTAATTTCTTTTTTCTTTGCATTGGCATTCATAGCCTGTATAAATCTAGCTTTTTAGTAGTGGAGATTCTTTTTGACAAATAAAATTTGTACATGTTCTATACTTGCCTAAAATATATATATATTATTTTCTGAAGGGTCTAAAGACTAGTGTGTGTGTGTGTGTGTGTGTGTGTGTTTAACTTTATTCAATTAGAAAAGTTGTATTACTTCGGTCCTGTATGTCATTATTTACTTTTTACCTGTATTATCAAGTAATTTGGTAAAATAACATTTTGTGTATTGTTCCTTGTATTTCCAAAAGCTTTTGGCCTATGTATGTTGACGCAATGTTTTTCAATAATAAAACTTCACACTAGTGATACTTAATATTTATTGAGCACCAACAAAATACTAGACATCTTAGTTGTTGCTGTTGTTGTCTTTTGGAAACAGAGTCTTGCTCTGTCACCCAGGCTGGAGTGCAGTGGTGCAATCCCCACTCACTGCAACCTCTGCCTCCCAGGTTCAAGTGATTCTCCTGCCTCAGCCTTCTGAGTAGCTTGGATTACAGGTGTGCACCACCATGTCCGGCTAATTTTTTGTATTTTTGTAGGGACGGGGTTTTGCCATATTGTCCAGGCTGGTCTTGAACTCCTGAGCTCAGGCAATCCTCCCCGCTCAGCCTCCCAAAGTGCTAGGATTACAGGCATGGGCCACCACGCCCAGCGACATCTTAGTTTTTTGCTATTTTAATTTTTTTTTACTCTTTTGTTTTCTGCACTTTTGCATATGACCTGAATTCTCATTCTCTCTCTCTCTCTCTCTCTCTCTCTCTCCTCTTCTAAGAAAATATTTTTCCTGATTCTAATTCAGGTAAAATATTTCCTTAAAGTTTTTTGAATTGTAATTTCTCTAATTTAAAACTCAATATTCATATTCAAAAACATCACCAGGGCCAAGAAAATTTTTAAAAATGACATATGAAGGGGGTGCTTCCAACTATCAAGATTTTATTATAATGAAATTACCATTTAGAAGTAGTAATAACAACAATAAACAATAGCAGCATGCACTATTTACTGAGCAACTTTACATAATTGTATTATCTAAAGAACATAGCAACCCTATAGTAAAAACATAATTATCTCCAATTTCAGGTGAGGAAACTGAGGCTCTCCAACTACCATGTGGTTGAGGTAGAGTTTGTACCACAGTCTTTCTGATTCCTTGATGAGACAGTTTAAGGCACTGAGCATCTCTACTGAATACACTAAATGACCTTACTGGAGGAAAATTAAGTGGCTTTGTTGACATTATTTGAAGTAGTACATGATTGATTTATCTAAGAAGTCTCTAGAAGAAAACTGTTCAGCGTTATAATTCATTTTTATATAAAGGAGTGTTTCGTAAGAATTATAGGCTTTTGTGAATTAGAATGAATAACATTTATAGTGCTCTCCATGGTTTGCTAAAATACAAAATGTTCTTTTCTGTATTATTTATCCAGCATTTTACCACCTGGTGGAACTACCAGCTCCTGAGTGAATATTCCTAGTTTTCACATGTGTAAGCATACGTTAAAATGTTTGTGCATTATTCTTGTTGCTCATCCCCCGCCCCACCTGCATTCACTTATCTTCTGGAAATAAACCTGAATAAAAGAGATGGTTTTTTTTCTCTTTATTTATCTGGTAAGCTTTGGTACCAAGGTCTCACTTCAAACACATTGTCTAAAATAGATTTCCTCCCAGTTTCCCCATCCACTCAATTGTAGCATTATATGCATGTGTGTCTCCATCAACTTGACTTTGCTAACCAGATAAAGTAAATGTCGTTCTTGGATTTTCAGTTCAAAGATATTAAATGTGAGTCTGTCTATTCAACATTTCAGAAGGAAAGAACCTAAACTATTTCTGTTTTTCTTGTGGGGCTTGAGAAGAGTAAGGAAAATAAGATTCAGCATGGTTGTATGAGGTGCAATTAGTTTGGCTTTTGTAGCAGATGCACCCAAAATAACAGTGGCTTAAAGGGTATAGGAGGATTTTGTTGTTGTTTTTAGCATATAATAGGCTGAGCTATCATGGGCTCTCTGCTTCATGAAGTTGTCAGTTGTTAGGGTGTCCTTCAATCTTGCTCTGCCTTAATCTCTACATATTGTCTTCAACATCCTGGCCCATAGTCCACATTTCTTTCAATGGAAGAGGAAAAAGAAGGGTTACTGTTTCTTTTCAAGGATACAATCTATAGGTTGCACAAGTCATATCCTGTCACATCCGTCAACCAGACCTAGCTACAAGGAGTACTCAGAAAATAGATTTGTATTGGATGTCCATGTGCCCAGGTTAAACTTGCATAGGTTGGAGGAGTCCTTTTACCATGAAAGCAAAGGGGAGAAAGAATACTGGGGGGGATATACAGAAGTACCTACCCAAGTAGTATGACCAAACATATCTTAGCCTAAGGGGAAAAGAGTTCTAAAGATTAGATGCACAACAATGTAAGTGTACCTAGCACTATAGAACTCTACACTTAAAAATGATTGAAATGATAAATTTTATGTTCTGTGTATTTTATCACAATTAAAAATTAAAAAAAAATTAACCTAGAAGTTAAGAGACATAAATTCTAGTCCCATCTACATCATAATTAACTCTGTGATTCTGGGTGATTTTAATTTTACTGAACCTGTGTTTACTAATCTATTTTTACAGTGAAACTATTATAGAGTTTTTAGGTGTAACTCATTTAACTCTACCTTATCCATCTTAAGTAAAAGTGAATTTACTGCGAAAATGATTAGGAAACTGGAAAATTAGGAGGGACAAATCTGCTCAGGTGAACTTGGTAAAAGACCTACTACTGTGAGCACATACCAGGTTCACACTTGTCCACATTGTCACTGAGGTGATTTAACTCTCCATTGTTCCCTGCCTTCTTGCTGTTCACATTCAAAACAGAAAGTCATGACAGAGAATGTTCCCTCTGGCCCAGCCTAGATCTGTGTTGGCTCAGGGTAGGAAAAGGAGGGACCTGGCCTCATTTGGTTTTATCATAGAGAATAGGCCAGCCCTCTGACCAACACTACTCACAATGAAGGAAAGGAGCATGGAGAATGGGATGCCTGACAGTCAAAACAACAGTATCTACTTTTTCTCTTTTCTCAAAAATTCTCTCCTCATCAACATCTGTCAAATCACTTGCGTCTATAACGTTCTTCATTCTTTCAGGCTTTACTTCCCCTGATTCTGAAATCTGGGCTCTTCAACACTCTTCTGTCAGGCCTTGTCTTTTCTTCATTTGTATATTGGCACATCCTCGCTCAATGTTTCAACTCCTAATTCTGCTGATGGTCTGCAAATCCTGTTCACTCCCTGACTTCTCTTGCAATCCAGATGCATAGATGTATAACTGCCTACTACATCTGTGATAGCATCTTACATTTTTGACATCCACAACCACATTCCTCAGCTTTGCCCCACATTATGCTCCTTTAAAAAAATTCTCTTCCTTTGTAAAGGGTATTATAATCCACTCTGCCTTCAAGGCAAAACTAAACCACACACACAAAACAGGAATTATTTTAAACTTATCTCTCTTCATCATTATCTACATCCATCTAATCACATGCCTTATGAATTGTGTCTCTGAGGCATTTCCTGAATGCTCAGTTTCTCTTTTTTCTCATTGACCAAGTTCTTGTCTTCTATGTAAAGCCTTGTGCAATCATCTCCTTACTTGACTCTCTACCTCCAGACTTCTGAGCCATTGGTCCATCCTCTCTAATGTTGCTGGACTGATTTTTCTAAATACAAGTAGCTGCTGCTTCTTTTTTTTTAGAACTCTTCCATAGCTCCATAGCCAGTACATGTCGGTATGACAAAAATAGTCCTCATGATCTAACCCTCACTACTCTCAACAGTCCTATGTGTCCTTCTATGTTTCTGTGACACATACAGTTGCAATCCTCTTTATTCACTATACTAATTTACACCCAAGAATCACTGAACATCACATTCCCCTCCAACACTTGCCATTATCTACATTCAGCCTATAAAAAGAAACTGAGCATGTAGAAAAAATTGCCATTTCTTAAAAGCCTTGGCCTGGGAAGGGCTTACATCATTTTTATATGCACACCATGGCTAGAGCTGGGTCACATGATCATAACCAACTACAAAGAAGTCTGGAAAATTAACATAACTGTGCTCAGGAAGAAAAGCACCAAGATTTTGGTAAACAGCCTCTGCCACATTTAATGAGAATATAATCTAGGCACCAAAAATATTCAGCACTTAATGTTGCCTTCCCTTCTGCGTGCAAAGTTGGAATCATGATATATGTTTATATTGAAGATAATACTCATTAAATAATAAAATTACTGTATTACATGACCATGTACTAACTTTTTGAGCATTTCTTTTAGAGTCATAACTTTAAAAAAAAGAACAAAAGTAATATGAGATGCCACAGTTACACTGATGCATTGATTTAATATGTGAAATCAGCTTTGAAATATCACCAGTTTTTAATTTTGGAAATATTCCATCTCTACTGATTGGGACTTCATATGTTATTTGAAAGACTGCATCATATCTGATTGTTTAAAGAGGCTTTTTGGAATAGAATTTGACAAATATCATTAAAGTTTTCACCTGACCATGGCTGCTTAACCATCAGTGTTTTCATTCTTTCACAGAATCTGTGTTTTGAAACTGGAAACTTTAAAGGCCAGATTTTTGTTGCAGCTCTAAATCTGAAGGTGTAGGCCTATACCTTATATTCCTGCCATTTGAAACAAAAAAGATACTGATGCATTCTTTTTCTTGTGGAGTTAAGAAGGCAGAGTCATTGCTTAGCGGAGATAGAAGAGTCTACGTTGTCAACAGTCAATGCTTTCAATAAATACCCAAGAAATAGCTATTTCAATATAAGTGCTACAGATGGCTTCATCAGGTTCCCCACCCCTCCGCGTTCTCCCTTGTCGCTTATGCAAGTCTTTTAATATACACTAGTGTGTACATTTATCCTTCCACGGCCTGATACCTTTTAATAAGTATGAAAGGGTATGTTTTTGACTTGACTTGGGATCCAGGTAGCAACTGATGAGAACTATACTCATTCCCAAGCTACCACCTATCTGGTAGCATTCACTGATATTCATGAGAACTTTCTTTTTGAGACTATTTGAAAAGGGAAGAATATGGTTGAGGGCAGAACTCACAAAATGTGGAGAAGTGATGAGTACTCTGGTGAAGCAGCTAAGACTGACCCAGTTCTTATGGGCTGGGTTTGGGTCTATCTGGGGAATTGTCTGAGGACAGCATGATTCCTTTCATGAGGGACTTCGTGAAGCTCTGGGCAGAAGCAAGTTTGCTTTAGGTTATAGGTGACAAAGTGTGGCCGGAGTGTGGGCAAGAGTCATTCTCCTTTTCTTTGCACAGTCTGTCATGACACATCAGAGACTGGTGGCTTTAGGAGCATAGATGGCAGACTTTTTCACAGTAAGTTCCATTGGCAATGGCAGGAGTGAAATTAGGGAGTGGCTTATTTGTAAGACAGGTCACTCTCCTTGCAAAGCAGATAGGAGAAGCAACAGGTGCCAATAGTTGTCCATAGCACATAGCCTAGTTTGTCAGCACATACAGAGGTTTCAATGTAAAATATTTAACAACCTGTATAGCATGATACCATGACAGCCAATCTGACTGAAAACCTGCCAAGAATAACCGGTAGACCAGCATGTGCCAGATAAAGTCTAGCCCTTTGGAGATTCCCAGAAACATTCTGAGGAGATTTTGAAAGAAAGGAAGCTTCTGGTCTGGGCAGACAGAGACAAGGACAAGAACTTTGGGCTCTTGAAAATTCATTTGCATATTCAAACTGATAAGGTTATATTAGCATTACATATAGATGAAGTCTTAAGATGAAAGAAATACAGATACCTTGGGAATATCAGCTGCCACCCTGAGGATAGGGACAGGATACTTCTTTTTTTTTTTTTAACAAGCAGAAATAACCCTTAACTCATATCATTTAGAAGCAGTGCTTTGAACTAAGACATTACTAATAGAGAGTGCCTTAAATAACATTAGTATGTGAGCTAGTAGAATGTTTGCTAAAGAACTACATGTGATACCAAGAATTCATTCATTTGTAGCATAGTAGGATTTCATCAACCATTCTGGCAAGCAGAGTAGGTATTTTTTAGAGTTTCAGAATCAAAATTAAGGTACTATAGAACTAAGACAAAAATCTGTTATTTCACTAAAACAGTTCATTTCCTTGTGAGTTATGGTCTATTGCAGAAATTTGTAATAGTTTTATTTTAGGACATTTAGAAAAAACAGCAAAAAATGGAAATGTTTCTTCAAAGTGTTCTTGGTATAGTTTCTCAAAACCTAATTGTAAGTAACATAAGGCTTCAATATAGTAAATAGATATTTATTTTTAATGGGCCAATAATAAAGAAAAGCACAAAACAAAAAGTCCCATTAAGATGATGACATTAGGCTTTTATCTTTCAAAATATCTTTTGTGTAAATATATTGTTTTTATAATTAAAAATAATATTGTACAGAAGTGACATTTTTCTCTACGTATCTGGCAGATAATGTCATTCTAGCAAATAATGTCATGCAGCTAATTTTAGAACATTCTTTCACTAACGAACTTTTGGCTGTTTTTTGGTGGGGTGTAGTCACATTTCAAACTTTCAGTGATTATTGGTTGAAGATATAGCCATTAACCTGTGGGAACAGGAAACCATTACACACACACACACGCACTTGTGTGTGTCCTTTGCACTTGTACCAATGGTACAAGATGTTTGCTCAAACCATTCGACCACTATGTGGCTTTGTCCACTGAACTGGAAAAGAACACTGCTGATCTTATCCATATTCGTACTCTGTCCTGTCTGCCCTGGCCAAATTGATTTGTGTACCCACATTCATGCGCTGATACAATCTTACTGGTTCTTTTTTGCTTAGTGAACTTTAGACAGAGAAATGGGTTTTAGATTGTGCCTTCAAATATAATTTATTGAAAACGAAAAAAGTTTATATCAGCTTAATTTTTGTTTTAAATGATATCAAGATATTTCCTTGACTAAAATTTTAGCCGTTTAATAAATTGTCCTTAGGAAGAACCCTGATTTCTATGAATTAAAAAACTAAAGGAAAACTATTGTCTCAGTGAACCAAGCAGAGATTTTCCTCTTTGAAGGAATTCTTTATTGATCCAAATAAAATTTATGTGAAGATAGGAATTAGACTCCGAACATTAGAATAATGTAAAACAAGAGCTAAAATGTCCTATTTTGTGACCATAGTGTCCCAGAAGAGAAATTCTCCCTAACAATTTCTTTCATCTTGGTAGTGAGCCTAAATCTGACAATAAGAGAAAGTGCCATCTTTGTCTTTTCCATTAGAGTAATTCAGTCAGCTTGGGTCACCATCAGCAATATCTTAGCCTCCAAAACATTTCTCTTCCCCTGAATTCTTTGACAGTCTGAAAGCCTTGCCTTCTGCTAGGGGGGCCACTTTAGAGAGTTTGTCCACCATATTTTATGCTAAGCTTGAGCTCGTTTCAGAAATACACATACAAGTATGATTTATGCCTTCTATCAGTTGACTGCATATGTTTTTATCACACCTGATTCCAAATAATTCCAGCATTCTGTCAATCCCTTTTTAATAATTTGGGGTGTTGACCAGAGGATATTGATTTTCTTGTTATCCCAAGATCAGTGGAACCATCTGTAGCTTGAAGAGTATTTGAATTTTAAAATAATAATAGTGATAACAAAGGAAAGAAAGAAAAAGAGAGATAGAGAAGGAAGGAAGGAAGGAAGGAAGGAAGGAAGGAAGGAAGGAAGGAAGGAAGGAAGGAAGGAAGGAAGGAAGGCAGGCAGGCAGGCAGGCAGGCAGGCAGGCAGGCAGGCAGGCAGGAGGGAGGGAGGGAAGGAGAGGGAGGATAATTCAGAGCTAGATAGTTGGTAGAAAGAAGTAGAGAAAAGTGCTTGTCTTCTTTAAAAACCAACGATAATAAGATATAAATTACATAAATTAAAATGCACCTATTTTAAGTGGAAGAATTTCTATAAGTTTTGACAAATTTATTTATTGGCATATCCACCACCACAATTAACAGAACACTTCCCTCACCCCAAAAGGTTCCCTCATGTCCCATTATAATCTTCCCCACCCCTGCCCCAGGCAACCATTAATCTGCTTTCTGTCACTATAGATCAATTTTGCTTCTTGTAGAATTATATTTAATTAGAATAATACAGTATACACTCTCTTGTATCTGGCTTCTTTCATTCAGTATAATGTTTTGCAATTAATCTACACTGTAGTATATATCAGTAATTTATCCCTTCTATTGCTAAGTAATATTCCATAGTGTGAATATGCCACAATTGGTTTACCCATTCACCAATTGATGGACATTACAGTTTGGGGCTGTTATGACTGAAGCTGCTACAAACATTTATATACAAGTCTTTGTGTGGACATATGCTTTCATTTCTCTTGGTGAATATCTAGGCATAAAATGGCTGGATCAATATGGTCCTGACTTTTAAAAAGCCCATTAATGTTCTCTTAATCTTTGTTTTTTATGTTTTATATTGTCATTGAGCTTCCTCAACTCCCCCAAAAAGTATCTGCCTTCACAGAACATGAACAGAACTCCATGAAGAAAGGAAAAAGGAAGCAAAACAGAAGTTTATCCTATCAACGTTTTCTGCTTAGGTTGGTCTTGACCCACCTCTCCAGGAGAAAGCCTCAGAATATCCCAAAGAGTCTGTTGATCTCAACTACTCCTTCATCAGTGCAACAATCCCATTTCCTTTTCATGTGTTTATGCTGTGTTAGCTCCCAACATTTGGCTTTGGAAGGCAGAATGATTTCTTCTGGGTTTACAGTCACATAGGCCTAAAACCATTTTGCATCTCCTTACAAGAAATTCTGTTTTTTCTAAATATTTCCCTAATCACCAAAGATCTTAAATAAAAATATGTCTACTGTCTTTGGTGGTTTTAGTGTACAAAATGTCATCTATGTGCTATACCAAGTTAAGTTAATGAAAAATAGAAATAAATGTTTATATCCCAACACTTATATCATAGTTTTAAATTAACAAAGAGTGAAAAAAATTCTAAACATCAGTTAGTTCTGTTGTTGTATGTACGTACAGATTTTAAATACCCATAGCAAACCCTGACATCTTATTTCTGGAAGGTAAGATACTCACTAATTTGGTCAATAATGAGATAGTAAGGTTTAATATTTTTATTTTAATTATGAAGTACTAGTAGCTTAGTTCAGTTCAATGCTTCTAACGTTTCCAGGTTTTGGTGATGATGGTGGTTGTGGGCAAGTGAGGAGGCAGTTGGTAAAATACTAGCCTTTACTGCTACTTTGAAAATCTCACATTACATGAATGAAGAATGTTGAACTTTTTAGCTCACTTCAAAACAGTTGACTATAAGTACAAGTAAATGTGGTTTTCAGAAGAGTTTTAGGAACAAGGATAATTTTTTTATTATTTTGTAAATTTTTTTAATTTTTATTTTTTGGGGGTACATAGTATGGGTATGTATTTATACAGTACATGAGATGTTTTGATTTAGGCATGCAGTGTGTAATAATCACATAAAGAATGGGGAATTCATCTCCTGAAGCATATCCTTTGTGTTACAAAAAATCCAATTTTACTCTTTCAGTTATTTTATAATGTATAATTAAATTATTGTTGAGTATAGTCACCCTGTAGTGCTATCAATGGTAGGTCTTATTCTTTCTAACTATTTTTTGGACCCGTTAATCATCCCTATCTTCCACCCCCTTGAGCCCCCAATACTCTTCCCAGCCTTTGGTAACCATCCCTCTACTCTCTATCTCTGTGAGTTCAATTATTTTGATTTTTAGTTCCCACAAATAAGTGAGAATATACCATGTTTGTCTTTTTGTGCCAGGCTTATTTCACTTAACATAATGACCTCCACTTCCATCCATGTTATTGCAAATGACAGGATCTCATTCTTTTTAAGGCTGAATAGTACATGTGTGTAAGTACCAAATTTTCTTTATCCATTCATCTGTTGATAGACACTTAGGTTGCTTCCAAATCTTGCCTGTTGTAAATAGTGCTGCAGTGAACATAGGAGTGCAGATATCTCTTTGATAAACTGATTTCTACTCTTTGTTTCGGTATATACCCAGAAGTAGAATTGCTGGATCATATGGTAGCTCTACTTTTAGTTTTTTGAGGAAGCTCCAAACTGTTCCACATAGTGCTTGTACTAACTTACATTTTCACCAGTAGATACCGGGGTTCCCTTTTCATATCATCACCAGCCTTTGTTATTGTTTGTCTTTTGGATAAAAGCTATTTTAACTGAGGTAAGAGGATATCTTATTGTAGTTTTGCTTTGCATTTCTCTGATGATCAGTGATGTCATTGCCAGTCTTTGTGATTGTCCGTCTTTTGGATAAAAGCTATTTTAACAGGGGTAAGAGGATATCTCATCGTAGTTTTGATTTGCATTTCTTTGATGATCAGTGATGTGGAGCATCTTTTCATATGCCTGTTTGCCATTTGTATGTCTTGAGAATTGTCTGTTCAAATCCTTTGTCCATTTTTTAATTTTTTTTTAACTTTTATTTTACTTTCAGGGGTACATGTGTAGGTTTGTTATTTAGGTAGACTCATGTCACAGGGATTTGTTGTACAGATTATTTTATCGCCCAGGTACTAAGCCTAGTACTACATAGTTATGCTTTCTGCTTCTCTCCCTCCTCACAATCTTCACCCTCTGGTAGGCCCCAGTGTCTGTTTTTCGCCTCCTAGAGTCCATGTGTTCTTATCATTTAGTTCCCACTTACAAGTGAGAATATGCCGTGTTTGGTTTTCTGTTCCTGCATTAGTTTGCTAAGGATAATGGCCTCCAGTTCCATCCATGGTCCTGCAAAGAACATGGTCTCATTCTTTTATATGGATACATAGTATTGCATGATGTATATGTACCAAATTTTCTTTATTCAATCTGCCATTGATGGGCATTTAGATTGATTCTATGTCTTTGCTATTGTGAATAGTGTTACGATAAACATACACAAGCATGTGTCTTTATGATAGAATGATTTATATTCCTTCAAGTATATACTCAGTAATGGGATTGCTGAGTCAAATAGTAGTTCTGTTTGTAGCTCTTTGAGGGATCATCACATTGCTTTCCACAATGGCTCAATTAATTTACACTCCCACGAACAGTGTATAAGCGTTCCCTTTTCTCCACAACCTCTTCAGCATCTGTTGCTTTTTGACTTTTTAATAATAGCTGTTTTGACTGGCATGAGATGGTAACTCATTATGGTTTTGATTTGCCTTTCTCTAGTGATCAATGATATTGAGCTTTTTGCATATGGTTGTTGGCCACATGTATGTCTTCTTTTGAAAAGTGTCTGTTCATGTCCTTTGCCCACTTTTTAATGGGGTTGTTTTTTGCTTGTAAAATTGATTTTCTTATAGATGCTAGATATTAGTTTTTTTGTTTTGTTTTTCGTTTTTTTTTTAGATAGAGTCTCACTCTGTCACCCAATCTGGAGGGCAGTGGCACAGCCTTGGCTCACTGCAACCTCCACCTCCCTGGCTCAAGCAATTCTCCTGCCTCAGCCTCCAGAGTAGCTGGGACTACAGGCATGCACCACACACCTGGCTAAGTTTTGTATTTTTAGTAGAGACGGGATTTCATCATGTTGGCCAGGCTGGTCTCAAACTCCTGAATTCAAGTGATCCAACTGCCTCTGCCTCCTAAAGTGCTGCGATTACAGGCGTGAGCCACTCTGCCCAGCCTTAGATATTAGATCTTTGTTTGATGCATAGTTTACAAATAGTTTCTATCATTCTGTAGGTTGTCTGTTTACTTTGTTGATAGTTTCTTTTGCGGTGTAGAAGCTCTTAAGTTTAATTAGATCCTGTTTTTCAATTTTTGCCTTTGTTGCAATTGCTTTTGGGGTCTTCATCATAAAATTCTTGGCAAGTTTGATGTCCAGAATGTTATTGCCTAGCTTGTTTTCCAGGGTTTTTATAGCTTTAAGTTTTACATTTAAGTATTTAATCCAACTTGAGTTGATTTTTATGCATGGTTTAAGGAAGAAGTCCATTTTAATCTTCTGCATATGGGTAGCCAGTTTTCCCAGAACCATTTATTGAGTGGAGAGTCCTTTCCCTATTGCTTGTTTTTGTCTGATTTGTCAAAGATCAGATGGTTTTTAGTGTGTGGCATGTTTCTGTGCTCTCTATTCTGTTCCATTGGTTTATGTTTCTGTTTTTATACTAGTACCATACTGTTTTGGTTACTGTATCCCTATAATATAGTTTGAAGTCAGATAAAGTGATGCCTCCAGCTTTGTTCTTTTTGCTTAGAATTGCCTTGGCTATTCAGACTCTTTTGGGGTTCCATATGAATTTTAAAATAGTTTTCTCTAGTTCTGTGAAGAATGTCATTGGTAGTTTGATAGGAATAGCATTGAATCTGTAAATTGCTTTTGGCAGTATGGCCATTTTAATGATATTGCTTTTTCCTATCCATAAGCATGGAATGTTTTTCCACTTGTTTGTATGACCTCTGTTTTCTTTCATCAGTGTTTTGTTTTGTAGAGATCTTTCATTTCCCTGGTTAGCTGTATACCTAGGAATTTTATTATTTTTGTGGCAATTGTGATTGGAATTACATTCCAGATTTGGTTCTCACCTTGGATGTTGTTGCATAGGAGTGTTAGTGATTCTTGTATGTTGATTTTGAAGAATACAAATTGTATGAAGACTCAGCAAAGTGAAATGTTCCAAATGTTTGAATCTATAGATTGTAGCTATGTGAGTTCAAATTCATAATCATTCAAAGGTATAGAAGTCATCAATTATTACTCAATCAGTGTAAGGAGAAACACAGAATGTAAGTTTTGTATATATAATCAGGGCAGGGAAGCCCTTCGCAATAATGTAGCCTTCCTAAGCTTTCAAATATTTTATTTTTAAATTGTCATATAGTAAAATGACTTTTTTAATATGCAAGTCCATAAATTCTAACACATGTATACATTTGTGTATTCACCACCATAATGAAGACACAGAACATTTCTCTCACCACCAGGATATCCCTTGTGCCATTCCTTTGTTATCACAACTATTTCACACTCCCCTTCCATGCTTCCACGAAACCACTGATCTATTTTCCATCCCTATAGTTTGGCCTTTTTGGAATATCATACGCAGTTGATTCTCAGTTGTTATCTTCTATGAAGTTGCTATGAACACTGAATTAGCAAATACTAAACTATTGACTTTGGGCTAAACAATGAATCTCTGATCACAACATCTTCATCAACTTATCAATACATAATCTTATTTTATATGTGTTTCTGTTTAGATATCTCATTCAGTATACTGTTGTCCCTCAGTATCTTTGAGGGATTCATTTCAGTACCTCCCATGGACACCAAAATCTGTGAATGCCCAAGTATCTACTATAAAATGACGTAGCATTTGCATATAACCTACTGCACATCCTCCTGTATGGTTTAAGTAATTTCTAGGTTACTTACAATAACTAATATAATATAAATGCTATGTAAATAGTTGTTATTCTCTGTTGTTTAGGGAATAATGACCAAAGAAGTCTTTATATGTTCAATACAGATGCAATTTTTTTTCCAAATATTTTTGATCATTGGTTAGTTCAATCAATAGATATGGAACCCACAGATACAAAGGGTCTACTGTAGAATGTTGATTCATTAACATTGAACTCAAGCCAGTAGCACTGTAACTCATGCCTGAATGAAAGCTTATCTAATACACATGTTTTCTCCGTAAGGCACATCACAGCCTTCTTGCACTTAGGAACACTAGACAACATTTCAAAACTATGCTTGGGGGCCAATTTAAACAGCAAAATCACCAACAGAATGGACAAAAATGCAAAAATATATACTTTGAAAAGGGCACTTCTTTAGGATGAGAGCTGAAACAAGAAGGCAGAGTATTGTCTTATTCTACGTCAGCTGGGAATGTGCTCTCTGCACATGTCTACAAATGACCATGAAAATGTCCCAAGTATACATTTGGAGTTACAAATATTTTTAGTGTGTAGGTGAATGTGTAAATTTAGAATTCGTGAATAATGAGGTTCAACTGTAAATAGAATCATACAAAATGTAACCTTTCTGAGGTTGGCTTTGTTTACTCAGCACAAGGCTTTTGTGATTTAACTTGTTCCTTTATCAAAATTTCATTCTTTTTATTGCTCAGTAGTAGTTTATTGTATGAATTTCCTTCAGTTTGTTTGTTTGAAGGACATCTAGAGTGTTTCTCATTTTTGACAACTGTGAATAGAACTACTATAAACTTGTGTACAGATTTTCGTGTGGATGTAAGTTTTCATTTCATTAGGGCAAATATTCAGTAGTGGTATTGTGGGATCAAAAAGCATGCATATCTTGAAATTTATAAGAAACTGACAACCAATTTTCCACAGTGGCTGTATCATTTTGCATTTCCATAATCAATGTATTAGAGTTCCAATTGCTGCACATCCTCTCCAAAACTTGGTATTTTCAGTATATTTTTACACCTAATGGGTGTGTAGTGGTATCTCCTTGTGATTTTAATCAGTATATCCCTGATTGATAATGATGTTGAACATCTTTTCAGCATTCTGTTGGAAGCGTCTGTTGATAGATTTTTCTTTGTGTAAAAAATGGGCTTATTTGTTGGCTTTGAGAATTCATATATCCTGGACATAAATCTTTTGTTGAATATAGAATTTGTGAATATTTTCACCCAGTTTTTTATTTTCTGAACAGTGTCTTTTGCAGAGCAAACATTTTTAATTTTTATGTCCAATTTATTGATGTTTTTGTTTTTATGGCTTATGGTTTTGGTGTCATGCTCAAGAACTCATTGCCAAATCCAAGATCACATGGATTTTCTCTCTCTCTCTCTCTCTCTCTTTTTTTTTTTCTTTTGATATGGAGTCTCCCTCTGTCACCCAGGCTGGAGTGCAATGGCATGATCTCGGCTCACTGCAATCTCTGCCTCCCGGGTTCCAGTGAGTCTACTCCCCTAGCCTCCCAAGTAACTGAGATTACAGGTGCCTGCCACTATGCCCAGCCCAGCTTTTTTTTTTTTTTTTTTTTGCATTTTTAGTAGATACAGGGTTTCACCATGTTGGCCAGGCTGGTCTCGAACTCCTGACCTCAGGTGTTCCACCCTCTTCGGCCTCCCAAAGTGCTGGGATTACAGGCGTCAGCCACTGCACGGCCTTCTCTTTTTATTCTAAAATTTTTATACTTTTACATTTAGATCTATGTTTCATTTTTAGGTTAATTTTTTCTTTAAGACAAGGTCTTACTCTGTCACCCAGGCTGGAGTGCAGTGGCGTGATCATGGCTCACTGCAGCCTGGAACTCCTGGGCTCAAGCAATCCTTCTCCCCAACCTCCCGAGTAGCTGAGACTACAGGTACATGACACTACACCATGCTAATTTTTTTCATTTTTATTTTTTTGGAGATGGGGTCTTGCTATGTTGACCAGGCTAGTTTCGAACTCTTGGTCTCATGCAATTCTCCCACCTCAGCCTCCCTAAGTGCTGGGATTACAGCTGTGAGTCACTATTCCTGGCCTCTATATATTTATTTTATAAAAGATGTAAAGTTTAGGTTGAGGTTAATTTTTTTTAACTTTTATTTTAGGTTCAAGCTCACATGTGTACATTTGTTATATCGGTAAACTGCATGTCATGGGGTTGTGGTGTACAGATAATATTGTCACCTGGGTAATAAGCATATAACGTGATAGATAATGTTCCTGATCTCCCTCTTCCCACCCTCCACCCTCAAGTAGGCCCGAGTATCTCTTGTTCTCCTCCTAGTGTCCATGTGTTCTCGTCATTTAGATCCCACTAATAAGTGAGAAAATGCAGTATTTGGTTTTCTGTCCAGTGTTAGTTGACTTAGAATAATGGCCTTCAGCTACATCCATGTTGCTACAAAGGACATGACCTCATTTGTTCCTATGGCTGCATAATATTCCATGATATATATGTACCACATTTTCTTTATCCAACCTGCCGTTGATGGGCATTCAGGTTGATTCCACCATGTCTTTGCTGTTGTGAATAGTACTGCAACGAACATATACTTGTATGTGTCTTCATGGTAGGATGTTTTATATTCCTTTGGGCATATACCCAGTAATGGGATTGTTGGGTTAAATGGTAATTCCGTTTAAAGTTCTTTGAGAATTGCCACACTGCTTTCCACAATGGCCGAATTAATTTATACTCTCACCAACAGTGTATAAATGTTCCCTTTTCTCCACAACCTCTCCAGCATCTTTGATTTTAGACTTTTTAATAACATCCATTCTGACTATTGTAAGACAGTATCTCATTGTGGTTTTGATTTACATTTCTCTAATGATTAGTGATGTTAATTAAGCATTTTTTCAAATGCTTTTTGGCCACATATATGTCTTTTCAAAAATGTCTGTTCATGTCCTTTGCCTTCTTATTAACAGAGTTGCTTGTTTATTGCTTGTAAATTTATTTAAGTCCCTTATAAATCTGGATATTGACCTTTGTTTTGTATATCGTTTGCAAATAGTCTCTCCCATTCAGTAGGTTGTCTCTTTCCTTTGCTGATAGTTTCTTTTGCTGTGCGGAAGCTCTTAAGTTTAATTAGATCCCATTTTTTCAATTTTTGCTTTTGTTACAATTGCTTTTGGGGTTGCATCATAAAATTCTTGGTGAGTTTTATGTCCAAAATGGTATTGCCTAGGTAATCTTCCAGGGTTTTATAGTTTTAGGTTTTACATTTAAGTCTTTAATTTATCTTGAGTTGATTTTTATATGTGGTGTAAGGTAGGAATCTAGTTTCAATCGTCTGCCTATAGCTAGCCTGTTATCTCAGTACCATTTATTGAATGGAAACTCTTTTCCTCATTGCTTGTTTTGTCAGCTTTGTTGAAGATCAGGTGGTTTTAGGTGTGTGGCCTTATTTCTGGGCTCTCTGTTCTGTTCCATTGGTCTATATTTTTGTATTTATACTAGTACCATACTGTTTTGGTTACTGTAGCCCTATAATATAGTTTGAAGTCAGATAATGTGATGCCTCCAGCTTTGTTCTTTTTGCTTAGAATTGCCTTGGCTATTCAGACTCTTTTTGGGTTCCATATGACTTTTAAAATAGTTTTCTCTAGTTCTGTGAAGAATGTCATTGGCAGTTTGATAGGCATAGCAATGAATCTGTAAATTGCTTTTGGCAGTATGGCCATTTTAATGATATTGATTCTTCCTATCCATGAGCATGGAATGTTTTTCCACTTGTTTGTATGACCTCTGTTTTCTTTCATCAGTGTTTTGTAATTCTTGTTGTAGAGATCTTTCATTTCCCTGGTTAGCTGTATTCCTAGGAATTTTATTCTTTTTGTGGCAATTGTGAATGGGATTGCATTTCTGATTTTGTTCTTGGCTTAGATGCTGTTGTTCTATAAGAATGCTACTGATTTTTGCATATTGATTTTGCACCCTGAAACTTTGCTTAAATTGTTTATTAAATCAAGGGGCTTTGGGCCAGAGATATAGAATTATGTCATCTGCAAACAGGGATAGTTTGACTTCCTCTTTTCCTATTTGGATGCCTTTTATTTATTTCTCTTGCCTGATCGCTCTGGCCAGGAATCCCAGTACTATGTTGAATAGGTGTGGTGAGAGAGAACATCCTTGTTTTGTGCCAGTTTTCAAGGAGAATGTTTCCAGCTTTTGCCCATTCAGTAAGATGTTGGCTGTCGGTTTGTCATAGATAGCTTGTATTATTTTGAAATATGTTCTTTCAATGTCTAGTTTGTTGAGGGTTTTTTAACATGAAAAGATGTTGTATTTTATTGAAAGCCTTTCAGAAAAAAAGCTAAAATAGTAACAACCACATTCTCGGACCACAGTAACAATAAAATTGCTCAAAACCATATAATTACGTGGAAATTACACAACCTGCTCCTGAATGACTTTTGGGTAAATAATGAAATTAAGGCAGAAATCAGGAAATTCTTTGAAACTAATGAGACCAAAGACACGACACACCAGTATCTCTGGGACACAGCTAAGACAGTGTTAAGAGGGAAGTTTATAGCGTTAAATGCCCACATCAAAGAGTTAGAAAGATCTCAAAATAACAACCTAACATCATAACTAGAAGTATTATATAAGCAAGAGCAAACCAACCCCAAAGCTAGCAGAAGACGAGAAATAACCAGGATCAGAACTGAACTGAACAAACTTGAGCATGAGAAACCATACAAAAGGTCAACAAATCCAGCAGTTGTTGTTGTTGTTGTTTCAAATTAATAAGATAGATAGACTGCTAGCAATACTAATAGAAAAGAATGAAAAGCCAAATAAACACAATTAGAAATGTAAAAGAGGACATTACCACTGAGCCCACAGAAATACAAAAAACCATCAGGGATTACTGTGAATACCTCTATGCACACAAACTAGAAAATATAGAAAAAAATGAATAAATTCTCAGACACATATAACTTTCAAAGACTGAACCAGGAAGAAATTGAATCCCTGAACAGACTAATAAACGAGTTCCAAAATTGAATCTGTACTAAAAAGCCAACCAATCAAAGAAAGCCCAGGATGAGATGGATTCACAGCCAAATTCTACCAGATATATAAAGAAGAGCTGGTACCCCTACTGAAACTATTCCAAGAAATTGAGGAGGAGGGGCTCCTCCCTAACTCATTCTATGAGGCCAGCAAAATTACGATACCAAAATCTGGCAGAGACACAACAACAACAACAACAACAAACTTCAGGCTAATATCCTTGATGAACACAGATGCAAAAATCCTCAACAAAATACTAGCAAACTGAATCCAACAGCACATCGAAAAACTAATCCACCACTATCAAGTAGGCTTTATCCTTAGGATGCAAGGTTGGTTCAACATATGCAAATCAATATACGTGATTCATCACATAAACAGAACTAAAAACAAAAACCACATGATTATTTCAACAGATGCAGAATAGGTTAATATTTTTGCCTATGGACATTTAATTGTTCTAACACCCTTTGCTGAAAAGATTATACTTCCTTCATTGAATTCCTTTGCACAGTTGTCAAAAATCAGTTGGGCACATTTGTGCAAGTCTATTTCTGGCTTCTCTATTCTGTTCCATGGATCTATGTCTATCATTTTGCCCATACAGTACTACCTTGATTATTGTAACTTTATAGTAAAGGTGAAAATTGGGTAGTATGATTCCTTTCAACTTTTTTTTTCAAAATTGCTTTAGCTATTCTTTTTACTTCACATTTCTGCATAAATTTTAGAACATTGCACAAATATACAAAAAAATCCTTTTGGGATTTTGATCACTATTGCATTAAATCTACATGTTATGTGGGGAGAATTGATATTTTCATTATGCTGTTTTCTAATCCATCATATGATATTTATTTATAACTTCTTTGATTTCTTTCAGCAGTGTTTTATAGCTTTTAGTACATAGATCTTGTGCATGTTTTGATAGATACACACCTAAGTGTTTAGTGTTTTGAAGCTTTTGTAAATGGTATTATTTTTAAATTTCAGTTTTTCGTTTTACTTTGCTTGTTTATAGAAATGTGATTTATTTTTATTTGCTGACCTTGATTTCCATGACCTTTCAAAATTTACTTATTATTTCCAGAAGGTTTCTTTGGGCAGATTTCTTGGAATTTTCTACATAAAATGTATCATATTAACCGCAAATAGGGCTAGTTTAACCTTCTTTCCAGACCATTTGCCTTTTTTTTTTTTCTCACCCTATTGTAAAAAATAGGGGTGGTGAGAGTGGACAGCATTCAGCCTTTACACATTTCGATGTTAGTTGTAGGGTTTCTTTCTTTCTTTCTTTTTTTTCTTTATAGATGCCCTTTATCAGGTGGAGGAAGTTTACTTCTATTTCTAGTTTGCTGTAAATAGAATTTTTTCAAATGCTTTTCTGCATTGATATGATCATGTGGATTTTCTTCTTTCAGTTGCTAATATGATAGACTGCATTGATTGATTCCCAAACATTGAACAAGTGTTGCATTCTCTGGACAAATCCCACTTGTTTCTGGTATGTTATTCTGTTTATATGTTGCTGGATTCAATTTGCTCTTTTTTAAAAGTATTTTTGTTTTTGAGAGAGATATTGGTTTTTAGTTTTCTTCTAATGTCTTTGGTGTTGTATTAGGATAATAGTCTCATAAAATGAATGAGAAGTGTCTCTTCCTTTTATATTCTGTGAAAATTCTATTCTCTGCAAACTTAGTATTATTTCTCATTTTAATGTTTGGTAGAATTCACCAGTGAAATCACCTGAACCTGGAAATTTTTTTTTAAGAATTTGTTTCTTAACTCTAAAATAAATTTCTTTAATAATTATAGAGATATTTGGATTACACATTTCATTTAGTGTAAGTTTTGGTAGTTTGTGGATTTAGAGGAATTGGTCCCCTTCATCTTGGTTTTCGAATGTGTCTATGCAGAGTTGTTCATAGTGTTCTTTTATTTATTTATTTATTTTTACCATTTGCTGGGTTTGTAGTGCTATCTACTCTTTCATTTCCAATACGCATAATTTGAGTCTTATTTTTTCCTTTGTCATCCTGTTAGAGGTTTATCAATTTTATTGATATTTTCAAAGAATCAGCTATTGGTTTTATTTTCTTATTGTTTTTTTGTTTTTATTTTTAAATTTTCAGCTCATTATTTTCTTCCTTCTGCTTAATTGGGTTTATTTTGGTCTCCTTTTTCTAATTTCTAAGGATGGTAAACTAAGTTATTTCTTTGAGACTTTTTTCTTCTCTAATATAAGCCCTTAATGCTATAAATTTCTTTCAAAGCACTGCTTTAGCTGTAGTGCATTTTAATTTTTGTTCACTTCAAAATATTTTATAATGTCTTTTGAGATTTCCTCATTCACCCATGGGTTACTTGCAGGTATATTGTTTAACTTGTGTTTGGAGACTTTCCCATATTTTTCTGTTAACTGGTTTAATTCCATTATGTCTGAAGATATGCTCTGTGATTTTGATTCTCTTAAATTTACCCCATCTTAACTTTTTGAATTGTCATCTAGCCAGCAATCTCTACTCCAGTGAAACAACTGTTCTAAATGTGGAAATGTATACTGGAATAAATTAAAATCAGGGCAATATTATACCTAAGTCTCATTGATAAAGATGCTTTTCTAACATATATTTATAGTGAAAGTGAATTTGTTTTGTATTTCAATCCCTAACTGAAAAACTTGAAAGTAAATTTTCATTTATTAGAGGCCATTGATTGGAGAATCACATGGATGATATTATTTTTGTTTGTGAATTGAATTCCCATTTCACCCCACTGTCACCCTACCCATTTTAGCTAGTAGGAAGAGGAACTTCATGATAACATTTTTAAAACAATTAACCTTGAAACATTTTCAGGAATAAAGATTTGCGGTGAATGTCCTGGAGAGAGATTTTTCTCTGTATTATGGTAGCATTTTCCTCATTGCAGGCTTTTCTACTTATGATTTATTTGTCACCAGTTTTAGATATCCTCGTATGTCCTCCACACTGCTTCAAAACCCACTGAGTTGTTGGGGACAATAGAATAGAATAAAAGATATAATGATACGTGTGGGTGAGATTTTAATCTGGAAATTAATAGACTGTAGTATGCATTTTTCTCGAGTGAAAACAAATCTTTCTCCAGTGTCCTGTGCTTTCCCTATCAACAGACTCTTACTTCCTAATCCATAGATCCTAAATTTCAGTCTAAATAAATCTGACATTTCATGTATATAAGAGTCATCCTCAGATATTTAGGAATCAGCATATTTATTTATTTATTTATTTATTTATTTATTTTTTGAGACAGAGTCTCGCTCTGTCCCCCAGGCTGGAGTGCAGTGGCGCGATCTCGGCTCACTGCAAGCTCCACTTCCCAGGTTCATGCCATTCTCCTGCCTCAGCCTCCCAAGTAGCTGGGATTACAGGCGCCCGCCACCACGCCCGGCTGATTTTTTGTATTTTTAGTAGAGATGGGGTTTCACCATGTTAGCCAGGATGGTCTCAATCTCCTGACATGGTGATCCGCCCGCCTTGGCCTCCCAAAGTGCTGGGAGTACAGGCGTGAGCCACTGCAGCTGGCCAGGAATCAGCATTTCTAAAAAGAACCAAGGGCATTCCTCTCTGGACCACATTATGAAAGGCCTGGCTTAATCAACGTGTGGGTTATTAATACTCCCAGGTAAGTGGTTATCTGGAATATGCTCAGTTTGCCTGTTCCACTGCAATCACATTTCTAGTATTTCCTGCTATAGTTGGCAACTCTTTGTCAATAAAATTATATGAAGAATAACTATCATGATAACAATTCAAACCTACTGGATTTAATAAATTGAGTGGCATCTCACAATCAATGAGAGGTAGAAATCGGTGGATAAATATCCAAGCCTTCCCATTCCTAGAAGGGCAACTTTGGGCTTCATTCTACATGGTTTCTAAAAGTCTTTACTGGGATTCACCTTTAGTAGCTTCCCTATGCAAGGAAAGAGAGCTTCTTCCTGTCTGGGTCTGCTTCAATAATATTTCATGGCTACTCTCATCAAAGAATTTATCTTTCATTTCACTGAGCTTTACCTGTGTTTTTAGTGAATTTTCTTTTGTTCTGACCTCATTCAAGACAAGACTCATGATCAGAATTCTTTTAGTAAGATTATAATTTTGCCCTTTATTTTTATCTTTCTTTTATCTGAACAATCCTGCTGTTTCTTCTCAGTTATTCTACTGACAAGGTTTAGGCTTTAGTTAGTAAACCATTGTCACAGTAAGACTGTATAATAAACCAACCCAAAACTCAGTGGCATCCAATGATAAATATTTATTCTTATAGTCATGGATCTGCAGTTTGTGGATTAAGCTAATCAAGGTGGGCTCAGTTGAGCTCTGCTTTAATCTGGTATTTGGTTGAGTTTGTTTCCTCACTGTAAGTTGAACTCAGGTCTACTCCATGTTTGTTATGAGGTTTCAGCTGAAGGGAAAGTAGCTACCCAAGACATTTAACGCCCCGTACTTGTCTTCAAATCAGCTAACATTTCACTGGCCAAAGCAAATCACATGGCCAAGCCCCAAATTAAGGTGTGGGAGAATGTACTTTTCCATGGCAGGAGAGAGGATGTAAACACCACCACATGGGGGTCAAGAACTGTGGCCAATAGCTCAATGCACTACAACGCTCTTTCTGTTGGGGTGATAAATGGTCTTTTTTAGTGGTTCTCAAAGTGTAATCTTGAAACCTGTTGGGATCCCCAAGAATATTTTAGGGATCTGCAAGGTTAAAACTATGTTCACAATACTAATAATGAGATGTTATTTGACCTGTTTATCCTTATTCCTTCACGAATGTACAGTGTAGTTTTCCAGAGTCTACAAGATGTGTAACATGATAGCAATTGAATGCAGAAGCAGACTTAAAAATCCAGCTGTCTTCTGAGGGGGCAGACATTAAAGAGATTTGCAAGCCAGGAACAGTGACTCACACCTGTAATGCCAGCACTTTGGGAGGCTGAAGCAAGAGGATTGGTTCAGCCCAAGAATTTGAGATGGCCTGGGCAACAAAGTGAGATCTCATCTCTACAAAAAATAAAACAAACAAAAAAATTAGCCTGGCATGGTAGTGCACATTTGTGGTCCCAGCTACTCAGGAGGCTGAAGTAGGAGGATCCCTTGGGCCTGGGAGATCAAGGCTGCAGTGAGCCATGATCAATTGTACCACTGTACTCCAGCCTGGGTGATAGAGTGAGACCCTGTCTCAAAGAAACTAAACAAACCAAAAAAGAAGTTTGCAAAATGTAAAAAAATACCACTATTCTTGTAAATTATTTCCAGATATATGGCAATTTTTATGAAAATATATTTATGTTAATAAGCAATGGCTCTTTAATTATCATTTTAAATGAATTTACAAATACATATTTTTAAAATTTCTGTTTTAATGTTAAATACGGTAAATATTAATAGATACCATCTTTATAAACAAAAAGTCTTTGGGATTTTTAGTGATTTTTTCCTTCTTTTTTATTGCAGTAAATAAAACAAATAGCATAAAATTTATTATCTTAAACATTTTTAAGTGTACAGTTCAGTAGTGTTAAGTAACTTCACATTATTGTGAAACAGATCTCCAGAACTTTTTCACCTTGTTAGTCTGAAACTCTATACCCATTAAACAACAACTCCCCTTTTCCTCCTTCCTCCAGCCCCTGGAAAACCCATTCTGCTTTCTGTTCCTATGAATTTGACTACTTTAGATACCTCGCATAAGTGTAATCATATAGTATTTATTTTTTTGTGACTGGATTATTTCACTTAGCATAATGTCCTCAAGGTTCATCCATGTTGTAACATGTGACAGGGTTTCCTTCCTTTTTAAAGCTGAAAAATGTTCCACTGTATGTATATACCACATTTTGTTTATCCATTCATCTGTCAATGAACATTTGATTTGCTTCCACCTCTTGGCTACTGTGAATAGTGCTGCTATGAATATGGGTGTGCAAATAGCTCTTCAAGATCCTGTTTTCAATTCTTTTGGATATATACCCAGAAGTGGGATTGCTGGATCATATGGTAGTTCTATTTTTGATTCAACAATTTATTTTTAACTAAACTTTTTATTTTGAGATAATTGTAGATTCACATGCAGTTTAAGAATTAATACAGAGAGATCTATGCATCCTTTACCTAGTTATCCCCAAGAGAAACATCTTAGAAATGATAGCACAATATCACAAAGAGGACATTGACACTGATACAATAAAGATACTGAACATTTTCATCATCACAGTGAGCTCTCATGGTTCCCTTTTATAGTCAGACCCACTTGCCTTCCCATCCCCTTTTTAACCTGGGCATTGACAGTTTTCTTTCTGTACTTAAAAAACGGTATGTCACTTCCTGCTGTTCTCCATGGTTTCTGATGAGAAATGTGCTGTTTTTCAAATTGTTTTTCCCCTGTTTGTGATTTGTTGTTTCTCTCTTGCTTTTTTCAAGATAATTTCTTAGTCTTTACTTTTCATCAATTTGACTACATGTCTTTTGCTAGATTTGGGAAGTTTTCAGCTATTATTTCTTTTTTTTTTTTAATTTTCCAAATGATATATTTATAATAGCCAAACTCAATGAAATTGGAATCCATAGAGGTTTGAAGTGAGATATAGTAGTAAATACACTAAAAAAGTAAAATATATAATATTTAAGTACTTCTTCAGCTTTGCTTTCTTTCTATTCTTTCTAAGATTCAGATGACATCAATGTTAGATCTTTAATGATCATCTCACAGATCTCTGAAGCTTTGTTTGCTCATTTGGTTTGGGGGTGGCATTTTTGCTCTGTGTTGTTTGGACTTGGTAACATACATTGTTCTATCTTCCATACACTGATATTTTCTCTTCTGTCTCTAGTCTGCTGTTCAGCCCATCCCCTCAGTTTTTTTTTTTATTTTAGTTTTCGTACTTTTCAGTTCTAAAATTTCTATTTAGTTCTTGTTTATATCTTCTATTCCTTTGCTGAGACATTCTATTTCTTCTTTTGTTTACAGCATATTTGTACTTGCTCATTGAAGCAATTTATATGACTGCTTTAAAAATCTTTATTGGATAATTCTAACATTTCTGTAATCTCAATGTCTGCATATATTGTATTTTTTAATGCTTAATATGTTTATTTTATAAAGATGATCTTTTAAAAAGCCACACATATAAATTCTATTCTATCTTGATCTTTTTTCTAAAAGTGGGTAAAATTAATATATCCTGTATTTCTCTATTTCACTGTGGAGCAAAGCAATCATAATAGGTCTTTTTTTTTTTTTTTTTTTTTTTTTTTTTGAGACAGGTCTCCCACCTATTGCCCAGGCTGGAGTGCAGTGGCACAATCATGGCTTCCTGCAGCCTTGCCTTTCTGGGCTCACATGATCTTCCCATCTCAGCCTCCCAAGTAGCTGGGACTACAGGTGCACACTGCCATGCCTAATTTTTGTATTTTCTGTAGAAACGAGGTTTTGTCATGTTGCTCAACCTGGTCTTGAACTCCTGGGCTCAAGAAATTTGCCTGCCTTGGCCTCCCAAAGTGCTGGGACTATAGGTGTGAACCACTGTGCCCAGCCTGGGTCTATTTTTTTAATCTGAAATAATGTTCATTGCTCCTCACAGTCATGAAAAACGTTAAAAACCTTATCTTCTCATAACATATTAATTCAAACTAGTGTAAGTAATACTTAGGTTTAAACATTTTTTAATAAGCTTCACTTTTTAGAGCAAAAAATGTGTTTTTAGTTCTAAAAGACAGAATACAAAAGAGGTGTTTTACCACCAAAAATAAGAAACTAGAAGTTTTAGGTTCACAGCAAAATTGAGCAGAAGGTACAGAGATTTTCATACATCCCTGCCCTCATGATCACACATGCATAGCCTGCCCATTGTGACATCCCCCACCACAGTGGTACGTTTGTTACAGTCGATGAACCTGCACTGACACATCACCATCACCAAGAGTCCATAGTTTACATTAGGGTTCATTACAGGTGTTGTACATGTTATGGGTTTGGGCAAATTTACAATGACATGTACCCACCCTTATGGTATCATAGGGAGTCGTTTTACTGCCCTAAGAATCATCTGTGTGCCACATATTTATCCTTCTCTCTCCCTTTACCCCTATTGATTCCTTTTTTTATATCCAGTTTGAGATTTTTTTGGGTTGCAGTATAATTTCTTATTTTTTTTCTTGAAACCTGGATATTTTGGGTATTATGTTATGAGACTCTGGATCTTATTTAAATCCTCTATTTTAGCTGTCTTTTTTTGACATTGCTTTGGCAAGGAAAGTGGGGATGCCACCTTTTTACTGCCAAGTGGGGATAGGAGTTCCAGCTCCCCACTAGGACTCCAGTGCTATCTCCCTGGCTGGGAGAAGTGGGAGTACCTTGTTACTATTCCTTTTGCACCTTCCACTGACATAATTGGGTGGGGGTTTGGGTGGCTTTGTCACCACTGAGCAGTGATAAAAGTCTTGACTGTCCAGTTGGCTCTCTTCTGACAGCACTCCCTGGGGACACTGGGGAACCTTTTTATAGCCTGTCAAGGGTAGAAATCTAATCTGGGCTCCCCACTCAACTTTTTTGGCCTGGGTGGAGGTAGGACCGCAGTTTTTCTATGGTGTTTGGCTAGAGTAACATAGTTATGGTCTAAAAGTTTTCTGTCTTGCTAAGCTGTCCTTTTTGTTTTCCTTCAGTTAGAGAGAACAGGCTTTGGGAGACTTTCTTTGTCATATCCATTGCTATTTCTGGGTTGCTAGCCTCTTCAGCTTCAAGTCTAGGATGGATGAGGCAAAAAGAAAATCCGGGGCACTTATCACTATGTTGTTCCTTCAGTCCTGAGGTCCCTACCTGGTCTCCCTTCTTCTTGTCCACTTTCAGAGTCTTTCAGTGCATGTTTTATGTATAATGTTCAGAGCTTTTTAGTTGTACTTAGCAGAAGGAATAAGGAAAAGTATACCTACTCCATTTTCCCAGAAGTGGAAGTCTCAATAGCTTTTAAGAATGTAAAGAAATCCTGAGTCCAAAAGGCTTGACAACTGCTGGCCAAATTCAAAGGTTCTTAGGTATTAAATGTTATAAATATGTAAAAAAAAAAATAAAAATCTTTGAAGGTGGTCTCAGTAAGAATACCTTCTACTCATTGCACCACATAAAGACAGTAGAAAACAAATGACCCTCTTATAACTGATCACCATCTTTTCACAGAAGAGGTGTTTTACCGCCAGAAGTAAAAGACTAAAGGCTCAGAAGTTTCAGTCCTTTCAGATGCACAAATTTAGCACTGTAAAAAAATTGACCTCCATTGTCTTTTTATTTTTCTCAATTCTCTCTGGTCCAGTGGAAACCCAGCTTTCCTTAGACACGTATGAAGAGGCAAGTATGTGGGAACTCCTGTTGTAGTTGGCCTTTCTGGAAATGGGAATTTTAAAGTAACCACCTGGCTCAAAGTAAGGAGAGTATACAATTTTGTTAAATGAAATACTCTCCAGATTCATTCTGTGAGGCTTGCAGAGAAGAGTATCTTTTCACACTTGATCTGTAAAATCAAGTTGCTTATTCTGTGCAGGACACTATACCACATACTCCCAGATTCTGGAATGATTGTCCAATATGGTGTTACATTAAGATCCATGAGGAGGATTACAATTTGTGAATATTTTTGCATAAAATTTTATTATATCTTTCTCATGTTTTCCTCATCTTTTTTTTTTTACCAGAGGCTATCGTGATGAGTGTATTTTTAGCAAATAAATAAATAAAATTCAGATAAATATTTAGCCAATCCAGACAGAATTAGTCCATGCAGCTGCTTTCTCCTAGACACACTGACAGCATTACTCAGTCTCTGCAGGTTTCATGAGCCAAAAAGTTAAGAGAGATGAAGGCAGAGCCCTTTGTTCTACATTGGTTCTCCAGTGGTCAGTAGAACATTTCTCCAGGATATAGCACCCAAGCACTGAGTGTAAAAAAATAGCCTTTCTGAAATCAGGGCTGGGGGGAGGGTTCTTTGTGTAAGAAGGAATCATTTAAATCCTCGTGGTCTTCGTTTACTTCAATGGAACTCTCTCTAGACTGAATCATTTCCCGAAGGACCATCAAGCCAAGTGCCAATTTAATCTCACATCCTCAAAGGAAAAGCTTACAGTTGTCAGTGGCGCGTCCTTCTCAGGATGGAAATAAAACAGCTCTAGCTTTCTGCTGGGCCAGGAAGCATTGATTGCAGGAGAGAGCAAATGCTCTCATAGTCTAATCAATCTCACAGAGCAGATGGATACAGCAATTAGTGCAAAAACAATTTTGCCAAGAATATTAACACTTCTAGAGTTTATCAAGAAGGGGTGAAGTTTCTACTCAATAATTTTCTAAATTTATAGAATATTTACTGGTGAGCAACAGGGTGTAGGATCTCTGATCTCATGCTCTTGTGTAGGCCAGTGTAATTAATAGAAACACAAAAATTAGGTTCTTCATACACATCAAGTGAGATGTAGAACTGGGAGTGAAAGAGTTTTCTGATTAATATATGCTCCAACTCTTCTGAAAAACACTGAAATGATTATTTTGTTTTGATACAAGTTATTCAGAAAATTGCTTTAATGTTTTACCTTTGCAAACTTAGGCACAGCTTAATGATCTAGGGCAGAGGTTGACAAACATTTTGTGTAAAGGACCAGAGAGTAAATATTTTAGGCTTGGTGGGTCATATGGTCTCTTTCACAACCACTCTTAACTTTGCTGTCATAGCACAAAAGCAGCCATAGAGATAGGTAAATGAATGGATACGGCTGTGTTCTAACAAAACTTTATAAAACAAGTGGCAGGCCAAATTGGGCCCATGAACCAGAGCTTGCTGTTCTTTGATCTAGGGCATTATCATTTTATCTCCTCTAATATTATATAATTGATGCTGAAAAGCATGGGTTTGAACTGTGCAGGTCCACTTACACATGAATTATTTTCAATAAAGATACTGGGATTTTTTTCAATATTTGCAACAATTTGAAAAAACCTGAAGAAGAACCACATAGTCTAGAAGTAATGAAAATATTAAGAAAAAGTTAAGTATGTCATGAATGCATAAAATATATGTAGATACCAGTCTATTTTTATCATTCCCTACCATAAAATATATATAAATCTATTTTAAAAAGTTAAAATTATCAGAACCTAGGAACACAAACATAGACTGTACATGTGCCATTCACAGTCCAGAGAAATGTAAACAAATGTAAAGGTGCAGTGTTAAACCATAACTGCATAAAATTAATGGCAGTCCATACTGTACCCCTGTAGCCATTGTGGTGAACTTACATGCTTCAAGTGTTTGCTTAAAACACCATGTGACACTAATTAATCACCTTCATGTGATCTGTTCCTCTCTCCGGTAAATTGCATCTCAGTAAAAAGTGATCTTTCGCAGTTACTGTGTATTTTTCATGATGTTTAGTGGAATACTGTAAATCTTGAGTAACATGGGACACATACAAAGTGTCACTAGTGATACTAGAAGTGCTTCCAAGAAGCACAGGAAAGTGTTGACATTACAAGAAAAACTTAAATTGCTTGATATGTATCATAGATTGAGGTCTGCAGCCATGGTGGCCCAGCATTTCAGACAGAGGATTCATCTTGTGAATAGATTGTAAACTTATGACATCAATAAATACAGTACATCACTAAAAATGTGTTTTCCTTATGATTTTCTTAGTAACATTTTCTTTTCTCTAGGTTACTTTATTGTAAGAATGCATTATATAACACATATAACAGGCTAAATAGATGTTAATAGACTGTTTATGTTATTGATAAGGCTTCAAGTCAAAAGTAGGCTATTAGTAGTTAAGTTTGGGGGGAGTCAAAAGTTGTAAGTGGATTCTTGGCTGTGTGAGGTGTTGGTGCTCTTAACTCTGTCATTGTTCCAGGGTCAATTGTATGTATAAATACATTCTTTCTCCAAAATTAGGGCATTTTATAGAAAGCACCAAACTTATAAATAGGTAATGTCTTTAGAATCATTACAAAATAAATTTCTATGTGGTTCCTAGAATTTGTTTTTCACTCATAATATGAACACATGCGGCAGGTATGCTTCCCCTTTGAGTAATTGCGCTTACCAGCCAAAGTCTTCCTATCATCTCTCCAACACACCCTTCATGCTTCTCTTCCTGTGTCCCTCTCCCTTTTCCTAGCTCTCCTATTCTTCTCTTAGTTTTATTCTTTTGCACAATTTTCCTCCTACTCCCCTTACCATATTTCATCTTAATTTTGGTTAAATAGGATTTTATGAATTAGCCTGACAACCTAATCAGAAGCTGATTCCTTGTGGCAAGTCAGGATAGAACAGTGAGTGTAGGGTGAAAAGTACAACTGCATTTTGAGAGGTGAACAGCATAGCCACTGGGGCCAGTTACATAACCTTTCTGTGCCTCAGTTTTATCATCAATAGATATAGTGATCATAATGTAGCTACCTTCCATGGTCTTTTTACAGAATAAGTGAATTTGTATTGTAAAGGACTTAGAACAGAGCTCGCACTTAACTTCAGGAACAAAGCAAGGATATCTGTTCATACTATCTATCTCTACTGAACATTTTACTAGACATTGTAGGAACTAAAAAGAAAGAAGGATTTTGATTAGAAAGAAGAAATAAAATTGTCTTTATTCAGAGATGACATTATTGTTTATGTAGAAAATCTGATGGTGAAATCTAAAAGCTATTAGAACTATTGAGTGAGTTCAGACTACGTTGTAGGATAAAAGCTCAATATACAAAAAAATCAATTGTATCTCCCTATACTAAAAACAAAGAATTAGAAATGAAAATGTGTAAAAATATCACTCACAATCAAATAGAAAAATGAGATAATTTAATATTGATAATAATATGAAATAAATCTGACAAAGATGTGCTAGAACTGTACATGGAAACTATAAAACATCGCTGAGGGAAGTTAAAGATTTAAATAAATGGAGAGATGTATTGTGTTTATGGGTCTAAAGCTTCAATATTGTTAACATGCCAATTCTCCCCAAAATGATCTATGGAGAGTGAAAGCAATCTCAATCAAAATCCTGTATTTTTTTTTTCTTTTTTTAGAAATTGACAAGCTGAATCTAAAATTCATAATGAAAGTGCCCAGAATCACTGAAATAAGTTAGAAGAAGAAGAAGAAATATAGAAGACTTGGGTACTTGAATTTAATATTCATTATAAAGCAGATCAATGATTTCATGGGGATGGTGATTGATGCTAATGGGAAGGATAGGAGGGAGGGATTAGGGGCACAAGGAAACTACTGGGGTGATGGATATGTTCATTATGTTTCCAAGTTG
Organism: Nomascus leucogenys; assembly: GCF_006542625.1. Lineage (NCBI taxonomy): Eukaryota > Metazoa > Chordata > Mammalia > Primates > Hylobatidae > Nomascus > Nomascus leucogenys. The sequence goes on from NC_044388.1 coordinate 23,658,913, forward strand.
TGTGCATGTATGTATTTGTATATATATATATACACAAACATTTCATGTATATTTTTCATATATATGTCAAAACATCAATTGTATACTGTAAATATGTAAAGTTTATGTTAATCATACATCAATAATTTTGGTAGGCCCCTCTAATAAATTGTGTAAGATCTCATGATATTCATTTGTGTGTGTCAAGCTTTCCTTTTAATTTGTTATTTTCTATTCAAGTTTGCATTAATTTTGTTGTATTTTTTCTTTTCGATTCTATTGCATTGCAGTATATATGAAAGACTTAGCAAATTCTTTTTGTAATAAGATGTACAACAATGTTATATTTCAACAGGACCATGAGATGTGATATTTTAAAGGCCAGCAAATACCTCTTTGAATGTCAATTTAGAATGCCTCACTGAGAGGACTGTCCATAGGATGTAGTTCTCATTCCCATACAATCTGTTCAATGGTTTTTCTAATTTGTCTAATTTAATTCATTCATTCATTCACTGAACATATTTCTGTGGCAGGATTTGAGTGATATAAGTACATGATATTGAATTTACTTGATCTTATATGGTTGATTATAACTGTAGTTTAAGCATTACATGAACAATTTTAGACACTAAATAGCAAGTCCTACTGATGTTAGATGCAGTTTCATTTCTATAACATTTCTTCTTAGATGCTTGGTAGAATAATTTATTTTCAGAATCATCCTGACACATTCTGACATTTAAGTAGTTTGATTTTATATGATGTATTATCCTTTAAAACAATAGGACAAATGCCAAATGCCTGTATCAACTTCAGTGTTTACAGCACAGAATTATTAATGAAATTTAGTTCTTCATTTGAAAAATAAGTTTGCTGGACTGTACCAGTTGGAGTGTGGATTGGGCTAGGGCCTGCCCCTAGCCCAATCCACGTAGGCCCAAGGGATATAAAACCCAGCACACCAGCAGCCCTCTCTCTCTTCTCTTCCTTCTCCACTCGATACCTCCAATAAAGATCTCTTGACCGCGACCGGAGTAGTTTGGTCTCCGCCCGGCCCCTTTCATTGGTGCCGTGACTCGGATCGGGACTCCCCACCCCCCTCGATGGGACCCCGATCCCTTTCGGGCTCAGTCCAGACCCCGGCCGGTCTTCGCTCATTTTCCTGTTCGCCGACCTCTACGCCCAACACCTGTCTCATCTCAGTAAATCTCCCCTTCCGGTGTCCCACACCAGTCGACCGGCTCCCGCCTCGGCTGCCCACACGGCTGCCGTAAATCCTATTTTAGACTCGGCCTCCAGGGAGCAGGGTTCCCCCCTTTTCCTCCTCACTCTCAGGCCTGGGCCCCTTCCCCTTTCTCGCTCCGAAAATCCTGGTACCAGGTGGCCCACGGCCCTCGGCCTCCTAGAGGCCCTCAGTCCTTTCGTTTCGGTGATGACCGACTCGAAGGGTCCGACTCACAGCCTGGTCATCGGCTGGTAGGGGACGCCCTGCCCAGCCCTTTGCCATATATTTCCGTAAACCCCCTCTTCTCATAATGGGAGCCTCTGCATCCCTGCCGGCCGACTCTCCTTTACAATGCCTTTTAAATAACTTATCAGCCCTTGTTTTGGCTGCTGATCTCAAACCTACACGCCTCATTAAATTGTGCACTCAAAACTGGCCCACCCACCCCCTAGACAGATGGCCCACTTATGGGTCCTTTGATCCCATCCTTCTCCGGGATCTCTACAACTATTGTGAGTGAACAGGAAAATGGGCAGAGATCCCTTACGTTCATGGCTTCTTTCTTCTACGGGACAAACCCAACCTCTGCCTCCCTTGCAAGCCGCAACACCTTATCGCTGCTCTCAAGCTACCAACCTCTCCTTCCACTCCCAACTTTGATCCGGCCGACGAACCCCCCCCATACCACCACCCTCCACCTCATCTTCCGGTCACCGCTTAACCGGTTGAAACCGGCTACCAACCCGGACCACACGAAGAACCAAACTGCTTACGCCCCGCTCTCATGCATCGCCTAAGTCCTCTTCTCTGGCTTTCCGCCTCTCACATCTTTTTTTTTTTTTTTTTTTTTTGAGACGGAGTCTCGCTCTGTCACCCAGGCTGGAGTGCAGTGGCGCGATCTCGGCTCACTGCAAGCTCCACCTCCCGGGTTCACGCCATTCTCCTGCCTCAGCCTGTCCGAGTAGCTGGGACTACAGGCGCCCACCACCACGCCCGGCTAATTTTTTTTGTATTTTTAGTAGAGACGGGGTTTCTTCGTGGTCTCGATCTCCTGACCTCGTGATCCGCCCGCCTTGGCCTCCCAAAGTGCTGTGATTACAAGCGTGAACCACCGCGCCCGGCCCTGCCTCTCACATCTTTACATTTTCCTCCGCCGGCGGGCCCTCTTCCCAGCCCTATTCTCACTATGATAGAAAACAGCTGGGACCCTCTCTTCCACGTGTTCCACTTCGCCGTCTGGCTCCCACATCAACAAACACACTCCCTTCCTATATTATACCACTAAAAACAACACCTCCTCCTGAGCCATACATATCGACAACCCCGCCGACCCGGTCTGGGGCCAGTCAGTTACAGGAGGCATATATCCCAGCAATGCCTGGGCATATCCAACCCAAACCATAACTATTTCCCGTTCCCTCAAACAGTCCATCTCTAACCAAACTTTTAACCAGCTTCTCCTCAGAAACTACCAGCTCCTAGCGACTTGTGAAGACACGGCAGACTCCAGAGACAGTCTCACACCCTGCTGACCTCTTAAACGGCCAACGACTGGCAACAGATACCCAGGATTGGCGGGGGGGGGGGGGGAGGGGGGAGGGGGTAGGCCTGCCCCCGCACCCTAAATTAACTACCATCTTCTTTTCTCTTCGGGCAGACCAAACTCTACCCCTAGTACCCGAGATGGCTACAGCAAGCCGATTCTACCAATTCTTAAACACCCTTCGCTCAGACAGCTGGCTCATCGCCAACCCATCCCTGCCCCTCAACTGGCTCACGGCACTGGAGGACAAGGAACATTCATGGACTTCACGTCTAACGAAGTCTTCATGTATAGCGCCCTATTGCTTGGCCTCATACTCATACCGTACCCCATGCACAACCCTGACAGTTCTCCCTGTGCCCTCTCCCCACAGCGCCCCCACTCAGCAGGAAGCAGCCAGATGAACCACGACGCCCATATTCCCCCATTTAAGAAAACAAAAAGGGAGGAATGTTAGGTAACCTGGGGTACCTTAAAATGGCACCGTACCTTAAGATGCGGCCGGTTCCAGGTTCTTCTCCCCTCCTTGACCGGGCACTGTCTGAACCAGCCAAAGGAGGGCCAATCAGAAAGAAGCATCTCCTGCTTTCCCTTGGGCCCGCCCCTAGCCCAATCCACGTAGGCCCAAGGGATATAAAACCCAGCACACCAGCAGCCCTCTTTTCTCTTCCTTCTCTGATGGATACCTCCGATAAAGATCTCTTAACCGCGACCAGTGTAGTTTGGTATCCGCCTGGCCCCTTTCAGTTTGAAATACAGTAATTACCAAATCCAGTTAAGTTTTTATTATGCTATTTCTATGTCTTGAGGCATACACCCCTGTTTAGAGATTTTTCTCTCCAGGCTAAGATTTCTGTTCTTTTTTATTTAGCCTTCTTGGGCATGTTGCAAATATTCTACCTAGTTGTGTTTTCCAGGTCTATTGTAGTAGAGCCAATTCTTCATTTTCTCTGCTTCTCACCTGTTTTTGTCTATTTATTTGTGTATAAGATGTCAAAGGAAAATGAAAAGTAACACCTCAAAATACCACCTTGAAAAGGAAAGTGCCAACAAATTCTTTTCTGCACCTGAAGCTTTTAATTCTTTAATCCACCATGGAATGTTGCTTAATTACATATTTTATTATGCATAACTGAAAATTATGTACTTTAGTTTCAACAATGATATGAAAGCATGTATTGTTTATAAATAGAGACTGGTTTGTCTCTTTTTTTTATATTACAAATATTTGTGGAATTCTCACATGTTCTCCTTCTAAAACTTGGCTTTTTGAAAATGCTCACAGAGCTCTGAGAAAAACTTCAAGTTTTAATGTTTTCTCTAGAAATCAAAAAATTCATTTCTTAAAAAAAAAGATGATGTCATAACGACATTATGGGTAAAAACCATTGAACAGTTTAAAGATTTTTGTAGAAGTTTTATCTTCATGAGTTTCATGAAGTATTTATTGATGAAAAAATGTTAACAATTGTTGAATTAGGTGATAAATTCATGGGAATTCCTTGTCTCTACTTTTGTGTGTGTGTTTGAAATTTTCCATAATAAAGTTTGTTTTTTAAAAGACATTTAGTGTGTATAGGTCTTTGGAGGTCACTATTTCATGATGAAATAGTCCATACACTTGATTTCAAGTAGTTAGTGATCAAAGTCTTCATATTAGCAAAATATGCATTATAATATATTTCTGAAAATTTTGAATTGCCATTAGGTTTTTGTGTGTGCATTTTTTTTTTGCATTTGAGAGAGTTTTTATTAGGGAAAAGAGAGAAATGTGTAGACGAGTTTGAGACAAATGTGGCCACTTAACAGCTAAACAAATCAGTTAACCTACTTGAGTTTCCCCTCCCTTGTCTTTGAAGTGAGAATGTCAGTGCCTGCCTTAAATACCTCAAGGTGGAATGGAGAGGTTTAAACAAGATATGTTTGTGGCAGTGCCTAATAAAATGAAGCATTCTACAAATGTTTTTCCTATATTTAAAACATGTGTGAGGATGGTGCTAAGAAGGGGGCCTCAGAAAGAGAAAGCCTTTGTACTAGATCTAGCGAAACAAATGTTTGCAAATTCCCTTTGGAAACAAAGGCAGAATAGATGAAACCTGTCCCTAGATTAAGATGCTCTTCAACAGGTTTGTGCTCTGGACAAATGTTCATTTTGCATCACATTGCCACAGACTAACGAATAAACATATTTAAATATTTGAATATTCTTCAACATTCTCATCTAACAGGTATTGTTGGTTCTCCTGTGAAAGGAAAATCAGAGTAGCACATGGGACATCATTGTGTCAGGTGGGGGTGGTGGTGTAAGGGCACGCATTAAAGTGTCATTGTAATGAAAATTTTGTATTTGAGTACCACAAAAAGCAAGTATTTCTGATTCAACTCACAGTAAATAATGTTCAACGTTTACTTTGTTGCAAAATATGTCACTTCGGCGTTTCTTTCCAAGTGTTTACTTTGCATAACATACTGCTCTACTGCATTCGCTCATCAACCACTATCATAGAGAACAGTGCCCAAGTCAAGTGCTTTTGATCACAGTAAGTGTATTAGCAGCTGAAAATAATTGTTGGGAAAAGGTAACCACACAACCTTGGTACGAGGCAAGAAGCTGTACTTGAGTTTTGGTAGTGTTCTTTTGGTAGAATTAAATTTGGAGATATACGCTCTCTATAAGTAGGGTAATATAAGAAAGTCTTAAAAATGTGGCTCATCTTTTAAACATTAATTTCAAACTACTTTTATTTAATATTTGGTATTGTTAAACAGGTATAGTATTCAGGACATACACCTTCTACCACAATTTCTTTAATTAGGGTACTTTATATTTTATCAAAAATGTGCATATTAATAGATTGTAGTTTAGCCTTTGTCAAAAGACATGCAAGTATTTAGTATTTACATTAAAAGGATTGCCTCAGAAGAAACATTGAATTCATAAGCCCTCTTAAAAAGTCAAAAATATGCATAAGGAAGACTAGTATTGAAATTTTCTGATGTTTTAGATATGATTAATATTTTGGACCTCCATTGGTTTCCACACTATCATGCAAATTTCCAACTTGCTTTAACACAACAGTTCTATCAGCTATATTAGAGGGAATACACATTTTAATTGCTCTTTTTGAAAATATCACCAGGCAGTTCAGAATGTCTCATTTATTGAGAATATTGTGACAATCAAAGACCTTAATATCAGCCAGATGCTAACAATTGGGAATAGGGCAGAATTTAATAATGGAATGTATGGGATTCTCATTTTTACTCAATCTTGAACCATTTGAGAATGTTTTCTATTCAAGCTAGTATTTTTAGATAAACACAGATATAGATATCGCTACTTTGAAAAAAATCACTTATTTTAAGCTCAGAATTTCTTAGTACTAAATGCTAACCAATACACATTGTATACATAATATGTACAGACTTTGTTACCAAGCGCCACACAACTAGGACATACATATTAGTTACCTTGGTTTTCAAAGGTTATGTGTCAACTCTGCATATTGTGTGGCAAGGAGATACTATCAACATTTTTTTTGCATAATGTGCAAGTATTGTATGGCCACAGAGTGTAATACAAATTAGTGGCAAAGTGCTGAGTGAAGGGAATCCATGACAGATTCAGATGCACAAGGTTGAATATTACCCGTAAACTACCTGACTCTGCTAAGGTCTTAACAGCACAAAACGCTATGTCATGCCTAGCTTTTAAAAGTCTCTGAAATACTTGGACACAATGAAGCTTGTTAAAGGAATTTTACCATAGCCACAGGTAACAAGAGGAGGATTGGCATGAGCGATAAATGACAGTGGGGGAGCAATATGGAAGATCATCTGGGCAAGTCTTTTCTAAAATGTGCCATCTTCCCTGAAAACAATTTTGCTCACTCCATCCTATCAGTTTATTAACATGTGCTTGTGTGTGTGTGTGTGTATGTGTAGGGGGGTCATTTAAAATATCAAATTATCAAAACCACGCTGACTTTTAAAAGTTAAAAAATCTAAGTGGGAATTTTGTTAGCATTGTTATGTTGATTACCAAACATCATTTCACTGAAAACTTTATTTCAAAATAATTTAGGTTATTAGGAATGGGAAAGTTATAAGTTATTTGCAACCCAATTTCTCCTTCCAAAAAAAATTACTGTATTTCATACCTATTTGACACCTTGTATTAAGGGTTGGGCTGGTTAAAAATAAAGGTTATCAATTCTACTCTGCTGTATCCAGCCTTTTCCCTTAAACTTAGGGGATATAAGGAAGAGGAAGATAACTTCATGGCACTCGAGTTTCTATTTTATTTCCTATTTTTTAAATACATGAAACCTAGTTTCTATTTTCTTAATTCAAATTCCTTTGGCTCAAATTATTACTTTTCTGAACTCTAGTGAGCTCTTTATTTAGTTTTCTGAACTCTTTATTTAGTTTTCTTACTAAATAAAAAGTGGCAACTTTTCAGTATAATTTTAAGTTTGCAACAAACCAGCTGCCTTCAGAGGAGCTTAGCTGTGCTTCAAAAGTAAATGGAACTTTAAAGCTTTATTGAAAGTTTTCAATGATTCCATTTCAGTTTCTAAAGTACAAGTTCAACATTAAAGCAGCCCAGTTGCCTACCAATAAGCTCATCAGGGCCTGAGAAGATGGTAGGCAGAAAGAGAAGGGGCAATTGCAAAATGGTATCTCAAGCAACCCAGATACCCCTACTGGCATCTAGGAAACAAAGTGAGGAGGCAAATAAAAGAAAAATCACCCCAAACTGTAATGCTGGCCTCAATCCTGTGACCATTAGCACACCTCATTTTATATTCTGGCATTTTACTATGTTTAATGTTGCAAGAATTTTGAAGATTGTGTTTAAATACCAAGTGTGTTATCCTATTTTCTTCATGTAGCTCTTATAGTTATGACGTACACTTATGAGCTCAGTTATTAACTTATTCCACTTATAACTTGTAAAAAAAAAAAAAGCTAAGGGGTTTTTATACAGAAGGTCAATTTTTCTCCTACTTATTTTGTTACTATTAATGGCCTTTAGAAATATTTGTACATTAGCTTAAGGAAAAGCGTTGCTATAAATGAAGTATTGCGAAATAAGCACAGATGAATCCATTCTAACAACATAACTGCTAGAGACTGGATTTGTTTTTGTTGGAGAGTCTTGACCATCCTATCTCTACTTATTAAGCAAAATGTTAACCAAAACAGGTTATTTTCATTGTGAAATTTCATACCTATTTAAAAATGAGCATGTGTTTGTGATTTAAATTTACAGTGTTTCAAGTAACTTGTCAATTGCTCTTTCTAAAATCAGTAAAATAACAAGTATTAACATGCACCTAAATGAGAGGGCCATCCTTTGACTCTTTAGTTACTTCACATAAGCAGACAAACCCTACCATGTCATACGATACAAACAATTTTAATTGTGTAGTTACAGTCAATAACCACTCCTAGTCAGAACATTTCTGCATAAAGAAAATTGTGATACACTTATAAAAACAGCCAGCTGTAACAAAATAGCTGGTGTTTTCATAGCCATAAACTCATAAAAAAGAAATACACCTTTATACAGAAATTTTATACAGATGTAGCTTTAAAATTGATTGTAAACCAAAGGAAGACACATTGCAAACATCAATTATTTTCACATTAATTGCATAATTTTCTAAGGTGATCTATTAGTTTTATTTACCTAAGCTTATTTGCATGATAGTAAAAATTGCATACAACAATAAGAGTGAAGCTTATAGTATGAATTGCTTGGATAACATAGAGCACTTTTTATAGGCAACTGTGTAAAGCACATTTTCTCTATTTAAAACTTTTAAGACACTTTGTTTTACTGCCCATCAAAATACATTTATAAATAGAAAAGAATCAGTATGGTAACAAGAGAAGCAATATTACATTTAACGGAAACTTCCAAAAAATTAATTACAACATGATGCTGCAGGATCTACAAATAAATAATGAGGACTAAATTGTGTTTCACATTTTCTTTTCCTTTTTTTAAAAAATCATGTAACAATGAGAATGAAAAAAAATTACAGTGAACTTTTATTTCCAAAATAAAAACAAATTTGAATTACGGCAGTGCCATATAATACAAGGCATTTGTTGGCATATGTCATCTTTAAACTGCATTCCACAGTCTATAGTTCTTTTGTAACATACAATAGAGTAACAAACTCTTTTTTCCTTTTTTTTTTTTAAATAAGGGGCGAGTTTCCAAAGATCAGTGTGGAGTGCTACAGAAATAATTATAGGAGAGGAAATCATAATCACAGAAGGTATAATGCTTGTTTGAGGCTCCAGAATAAGAACAAAAAAAAAAAAAAAAAAAAAAATCACTGGTTTCATGCTTACGGGGTACACACTTTGGTGCATCCCGTGAACACAAATTTTAATACCAAACAATCCTTGATGCTTCACCTGGGGCTGCCAAGCAGTTTGTAAAACAGAGTAAAACATTTAGTGCAGTCTGTATTATCCTTTTCCAACTTTTCTGTTTGTGCAAGTTTTTGAAGATTCATTGGCCAAACAATGAACAACAAAGGTTTTCTGAGAGAAGACAAGGTGGACTTTTTCATTTTGTTAGTAAATACCAGTGGCACTGTTGAACGAAACAAATACTTATATCTCAGTCTTTCAAATCAGCATTAATGTCTGTGTTTCCTTCCACTGACAGCTCTTCTTCTAGTTTCACTGAAAAAAGGGTGTTAGTATTTTTATCTTGGACACTCTCTTCCAAATCCTTCAGCAGCTCCTCTTCTTTATATTCTGCCACATCGACCTCTAAACCGGAATTGTCCTTCAGTTTGCCGTGGTGCTTGAGATAGTACCGCTGGTTCTGAAAGAACTTGATGATGGTGTACTTGGGAAGGTCGAGCTGGGCAGACAGAGTCTGGATGGCCTCTTCGTCAGGGTACAGGCCTACGTCTTGTATGAAACTCTGGAGGATTCCCAAGGCTTCCACTGAAATTTTTGTTCGTGGCCGGGTCTTCTGTCGGTTTTCCTCATCTGACTCTGCTGGAGAGGCCACCGTGGGTTGCCGTGGGGGGAGCCGAGGGCCTGCCTGTGGCTGCTGCTGTGGCTGTGGAGGCGGCGGTGCCTGCTGCTGCTGCTGCTGCTGTTGCTGTTGCTGCTGCTGTTGCTGCAAAGAAACAAGGAGACAATCAGAGCTCTGCTATCGTGGAGTTCCACACAAAGCCGTCTACAATCAGGAAAAATGTGGTCCCGGATCCTACATATAGCTTCTTTGATAGGGATGAAGATTTAGAACGAAAAGGTAGGCCAGCGAAATGGCCGACAGCATTTACAAAAAAATCAAAATGATATGACTAGGAAGGGATGAATTAATACAGCTTTGGGGGGCTACTGCACTTACTTATCAGAGATCAGCAGAGGAAGTGAAAACTCAGTGCTCTGAAAATGTGAGCCATAAACTTCACTAGAAGGATACGCATCAAAGGCGAAGACAGCACATCAAATTATGATGTAAATAATTAACAAAGATTTAAAATGAAGATTGAGAGGAAAGAATTTCAAAGACATTTCAGAAAGGTGAGCTACAGAGCAGTGGAGAAAGAAATTTGTGTTCTGCTCCATTTCATCGGATGGCCAGGAAGAATAGAAGATGAGCTTACGCTCTTATTCAGTGTTATCTGTCATGAGACTAAAGGATTTCTGATATTCTCACACTTGTGAATTTTCTATCAGACAGTTCCAATTTAATACACACACAATTTCTTACCAAATTGCACTAGGCTGACACTGCAAGTTTTTTTCTTACCTCAAAAGGTTCAATCCACCATATGACGGCTAGCGAATTGTTTTGTCTATAGTAAACTCAGATGTGATTAAGATTTAAATTTAGTGTATACAGACACTTTTTCATAATTAGTATATGTATATGTGCTACAATTTCCATACACAATTATACATAAATATGTGACACATGCACATACTGTACACTCGATATCCATAATTCTTATCAGCAAAGCAAATCAACCTAAGTGGCAAAATATTAGAATGCTGATACCGTGTCTATGCATTTCCTTTTATACCCCTAAGAAGCAATTTTATTAAAAACAATTTATATTTTCAAATAAGCACTTTTTAAATTTATTAACATATATCTTTCTCTTTTTTGTTTTTGCTAAACAGTAAGTTTTTCAGGCTTTTCACGATTATTTTAGTGCTTGATATCCTAAAGGGAAGTTCTTTGTCAACTTGTTTTATCTTTAATACACACTTGAGAATTTTTTTATCCTGGTAGATAAATAACTTTATTAGTTTTTAGTTATATGTATATATCTATATACACACACATATATAATTTTTCACAGAAATACAAAAAAATTGCAGAATGCAGGTGATTCAACAGAGGTAGAATTTTAGGACTCTGGAAGGCAATGGCATTTTACTTTAAAAGAGAGCTAAAATCATCCCCTTTAACAAAAATAAGCTATACAACTCAAGTTCAATGACAACACGCTTTCTAAGCAACTGGGGCCCTAAGAGCACTAATGACTACCTGATCCCAGAACTTTTCCATCTAAATTCACAGAAGAGTGTCTTCAAGAGATGAATGGTGACAAGTTCCATGACATGACAAACAAAGCATAAGGCTGCATCTGCTGGCACAGTGAGCTCTGCCCACGACCATGGTTAGTAGGGTCTTTACAGGTTTGAGAATCCTGACCTGGGGAGCAGCTCTTTAGGTCACTCCCTCTCTGTGTCCCCTGCTGGCATAGGTAACTGTGCCCGCTCACCTGAGGCGCAGCACCGAGCCATGGTGCAGGGGTCGGCAGGCCTGGTAAGAAAACGCCTCTAGACTCTCCTTTCCCAAGGGTGGTGGGAGAGGGGCTCTAAAGGAAAGACAAACAGATATGACTCACCCCTAACCTACATTCTGTAAAGTGTGGGGAGACAGCTATTAAATACAAGGTGAAGGAAGGGCCAAGGACTGTAAAGCAAGATTCCAATTAAGCTTCCCTCCCCTCCTCTTTCTGGACAGAATCCAATGTATAAAATTGTGATTCTACAAACTTCCTTTATAGCAACAGCGGTTGCTCTTTTCCTCAGGGGCACTGTGGTATTAATTAAAAAATAGGTGGTGTTTTAAATTGTGATTTTTAAAAAACACACAAAAATTTGAAGCTCTTAACACAAAACCCAATACCAACAAAGACATATTTGCCAAACGAGTGTAAAAAAGGGGTTCCTGTTGCTTTGGGGGTTGGGAAATGAGGAAAGAGGAACACAATACATATGTTGGAAAAAGTATGTTAATTTTCATTTTATCCCCCTGAGCAAGATGGCAGTGTATTGTTATCTCTTGCTAAAAAGCCTATGGTTAGACTGGCAGGAGGAAGAGAAACGCTAATTTCCCTGCTAAGTTTAAAGCTTTATTTACTTACTGCTATATTGAATTGGCCAAAGTAAACGAACCTGAATCTGCTCTGCTGGAACATGGATAATGTGGGGCGGCCTGTCGCCATGGTGATGCACGGCGTTGCTCTCCTGTTCATAAATGGCATCACGTTCTGGCTGAGGAAGACTGAGGAACCTTCGGATCATGGAGAGGTTCTCCCACAGGGTTCTGTTTTCTGGAGAAGGATCTTCTTTCCAGCGTAACAGCTCGCACAACCATCCCTTAGAGACAAGGGCATAATAGGTCAGTTTGTGCCTATGAGAGGGGCTGGCATTTTCCATTAGGAGCTAAAAAGGAAAAACCCTATGAATTAACTTTTTCATAAGCTCAGAACACACCACTCTGCTTTAAAAATTGTTTTTAACTTGTTAAGAGAGGTTATCTGTGGCTGTCAAGGAGGCAGACTGTTTCTAATCAAAGTTCAGATTTGCATCTCAAAGGAGGGACATATTTTTTCAGACTCTGAGGGTAAGAGAGCATTTATCACAGGTTTTTTAATATATGAAATAGGAGAAAAACAAAGTTGATGTGCTTCAGTCTTGCACAACTTTGCTATCTGATGAGTGGCTGGCCATCTGAGGATACTGAAGTGCCTAAGGGGGAGGACAGATTTTAGAAATAATTTTTTTCTAAAAGGATTTCCTAAGCTTGTAATTTTTGGATTTGAAAGAAAACTGTGTGTGAATATTTATGTGTGTACATGTATGAAACAGAAAGGACAGGTGCAATTACACCAGCAAGTATGTTGTCCAGTATAAGGCATGATTGGAATGGGCACTACAGGAATTTGCTATGAAAGAACTCTCCAAAAAGAGACACTGGAGTCCTATTTTTCCGCCTGCTGCAGTGGGAGCATATGATTTGTCAGGCAAGAATTTAATAGGTTTCTTGGGCTAAGAGAGAAGGAAATGTCCAATGACTGCCAAAATCTGCACCTCTCTGATGCTTCCAAGGCCCAGTTTTTTACCCTGAGGTTATCTATCAAGAACTGAATGACCATGAGAATACATTTTCCAGTCATCTCGAGGCTTTACCTTGGCTGCCATGATAGACACTAAACAATGGAGTGAAGGGGAAGAGTGAGGGTGTCTGATCCAGACCCCCACCAGCCAAGGCAGCTACCCCTCAGCTGTTCTGCTGCCTGCTAATACCTCTCACCTGCACTCTGCTCTCAAAAAATGTCTTGAAGCCATCTCTACACTTCTTCATTGACCTCCTCACCCCGGGTGACCAGTGACTGGCTGACCCAGTGGCACAAAGTCCTGCCCCTGTTTCTGAAAATGGACAACTTACTCTACCCTTCAATTTACTCTCTAGAGACAGTCATCCCCATTCTTCTTGCTCCCTCTCCCATCACTCTGGGGCTAGATTTTGCCTGAGACCACATCCTTACGGGACCTCTTTCTCTTCCCTATCCTCCTCCTTTCTTCCCGGGACCCTCACCAAATCATGATCACCTGACTCCCCATCCTAGGCTCTGCATTTAGGGAACTTGATCTAAGACAAAGACATTGCTCGGAAATTCTAAATAAATTAGTCGGATGAAAATGGAAGTACAGTTTTTTTTTAAATTATGTAATTTTTAGATCTAGCCAAGGAAGGTTTCGTTTCTTATGTTACCAGGGGTGAGGCCAGAGGATGGCATGACTTGCCTTCCCTTCTCAAACTGAAGTCATTAGAGAGAAAATTCTTCAACTACAATATATATAGTGGAAAGAAGCATGGCCTGTTCTCCCAAAAATGGCCTACTTGAAATATTTCAAAAGAAAAGGCATAAAACTGACATATTGGCTTCCTAAGGTCTATCTGCTAACCAGCTCATCGTGACGACTGCTGTATCTCATGACATCTACTAGTATTCCTACTCAACAGGTCTTTTAATTAAGCAAATACATGCATGGGATGGTCTTGTAACCATGCACTCATTTGATGCCATTGAATGCATAATTCAAGGTTAAGACAGCAGGCAGTAAACTGAAGATTTACCTGAAAGACTGTTAGCTAAATAAAACATAAAAATCATTGTGATGGCAATGTCACTGAATTTGCTTCTCTTCTAACCATGGCAATTCTATGTTTATTTCCAGAATACTATAATATGACATATTTCAGCTCTATTTATGTGAATATATTAACTATAAAACTGTATGTGAACATCTGAAGTATCTGAGACCCACTTGCATATGGTGCCCTGCAGATGTTTACTTAGCTTTTACTGGTAAATATTTGCCATCTGAATTAGGCCATGAAAATATACATTTTCCTACAACTAAGCTATTCTTTATACTTTACCTTTAAATTTTGTTGCTATGTATATTTTAGATACATTATCTTCTGGTAGGCTTGAATATTAACTGTGGGTAAGATTACTTTCCCACTCCCCCTTGTCTGCCTCCTTTAGCTATCATAATTGACAGACCCCTCTACCCAAACACAGCAAATCACAGTTTTATATACCTTTCAAAAGAAGTTAGAGGTTCATAAAGAACACAGAAGATTTTTTTAAACTCAGCTAGTATTCTACTATTGCAATAAATGCTAAACATTGAGCATCTAAGAATTTTTTTTTAGAAATAAATGCTTGTAACTAAAAATTGCTAAAAGTTAAATTAAGAATGATTCATGTAAGAAAAGCTTCTTGGAGAGAGCTGAAAAACTCCAGTGATTTTTCACATCCTTTAGAAACTTTTTAAAGTAATGCAGAGATCAGTTAGCACTTGGATATATGTGAAAAAACATGTGGATCACAGATGTTCTTTGGAAAAGAAAATCATTAGTTCTTTTAAAATGGCTAATAATGATAGCTAATTCCTAAACAATCACACTCATGCTGGTTTAACAAATATTTCAGAAAAAGAGCCCCGACTCATTCAACAAATATTTTGCTCATATTGTCACTTCTGTGTCTCTAGACTTACGAGACAGATCCTTATTTTTATTAATTGCCCATGACTAACATAACATTTCCAGTAGTTTGCTATTAACCTCTGCCCTTAAATAATACTTCTAATTCCTTATCTAAAAATAATTTGATGAATTATAAGTTGAAGCATGTCTCCGCTAGCCTTTCAAGAAATGCGATGATTTTAAGAGACTGAAATCAGATGCTTCTTAGAAAAATATTTAACGGTGCAGCTGGGAACTGTTAGCTCTAAAGGATATTCCAAAAAAATTTAAAAGGGGGAGGGGTTGCTTCTCTTGATGTGCATTGCTCTTAAAAAAATAATGGAAAACAGACATTTTGACACATTAGCTCTCTGTCAGTGTAGAAATAAATTGGCTCATTCCCAATTTACACTGGCAAAAATAAGATAATTTATTCTAATGCTATTTAAATACCTTGGAATATTTTGACTACCTCAAATCCTATTGATTGTTACTCTATTAATAATGACAGTAATCTGATTTATGTTTTGCAGAAAATGACTAAAGAATCCAAATGCTTTCTAATGCTTCAGTACCTTTTTCTAGGTCAGTTTTTCCACAAGTGATATTGTTAGAACAAATAAACTTGGGAAGAAAATGAATATGTCACAATATTTTTAATATCTGACAAAAATAATGATCCCCCAAAGTACTGTACTAGTTTTTAAGTGATAACTGCATAGGCTTATGTGGGGGAGCAGAGATGAGGAATGAAATGCAGTGCTTTGTTGCAAAAGCAAAAACAAAAAAACACCAAAAAAACAAAACAAAACATAATTACGTTTTTAAGAGAGGTCTCTGGGACTTGATATACATAAGACCATAGGAAGGAACAGGGAACTGTTCTCTAAATTAAATTAGCTCACAACTGTTTTGAACAGTAGAAAAGCCAAGCGACTAACAGCCTTAAAATAATGAGACCGATCCATTCTCAGAAAACTAAAATGGTACAAGGAGCAACCTAAACTTTAAATGTAGTAAATTTGCCAAGCAACATTACACTGCATATAAAGAGGGCAAAATATAAACAGTAGCCACATGTAAATAAATTGGTAAAACTTTCAGGATGTTACTACTTTTCAAACTGACAAAGTTTAATTTGACACCTTCTGTTCTAAACCCTTTGTTTCTATTCAAAATCACGCCTTGAGCTGTTGCGATCAATCACAGTGCTCCCCCTATTACTTAAAAAAACTGGCATGGACACTGAATAAGCTGAAAATGCCATGCAGATGAATTCTGAGATAATATGTTCAAACCTGTTATATACAACACAAATCCTGTAAAGTTATGTATTGTAAACCTACGTTTATTGAGAACGAAAAGTCTTAAATCCATCTGCCACAAAGGAAATACTGTTATGTACTTTATAGTAACCAAGAACCATCTGCAAATGTCTTGCTACCTTAAGCAAGAAAATGGTGCAAAAGATGCTAAACCTAAGACTGCATGAAATAAATAACATTCTTTTGACGGGTTTTGGTTAGGGATCTGTTAAAGAAATATAAGATTGAAAAAAAAAAAAAGGAAAAGAGAAAATGCAGAATAACTGCCAAATCAGTACTGCAAAAAAGCAAAACAAACTCAATGATAACACAATGGCAATTTATTATGGTCCATGAAACACATGACTGTATGCTCATTTTAAAGGAAAAATTAGCAGTTCTAAACTCAATATTCTAATGATGTGCTTTACTGACAAAATCTTGTTGTACCACATTTAAATAAAAATCCTGGCACCTTCATCTCTCAGCTGCTAATTTCCAACCGAACTCAATCTCTGATTTCCACTCCACTCTTTTTAGAACATTTAATTCAAGTCAATTCGCTTCTAACATTTTAACAGATAAGGAAGGGGTGCACAATGATTTTAATTGAGTCAAGAAAGTAACCTCCTTTCATAAATGAATTTATTGTACTTTATAAAGCCTCACATGCATAAAAAGAGAACCCCTAACAAGGCCTGTTCTGTGACAAAGCTGGGAGTATGTAACATAACTACTTTTCCAGGAGGAAACAGACTTTGGTATTCGCTGAGAAAAAAAGTCATTTAATGCAATATACATATATGTATATATTATCATTATGTACATATACATTTTAAAACTAAGAGCTATAAAAAGAGAAAGAAAATGACAAGTAATTCTTACTGCAACTAAGAAGGAAAAATACATCTGAAAAAAATAGAATGGTAATTTGAGTTCTATAAAGCAAAACATTTTACAGTCTGTATTTATTCCCCCTCACCCTCATCTTTTATGTGTTATTTGCAGGAATATTTTGTTCCAATCTCTGGGGCATATAGTATAAATAATATATGATATTAAAAGAAATCAATCTAAATAGGAAAGTATTTGATACAAACATTTTAGTGGAAAGCATGAATTACATTTCAGCAAGTAGTAGGAACAAGGATTAAGTACATAATCCATTAAATAGTACTTCTAACAAAAAATTCAGTATTGTAGACTAAACTACACCAGGCATTTGAATGAGTACATTTTCAACAACAACTAACTATAAAGCTAGCAATTTATCATTCAGCAAATAATTTTCTACTTTTAAAAGAATCTGTAAGTGTTACTTATGCTAATGAAGACAGTTTTTAATCTGCCCACAAACATGCTAATAGAGGGCAATTTTTTTTTTTTTTAAAACAAAGCTGTCGGCACTCAAGGGTAATTTCATATCAGTGTGTTCTACAAGCTGGGGGAAAATGGGTTCTAATTGTCAGAGCTACCAAATCCTTCACCTTTAGCATAAAGGTTTAAAGATATCACAAAGAAGCAAAGTGACTAATAATGTTTTAAACCACCCCTTTTTCTGTCTGAAAAAAAAACTAAAACAATATTACAACAGTATCTTTACAGAAGGGTTCTATTTTCATGTGTTTTATGCACAGTCTGCCTCAAAGGTACTATTTAAATATATACTTTCGGCGGCGGGGCAGGGGGCGGGGGGCTAATGCAGAAACACCCAAGGCCTAGCGGAGATACAACCCCATTTCTAGGTGTGAGGTCTAAATGCTTCACACACCCACTTGTGACCTTTTTTCATGAAGAATCGTAACACTGTGCAGTGAGAAACAAAACAGTGGCAAAGCAATACTGAAAGCATTTTAAATTATTTACTAGGTTAAAAGGGTGAAATGATACTTTAAATACATCAAATTTCATCATCTAGACCATTTTTTGGTGGCAAAGTGGTATTGATCTTTCCAAATGCTTAAAATTAACTATTTTCCAGAAGGTCATTATTTGATTAAAGGCATTAAAGTTGAGGGCAAGAAGCGATGCACTTTTTCTTCTTTCCCATTCAAATCATCATATAATTTAATATAAACCATCCCATCATGTCCTGTAATAAAAACACTTGTCTTAAGATATTGTTCTTTACCTAACATATTAACCTTTAAATGTTATGAAGTTCTTTAGAAGAAAAACCTTTGCTAAAGCAGATTATTCTATAACATTATGAGAGGCCCCCACCATTAACATTAATAAAGATATATGTTCTCCTCTATGGAATTAGTAGGAAATGCATTAATCTTTCTCTCCAGCTTAATAACATCTACTTTGTGTAAAGTGAAAAGAACCTCAGCTGGCACTGTAAGTAACTTTTCCTGCTAAGTTAACATTGGACTTATTAAAGAAAACATGGAAGATAAATTTGAACAGAGACGTGCCAGTAAATGCATTTTCCATTCTAAAAGTAGCACATTACATCCACTTGATTCAAAGACGGGTTTTAAAAAGGAAATATATTTTAAAAGGCATATGTGTGTGCACGTATGTATCCCCCAATATGTTTATTTTTCAAAGCGTGGTTTCTGATACTTATATTTGCTGAAAGAAAAAAAATAATAATAATCTTTTTAAATGTTACTATTCTTAACTTCTAAACTGTTACTGTTTTTGAATTCTCTCTAGAGGCTGCAGTTTATTTAAGAGACTGAGTATCTTGGCCAAAAATTTGTGCGTTCCAATACTGGGGTAATAATAGGGCATAAAATGGCTATCAGGAAATTTTTTGCTTGAGTAAATTTTTGCCACTTAGACATCAAGAAGTTAAACACCTCTACCAGAGTTTCTAAAGGTTACACATAAAGAAAATTATTAGCATAAACCTGGGGAAAAATATCTATTAAAATTTTGTGAACTTGGAAGGAATACTCAGTCACTAGTAAATGATCTTTTTCAATTTTGTTTACAATTTAATCAGATAAAAAGGTGCAAATCATTTGTTTTTAATGGTATTTATGTTTACCTCTTTTCTACTTTTTCAAAGCCACTAACTTTAGGGCACGTGGATTTGGTGGTTTTTCTTAGGCTACAAATCATTTGGTCCATAACAAGATTATCAAATGACAACCTGGCCAGAGCAGATACAAACGGTTCTGACTTAAATAGGTTGTTGAGCAAGAAGATCTCACATTTTAAAGAATATTTTCAGAGGGAGAATTTGAGAAGGGAGGAGAAAAAAAAAAACAGGAATGAACATAAAAGTATAAAATTCTAGACAACCCATTAAACCAGTTAGCAAAAAGAGGAGCTCTTAATTGAAATAGAGAATTTCCCAAAAAAAGGTCTGAATTTATTTTTAAAGCATTAGATTTGGAAAATACCTAATTTGAAAGTTTAATTTTCATATATATACGTCAAACCTGCTTTTAGGGCAGTTTAGTCAAAGCTGAAACAAAACAAATAAAATTCTGGCTTATGTATCTGATACTTGAATCAGGACTCTGAAAAAAAATGTTCCTGTTTTTTTCTCATCAGCCTAAGATATATTTTTGACATTACATAAATTTCAGTGATATGATCTGGCTCCTATTTAACATTTATGCACTTTCTCTTCAAATGTTAATTTTCTCCTCCTTCTTCATAGCTGGTATCATTACAAAAACAGAAAACTCAATACTCCAAAGGTTCATGCTGTAGTATTTTCATCAGTTTTAGTCTCTCTTTCTATCATTAAGAACCATCTACTCCTTTCCATTCTACCACTATTGACTTGTCAGTACTGGAGCACCTCTTCCTGGAATTACTCTGTTAGACAACAACATTCTTTTTTAATTACTTCCAATGGGCAATTATTTTGATATCTGAACAAAAATGCTTTTAAGTAATCATTCATTTTCCTCTCTTAAGTTAGGGAAAAAGTAAGTCAATGATGACCAGAGTTTTCAAGAAGAATAGAGAACCAGTGTCATCACACAGAGTTGATGTGATTCCTACAAAAAAGCACATTAATCTGATGTTTAATTTCGCCCATGAAACTTACTGATAGGTAAAGAAACGGGTTTCATTAAGCTTTCTTGAAACCTCTTAACCATCTTTGTGATATCCTTGTAAATCGGATACCAGAGTGAGAATCATTACATTAGTCTTCCACTTTCAAACTGCCCATAGTTACCCTACTGTGCACCATGACCTTCAGTGGCTTCCCAAGGTAGCAGAAAAGTTCACCCTCTCAGGGGCTGTTTTCGAGGTTCCTCCCAATGACACTGATGTCCAAATCTGTTGGACTATTTATTAGCTATTGCTGAGCACTGCCCTACATTCTATTCTCCATTCCTTATACAATTCTCTCTAATGGGAAAGCCCGTTCTCCTATTTTTTTTTTTTTTTTGGTGCCCATTCAAATACTACTTGTCTTTCAAGACACGCTCAAGCACTTCTGTATGCCAATAAAATGATTATATCTCATATAGGCATTTATCTACGTGAACTTGAATAATGTTTCTGAGCCTCAAGATTCTTCCTCTACAAACTGTAGATAATAATGGTAATCTCACAGGATAGTAGCCGGTACAAGTGAAACAGAATATATTCAGCCCAATGCCTGCTCCACAGTAACTACCAAAGGTCTTATAAACTTTATTGAAAGCACTAGCCTTAAATGTCTCCAAGCACATTTGGGAAAACCTGGAATTCAAAAATAACTATTAGTGCACGTCACTAATAACTATTAGTGACGTGATAAACGTCATTGATGGGCAGACATCAAGTGGGATCCACGTGGAGAAGAAGAGTTGAGGTAGGGTTCTCAAGGAATTATTCACTGATGAAGAGAAATACTGGCTTGGATTTGAAAAGGGGACAATATTTAAAATAGGAAAAATAATAAATAACAGAACAAGATGAATTAGCAGGAGGCTGGGAAAACAGACCAGTTGCTTTTGAACTGACTGTCTATGACCCTTTTTTAATAGCTCTTTACCATACTTTCTTGAGAATACTACTTAGTTACTGTAATCTCATTTCCTCTACTGGACTTTTAAGATCTATTTGTTAAGAAGCCTGGGTTTTAATTTGAATATCTATTCTACCATTTATCATAGCCTTGTAACCTCAGGCAGATTACTCAAGTTCGCTAAACCTCAATTTTCTGCTCTATAAAATGGGGTCTAATTTTACCACTTAATTCACAGGGTTGTGAGAATTAAGTAAAATAATGCATGAAAAGGGCTTGGCACACAATAACAGTATGATAAATGTAAGCTATTATTATTTTATGGTTATTATCACACGAGGGATTTGAATATCAAGGGGGCTAATGAAAATAATTCAGTTACAGTATTCCAATCTGAACCAAGCATCTTCCCCTAAGCCAGTTTCTCCTCCTAGGAAGTTTTACTCAGTTAATAGTATTACCACATACCCAATCACCTAGGCTGAAAGGCTGTTATCTGAAGCATACATTGGTATAGTATTTCTGAAGGACACTGTGAATTGCAGAATGTGGAAATATCTAGCAATCATCTGTAAAACACAAATGCCTTTTTGATCCAACAATTTCACTTTTAAGGATTTAAGGAAATAAGGATATGTACAAATATTTAACTATAATGTTTACATTCATATTATTTGTACTAGCAAAAGTTGAATATAGCCTAAATACACCTCAGTGGGGAATTAAATGGTATGTTCAGCACATGAATAAATGTAAGACATACATGCATACACACATATATACATACAGATAGATACATGTGCATGTATGTGTGTATGTATATAGAGTGTCAATCAGGATCCTTAAGGTGGTCATCTCTAGGTGATTAAATTTATGGATAATTTTATGTTTTTCCTTATGCCTATATCTTCTACTTTTTCTATAGTAGCTAGGTATTAGTTTTGTAATAAAAATATATAGCAAGTGGCTTTAACTAAAAATCTAACTTTTCTTGTCTGTCTCTCCCATAACTGATGAATTCCTGTCAATACTCCCTCAAACATCTCTTGAATTTGTTCCTTCTTTTCCATTCCTCCTGCTGTGGTTCAGTCCCACAGCATTTCTTCAATAATCTAATTCTGATGGGCTTCTTTATTCCAGCCCACCCCCAACCCTGCTATTTGAGTTACATTTATCACAAACAAATGTGAACACAAATAGCCCTTTGAGTGGCAAACTCCTCACTTTCCTTCACCCAAAGAGCTTGGAAACACCCTGAGGCTCACACTTCAATGAGTGAATGTAAAAATGCGGCAAAAGATTCACCACAACAAATTCAAGCAGCAGCAAATGGGGGTACACACAAAGACACAAAAACGGCCCAATCTGGGCCATTTAGTGGCAAAATACTGTATACACTTCTGCAATTTCTGAGGGCTCATGTATAGTAGCAAAGTCCAACAATTTGTATTCATAATGTTGTTTCTGTATTAAAAAAAAATAAGGTTCAAATTGAGCTCAGCATAATAGATTTAAGACAGGACAGCACCATAAAAACCTCTGTCAAAGGCAAATAAAATAATTATTTTCTTTAAAAAGAAGAATTTATGCTAGGAAACTTTACTTTTCCTAAATTTCTTAACCCAAATGAGTATGTGCTCTCATATTGCAATGTTATGAAGCAAATTTATTATGTTGCTTCCTAAAGTCACTATTAAAAATTTACAATATTTATTTTCCTATTCAAAATAATGAAGGTCATTAAGAAAAAATATTGCTGAATATTCATATATGCCATGTGCAAAAAAAACACCCAAAACCCCAAACCCAAAACCCCACATAAATATAAGAAATCATAAAAAGAATAACTTTAAGGTGACAATTTACCTGACAGGGTGGTTTGTTTGCTTACAAAAATAATTTACTACCAGGTTGATTTGGATAAATATTTCTGCCACTGCATTTTAAATTGATTTATGTAAAACTTTTCAACACTGCATGTATATCCTAAAATGAGCTACACTCCCTATTATGCATATTTAGGGACTGGGAATTAAAAATTTAAATATTCCCTCTATGATGTTTTAGGAGAGATAACAAAAAATTTTTAAAAGCAGAGCAAGGCAATTTGGGACTGTAAAAGTTAGGGAATCACATCCTAAGAGGAACAAGCAAGCAGGGTCACCATGAGCTCCCAACTTGCCTATGATTTTGCTGATAAAGTAACACCCATTTTGTGGCCAAAACCACAGCGTTTTATCCATTATACAAACTTGCTAATCAGAAGCTGGCTTAATTTGAAAGACCCAAATCTTGTGATTTACAAGTAGGCATTAAGAAAGGCAATCATAAATATTTCTAGAAGCATCATGTGGGTCTCAGTGACAATGGCCGGGTTATAATTTTACCAATAAAAGGAGACAAGGGAGACTGGGGCTTTGCACAGACTGTCTCAATCACTCCTCTGATCACATTTTACATCTGGGGAAAGCAAGCTCAGAGAAGGCTCCAGGGGAGAATGGCAGCAGTGAAGCATGACCCTACTCCGTCCTTGTGAGCCCACTCCAGCGCCTCTTCCCACTGTCCCACACTGACTCCCTTTGGAATAGGTTGGCATTTGTGAGAGTAATATTGGGGGCTGATTAAAATTTACTTCTGCAGCATTCTATCCTCCTACAAAGAATTCCTGAGCACCATCTATGTGCTAGTCATTGTGTAGGCTAACAGGAGATGTGGGGACAAAACTTCTTGTCCAGTGAGGTAAGAACCACTTAAACTTCAGGTTGATAAGTTGATACTAAAGGTATAGTTAGTTCAACTGGAAAAAGAAATGTCTAATCTAAAAGCAAAGGCATTCTCTCACAAAGTCCTACAGCACTGCATGTGGGCATGCGAATACCAGAGAAAAGGTTGTCTGTAAGGTTTCTGTTTTGGTGGTTGTTTTAAATGTCACTGCATCATTGTTACCTCTGTTTACATGCTTTGGAGTGAAGGATGCTTGAAGAGCAAGCATACCAAAATGCAATAAACAAAAAGTAAATGTTTCTCAGGTTAATTTGAGAATCCCTCGGCTCATGTGATAAAATATATATATATTTTTTTCCTCTACAAAATTTATCTAATCATTGATCTTATCTCTTGTGCCATGGACCCTTCTGGGAGTCTGATAAAGCCCATGGATGCCTTTTCAGGACAGCGTTTTTATGTGCCTGAAATAAAATACATAAGATTACAAAGAAAACCAATGATACTGAAATACAGCTATCAAAAATTTGTGATAGTGTCATATATATACTTCTTTATTAACACACTAAATAACAAGGTTTAGCAACAGATCTAATAACTACTGTAATTTTATAGTGATGGGCATAAATGATATTTTAAGATATCTAGAACAACATAATAGGATATGAAAATATTGTGTTTTTTTAATGGTGACAAATTCATAGGTATTGCTACTGTGATTTGTTGCCTATATTGATAATTGAATAAAATGCCAACTTTCAGTAAGAAGAGGTTAGAGAAAATAAAGTCATTTTTTTCATCCAAGTTCATGGTTCCCTGGGGGAGAAGGTGGGCCAAGGTTAAGAACCCGTAAATGGGTGGCCCTTCCTCTTACCCCACAAAAACGTGTGTGTGTATACATACATAGCTATCAAACATGTATCTATGTATATATACACACATGTACATATAGACACATTTCAAATACTGTTCCAGAATTATCTCCTATAAGTTCTTAACACATTAGAAAATCTTAGTATTTATGGATTTGTGAAACAAATTTCCTTTTTTTTCTTTTTTGCGACTAAGAGGACCAGGACTCTTAGAGATGGGTTAGAGAAGAACAGTCACTACCACAGGGGTTCCTAGACTGTGTCCTTAGTAGCCCCAGGTTTCCATTAGAGGTGTTTCAGAAGTACCCGCGTTGTGTATGTGTAGGGTAAGGGGTTGATGAGAAGGTCCCTTCCCCCATTCAATCCTCAGGTCAATCCAAATGGAGAAAACTTTCATCTGATTTATATATTTCAGTTCTGAATGAGATTTCATTAATTAAATGATGGTTCTACAGCTTACAATTTTTGGTTTACAATTGCACTAGCACATATATACCTCACTGTTTTCCTGGTCCTGTTACAAATGCAGAGATTGGGCTTACAATTTCTGAATAATGCATCTGAATTCTTACTGGGTTATTGACATCATATCATCCAAGTAATTTTAAAGGTAAGTAAGATTAGCAGAGTATCCTTTCAGAAATGTCTACCTGCCAGGAGAACACCAACAAGTTTTTCCAAAGACACAGGGGTTTTCCAAATAGAAGGAGATACGGTAGGACAAATACAGGATAGAGGCAGGATACAGAATGGAAGAGTGGCACAAGCACTGGATGTGTGGGTGGGTAGGGTGGGGGACGGGAGTGGCTCTGCAAATGCTAGGAAACTAGCAGTGATCAAATACCAGTCCCTGCTCTCTCATCACTGCCTCTCAAAGAGCACATGGCTATACAGTCTTTGTCTGTCTAACTAGCTGCCTTGTGCCTTGTCTTCCAGTCTAATAGAAGATCAAAGAAGGTGAGTAGAAAAGATGGTAAGGGGGGAGACAGATAGAAAATAATTGAGCACATAACCGTCTCATAACTTTATATTATATGTGGCTCAATGCTAATATGCTCAGAAATACAAGCATAAACTGCTGTTTAGAAATTAAGCTTGATGGATAAGGCTTTCGTCCTTATGGTTAACCAGGGTCCAAGCTATTTAGTCTCTTTAATCAAAATACTAAAATAAAATCATTACCCATTAGGCTATTACCCTTCCCCCAATCTCCAAACATACAAGCAAAAATTAATTGCAAGCCAGGAAGAAAGAAGGTAATTTAGACAGTAACAGCTTGGCATGGATTAAGCTAGATTTCCAAATAACATTTGTCTGTTTGTGAACATATATTTTATTTACAACCTTCACTTCCTTGACCTTGTTGAAAGTAATTTATTTTTACCTAATCTGCATTTCATTTAAACAGCCAAATACTTCATCAATGAACCAGTCAAGTAACACCCATGACAAGTAGCACTCCTGTTGATACCATAAGTAAAATGGGTAAACATTTAAACGAGACATTTGGGGATGGACACATCTCAGCAGCTATTAAATGCTACAGGTACCAATTTATAAACTTGCAAAAATGGATTTCAAGGTATTCTCTCAAATGAGCTGTCACTCCCTGCTTCCTTTTCCTTTGTGTTTACTCCCTATCTCCCTAATCTCTTCCAAATCTGACTTCTCATCAATCGAGTATTCTCACATTGCCCTGTTTTCCCGTTTAATGTGCTATTAAAGTTTTTAATGTGCCAGAAAAAAACTTGTATCTATCAATCAATCAATCAATCAATCAATCAATCAAAAGAGCAGCTAAGGGTGGATCTTCAGGCATCAATTGAAAAGCAAACAAAAAAAGAGACATATTTAAAGAGGAAAGTCTTTAGCAACTTTCAAATCATATCATGCTAGCAATCACCACCCTACCACATATTAAACCAAGCCCATTCCCCAATGGAATTCAGCTCATCTCATACTCTATACTGTACTGATGCTGCTAGGTCTCTGTATGATAAAAGGGAGAGTTCCCAGTCATCTATCAACAAGTCTCAGATGAAGAGCGTATATCAATCACGAGCTCAACTCACACCACGTAATATGGAGTTCATATACGGGATTCCAACAATCAATTCAACCCATTATATGCCACCCATAAATAACCCTTCTTGGCTCTAGACCCCAAAATATCACTTTTCCGCCTACCCCCCAAACTAAGCCCTTCCATTATTCAAACTCTTACCTTTTGTTTCCCAGACTAAAACACCTGTCAGCAGTGTCTTCAATCAAAATAGCATCCTCTGTAATACTTGTGTACCTGTTTCAATCACAAACACACAGACCTAGAACTTCAAGGGACATTAGATATACTATGATCTAACCTATTTTACTTTCCTGAAGGGGAAGTTCAGTGTCTGAGAGGTTAAATGGCTTGCCTGGGGCTACACAGCAGGTTAGCAGTGGAACTGGGACTACCACTCTTTGCAGTTCCCAATGTTTTCCACGAATGATGCAATTCATGTACAAGTTGTTAGGGAAGACATCGGTGAGTTTGCAAATTAGGTACTATTACCTTATTTCTATATTATGTAGAAAATCAGGAGCCATGCCCTCCAGTTCCTTTCAGATTAGGCTACACTGCAAATTACACTGATGACTTCAACAATGATGATGAAAAATGAAGACAGTGGGTCCAGAAGAAAACAACAAAGAACATTAAAAGGAATCACTTTTCCTTCCTGTACATTTTCATGAAGATATGAGAGCACTGGAGAATAGCGATTGCAGAGTGACTGAGGATGGTGGATTGAGTTGGGGCAAGATAAAGTTTGTAACACTTCTACTGACTCTTCATCGGTGACTTGTTAACAGACAAATGGAAAATGTCTCCTTATTAGACAGGGACCTAGAAGGGTCCGTAAATAAATAATTTGTCTTTGAAATGCAGGATTCTTGTAGTCTAATGATTAATTTAACGAAAAGATGTGCTCTTTCTTTGTACTCAGAATACTGATCTTGTTAAACTCTGTATACACAACAGCATCCCTAATGAAACAACTTTTTTCCCCTCTCTTTTCTTTTCCCTTTTGTATTAACAGGTATGCCAGGCAAAGAAATACAAATACACAAAAATGTTTGCAAACATGAAAAACTAGGGGATAATTTTTTATCTCGCAAGTGAAATCTTTCATTTGCAAACAATTTAGGACTCCTTTTAATGGTGAGCTCCACCAGTGATTGCAAAATGTGATTCAACTTGCATGCTGGCTTATCCCTAACATACCTTCAAGTAGCTGTGCAAAAAAACTTCAGGGTTATTAAAGCAAGGGCATTAGCAATGAAACCATAAACTTTATTTACCTCCACTTTTCTTATTTCTTAGACTCATCCCACACAACCATGCTTTGAATAGCAAACCCCCATTTGGGAATCCTAAAATACAAGTGACTACAGCAGGGATGCGTTTATCTCCCTGATTAGCAATGGGTATTTTTACTTCTGTGTTAAGAAGGATTCTGAGGTGATATCTGTACTCATCAGAAGAGTGTTGTGATATGGGAATTGAATCAAATCTTCTACAATAACTATATCTTGCAAAACGATTACAAAGGTAGATTAAGACGGGGGAAACAAATGACCTAAATTAGATGGAAGAAGAGTTCTAACTAAAAGGCAAAGACAGTACTTTATTTTCCCTTTAAAGTGATATTTAGGCCAAAAGAAACTATGAATAGGAAGAAAAAATATCAGATTTTAAAGTTGAAAGTTATGGAGCAAACAAAACACATGGAAAATAGACAGACTAAGTGGGAAGAAAGTTCCAGAAAAAAACTAGGAAGCAAAGATTATACAAAGAAGAAAAAGAAACACAACATGAGGAAACTACTAAGCAAAAGGGAAAATGAGTAGAGTAAGGAAACAAAAAACCCCCACTATTCTTTGGGAAAGTACACCTTCTCTTAGTTGGATAACAGGAATCACCACCACCACCATTCTAAGTAGCTTCCAAGCTAGGTTCATAACTGAAGTCATAAAATAAAAATAAAGATAAAAAGAAAAAGAGTGTATTTTATTTGGAGTTAAAAGATATTTAAGTAGGCTATGTCTATGTTTTAAATGGTCTCTAAAGTGGATTGTTGTGATCTGGCTCCAGGACGTATGATTCAAAAGCACCACTGATCCTATTTCCTCCTTCGCTCTTAGCTTTAGTTTTCCACCAGCTTATCTGCCTTCTTATGCATCCAATTTTTTATAGGGGGATTCTTATGAGACTGGTGATAACTTTAGCCTTAAACAGTTACCTACTGTGCCTGCATTTTGCCAGGTTATCTCCAATTTCTATAAAAACAGAATCCTCAAGGTTTCCAACTCTGCCTTTCAAATCAATTACACAAATCCACAGATATCTCCATGAAATAAAGTTCCTAACCGGGGCCATTTTTGCTTTTTGAGTGTCTGGTATCTGACTATAAAGCCTGAAGTAACAACTTTGCATTAAAAAATAAAAAGAAAGAAAAACTGTCTTTTAGAAAATACCTATGTCCAGTCTTAGAAATCCTTTCAGAATTTAGGTTCAAATAAACAGTTCAACACTAAAAACATAACAGGGCACAGAATCAAAGGACATTATGCACCCTACCCACCCCCCAAAAAAACCAAAAAACTTACAGAAAATAAATGAAAAGCCCAATACAGAATACAATCTTTTTCCCATTTGAATTTTGGTAAAAGTATAAAAAAGGAATTTGATGAAGGTTTTGATAAAATAACCTGGAAAAAACTAAACAACCCCATTTTTCTAGACGCAACTTCGTTTGACTGCATTTTATTTTTATTTAAGAACATCTTACACACACATACATACCCCAACCCTTTAAAAAAAAAAAGGGGGCGCCTGAAATTTTAGTTACACCACATGTGGTTTTCATTTGTGAAAAATGAACAAGCTGTTTGTGGTTAAACTGTCTAATCGCCTGTTATCAATCTAGCACTGCATTCAAGATTTACAGGATACATCAGCTTCTGTGCCACATTAGCTGTAAAAGGGGGGGGGGTGGGGGGAAAAAGGAGGAGGAGAGAGTTTATCCTGAGGAATAATATTTCCAATGCAGCCACACTCGCACTACATCTGGTTGTGCTGGTAGCGGCAGTTAAATTGAAATATTTCACAGCGTGTGTCAGAAACATGCAGAATGGTAATTATGACAGATCTGATTAAGCCAGAGTGCCACAAGCTCCCTGGCCAGCGCCGGTTGTGCAGGTGTGACCTTGTGCGTGCCTGCGTGTGTAAATAAAATTAATTACAAGCGAGAGGGTGAAGGCTTCAGTGACATCACAAAGCGGAGAAACTCCCAAGGGGGAGACCTAATGGAATATTTTCCCTCAGTCTAATAATACAGTTCATATTGACTTGAGGTAATTAGTGGGATCATTAAAGCAGTTTTCCCGGCGTATTTGGCTGCCTGATCAGATTAGTGAAAATGTTCTTCAGAACAAGCCCTGTGTGGTCTGCCAGAGAGGAGGAAATAAAAAGCAACAAAGCATATTTTGGAATGATAAGCAGCGCTGGACTTTTACTATAGCAAAAAATCTCTACTTTTCTCTGGAGCCGACAGATCTAACTGTCTTGTCCATTTTAATTCTTTTATCCAACTTGTGTATTCTTATACACATTCTGAACTACTTTCAATTCCCCTTTCCCTCTGTTAAATCAGACTGCTTTATCACTAAGAGCCATCCCCAACTCCCCAACAAATCTCCTCTAAACAAGGCAATCTTAAAATTGGGGAAAAGTATCTTAAATGACTGCTTTACTGTTAACTGACAATATGGGACAACTGAGAGAGGCCAAAAAAAAAAAAAAAAAGGAAAAACAAAAAAGAAAAAAAAAAAAGGAAAACAAAACCCCAAAACAAGGAAAGAAATGCCACTTAAGATTCACCTGCTAAACAAAAGATTCCTCTCTTATGTAACACATAACAGATTTAAATATTTACTCAAATTTGGACCTCAAAATGGGTTTAGCTTAGGACAGAGCTGGGACATGCATTCTTCCTGTTGAACAGAAAACAGAGGCCTCATCAAGAAAAGGGCCATTTGTTTGAAAATACTCTATTGAGCATGCTCTACCTTGCCACTGGAATATGCCAAGCACTGTCACAGATGGCAGGCTCTGACAGTTCCCATCCGTAGCGTCGATACTCGACAGTTCAGCACAAGATCAGTGACATTCTGTCTCATTAGAACCACGCTAATTATCACAGCTAGTTTCAGGGGAAACCATGTGTTGCAATGGTCAATTTGAAGGAGTCTGTGCATCAACAAACTGGTAATAAGGATCAGACACCTTATTATATGACAGCATGCTGCCTATGATCTGATTTACAAAATCAGAGGCACTGAGGCGGCCGAGGAGGCTGGCAGTTTATGAAACAGTGTGTTTAAACCCAATTCCTGAAGCATCCTGGTTGAAAAGGGAATTGTTAAAAAAATACACAAAGGCAACTGGAATAGCTGAATCACAAAATCAAAGGAGAATAGATTTTCTATTAACATACAACAGAAGTAGATTAAGACTTGGGGAAAAAAACATCATCAATTTGACAATTGTATGCTGATTTCATAAATGGTTTAGAACTTCTATTTTTACATGGCATGTAATTATAAATTATAGAGCAGTTATATGTCTACTAATCTCTAAAATATAGATACATATTTTTAAATGGGTGGTCTATGATTTGTGTCATTCTGCCAAGCAAATGGGTTGCATATCTAAAAACATAACAAGTATACTTAGAAAAATGAGTAATCTCTAAGGTTACTTTTTAAGATACCATCGATATTCTTGGCAGGGCAGAAAATTTCTACATTAGATTCATTTTACTAACATAAGTTCTTCCATTCCTCTCTTAGCACCTTTCGTTGATGTGAAATTTTAATGGTACAGTTTCTTCCAGAGCTATTTTTCTATTGTCATTTAGTATAAATGCATTTTCATAGCTCATTCATTTCACAGGGTCTTTATTTTCATTTCTCATGTGAGGAAAAAAGAAGATAAAGTTAAAATAAAACCTACTTTCATTATCAAAAACATAAAAGACAACTACTGAGACTTTTAAGAAAAAACACTTTTGTCTTCTAACTTGGTAGACTGTTAAAGGATTATATCAGTGTTATAGCTGTGTGATAAGTTTAACTGAATGACACTCAGTTTTAAGATTAATTCCTGTTAGGAGTGAAACGTTGTTGATTTGCTGTTTTCCCTACTTTCTGTACCCACCTGAACCTGTCCTGAAAAACTACTCTTCAACTGACAAAGCTGAATATAGAAGAGCTTCCAAAAAGAGAAAACATTATAGAATATTCTTAGTTTACACTTTTCAGCTTACACTAACATTTTAGGACAAAAGGTGCTCTCATGTTAAAGCAGGTTCTATGAATATATAGTTGGCATAGCCGTGCTTCAGAACATATATGCTGGATTGCTGTAAAGGGACCACTCTTGCAGTGAACTTCTTTGTGCTTCCTCACATGATGAACCTCCTTAAAGCTGGCTCAATATTCACAAATTAATTCTCTTCAAATCTGGTCTAAAAATTTTCTTATGACATCTTCTAAAGATGGAGAAATGAGGCATAATGAGGTATGTCTATATTTGTAACAGTTAAGCTTATTAAGTGGGTCGAAGATAAAATATATTTGACTTTCGGTTAATTCTAAATTTATGGGGAAAAGGTGAAAATTTTAAATTATTTCAAAGAAGCAACACGATAACCAAAGATCTTCTGTTCATTTTTTTAAAAGTAGGTAATACCAAGTGTCTAGGGGATAAATCACCTCTTGATATGACTTTTTAGCCAAAAATATAAGTTAGCAATTGTTCTATTTAATAATTCTGGACCTCATAGATCAAATCCTAGATATACTAAAACAAACATACTTATTTTTTGGAGGCAGAAATCTGAAAAGAAGGCATATTCAGATCCACAAATTTAATTGGCTCTTAAAAAATCATATACAATCATGTACGTTCAAACTATTAATGTCAATATTTAAAGCCATTAATTTTTTAGTCCTGTTTGGCATTCAACTAGAACTATAAAAATACATCAACGTTTTAGAAAACTGAATCCAATATGAATTCCCAACATTAAGATGTAAGAGATTGTTATAAATGGCTACTAATATAGAACACCTTAAATAGGAGACTGATGAACTCCACATCCTTCTTACTCAGGAATGGAGCACAGGGACCTCCAAAGATCTGTGTTAAACGTAACACTGGCAGACTGCTGAGATGCAGGGACCACACACTGGACTGTCTTATGTGTCTTCTTGTTTTCCCCACAAATACTTCTCTTGCCTCCTCCTCTTCCAGGCAAGTGGGTCCAGGGAAACAGAAGCTGTATCCCCCTCAGGGTGTCCTCTACACATTTAGATGGAGAACATGTAAAGGGGCAGTTCTCTCTTCAGAGAGTGAATGAAGAAGGCTTCGTTTGCCCAAGAGAAGAGGCTCTTGGGCCACGATGTGAAGACCCCACAGACCGCTCCAAAAGGATGTAGCACCGGAAATAACAGAAACCATGATTCTCAAACCTGCAGGGCCTCCTGCATGCCTTTAATAGGAGGCTACACAGGTGAACTCCTGTCACAGCAAAGTCTGTTAGATGAACATTCCAAAAGAATGAATCAGCACAGAATTAAAAACTGAAGTGTAATTTAATTCTAACAGAATAAAAGATGCCTTCACTAGCATGCTAGCATACAGAATGCAATGTCAATGGTTCCATGATTTTATTCCTGGATTTTGTCACTATAGATCTATTTTCGGCAATGAAAATTACATTTTTAGCCCTATTTCTAGCCCCAATGATTTGTGACATATGTCTTACTTGCATTTAAGACATCCATTACCATGTGAGAATTTCCAAACCTAAAGGTCAGAATGATGTTTTCTTTCACCTACAAACCTAAGGAAAACGGAGGTATTCTTTTTCTCTCTTTTGTCCTTGTTTTCCCCTCTCTCTCATCCCAGGGGCCATGAATCTCAATGACAAACAAAAGTGACTGAAAAGTAGATGAAAGAAAAGGCTTTAAATTATTTGGTCTCTTCTACTAGCCATGTTATTTTTGCATAGTCAGAAAAGCTCTTTATTTTATTTTTTTTAGTATTAAAAACATACCTATTCATCAGCCAAAGTTGTAGCAGCCAGAAAGTACTACAACTCAGAGACTGCAAAATATTATACCAAAAGTATGTTAGTCAAACAGAATTTTCATCGGCTAGTTGCTTTACCCAAAATAAATACATTGTTCAATAAAACACTAGAGGAAATTATTTTCTAAGCACAAGTGATGATGCAGTGTGGTTCTGTGAAAGCCCTTTACTGTCTTACTGCACTACTGTATCTGCAAGCTCCACCTATGCAAACATGAAAATCAATGTAACAATTCAGTGTACAAGGCAAGGCCTACGGTGCTGCTAATGTCCCCTTGCTGGACACACACCTTAAGTCTCAGAGCTCTCAAGGGGTTTGCTGTGGAATAAAATTAGATTCCAACATCTGCCACCATTAAGGAAAAAATTCCATTTCCATCTCCCATATGAAAACACTATAACCAATGAAGAGTAACTGAACCTTGATACTGTAATGGTTATTACCCAAATAAAGTATTTTTTTAAACAGTAAAATTAGCAAATTTTGCTCTCATAATTATTTGAATGTTATCAGACTAAATGTTTGCTAAAATTCCAATATGATTCACGTGGAAAAACTGCTGCTTATTTGAATACCCAGAATATAAAGTGTATTCATTTGCAGCTATTCACATTATGTTTAAAGCATATCATCTTTTTAAAGTTTGCATTAGTCTGCTTTCCTAACCAAGCACAAAAAGTAGCCTACCTTCAGTTTTTACTTGCATATTTTATCAGACATTTCTACTAGAGTTAAAAACAATTCCATATCTATTATTCATTGAAGAGACAATACATGTGAAATGGTGGAATCCACATGAGTTGGTTTCTTTTACCGAAAATACACTGTGCATTAGTCACTGCAGAGCATGCTTTACCTTTTAAAATGGAAGGTATTTATGATACACAAATACATGATAAATAAATCTCTTATCCATGTGGAGGACTGAACCTCTTGCTTAGCACATTATGAAATGTTACCATTTGGGCATAGTGCTATATAATTTTAAAGCTCTTTTGCATACATTGTAGCATGTGCCTTCTATGTTAAAAGAATCCTGGGCTCAAAAGTTAAAATTTCCCAATATTATACCACCAATGACACAACCTGGATCAGAGCTGGCCTCCTTTGACTCCTTCACCCTGTACACCCACCTCCATTAGGTATGATAGAGCCTGGATTCTGAAGGCTCTGTGTTGGTAAGAACCTTGTGTTCCATGAATATGTCAATGAAGAAAGGAAAGCCCTCACTGTTTCTACTATCAATAAGACCACTATTCCTAATTCCTCTTCCCCAGATCAGGGTAGTACCTTCAGTGATGATGCTGCCTTGAACCCTGAAGACAGTCTAAAATAGGAGAAATGCAGAGAATTTGGAGTTGGCTGTACTACATTTATTATTTAAGAAACTCTCATGTGTAAAAGAAAGAAAATAATAGCTCACAGGGTTACTAAATTAATGCAGATAATCTATAATGCATGATAGGGTCTAGCACAAAAAACATGATGGTTAAGTCAACCCAGACAACCAGGGCAAGACACAGAAGCAGATGGAGGTAGATGGGATGAGACAGAAGAGACTCTGGTTCTTCCTGCTTCACACATATTTTGTCTTGGGGGACTGCTACCTCATTTTGGCAAGCGCTGGCACACATCTGAGGCCTAAATATCTATTTTAGAAGTGCAACATTTTAACCATTAAAAAGGTCAGTCTGATTTGAAGGTTTTTTTTGTTTGTTAGTGTTTCTGTTTCCTTCACAAAACATCATAGCATGAGAACAGAACCTAAGTAAATGGCCACTTTTCCTTATTAAGTCGGGTTTCTTTTGTTAGTTATATACACAGGTTTTGGACTGTCTAATTTTTTAAGCAATCATCAATCTTTCTACATTTTTTCATAAACAGGGTAGTGCTAACATTAAACTGAACAACTAAGTCAAGACTACAAAAATGCTCTACTAGGATGTTAGAGTAAATTAGAAGTTGAGAATAACTATCCAAGGGAATAAAGTTAATAGTTTGCTTGACTCCCATAGCCCACTATTGGCCCCTTTGACTTTCTCTCAACCAGTAATGAGTAATTAGCTAAAAGCTTTGGGGCTTTGGGAAACACACCATCACAGAAGATGGTTGGAATTTGCTTATTTACATTGCTGAAATAGAGACCCATGAGGAGCCATGTAGGACAGGGTACAAAGAGCAGGGATGTTTAAAATGGCTTAGAACATCACCTGTATGACATTATTAGCCAACTGCTGCTACTGTCTAAGTAGCTCCAAAATCAGTACTCAGCCCAGGTTGGCGAGAACCCAGGGTATCATTTAAAAGGATGAAGTCAAAGATAGCAAAGGAACTATCAATCACAGGGAATCAGAAAGGAAAACGATGGCAGGGGGTGGGGGTAGATTGAATTAAATGACAAGTGATAGACAACTAAATACGGTTACCAAAAAGTTATAATATTAACTTTTGTTTTAAAGCTAACCTTTACTATAATAATACATGTCCAGTTTCTCCATTTTGGAGATTTAGGGAAAGTGGCTTTTGTAGGAATGCAGTCTGATTATTACTGATGATTGGACAGGTCAGAAAAAAAAATGTAGAATAAGAAAGGCAAGATAATATATATTTAAATATGAGATCCTCATCATATTTAGGCTAAAGAGCCAAAACAAGAATGTGTGGGGTGGGCAAGTAGGTGGGGGGGGGGGGGGGAAGTGAGACCAGGACATTTCTCTTTAATGCGTAGTCTTGGCATGTAAATGAAGACATCTGAAGAAGCACACAGGTTTAAAGCGGCTCTAACATTCTATCATAATTAGAAACATTTCAAGAGCCCTGTAATTTCCAATCAAAATTACAGTAATTTCCGATATACAAGCCATGATTCATGACAGAATTTTACATTCCACGAGAGATTACGGTGGCCTGATGTATGACACGCTGAGTACAGCACTAACATAAACAATTCAGCTTAATGTTTAAACAGCACTTGATGTTTAGAATCTCACAATAAAAGAAACATATTATTGTAGAAATTATCACTTTGACAGTGATTGAAGGGTACGCAGGCATGTGGCCTATAAAGCTATAATTTTTACAGTCCACAGCTTGAGTTCAATCATTTTTATATAACATTTCCAAGATATCCCTTAAGTATTTCATCAGGCCTATAACTTAAACAAGAACAACATTCTTCTAAAGCAAAACTCCTGTCAAGTAACACTATAAATGTCGATAGGGTAAAAGTTTAGGAAAATCTGAAAAGATTATTATGTTACAAATATATCGGATTATAAATACTCCCACAATTGTGAATTTTATCAGAAGTTGACAACAGCCAGGTTGTTTTAGGATTCATTAATGATAATGAAAGTATACTTGTATAAAATTTCAAGTTGTTAAAATCTTACCTGGAGTCCCTATTTGCCTCTAAATCTCATCTTGATAGTGTTATCAAATCCTTTTTCAAAGGGGAAAAGAGTTTAGTGTTCTTCTGGTCCTTTAAAAAGTATTCTTGGCTTTGGAGAAGGGTTTATAGATAACTAAGTTTGTTCATGTAGATGATTCCATTTTTGATGAACATGAATTATTAATATACGACAATTATGCTGATAAAAGACTATACGACCTATCCTTTTTTATTTAGTTTGGTAGAAGTTTACAACTTTTCCGTTTCAAGTCTATTCAGCTGTAATTCAGAGTTGGACAACTTGTAATCAATCTGTGTGTCTTGTATATTCTACAGAAAAATTAAAATCATTAATATGCAAAGATTTGTGTGTGTGTGTCAGTTTGTCTTAATAAGTGTACTTAATAGTTGCAGACAGCTGAGTTGAGAGGCAACTATGCTCACCACTATACCACCAATGCCACATTAGATGGCTGAACTGGAACAGAAGAAACTGTATAAAGTTTTGTAGCATTTTAGTAGGAAAAAATATCAAGATCATCTAAGCAATAATGAAATAATAGTAATTCACATTATTTATTCTACTACAATAGACCAGACTGAGAAACTGACTATCCATTATGATATCCTTCTCAAAATACCTATTAAGTGACTTGGGGATTTACCGTAAAATCTTTGGTCCGAGGAGTGGCTATTGGAAAAAACAAAACTAAGTGCCTATAACCTGAATCTGAATATTGTTTCATTTTAGAGCTCTGGAAATAATCCCAGACATAGAGGCCTCTCCGTGATGCAAGTTCATATTGAAAATAGATACTCCTTTTTAATGAAAATTCCACAGGCAACACAGATAAACATTCTCAATGCCCAACAGAGGCTCTTACCTGGCTTTTGGTTGCTGCAACTTTTGCAAACAGTGCTTGAGACACTTTAGCGCGCTTCATTTCCTGCTGAATCTCATCATAAATGGAAGCATTAATGTTCATGGTATTGTTCTCTGGTTTCCCATTCCTCTCAGTGGCAATAGTAGCTGTTTTCACCTACAAAACATTTTGAACATGGCTGTCATTTTTCATTGGCTAAATTGTTTTGAAGCTTCTCAGGCTCAGCATCCAAACTGGACACTGTTGCTCCTTTTATGATCAAGGTGATCAACAGTGCAGTCATTCAACATTAGTTATTGCCCTGAGATCAGATTGCTTAAGTTAAGGAAGTCACATTGTCACAGGTGATTGCATCTGTAATATGACAGCAACTGCCAGCTGACAACCAGGAATTATAATGCCATAAAGTAAGTTTTCTGGAAAACGAAATAGTTTCAAAGACTTGAAAACCCTAAACTAACTGTCTCCCAATTACCTTCCACTGCAATCCTAACAAAGGAAATTCACAATTAAAATCATAATGCACAGTGCTGTATCTTCACTGGGTGCCCGGTGCCTAATAGACAATTGCATCACTAATAGCTATTACATACTATGGCCTTTTTAATTTTAGACTATTTTTATGCATCTTCCTCTTACGTTTCATTTAAAAAAATCTTCCATAACAAAGCCATTTGCAGAACTGCGTACTTAAATCTTCTATCCATCCATGAAGCAGGTAGAGTGCCTTGCTTAATTATCATAAAGGCTGGTTGAATTTTACATGTGCATGTCCAAGCTGTTCTGTATAATTATTTCATCTTTTCCTGGCACCCCTGGACATAACTATTTCCTTTTGACTTGTGAAACCACACAATAAGATAATGTTTCACAATATTTAATAAAATATTGCTGTAAGCATCAAAAAATATATAATCAGTGACTTTACTAATATATTCAAAAAGTACAATCTTGAGTGAAAAATCAGCATCAATGCCTTTAGTAATAGTGATAAGCAGATATCTGCAGTAAAATGCCACCAAATTTTAGGGGCTGAAATCAAATCTCAACTTCAAACTGTACTGATACTATGATTTGTTTTTAAAACTCCAAATTAATTTTTTATTACACAGTAGTATGAACTAGCCTGGAAAATTTACATAAAAACCATGTTGCTGATTTTTTACTGGGAAACTGATGAAAATAGAAATGAAAAATTACTACAGATACAAAACCATGTTTCTTCCAGCAAACTGATCACTTAAGGACCTCATCTTTTCGGTTACTTTACAGAACCCAGGTTTCTATCCTCTAGAAACTTACCATCCTGGACAATTTCTCACATAAACCATGAAAATAGAAAACGAAGTATGCTGTAGAATAAACAAATGATTTTTTTTTGGCATTAAATGATACAGCCTTTGAGTCAAGCTGCAGGACTTTAAGATTTATTTTACTCTGTTCCTAAAATATTCGGTGATTCAATTCTCCGTACTTAAAGCATAAATAGGAGATCCCTTTAAAATGCGCCTGCTGAATCCTAATTTCTAGCCAATTAGCAAAATAATTCACCTCTTGCTTATCTTGAGAAAGCTGACAGATGCTTTCAACATGATACCACCTTTCCAAGCATGGAAAAGATAATGCTGGGAAATAGTTGGCCCGCAGGCCTAAAGAGGACACAGCAGGTAAGGCAGGACAGGTGACCAAAGGTGGGGCCTCATCCGCCTCCTCTCCAGAGTTCCCCTTCTAGCTTTGCCGCTCTAGTAAGCAAGGGCACTCACAGAGATATATTAATGACTGGAGGCCACTAGAACACATACAGGGCTTTGAAGCAATAATCTGCTAAACACCACTTTAAGAGCCAGAAGAGTTAACACATTACCATAAATTGCCTACAAAGTTGCTTTGGTGAGATTGGAAACTTTGCTCTGGGGTGGTCTTGCTTTGAGGCAGAGGGATAGATTTGATCACCCCATGGGGTCTCTTTTAATACCTATTTTTCTCACTGCTTAAATGAAAGAGAAAAGAAAAGCCATTTCAATCATTTTGAAAACTGAATGTTATGGAAATGGGGGCACCAAGTCCAGCGCACTGAAGAAACAGATCCTTGGTAGCAATCTGCTAAGCAACAGTTAAAAGAACAGACTTTGGAAAGTTGGTGTTTCGATCTGTTTTTAAAATAATTTTCATTATTTTGTAAAAATGATGTTTACGAATTTATCTTTGAGGTGCGCTATAATCATTTGTTTCAACCCTGTGACTTTGTTTCTAAAAACTTCTTTGGTTAATTTTTTTTATTTTAAAGCAATTATAATCAAGCACAAATTCTAAATTATTTTAAAAAATCATTTCCTAGTAGCCAAC
Organism: Nomascus leucogenys; assembly: GCF_006542625.1. NCBI lineage: Eukaryota > Metazoa > Chordata > Mammalia > Primates > Hylobatidae > Nomascus > Nomascus leucogenys. Next base: position 23,699,639 of record NC_044388.1, read on the forward strand.
ACAATCAAAACAAAAGTGAAAAAAGTATACAAGAAACATTTTTTTTAAAAAAAAGAATGTGAGGGTGAAACTTTAACAATTACAAAGTTAGAAAGTATCTCTGTACTACTCATTTAAAAAATATTTAGGAAACCTCTTCTTTACCATCTTGTTGGCCCAGATACACACCTTATCATAGATAAGCTATTAGAATTCTAGAATCACATTTTTTTTTCCCCTAAACACAAGCTATTGCTTAAGGGAAACTGACTTGGACAGCTTTTCAAAAATATGAAAGCTGAATTTTTCCCCAGGTAAAAATGGAAACAAAAATCTTTTATACCTCACTCTACTAAGTACTATTTTAGCTTAGTACAAAAAAAATCTTCTTTAATCCTGGTTTAGCTTTTAATATTATATCACACATTAAAATTCATAAAGTAGTTTATTCCAGGCAAAACAAACTACTGTTCAGCTCTTCTCCGCAAATAGCACAGGAGGTAAAATAAATGCAGTTGCTTTCAGAATAGCTTTTATCAAGGTAGGGTGTACTACTCCATTATTAAGGCGGCGCCGGGGAAGTAGTTAAGAATTGGAGCTTCTACTACTTACCCTCCCATGTGGGGATAGTGTGCAGCACTAGGGTCTGCTTTTTATTTCACTAAAATTGTGCAGCAGGACACACATTTTCCATGAAAACTCTATTTTGCTTCTTCATGGATTGCTGCATGCATTGAATCATGCTTTTAGATTTTACACAAAATGAACTCTACTTTAGCCTTGATTGGTGAACATCCTACTGTGATGCATGAGGAACTGCCTGCAAGCACGCTGCTTTTACACAAGCAAAATTAAAGTTATATGTAGCTTTAATAATTGTGATAATAAACACTGACATTTATTAGTTGTTTATTATGTGCTGGACATTGTATTAATGTATATTAACTTAAGTTGCCTAACAGCCCAGAGAAAGTATTATGATTGTCCCATTTTAAAATTCAGAAAACTCCGTTAAAACAAACAGGTTAAACAATTTGTTGGTGGAGCGATGCTGAGATCTAAACTTAACTAGAAACCACAAAGTTATTTAGAGTTCATGACATTACATGCACCTTCTTTACTTGAAAAAATTCTTAATTTTTAGAGCAGGCTGGACTTGTTTTTTGGTGGCCCTTTGATAAATCTAGTTCATTAATGTCTAATTTTTTAATAGCTATTGATTTTTAATTAATATTAAAATCCAATCTAAATTTATTTTTCAGAGTATAAAAATTATGTTTTCTTATTAATGAAAGTAAGAAATGTCCTATTTTATGGATACTTATTAGTGATAAAATATTTCCCACTCTCAAACTTTAATATATTAACACTGTCTTTAGCACCATGGTTTCATATTTTTAGATATTTCTTTCTTTCCAGGAACAGTATTATTTTCCAAATCTAGACTTTGAAAGTCTTCCAGCTTTTAAAAGATGACAATTAATGGGATGCATTTTATAACCACATAAGCAACATCTTAAAATGATCTTCAAGGGATTCATAAGAAATAAAACTTTTACCAAGTGTTAAGTTCCTGCCTGTAACTGAACCTGAAATCAAGATGAACCTATGTTTCATTATATCGTAGAGGGATCTCTTGTAAAGAGACAGAACAGTGCAACTACCAGATTAATCATATACTGTTTATATTAACTTCATAAATTTTCTAAAGCATTGTTATGAAATAGCATACCTTTAGTAGAAACTAAAGAATTACATAAAGAGATAAAAAATGAAGAAAAAAACTTTTGTGTAATTCATGTAAAAGCTGTAACTCAGTAACTATATGCTTTCAAACAGCCTTCATGGAAACAAGCTGCTAAATTAATTTAACTCCAAAAGTCACACACAGTAAAATGCACAAATCAAATTTTAAAAAAACATACCCCTACGGTAGAAATCATCACTTAAAATTCTGTAAAATATATAATTCTCAGACAATAATCATGAATTATTATTGTTGAGAAAAATTCCTCTAACAAACTCATCAGGAAAATTTGCAAAGCTTATAGTGAAAAGAAACCTTAAGACCAAGGAACTTGGGAGGACGGGGTTCTCCCAGATATTTTCATAAAAGAGGCTATTTTCCCCACAATCCCAGAAATGCCATTGTCTAGTTTTCCCAACTAGATAATTTGTCAAACAAGTTATTTCATTAGGACAATGCTTTTAGCACATGCTCCTCTTCCCATTCTAACAATAAAACCTCCCATCCTCTATGACAAACAAAAAGATCTCCAAGTTTCACTTTTCCCTTTCTAAAATAAGTTTGCTTGTATTCTGAGGAGGTGGCTTGAAGTAGAGGAAGGAGCAAGAGACTTAGTAGAGGTTTTGAAAACTCTGACTAAACCTTAAACTTGGTTTTCTCATTTTTCTTCTAGCGAAAGGTTGGTATGAGGATTCAATGAATTAATGTATTCAGTTGCTTTCAGAATAGCTTTTATCAAGTTAGGGTGTGAATCATTATCAGGTGTAAGATATTCTTATTTGTTGAATTAGAGCATGTAAGTTGTGAAAATATGCTTGCAGCAACCAGGTCTGGCCCAGAGCCTATAGCCCAGGCAGAAGATGAAGCACAGGGCATAACTGTCCCTACTGGAGCACATGGGATACCTCTGCAGGGAGGCATCTCACCTGGACTGGGCCACCAAGGAGCTCTGGTGTTTCCTGAGGCTAGGTGTCCCCAGGTGGGGCCTGACTAGCCAGGAAGTCCTTTCTTGAAGATGACTTAGAATTCAAGTCCTTCAACAGTTTAGGTCCTTGTTATGGTATGCCCCAAGGGCAGTCCAAAATCATCTTCTGCATGTTTTACACTCTATAAAGAGGTGGAAGAGAATCTGGTTTCCCAGGCCTTAATGGGGGCTGGGTTTTCTGTGAACCACTGAGGGCCTCTGCTTTTAACATGTGGTTCTTTAGAAAGAAATCAGGTTTCAGGTGCAACCCAAACCCAAGATTTGTCTCAAAATATGTTTCAAATCTCCTCATTTTGGGGGAAATGAAATGTATACTGATTTCACATGGACTCCTCTTCAGCAAAATGTAAAATTTAAAAAGACAAAATTTTGCAGTCTGTGTTACCTGTGGTCTTCTCCATTTTATCCTTTATTTTAACTCATTTTTAATATGCATACTGGTTCCAGTTTAAGCATTATTTATTTCAACTGCTATGAGAGTACTAATTCAAGTGCTCTATAACGTGTTTTCCCAAATCTAAAGTACTAATTTTGCATTGATAATACCTTTAATACCTTAAGATTTCTTAAAATTTAATTTATTTAATCATGGTTAAAGGGAAGAATGTGGACAAATTGGTAGTGAGCTCCATTATAATATTAATAATTTAAAGATTTATATTGTAGCAGCAAAATAAAATTACACACACATACACATATCAGTTAATCATTTTGGAGTTTGGTTAGATGGCCAGTAATACGGCAGTAATAGAAATGTTTTATTTGAAAGAGTTTCACTAAGAATCTACAGTATGTATATACTGTATATTTTCATCATTGGCTGAATACCCTAGCTATGGGCTTGGTCTCAACTCCTCTTCAGAACAAACAAATACAGCTAAGGGTGGCTCAACCAGTTAACCAATAATTCAGGCAAAAATAATTAAACATATATTCTATTCAGGCAAAAATAATTAAACATATATTCCATCCCAACTTATCAGCAGATAAAGCCTTTAAGCATACATATAGGAAAGTTATCCTATAGTACCTTAACAGCATATGAAAAGAAATATCACTTAATAAGAATTGGTATAACTTTAGCTCAAGAAAAAACTTAATGAGTAAGGACACCCAAATCACATTTGGAAAATAAATAAAACCAGAGTCCTAGAAAAATTAGAAAACAAAAGCTGTATTAAGGAACCACAAGGTCAAGTATCTGGCTAGATTTTTTTTTTTAAAAAAAGCAGTTCAATGTTGAAGTTCATATTGATCTTAAGTAAGCCATTCTTTTATTAGTATTGCAGATTAAGTGATAAGTAAAGTAATTCTCTGCTCAGAGTCCTGCCAGTGATGACTTCAGGAGCAAAGTTAACTAATAAAAATGTGTGTATTAACACTAAACACTACAGAAAAAGTACCAAACCAAATTATTTTATTTCATTTCATACATTTTTTCTCTTTAATCATTCCTAGAAATCATAGTTTATCTTTTCTCTTTAACCATCCTTAGAAGTCATATTTTTTATACATAAACAGTTCCTCATTCTTTATCTTAGGAAATATTTTATAGAAGCATTTAGAGATCAAATTCAATAACTTTGTGTGCATGGGCAGGTGAGTGTGTACATATGTATATAGATGCTTTTCTCCTAAAGAAGCATGACTTTTTAATTCGCAATTATAGCAATGATTTCCTTATAGTCTGTTCCTATAGACATCAAGACCAGATTGATTTTCATTAAATAAACTAGCGAAAATGGATTTTGTGACATTTCTAAAAAATAATCGTTTCAGAGCCTTATGATAAGCAGTTTATTTAGCCACCCAACAAGTGGCTAAACATTTCTTATTTATGCAGTGTCCGTAGTACTTTCACTCTTTAGTGTTGAATGAGTTTTCTAGATTTCTATACATGAAAATGTATAACCACTTTCTACTATTGATGAGAATAAAGTAACATCAAGATACCATTTCACTATGACATTGTCATATGCATATTTTGACTTTTTCTTCCATGTTCAATTTTTATCCAATTTTAGCTGACCTTATTTTTAAGAGCTGTAAATGTCACAAGTTAAACATGTAAGAAAACACATTTCACAGTGGCTCACGCCTGTAATCCCAGCACTTTGGGAGGCCGAGGTGGGAGGATCATGAGGTCAGGAGATGGAGACCATCCTGGCTAACACAGTGAAACCCCATCTCTACTAAAAACACAAAAAAATTAGCTGGGCATGGTGGCAGGTGCCTGTAGTCTCAGCTACTTGGGAGGCTGAGGCAGGAGAATGGCGTGAACCCAGGAGGCGGAGCTTGCAGTGAGTGAAGATCCTGCCACTGCACTCCAGCCTGGGTGACAGAGCGACACTCCATCTCAAAAGAAAAAAAAAAAAAGAAAATATATTTGCTTGTGGTTTTTGAGTCTAATACACTAACTAGCAAACTTTTATCTAAGGGTTTGTAATGCAAATTGATTTACTGAATTATAACAGTTATGAGGTTACTTTTTAAACTTAGTTTAAAAAACAATACAGATTCACATACCCAAAGTTACCCGGAAGGCAACTTTCTTTCCTAAAAAGTCCAAAAATTCTAAGAAAGAGAAAACATGCCCATATCTTGGAGTATGGATAGAATTCCTTATCAGCCCCATTTAAAGCTGCCTTCAAGGATTTTATTAAACTTAATTATGAAAGATTACAAACGAGATGGTGTGTAATTGGTACCAGCTGCAGTTCATATTGGAAAGTATAAATACAAATGAAATTATTTATTTTTATTTATTTACTATTCAAACGGCGATTCTAAAACCAGTTGGGAAAAAACTGACTTTATTCTTTTTCTATTGAGTTTAAAATACTTTACTTAATAACAACAGTAGAGACAAATATCCCATTTAAAGACTACTTTCACCCCCAAATAACCCAAAGAATGAAGGAACACAAAGCAATTTTCTTCCCTCTATCTAATTAGGGGCTTATTGTTTTTATATCAGAATTAATGATTTGGGACCAAATTCTCCTCAAGCAACTATACGAATTTAAAAACATATAAATCTATATATCTATCTAATTTCTTATTGAGATTCTTCCTCAAGCATTAAAAAAAAAAAAGAGCTAAACAAAGAAGGGCAAGGAGGAAAAGGAGACTGCACCTGGGGAGGGCGGCTGGGTGGTGTGCTTATCAGGGGGGCAGGACCCATGGCCGAGGCAGCATTCAAGCTCCTTTCCCTTTCGTCCTGGTATATTCGGTCTCTTTCAGCTTCCGGTAACTGCAAGAAATTCTGCATAGCCCGAAGGTTTACCAGCAAAGACTGGGATGCAGTCTTGGGGTCCTCTTCCTTTCGGAGAATTTCTGAAAGCAAGCCCTGCAAGAAATGAAAGGCACAGGGTGAGCCTGCTCCCGTGCTTTGCCTGGCCAGCAGTGATCCTTCCCTTTTCTTCTCCACTCTGTTAGAAAATGAACAATCAGAGGCATTAATTCTGCATAGGAATATATTAGTTACAATTGAAGTGGTAGAGAAGAGAGCCTCAATTGTATTCTTAATTTTATTAAGCATCTGCTTTACATATAACATAAACTGAAACTGCCTAATTGGTCTCCTTCCTTTGAGTAGCTTAACTTGCCATGAAATCTTTCACAGAGAGACGATCCAGGGAAGTTAAGAATAAATGAAATCCTTATAATGCAACAGCATTGAACTGTATAGTTCTCAAGCTGCCTAGACAAAGGCAGTATAATGCCTACAGCCCAATATGTAAAGATACAAAGCCATTTCTAGAGAAGTAGAACTTTCAAAGAAAATACCAGAAAATGAATTTTAACATATTAGAACAAAAGTTATTACTAAAGCATCACCTAAGGTTTATGCTGTATTTTCACAGGCAATGTTTAAAATTATTTCTTAAACTCCAACTTATCAAAGTACATTACACTACATGACCCTTTCAATTTACCATTTTCAGAGAACCTCACTGACTATCACAAATGATTGTAAATACTATCTTGCTGTATTATACCACTGGGTAACAGGTTTAAATTTTGAACTTTAAAAACCATAGACGAGATTTGAAATATATTAACTAATTTTCAACATCGCGAAAGTCCATCATGGCATGCCAAGGAAAACAGTATCAAATTCTGTAATTATCAAATTTCTTGGGGAATAAAAATTATTAGTGATAGAATAAATTTATAAACCATTAGAAAACTCTTAAGGTGTTTTTCCCCCCTAAATAACAGCACATCAATTTTCAACTAATTTTTTTAAGTTTTGGAAGAACTCTTTCAAAAATGGTTGGTTCTCCCCATTGCATTTAAGAGACAATATGAAACAAAAGTATTGGAAAATTTTCTGTTCATTTTATAAGGGCTAAGCAGCCCTTCTCTCTTTAATCTTGTACATGAAATAATGCTTGGAATAGTAAGACATATTTGGTTTCTTCACTTAGCCAGAGTATCAGCTTCAGAATAAAATTTTGTCAAGATTTCTATATAATTTGCAAATCTACTTTCCAATATCCTGCAGAAATGGCTAAAGGTATATTGGGGGAAGGAAGGTAACGTGTCATGTCAAAACAATGAAGCCCCAAGGTTAAAACATTTGTTTTTTTCATGGTTTGTTGGAAGTACAAACCTGGTTTTGTTCCCAAATTTAAAGATAATGTACCATACTGCCAAAATTCGACAGTTGGGTGCAGACAATACAAAAGTACTGATACTTCTTAAAATGATTTATAAGCTGGTATTTAAAAAGAACTTTTAACAGGTGCAGATGGCTTCAGAGTCCATTTTAAAGTTGTCTCTCACTTAGTCTCTTACACCTAAAGCCTGGAAATTGGACCTGAACTTTCGTTTTTACCCTAAGAAATGTGACTGAAGAATGAAGGGCACATGTCCTTTTACTTAGGATACTAACGAGTAATGCCGTAACTGTGTCTACACAAGAGCAAAACATCTAGTCAATTTAACTAAAATTTAGTCAAACAGGCAGTCAATCATCCAGCTATTTAATTTGCACAAGGCCATCTAATTAGTTTGACTGTGTTTCTGATGTTCCATATTGAAAGTAAAACATTCAGGTCTCAAAAAAAAAAAAGTTTGAAAATAGGTGTAATGAAATAAGCCTTGCGCTTTACTCCTCTCCACCAAATGTTGTGTCTTAAAAATGTACTTGACAAAGCAATATATTCTCAACTACACAGATATGGATACATGAAAACATCAGTATAAACACAATATGCTACAAATTCCTTGAGCATAATAATCTAATATTCACTTTCATCATCCCAGCACAATGTCTCTCAGGTAAATGTTTGATAAGTATTTACTAAATGGACTGATCATGTGTATAAAGACCACAATGGAGAAAACAATCACAAACAGGTGATAGAAACTTAAGAACAAGATGTGCTACCCATGAGTAAATTCTAGTGGTAGTTATTAGCACTCATGTTGGGCCTACAGTGAAAAGTTCTGTGGCATTTTTTGAGATGTTTTTCCTAATTGTCTAATAATTTACAAAATTAGATTAGGACAAAACATAAGTTATATTTAGGGTGTTATTTGGGAAACTTGAAATTAGGTATTTAAAAATCCCAAATAACAAAGTACTATATCACATATTTCTATCAAAAATATTTCCTGAGGCAGCAGAGATCTATAGTGAGAAAGTCAAATACAGGAAAACATAATAATATTCTTTCTCAAGTCTTGCTAACATATAAGACTAAGTCATTTCCATATGGTTGAGACTGGAAGGTAGTATGTCACTTGGAAGAAAATTTTAAAAGTTCTCTACCTATATTTTGATGTTGGTGTGACTTCCTATTTGAGCATACAAGTGTTTTTAGGGGCAAAGCATTTTACTACCACTTAATTATTCTATTAGAACAAAGTTTTTTGTTCATCTGAAATATGCTGATGGTATAAAGTGATGTTTCAAACCCTGAAACACTCAAAGAGCTTTAAAGCAGCCAGTGTAGACAGCCTCAGGTGTTTCAGAAACCTTCTGGTTTTTGTTTTTTTTTTTTTTTTGGCCCAGAGCTTTCAATGAGGGGAGTGCCCCCTGGTGGAAATGCTTGAAAATATTGTCAGAAAACATTTTGATTAGTGATAATTACTTAAAAAAAAAAAAGTCACTTTAGAATAATTTTGGATGCAAAATGACTGCTATCAGATCCCAGATATGGGAATGCATGTTTTGGTCCTGTTCAGGTTGTTGTTACTTGAATAGCTGCATTCATATTTATATGCTGAATTCAAGATATATGTGGCCACCAGTTCCCACATCCTATAATTGAAGATATAGCATAGACTTGCCAAGGTCATTTGTAGTAATGCCCCACACAGCAGACAGTAAGAGTGACCTTTTACCAAAAATTCTTCATGCTAAAAAATAGTATGCCAAGGCCATCATGTACCTTATTTATGTCACAGAATATGCTGAAACATCAGGACTAAAATATGTCATCAGTATCAAGAATCATTGGTGCTCAGTAAATTTGTTGAATTAAATTAAACAAAATCATTAGTCATTCTTGCGTCTGAAAAGAACCTGAGAACTTGTATGTTATGTAGGAAGTTACCAGTACCTCATAAATATTAATTTTACTGAAAATCAGAAGCTGCCTTTCATTGGGACCTCACATCTTACCAATAATTAGATGTGTGCTGTATCTATGAAAACATAAAATTATTTTGCATTGTCATTACATAGTGGTTAAGTCAGAGTTCTAATTTTTTCAACTAAAGAATGAATTTACTGCTGAATTCCTAAACCTGTTTTTACATTCCAAAAACAGTTTACAAGTTATTACAAGTAAAATTCATTAGTAGTTGTAAAAGAAAGAAAAAAAACTTCCAATAAATATTATCAGTATTTCCAAAAGCTAATTATGAATTCTTTAAAACAGCAGATAAGCGAAAGAGACTGCCAATCTGAACAAAAAGCCTGTCTGGCCTCCTGTTTGTCTCCTCTTTGAACATAATCACTGATTCAAATAGATTTTATCAGCTTCATGGAACTTCAAAGCCCTCAGAAAGAAAATATGATTTGATGAAAACCTCCCTCCTAAAAAGAAAATACATAGAATATTCTTCAAGGCTACCTGCCTCTGTTGTTTGGTGAATTTTTAATCACATGTCCAGGTAAAAGACTATTTTCAAACTCCACCTACTACCATGGACTCATGCCAAGTAAGTTTTAAGTAGACACATTTATCTCTGTCATTTGGCAGGCTAACCAGAGAGCTGTCTTGTTGGGGTAATAGCACCTTTTTACCTTTTATTCAATAGTGATACGGATAGTGGACTTTTCTTAAATTACACTGTGAAGAATTATAGAAACACAGTAGCAATTTCTGTTATATTTAAGCAGGCAAATTTCTCTCCACCACATAATTTACAGAACTCAAATTTAATAAAACATTACATGATGGTGCATTACTGTTATCAGTTTTGAATAATCCATCTTCATTCTTTATTTTACTGGAAAATAAAGTGTGCCAAAGACAAGAGGAGGGGGAAGAAAAAGGGGAAAAAAGCCACAGAGTGGGATCAGAGTTAAACTCTGAATTTTATTCTTTTAAAAATCAAAGGGCATTAAGGAATGTATTTGCATGTATCAGAACCATTAAATAGCAATAAGATAGAGAAGTGAATTGAAAAGTATAAATCTAGAAGCTTTGGCAATTACTTTTAGCCATAGGTTTCCATTAAAAAGACATCAAGTAGGCATAACTGAATGAATGACATATGCTAAAAGCTGATATCTTCAACAGCAATTAAAGAATATATGCCCATCAATTCAGAAGGGGAAAATTCCTTAAAACAAGTAATTATATAAGTTTACCAGAAATTTTCAGAAAAGGTAGGCTTAAAAAAAAAGCCATGTGTGAAAGTCTTAAGAGAGGGTAATATGTTAATATAGGGGACCCTATTAAGATGATAAAAAAATTCTCAATAGTTAAAACATAAGACCCAGGATTTTAAAGTTACACAGAGCTGTCAATGACTAAAATAATCCTCAATTCATACAAGTGTTTTCTATCATATTAAGATCTTAATGCTGTTTATAAGAAACAGTATCTTTATCTGACCCTATCATATAACTTTGTTTTTGTATGTACATATTTTACATTAATTTTTTAAAAGTCGGAGTTGGAACTGCACATTGTACTAGGTGCACACAAATGTGTGATGTGCGATTTAACTCTGCAGAGCTCCTTGTCTATACATATGCATTAGCATGTGTATTTTCGTAATCCACTCTCACACCATACCCTCCTCTCTGCACCTGCTTTTATTGAAATGCATACACTTTAAATAAACACCCTACATCCAGTCGTACCAATGCATAATCATTAAAAAATAAATGCAGCTGTGTATGTATGTGTGTGTGGTTTTTAAGAATGACCAATGAAAATACATTCATGCCTGCATGTGCAAAAGTTAGTTCTCAAGGAATATTGAAATATATATACAAATTTCCTCTTAAGTCAAGCATCTTCAAATATGGCCCTATATCTACTTTGACTGAAGAGTATCAATTATCAATATAAAGCTTTAAAACACCCTTCATAATCCAGGGCACTAAATATTTTTTTGGTAATGACTTTTTTCCTAAATTGGCCATTATTAATAAGGAGGTATCTGTAATCAAGCTATATAAGGTAAAGTTTTCATTCTCCTCTCACAGAAAAAAAAAAGTCACTGTTTTTGATATTAACCACAGAGATGATTACCTTTTCAAAGAGATTAATATGGTATAAAAGAGAAAATTTTGCCTTTCTTCCAGTAACAAATCCTGTAGATATCATGGAATTTGTCCTTTTAAGGACCAAAGGCAGAACAAATGGCCAACTCCTCATAGTAATGGCTGTAACATCATAAACCCAAGAGGAGAAAACTTGTAATGATGGGTGGCAACTTTATCCTCATTTCTCTGAGTTCTACTGTCTTAGCATTCTTCACTATATAAAGGACACTTACTTAGTGCTTTAAGAAATAACTATTTGCTCAATTTTTAAGACACCAGTAACTATATATATACACATATATACATATACACACACATACACACACACATACACATATATATATACACACACACATATATATGTATATATATAATTTGTGTCTATGTCATGATGTCTTTGTGGGCTTTTAACTCAATTCAAAAAAGCATTATTGAACTGTTATGTAGAGACCTACTTTTTTTGGCCTAGTATGGAGAATTATTAGTACTTACTATATTTACTAAAATAAAGAATGCTACCAGAAACAGGAATATTTGGAGGGTTGACTTTTGAGTCATTCATTTTCAATAATTATCCCCCAACTGAATATAGGTGTCATATTAAATTCACCAGCTAATAATGAACACAGTTTTTTAAGCTACAAAGATACAGAACTAGGTAAAACCATACAATTTTAACCTGAGACATAGCCTTGTGCAACTGCCTTTTTAAAAACAGACGAACGTACAAAAAAAAAAAAAAAGATGAATCGACTGAAAACAAACACTGAATTAGAGGCTTTGTCAGGTCTCCCAACTCCCCATCTAGTTAAGGCAAGCCAAAAATAAGTCACAGCTGGGATTCTCCTAGGTATGGAAACTCTGCCAACTAGGAATTAATACTAGATTATTTCTGTAGCAGAATTTTATTCTTATAATCATAATCATGTAATAAACAAAATAACTTAAATATGAAAGGAAAATGTGAGTCAGGCCAAAAAATAAGATAAATTGACAAAAGAAAGAACAGCGGTAAAACAAAAAAGTTGAAAAGGCATAATGTCCTCATTCTAATCAAAGTTACGTGGTTTTTCGTTTGTTTGTTTTTTGGTTTTTTTTTGTTTTGTTTTAGTGTACCTGGGCCAAAAATAAACACCATATATATCATGTATCATACTAGTTTCCAAACAAAGAAAAAAATTCTTCTCATTCACAGTTCAATACAGTCAATTTGTTTAGGGCTTCTCAAATATCTTTATCTTATGACCTCTCATACATATCACTTTTTTTCCATGACCCTCTTAAACATCTTCCATGCTGTTAGATAGTATCTTCACAGGAATTGGGCCAGGAAGACAAAGGTGTGCACATTAGGGGTATAAGCAGGCAGTGAGATCTCTACAAATGGGTCTGCAAACTAAGGCCTGCAAGCCACACTTACTCCATGGCCTGTTCTATAAATAGTTTTACTGAAATACTACCATACTCAGTGCCATTCATTTATTGTCTATGGCTGCTTTATTACTCTACAGTGTGACCGAGATTTAAGTGCTTCAAAACCTAAAATATTTACTATCTGGTCGATAACAGAATAAAGTTTGCTGATGCCTGGTCTAGACAATGAATTTGGAAGACAATAGCATGAGGGAGAGCACATAGCTTACAAATATTTTATGTTAATAAGTCATATAATATTTTTTCAAAATGGCTGCTTAGAATTAAGTGGATTATTGCTTCCAAGGTGTTAACAACAATAACAACAACGCTGCAGTAGAACTTTAACAGGGAACATTTACATACCTAAGTTTGATATGGGTAGTAACGTAACATAAATGGAAAAGACAATAGGCTAGAAGCCTGCAATCCTGCCAATAGCCTTGACCGAGTCATGAGACTTTTCTTAACCATCTACTATAGTTTACGATTCCATTATATAAAAGCATAAGTAATGCCAGTTTAAAATACGTTTGACATTTAATTAGTCTTTCAAAGGCCCTGAATTGGGATCAATCTGCACATAGGTTTCTCTCGATTCAGAAGTATATCATAGGAAAAGGAGTGGTAAAATTGAGGCTCCACCAGGAATAGGTAATATGATCACATGAAGAGAGAGAGAAAATGTTAGTACAGAAGTAAAAGAATAAACTTTAGTTATAGATGGGACTAAAGAAAGTGAAAATAGGAGACAGTACTGAACCACTTACGAAACACAACTGACCTGAGTTCTGTTAAAAGCCACACGTGCAAATACTGCCTGGGAGATTCCTGCTCGTTTCAGTTCATCGCGTACCCACTGGTAGATTTCGGAAGACACCTCTGTGTTGGTCGAAACCTGTTGCTCCAAAGGCTTATTCATAGATCTACTGACAGGGGGAGGGTGGTTCAAGTATTGTTGGTTTAAGGACTGCTGGGCTAAAAGTCTATTCACTGCATACTGCTGGTTCAGCAGCTGAGCCATCACCAGCTGCTGGTTGACCAATTGAGGACTGATAGGCGTTGATACGAGCCCAGGGTGCAGGTTTGGAAGAGGTGTCCGGACAGAGGGCTGGCTGCCATGGGAGAGCTGTGCAGGGGATGGAGGCTGCTCGGCTGTGTTCCCTGGAACTGGTTGCTGGCCAAAATTGACATGATTGGCGCCTTGCTGGGATAGCTCAGAAAGACTATCCATTTCAACTAAAGTGGACAAAGAGTAAAATCACATTCAGCCAACAATGATTGGCATTGATAAAGATTTCTAACCATTTCCTAAATTAAAAAAGGGTAGCACAGGACACACCCCAAATCCAATAAAACCAAGAAAATTTCAAGTTGCAACTTACCAGGCTGTGTTTTTGCTCTCCTTTTCTGAACAATTCTACAAACTCTGGAAGTGGGACAGCACTCCTAATCTCATTTTTAAAAAGTGGTTTCGATTTAAGGCATAAAATCAATTATATCCAAATTCTTTCCGACTAGTTGTTCACTCTCACTTATTACCGCAAGAAGGCTTCTAAGCAACAATTTTTTTAAATGACTTCTAAAAGAATGTCATTTGCTTAATGACAACTAAAAACAGTGGGCTGAGCTGAGAAAATAAGCTTATAATAAGCAACTAAAAAAATTTACAAATATATTCTCATGATATTCATTAACTTTAGTACTCTAGGAAAAAGGTGTAAAAGAAAAAATATGACATAAAAAGTTACCTACTTTCAATTTTTACCTAGCAGTGAATAGAAGTAGTTAATGTAATAAATAAAAATGGTCACAATAATAAGTGTATATTGAACGCTTGCTGAATATCTTATATGCCTTGTTTCATTTTAATTCTAACCATCATGGGCAGTAGGTATATCTGGAAATACTTTTTAGAATAAAGCAAGTGATTTATTGTATATCAAGCCAGCATACCCAGTGTTGCTAAGATCCAAATGTTTTTTCTTCAGGAAGCTATGGCCATCACCAGATGCTAAAGACAATCTTGCAGGGAATCATTCTGGTACAATGGTGAGGCTGTCATGATTTTGCAATTTATTCCCACCTACCCAGGATGAATGCTTCTCCCTTGGCTAGCTAGGTACCTCATATGGATTGGCTGAGCATCATCTCTAAGTGTGTAAATGCTTTTCTGTATGAGGAGGAGACTGGTTCGATGCTCTTGGCTGGAAGAGCTGAGCATGAAGCTGTACGTAAATAGGACTTTCCAAATTGTACACAGACTTCCCATGTATAGACTGTAGTTTGATTTTAATCATCAATTGTCTTTTCATTAAATATGCAGGTCTTACATTTAGAGGAACTTTATCATAGTGCTATAGCTCCTGATATATGCAAAATATAACCAAGAATTGGGGAAGAAACCTTCAATTTCTACCAGTGATATCAGCCCAAGTGGGCCATTCACAGGGAATAATAATTCAAGCAATTATTCCAAAAATGATGCATTGTCTTCATTACAGCCTTAAGCTATAAAAGGCAAAGAATCCATTTTGGTAGATGGATGGTTTTTCTTCAAATATTAAGAGCTAAAACATGCTCAAAATTTGGATTAATTTTTCTTAAAAAAATTTTTAATTAAATGAATGTAAATAAATAAACAGAAATAGATTTAAAACAGGACATAATGCCCATTCCTATATTATTTTAAAATATATGTTTTGGAGGGTAAAAGTAAGTGAAAGAGAACATTAAAAAAAATTAAAACATTAACCTTAATCACAGTGTTTGCTTTCGTGAACATTAACAAACTCAACAGAGAGAAAATGCCATCATCTAAATGCTGAGGTACCATACACAACTTTTATCTGTCATTTTACACTGCAGATAATTTTAGTGTACTTCTTGCATAACAAATATTCACCTAAAGTTACGTGTTAAGATAGAATGCTATCTTGGAATTAAAAGTTTAGATATGATGCAGTAATTGTTCTGGTATGGATGGTAAAGCAATGTGCTTATCAAAGTGCCCATCCATGGGGGCTGGGCGTTAGAGCTATAAAAATCACTTGATCTCTACTGTGGAAACTATAAATATAGTTTAAGAAGTTTAATTTCCTTAAAAATTGGGTGTAAAAATAGGCACTTTCTCATTCAACCAGACAAAAACAAAAAACTTAAAAGCAGGACTTATCAGAGAAAGAAATCACAGTTAATATTAGTTATGCAAGGCCTGGTTAGGTCTTCACTGAGATGTTAAAAAATGACAGCTCCCTTCCTAACGCCTCGATTTCCTGCATGTCTGACAACCAAGTCAGTTTGGCTGATTTAAACACAAACATTTATTGAATTTAATTATCTCATTATACTCATACCCACTTCCCATCCCCAAAGAAACATTCTAAATTGATCTCTAATTGGGCGATCAAAAGACCTGGCTTTAGATGTGACTTCGATAAACCCCCAAATGACACGTAATGGTATGTAGCCACTGCTGCAACGTTTTTTTGCTTACCCATCATATCTTTTGTCTTCTTGAAATGTTTGTACCACCTTCCAAATTCTTGACATTTTGCTGCTGAGACATTTGCATAGTAAGTACTGTTCACAATGGAAGAAATCATACTCTGCATGAAGAAGGGGGGAGAACATTTGTAATACACAGCAGCATAAGACGGAACACAGAAATGATCTCAATTGTGACAACTGTATTTTTTTTAATCAACTGAGTACCAACACATTTTTGTTTCACACTTTAGCCTAAAGCTTCGGCTTCTTAAAATTCATTAAGTAGATCATCAAATGCTTATTTAAGTAGAAAGCAACAGCCCACTGAGACCAGTATAAAGCTATCAAACCCACAGACTTTGCTCTAGCATTTATTGAATCTCCATCAATGTCATCTATTACTAGGCTGTCAAACTTTCACTGGTCCCAATAAATCCAAATACATGAAGATGACTTTATAATTGTGATTCATAAATATAAGAGACTGCGATTTTTTGACTGGACTCTACATCTTTTCTACTCAAAGTATAGACCAGGGACCAACAATATGGGCATCGCTTGGAAGCTTGTTAGAAATGCAGAATCTTGGGCCCTACCCCAGACCAGTGCACTTAGCACCTGAATTTTACCAAGATCTCAGGGGATTCGCATGTATATTAAAATTTGAGAAACAGAACTTGCACTTTCCACTCTATTATTTGGATTTAAAGTGGAGGTGCATTAACACTGATCAAAGGTTAACTGTATTTGAGAAGAAACAAAGTATTCACAGAGATCCTTTATCAAGACAAAAACATCCTGCAATCTTATTACTGGCTTCGTCAATAGTAAAGCTTACGTTTTGAATTTCAAACCGATCATAAAATTTTCAATTTATACATTTCATGCTTCTAAATTTCTCAAGGATACCACAAAATATTACCTATTGTGACTTTTCTTTATCCTGCTTTTAATAAATGCCCTGAAAACTGTCAGCCCTTTAACATACAAAAATGAAAGACATGATTTTAATGTATTACTAGGAGGGTTTTTCTTTAATCATTTTCAATCTTCCCAGCAAATTTTGGTTATGGTAATTTCAATGACTAAATTCATGGTCCATTTTAACCTGTTACCCATATTCTCTAGTAACAGCTAACTTAATTTCCTACCGAGTCTTAGGAGTAAGATTTTGTAGCACCAGTCTATCCCTCACCCCTATGTGCAGAAACAGGAGAACTCACATTTCAGACATCGGTTGGTCTATGGTGAAATAATTTCTAGAAGGCAGCATTGTTCAGGAGGCAGTGAACAGCCAGAAAAGCCAGTTTGGGGACAAAAGTATTTTTATATAATTATCTTCTTTAACTTACCTCTAATGTAAAGCTCTTTCAGTTATTATTCATTCTCCTGACATCCACTATCAGTGTTAATTCTGTAGCATGCACACATTTCTGGAATATGTAAATTTGGGGGATCTCTAAAGAACTTCCAGTGAAGGATAAGCTGGAGTCGCATTATTTATGTAAAACACAGCTATCTTGCCTAAGAGGCACTGTGATATCTTTTTTTTTTGACACTCTCTATAGTCATTTTCACATTTTATATCTCTAAAAAGACATTCTTAATGTGTTCATGATGCTCTGCCATTAATCCAATAGCTTGCAATTTCACTAAGAGCCTCCCACAGTCCACAGTGTAAAAAGACACTTAGCAAAGTTGCCAAAACCAGAGCCAGAAGATTACCTGATCTGTCAGCTTCAATCTCACTTACTCTCTTGTAATAAGGGATCAATAAAGTCAGACACTAATAAAAACTATTGAGATCGCTGATGGATAATGGTGATTCTTCTGCAAATGGATGACAGTTGATGTTCTTCCACTCTGGTCCAATTTTTAAAAATATTATTATTCTTTATCTAGACATTCTGGCAGTTCCTTAAATGTTAATATAATAATATACATAAGTTTTAGATGTGGTTTATGTCTTACTTTTTAGAAGTGTATGGAATATCCAAATTTTGCTGAGGTTTTTGACAAACATCCAGTCTACTCCAGTTTGCCAACAGTTCTATATATGAAATTTGCTCTTTGCTGCACACCTACTATATGCCTGGCTGGTACTAAGGATGCAAAGATGGCAGAGGCATCTGCCTACAAAGATGAGGCACCTGTCATCCAAAGATGGCAGACAGCCTCTGCCTACAAGAAGTTTACTATCTATTAAGAACACAGATATGTAAATAGATCATCTCAATTTAATGTGACTTGGTATATCGACAGTGGAAAATGTATAGGGGACGACGGAAGGAGGAATCATCCATGGTGTGTGTGAAAAAATGTCTGAAATAGTTTTATAAAACTAGACCCTATATGTAATAGTGCTATACAGTTTATTAGTATCCGTACATGGAAAATAATATCCATATGTGCATCATCGTCAAAGCTTCCCCCTACCCTACTTAATTCTAAATTGGTAGATTCTGGGTTTAAGTGCTTTTCTGTCACATGGTGTATGCTTAGGAAACTCTGATTAACGTAAATAATAGTCTAAGCAAGACTTAAATCAAAAGGCTAATCCGTAACTTATAATGCTTGACAAAGCAACTTTTTGGATTCCCTATCTTTCTGTGCTTTGGGGTGACTGGGAAATATTTCCTAATTCAGGTAACTTGGAGTCATGTCTATTTTTATTGGACAATACGCAATAATCTGTCCAATTAGATTGCTCATATAGCCACTTCATGAGGTGTACGTGTGTGGGCGTGGGCACGGGCATGTGTGTTTCAGGTGGTAAAATTCCTACTAAAGGCTTAGGCATAGCATTGGAGTAGACCAGCCAGCCGGTTTCAGTGGCAGGAAAGAGACTGCGGAATTTTGTGGTGCACATGGCATTTGAAAAATCATATTCAGTAGTGTAATCTTAAATTTAGAATATCAGGAAAAAAACACGTACTGTTTTGATAACACAAATAAAAGTCCTGATTGGTAATGTTTTCCTAGGTGGTGGGATGTACAGAAAGCAGGCCAAGTTCCATGTCAGAAAGGCTTGGGATTCTTGTGTCACTTCAAAGGAGGTATTGGTTTAAAAAGACTGTGCTAAGCTGTGAGTTCACGTAGGTATGGGGCACCATATTATTTTCTAGCTCAATGCCTGGCATGTATTAAAATAAACATTAAATGTTCATCTGACAAAACAGAATGTGTCACACACTGGTGGTATGACCTTGGGTCAAATAGTTGACCATTCCATCACAATTTCCTATGCTAAATGGGAATGATAGCATACACCTCATGGAGTTGTTCTGAGAATCCATCAGTTCAGGCATTTTTTAAATTCATTTAGCATATACTTAAATTCTACTATGTGCCAAGCACTGGGCAAGTCACTAGGAAAATAATGACTTGAAGAGACATACTATCTGTCCTTGGACAGACAATAAATAATAGATGTGATACAATTAGCACAGAGCCTGTAACATATTACATATAGACTGAAGAGATATTAATTACTATGACAACCCTTTGCCTCCTCCTCATCACTGGGCTTTCATTATATGATAACATTTCATAGCAGGTGGCTATGTTTGGAGTATCAGATAAAATTTTCAAATGATATACAGTATTTTGAGTCTTTTTAATGTAGAATGAAGTATACTGATTAAATTATTTAGTTACAAGTTGGGACAAGGAATAGTAAGGGAAAACACCAAGGGGAAATATTTCATTCCTTCTCATACTCCAATTTGGTGGTGTTTTCTGAAGCTGGCCTATATCTGGTAGAAAGCATCAAGAAGGCACACCACTCCTCTGGCTTGGATGCACGGCCCATGCCCTCTCCCATCTCTAGCTAACAGCTGCTCATCCTTCAGGATACAGCCTGGGCATCCTTGCTTCCGTGAGGCCTTTCCTAACTTCCCAAACCTCCTGCACCAGAGCACTCATCCTGCTGTTTATTTTGCACTGGACTGTGGGCCTTAGGTCTCATCTCAATACATCCTGGACTCATCAGAGGGCTGGACACAGACTAAGTGATCAATAAAAAGGGTCACTGAAACAAACCACCAGAAATCCTCTTCCCCTTTTTTCCCCTTAAAGGTCAAACATAATGGCAGCTTAACTGTGACACGAATCTTTCAAATCCATTGCTTTGGCTGTCGTGACAGAAATCATAGTTTCTAGAACCTTTGTTCATTAATTTGCAAGAGATCCTTTCCCAGGTTTTTCAAAATACATCCACACAGATGTCTCGGAAGTTGCAGTGCTCGGTGGTTATGTTATTCCAGTTCTCTCTCAGTGTCTATTTATATAAGCTATCCAAAGCACTTTGAAAAAGACACAACTTGTATGGCAAGTTTCCTATTCAGTGGCTGGTCTGTATAAAACATCAATGTTCACAGAATAAAATAAACCAACCGACAAAACTCAGTCGGTTGAAATCCCAAGTTCAAATGCTACACGGTATACCAACCAATAAATAGGCCACAGCTTCCAGCGTTGGGAAATACAATTTCAAAGTCGGCAGAAATTGGCTGTGGGTCTCATAACCCCAGTGTGACACAATATTCTCATCCTAGGAGCCAAGTTGTAAGCTTTTCTAAGATCCATAAAGCACATGTCTACTCCCTATGAGGAGCTTCGGTTCTTTCTGAGAGTCTGCTGAAGTTCCGATCTGAAAGAATGCCATCTTCACAGAAACCCCAGTACTCTAGAATGATACCATCTGCCACAGGCTGAGCTTCCTTTTCAGCCAAATACATTATTTATAACCTTTCTAATTGTGAAAAGGTAAGGGTGGAATTTTTCTAAAGCCTAACTTAAAGATAGACAGAACATTCTGAACCTTTGCTCTAAAATACTCTAGCTCTTTTAAATTTGAAAAACAAAAACCACAAGGAATCGGTTAAGGTTACATAATTTTTCAAAAAATTATATTCTTTTAAACCCCTGCTACAATATCATATGTACTGTAGGTATATATCTATAACACATTTAAAAAATGAAGGAAGATTTTTTTTTTTTTACTTGTTCATCTCAGTAGCCAATGAAGGGGTTTTGAGAGAGGTGAGGCCTTCTCAAAAAAAGATTCATCAGATGGGGAAAGGCAGTGATCTGATTACCCTTAAAATTGCTTTGTTGTGCCTTTAACAACAACCAAAAAAAACCACCCCAAAACAATGCTAATCAGGTTATTCAATCATTTAAACCAAAACTGTTCATGCTTTTCTGCCAAATCAACCAACCACAGCAAAATCTGTTATCTCTGATTGCTCAGCTTCCAGTCAAAAAACAGTTAACCCCCACTATACCAAAAGTTTTCCAAATACCCTCAGAGCTCTGCATGCTCATAGAAAATAAAGAGAAAACCATGTCAGCTTTAAAGGGTAATTGGAGTGCTGTACCATATTTGCATATTACAATATACCCTAATAAACTAAACAGCCTGTACCGGAAGCCAGCAGCTTCCTAGTATTTCATATGATCTACATACTTGCTTTTTGTGCACTACTTAAAAAAAACAAAACAAAAAAAACGGGACTGTGATATCATGATCAAAACTTATCAAGGACTTGCTGATGGTTTAGCTGTGGGGAGGAGGTAGCAAGAGCATCTACAAAATGGTGGTTCACCCATGTTTAAAGCTTTCAGGCTCCATCAGCAGAGAGGGCAAGGGCTACAACATCTTATTTACACAATTATCTAAATACGATTAAACAGCTGATGGACAAATATTAAACTGGAAAATGTATAGTCATTTCAGCTTAATGTAATCTTCTTTCTGTAAACACCCAAGATGATTTTTTTCAACCAGAACAGTCCTGACATCTCATAAGCCTAAGGGTGAATAGCAAGAGATTGTTTTTGATAGTTATAAATATTCAAAAGACATGCAGACCATCTGCTTTCATAATACAGGTAAAGCAAGACTGAAATGGTGACTGCTGTATAAAAATGATTCTTTTAACAAAGTCTTCCTCTCCTCGAAAACTATAAAGACAGATGTCAAAAACTGTTTACACAGAGCAATCAGGAGCGTGCAAAATGTAATATTCCTTTTACACACAGTGCTTGCTAAAGAGATTTTTTTTTCTTTTTCTTCCCATCTGTGTGTTGCAACACATTTCTACAAGTTAAAAACATTTTTTTTCAAACAGAGATCTCATGAATACCCAAAAACATGCTATCTGGTTTCTGAATGCTAATTAATTTCAACTAAGGAATCTGAATATCTTTTTTCTGTAGGAAGGAATGTATGTTTTGAATTGGTATATTCTAGAAAGACAGCAAGGGAAATAATCTTGCACAGGTTTTATTCTATAAGGAAAATTTCATGGTTCTACCTTGTTTATAATACGTATCTGTTATGTCTGTGCTTTAAATGAAAGCACATCATTCCTCATGTCTTTGGCACAAGGTCTAAAATAATTGTTTTCTGAAATAAATGCCTGCACAATGCAAAACGTGTATTTAAAAAAACTTTTAACTTCTCAGTCTATGCGTGGTGATGTACAAAGCCCTACAGTTAATTTTCAGGGATGGAACACTAATCTTCACAGTAACCTTTTTATGTATTGTATTAATGGCGCAAAGGCATTAAGCACCTTTTTGTAATTTTTCAATAAAATGAGCATTTACTGAACAATCTGTCAAACTACTGGCTTTTATTATATTTTTATTTTTTGAGAAGCGCAACTTCATACAGTCTAATCTCCCACCCCTTTGTGCATGTCCTGACTACCTATGGCCTGATTTTTTATAGCAGCTTTTAATCTGTCCATGGAAAATTCAAAGGTCAAACTTTAACTTCACATCAACTTCACATTCAAATACAATTTTCACAGGGATTCCTCGTAAATGAGGTTTTCTTTTAATCTCAAATGACACCAAATACTACAAACAAGCTCTAGGAGGCATCGTATGAGATATGACATATTGACAAGAAATGAATTTGTTGAAAATTAACAGGTAGTTCCCATCTGGTATTTTGGGGTGGGAAGGACAGGAAATGGGCTTCAATTTATGAGAGCAAATGGCAGGATTTCTAAGCGTAATATTCTGTTTGTGCTTGTTAGCTTCTGTTTCCCAAATCTTTCCCTCTGGATCCTCTATTGCTTTCTAAGCTATTCTCTTGGGAGATACAACTGGGGCATATTTGGAATCTCAATTTGTTGAGAAGAGACTAATCACTTCTAAATTTTACTTAAACTCCAGTTGTCATAGTTATGGCTCTTGCCATCTTGATCAATCCTAGTGCCTGAAAATGGCATTTTCATACAAAGTAACCCTGGCACATTGCTAAAATTGGAAACTCAGTACAAAGCTCCAAAGGAATACAAAAGGAAGCACAATGAGAACACATCCAATTCTATTTTAATTTTCCTACTATATTTCCTAAAGATGAAAATGTGATCATATCAAAGCACAGAATTTTTATTTATTTAAATACTCAACTCATAACTTTTAAAGAAAATGTTGGTTCACAGTTTATATGGCTCTTCCATATAGTTAAAATAACTTATATAATGCCCAGATAGTATGTTCTGACCAGATTCTCTATTCTGCCCTTTTGTATAAGTACCTAGCCAGACTTTTCTTATCACAGTGAAACCTTACTCAAACCAAATGAATATATTGGTAAAGAGCTTAAACTATAAAATATTTTTAAAAGGTATATTAAGAGCATGTGATATTCCAAATTAACTGCACACAGAAGCAGTAACATGAAGGGAACTGAACTAGATAATCTCCAACGTCTCCTCTAACAGCTTTGAAAGTCTATGAAATCTGTATGTCTTCTCAAACAGCGTGACTAAAGAAGATTCAATTGTAACGCACATTATTCATTCTCAGGTACTCACTGTGCAAATGTCTCCAACTAGAGTCTTATTTTTAGGAAGGTTATGACCCCATTGTCATCCTGCTTATGATTATTTAAAATATACTCATTAAGTTAAGTATTATGTTATATCGAAATAGAATTTTCACAAGTTTTTCATTAGATAAATATGAATCCAAAGAACTTTATTTGATTTCATTGCAAAAATTGTTTCCTGATTCTGAATCTTAAGCACTCTATACCAATGCACCCATTTGAGAAATCTCTTTCTCTGATGCCCTTGTGTGGTTAAAGCGCTCATCCTCTCTAGAGATTACAATTTCTAGTATCTGGAAAGATACCAAATTCATATTAAGTTCCAGAGGTCCTAAATAGAGCCTTTAAAACAAAACAAAACATAAAAACCCTTAAACCGCAGAGCGAAAACAATAACTAAAGTACTTTGAGCAATTCATTTTCCAAAAGTAAATATTAGAATTAGTTTCTGTAACTCTTCACAGGAAGACTTTATATTACCTCTTTGCATTCCTTCTGTACATGATCATATTAGATTTTTAAGCCATACTGCCTAAAAATTGGGGATAAAGTACCTCCTGGCTTTTAGCTCTTTACAGGGCCACAGAACTAACTCTGGAAATTACATAAAACCTATGAAAGCTGTCTTCCATGCATTCCCAAAATTGGCTTATAATTTCAGGGTCTGCACAAAACCTTGGAGCAGATTGTGGGGTCCATGGACCCCACTCAGATCTGATCCAAGACTTCACAGAAGACTGAGGGCTAAACCACAGCTTTGATTTCTGTGTTTTATTCATCATTGTTAGCTTTTAGATAAGACTTCCCATGTCTACCAGATAAACATAAACCAATGTCACCTCTGGATTAGATCATAAAGAAAAATCAAATTAATCTGGCTTCATCTCAATCAATATTATGAAAATCCTTCACAGTGTAGGAAAATGCCATCCTCTGGTAATCATCTCATTAGAAGTTATGGCGAAATGATAAAAATGTGTTGGAATGGGTTGTAAATCATATAATAAAGAGCTCTATCCATCACTAAACATGTGTTTTCCAGGCTGAGCTGGAGATCATGCAGAAAGTGGACAAACCAAGTCCCTAAGGCCCATTATGGAATGGCTGAATAGTTATCTACCTTTGCTGCTCTCTCTAAATTCAGGTGACTCTAGACCTATATACAGCTGACTTTAAAACACTATATGTTTATAGCCTTAAATGGAGTCTCTTAAGCCAAATGTAGGCTTTAGAACACAACTGAGGAATGGACGTTGGAAGCGAACATGGGGTGATACTGTTAACATTTCTGTATTGGCAACATCGACATCTTTGTCTATAAATTATCTGTTATTGGAAATTTCCTATTTTACTCTTGAATAAGAGAAGAAAATAAACAAATGAAAATAACAGTGAAGAAGTGTCGGTCTCAAATATAATGCAACTGAGACAAAATGAAAATTATTAGCCAGGCTGAAATACATGTACAATTGTAGAAGAAAAATTTTAAAATTTAGAAATGCTGCATATGTTTTTAAAGCTTGTCCTTAACTGTGATGTATAATCAGGTCTTTTTAAGCATTCAGACCTCTGAGTTCCCTGTAACTCCAAGGCTACTGTTGTCCTTACAAACGTTTAGTACACATATTCATGAACATTATCAAATATATAAAAGCATGAGACAGCTTGGAATGTCAGTAGGTTTTCTTAGAGAAAAATTCAGAAGTGATTTGTTCTTTGTTAGGTAAAAATACAGAATAAAGTATAATAGGAAAATATTTCATAAGATAGGATACTGTAGATAAAAGTATAAATTACTACTAATACAACTACTGACATGGTATACTGGTTTATGAAATAAACAAGTGCAAATCCTTCAAGATTGTTTAAGTCTGACGAATATTCCCGAGTTCCTACTGTGTGTCAGGATCTATGACAGTGATGAATACAACTTAGTTCCTTTGGGACAATTACAGTGTACACAGACAGCCTAGTGAGTCCAGACTATTTCAGAACAATGTGGCAAATGCTACGATGGGCACATAAGGAGAGGACAGAACCTTGGGTGCTGGGAGTACAGGCGAAGTTAGTTAATGGAAAAGACACTGGGAAAAGCTCACCTCTTGATAACAGTCCCATCAGGTATCTTTATTCTATTTGACATTATCTAGCCTAGGGTATTATATTTGCTAAACTTCCAAATGGATTTATTTGAAGTACAAGCTTCAGTCTTCCACTTCCATTTTAAAATACATCATAACTTTATAATGATTGTAAGTGTTCCTTAACGTTGAGATTGAGTTACAATACAGTCCTTTAATTTTTTCACAAATGAAAAGTATTTGGTTTTCACTAAGAACGAAGATTGCACCAAAATCTTCCATGTAGCCAGAGAGTTACGTAGACCATGTGGCATGCACAAGTGTGATTTCAAACTCTCAATGCCCACATTTTAGAAAAACAACTAGTTATGGCACACTTTAGGACTCAAAACTGTTCTAAATGTTTTCTAAGTACTAGCTCGTTTAATTCTCTAAACAATACGAGACATTGGTACTATTATCTTCCTACTTTACAGATGAGAACATTGAGTCATGGAGTCAGCTGCCCAAGCTCATATAGCTGGCCACAACATAACTCACATTCCTGATTCCTACGATGCTAGGAGCTAATTAAAGTGATGATAGAGAGCAACGACAAACAAAAACACACAAAAAGTAACAGAATGAAGTTGCTGAAGAAATGCCATTACGCTAAAGAAATAGTCCCATTAAAAAGTAAAAAGAAAACTAGATCAAGCTGTATTCTATGTTATCATAACACAGGAGTTTCAATACAGAGAAGAGTCTCATTGTGACATTTCACAAAGTTAATACTTGTTATATTTCTGAACTGCCTTGGAACAAATACTAGGTGGACAGTAAAATGGGACAAGCCTGAGAGAGTTGGTGGTATCCAGTAATGAAGTACCATGTCTTGTTATTCAGATAAGAACGTGATCTCAAATAGTGCTAGTAATTAAAGCTTTAATCTTTTCTTAACTTCCAACCTATCAACTGGTTTGCATCTTCAACCTGAGTAAACTAAATTAGATTAGCATTTCCATGGGAAAGTATTACAATAGAAAATAAACAATTTTTTTTAAGAGAGAAAGATGATGACTAAAGAGAACAAAGTTTCAGAGTAAGAATGAGAGAAAAAGACTGCTAAAGAAGTCAGCCACCTTCTCTGCCATGAGGAATTCTGCAACCTTATGAATTGTCCATGATGGAACTCCAGCACCCCGTTAAGACTGCATATTAGAACACAATACAATCTTATATTTCTGTAGCGCCCTTCATGCGAGCATCCCAGGGTGCTTTACAATCATTATGCGTTAAAATTAAAACTGAAGCACATACAATTCCTAATAGAATCATTTTAAAAATGCTAAACAGAACAAATAACTTTTAAGTCTAGATTTAAAAGTCCCAACAGCCAGAGCGTTCCTTACTTCAATTGGCAATGAGCTGCAGAACCAGGGCTGAGGCTCTCCTCTGTTATGTTAAAGGCTCTCTTATGTTTTTTATACTCAGAGCACGTTATTATCAAGCAGTTTCCAATGAAAGAGGGGGAAATTGAGTTCGTGTATCTGTTTGTTTTGATTATCTGGATTTTTTTTTTTGGAGTGGGGGTTGTTCATGGTTTGCCCAAATCTGGCATGAAATGAAGCAGATCTATAAAGCAAATCCAGATAGAGCCCAACTTCAAGTTTAGCTAGTAATTGAGAAAAAAAGATGTCTAAAATATACTCTAAAACTAGTTCTGTTTTAGCAAGAAAATCAGTTTAGTTAGCATGATTTGGTTAAGTTGTTTTTTAAAACCATTAGAAAATAGCATTTAATAGGCTTTCTCTCAGGCCATGTCTACTCCTAAGCCTTGGGAGTATTTATTATTCTAAGCATCAGGCAAAAAAAAAAAAAAAAAAAAAGAGGAAAAATACTCTCATGATATGGTAATTTTCCTTGCATTAGTGATTTTGAGGTCAAAGGAAACCTGTTCAGATCTGAAACAAGGCACAGGTAAAAATCTATTAAGTGAAAATAAAGTAATTACACATTGTTAAGTACTCTCTAAATTGGCATAGCTTAAACTCTTTTATGTTTTACTATTGTGAAAAGATAGTGGCTATAAAATATTTGAGATCAATCCATTTTAAGTTAGATGCTTTATTAAGTTTGGCTTTTTTTATTAATATATCTGAAAGGTTACAGAGAGCTATCAAGCTACAATAAAATCCTTACGTATCTAAGTCATCTAAAAATGAGCCTGATATATTAGATTCAAAAAGGAAAACTTGCAATTTGGAGGACAATTCTGTTGTAGATTATACATATTATAATATTAACACAGAGCAGACATCTCACTAAGTTGAAAAAGGAACTAGAATGATGTCATGACTGGTTCAAAAGACGAGGCAAAAAAATTATTTGTTATAAGTTTTGCGATTCACACAACTACCCATATAAGACAGGTTTACCATTTCCTTTATGGATCCCACCATTACAGTAATACAATTGCTGAAGAGTGGTCATAATATCCAATTAGTATCAAGTACTTCAGTGCCTGGCAAAGCAGATATTTATAATCTAAGATTCCCACGGTCAGTAGGGTAAAAACTAGGGAAAGTTTTGTAATTTTAAAAAGGAAAGAAGATTCTCTGTAGAGCTTTTCTTCAAAATATATGATGTTTAAACATAAGATAATTTTATACTGGGAAGGGGCAAGTACAAAATCATTCCAGCTCATCTCAAACAGGAATCTTTTTATTTTAAAATGGAGCTGCTCGTAAAAGACTCATTCATTGGATCAGACCAGTCTGATGACTGGAATCTGTATTTTTAAACAGACCCAAGAAATTCATCTGCCCACTATTTCTAATGAAAATGCCTAATGTTACCTTGGGGTTCAAAACAAAGGACTATTAGCATAATTATGCCTACTGGTCTTGAGGATATGAAAGAATAGCAAAGAGAAGTAACTGCACAGAACTAAACCGGCAAATCTTCTGGAACGTCCCAAATACCAAGTTATCCCAAAAGTCAGTTCCTGTCTAGATCACCCATGATTAGGGGCTGGATATGACAGCAATGTACTTTTAAAACAAGACAACATACAAATAAAAAATCAAAGACACAAAACCAAAACACCTTAAAGAAAATTTTCAGCAATGAGAATAAATACACTTGGAAAACTACAAGTAGTTATCACTACTTTAGAGAAATCAAAGCATATTACAAAACCTATCCAATTCATCTGAGAGGCTTTCATTTTGTCTTTTTTAAACTTCCTTTATCTGTGGTATGTGATGAAAAGGCTACTTGGTGAAGCTCACGGCTCTGGGTATGAAGTCTCACCCTTCTGCTTCACCAGCAATGTAGCCATGGACACTCATGTCAACATTCTGTGCCTCAGGTTCCTCATTTAAAAATAGGGATATAAGACTACATTCTACTTAGGGGGACCAAAGGCACTTTCGATACATCAAAAGCACTAAATGAAAGTGTAATACTATTATTTCAACTAATAAGATGTTATATCCTTAACACTACATAGGAAATGGAATGCCTGGCATACGGCAGACTGTCAATACACACTTTTGAATATATGAATGTGAACAAATTTCATAGATTAGACTCTCATGTGAAATGCAGTATATGAACACTGATGCTGGCTATTCTCTTAAGAATATGATGACTAAAACTGATTTAAAACTTTAAGAAACATGTCATTTCAGTCCCAAAACTGTGAAATAAAGTAGTTTATTAAAAACACATTTGTATAACATGATAGATTTGTAATTGTTGCTCCAGTATCATTTAAAATACAGACTGAAAATCAACTAAACACGTAAGTGTATTTAATTCCTACGGAAATGACTGTCACGTTTCAGGAGAGCAGTACTGAAGCTAAGCTTCAGGAGCACGAGGTAGTTTCTTTTTAAAATCTATTTTTCCATTAATAAATAAATTGTCCAACATATTTGAGATACTAGGATGCTGTGAATAAAAGGAAAATTGGAAAATCATCTTTCTCAATATTACTTCTAAATGGAATGTTCAAATTTAAATTTATTTTATATACATTTTGCTACTTGAAAATAAAAATAACACTTCTCACCCACTTTATATGACTTGGCTTACAGATATCTTTTCCAGGTGAGAAATAAGATAGAAAATAATCCAATGCCTTAAAAATGTGAAAGTTGTGATGTGTGCGTGTGCGCGTGTGAGTGTGTATGTATGCCCACATGTGTGGTGAAAGAGGGAAGGTAAAAATGCGCAAATCAGATTAAAACCTCCATGAAATATTTGACCTAAACATTTTTAGAAGGAAGACATTATGCTGGTAGAAGTAATAGCTGACCTTTTACTTAACAAAATGAATCTATCCTGTATCAGAATGTATATATATTTATCCAGTTTTTAAATGCAATTTCTAAAACTCCAGGGAAAATAAGCATCAAAATGTAATGTTTAATTATAAATAAAAATGTTTACTTTTTAAATTCCCAATTTTCCTCCCAAATCCATATCCTCAAAAGTTTTATGACTACAGGCTTTCTTGTCCCCAAATCAGTGTTTATTCTCTCCTTAGCTGCAGTTCAGAATGCAACATCCAACTTATCTAACCACATCCACCGAAAAAAACAAAAGTAACAACAAAACATCTAACCTCAGACCTATAATGAGCTAAGTGTTTCTTATGTCTTAGAACATTTTACAAAATAAAAAAACACGTGGTACAAAGAATTTAATAAATTAGTGTCAATCTATTTGGGCAGATTTATGATAGGAAAGTGTTAACAGAAATAAAGGTATGAGTTGTAAATCAAACCAAGCCCACTTACGGAATTTCTGCAGCTGGAGAAAACCTTATGAATATTATCAAAGAAAACATTATTGTACCCAAATGTAAATATTCCTTTTTTTTTTTTTTTGAGACGGAGTCTTGCTCTGTCACCAAACTAGAGTGCAGTGGTGAGATCTCGGCTCACTGCAACCTCCGCCTCCTGGGTTCAAGCAATTCTCCTGCCTCAGCCTCCCAAGTAGCTAAATCAGCACTTTAAAATTTATCGTCAGGCAAGGACACAGGCTTAGCAAGTCAGGACTTTCTTGTTAGTCATTGCACCGTGACTTTTATCTCCAGGGACACTGGCTCCTTCAATTGTCAAAAGGAGGAGCCTAGGAAGGATAATCCCTTCTGATTCTAAGAATCCAAGTCCAAATGGACATTTTCTTAGCAAGTCTTAAACAATCGCCCTAACAGCACTGGAGACAGGGCTTATTCAACACCCCAGGCAAAATCTTGGTGGCTCCCCAGTTCCACTCCTCCTGGCCCCTGCTCTATAAAAGGAATTTACCTGCCCACAGGGTGAACTTTCTACTAACTATAGTATTTAGGGCCCCTGTAGCCATACTCGCTACTGGAGTACTTTATCATATTCAACAAAATAAAACCCTTACTCTACAGTGAAATGCGTATGGTGAATTGCATGCTAAAGGTTGTCTCCCATGAATGAATCAACACTCCACAGGGGAAGAAAGGGCTTAACATTTGGCATTTCTTGGTGTTAGGTCCCATTTCGCAAAAGACTGAGGCCATATTTATTTGCTAGGCTTTTTTCACCATGACATCTTCATCACCAAATCTTAACCATAGGAAAAAGAGTAGTTTTGTCAAACTTGGCACGTATTTTGGACATAGGCTTTAGGGAACTTGCATGTCTCATCTTAATAACTCTAGACAGAAAAACATAATAAAGAAGCAAACAGAAAACAGTTTATGTTGAAAACATTCTGACTGGAGTATCAGATTCATAGAAAAAGAGAAGATGATTCAGCAAAATATAAAATAACTCCATCATTTAGAGAACAATTTACATGTTTTCATATTGTTAAATATTAAATTAATTTCAAATATTTGCTTTCACTGCTAAACTATGCATAATTTTTAGAAGTCTTTCTAAGGAAAAGAATACTGCAATTATAATTGATGTTGAAATTGTAGCCTAGTTCCATCACTTAATGATTACAGTGAAGTATCCAGCCACAGGAGGCCATATATCTGAAAACCTCTCTCTATAGAAATTCACCAATGTATGACTCCAAAACCAAGTCCTGAATTACATTTTGTCATTCTACTTAATGTTATAATTGTATGCAATTCATTTTCCATGATAACATTAAGTAAATTCACAATTCTATTTATAAGTTATAGTGAGGTGGAGTTTATTGGCTGAATATTGATGTCATTTAACAGTTAGTTCTCACTGACTGTATCAATGAATATTTGTACCAACATCCTCTTTTTCACCTCATAGTAAATGCCTTAAGTCTTTGTCTGAATATGCTTCCAAGATCAATGGGACATTTAGTAACATAAAGACACATGCGATTCCAGTACTGGGTGTTTACATTATATTTTAACTGAGTTTTTAAAAAGTTTATTTCTAGATCATTTCAAATTTTCAAATGTTAGCAACCACGTAACATGTTATCTGGAGTTGTCTGCGAAACAAAGTCCTTGAAGTAAGAGTCACTCTTTTATTCTATCATCCTATTCATTTGTGATTAATTTATTTAAATTATTTTATTTGATGGTTATCAATTCATATCCTCTCTATTCCAAGGGTGAGAGAGGGAAGATAGGAGATTAGCTGTAGGTATAACTGAAATGACAAATAAGAGCTTTCTTTGAATTGCAAGAAATGGACACTTAACAATAGAGAATATGTAACCTGTGGCTATA
Source organism: Nomascus leucogenys (assembly GCF_006542625.1). Lineage (NCBI taxonomy): Eukaryota > Metazoa > Chordata > Mammalia > Primates > Hylobatidae > Nomascus > Nomascus leucogenys. The sequence continues at coordinate 23,732,613 of NC_044388.1, forward strand.
GCTTATTTTAAAAGAATATAGAAAGCTATTAATTATAAACTTAATTCATTTACTTCATTCCTAAAATTTATAGCAAATATCAAAGTAAAAATGTTGGAATGTAACTTAGCAAATCTGAAATGCATGGAGTTTCTATGAAACAGAAGCACAAAGCCCACAAGATTCCCTTCAAAGGTACCCAATAATTTTCATGAGCCTCACATTAGAAACACATTTTGAGAATATCTGCTACTCAGAATATAGCAGAAATACACTTTGAGATCTCTCAATTGCAGAAATGTTTACAGCAGCATCCTACAGTTCAAGTTCAAATGGCTAAGACTAATACTCAGAATTGAAACTCAAATTAAAAGAACATTAAAAATTTGGTAAAAATCTAGTTGGACCAACATTTTAATTATACTGTATCATGGAATGGCCTTAAAATGGGTTTGGGTACTGAGGGGATGACTATAACACATTTACATGGTGACCACAAAAGCTGCCCTTTAAGAGTAGATTCACGGCATCCTTTTTCGTTTTTTTTTGAAATCAGCTGAGTTTCATCAAAAATGATGTTTGATTTTCTGTCTATAAGCAGGTAGGCAGTCTCTATCTCGAGTTTTAGCTGCCCTCCACCAAATTTATTCTAAAAAAAGAAATCAAGGAAAATAATTAAAAAATCTTTATTTCATTTCAAAAATCCCTGATGGTATGACAGGCATCTCAGAGGGAAAAAAGAAAATTCCACTTAAAAAAACAGAAAAGAAGTAAACCAAAGCCACAAAACTGGTCACAAAATCCCAATGAATTAAAAACTATTCAACCTTTAGTTAAGAGTAATTATTTTCATAATTATTTGTATTAAAATACTTTTAATTTTTTGGTAGTGAGTAAAGTATCCAAGAATTGTACTGTTATTTTATTTAGATAGCACGGTGAAGTTTTACACATTAACACGGACACTGCCATTCCCTCTCACCAAAGCTTTGTGGGAGTAGTACCACCTCGACTCTTTCTTAAATAAGGGCATTCAGGAGAATGTAGCCATCATGCTAATAGCACTCAGAAGACAAATCTAAAAATTAGCCAGCGGAGTCTTCCACTGAACTGTTTTTCCTGTAAACAGTCCTTTGGCTCTTTTCCCCAAGGGAGAAAAAGCCTATAGGCTCTGTTCACAAGGAATCAGGCATATTTTAAAAGGTCACCAGTGGTCAAGTCACTTTGCATTTTTGGCAGATTCTTGCTTCAGATACCAGTTGCTTTAAACCAGGGAGCTCCATCAAACCTCAAATCAGGGTTGCCCATGATGTCTTATTATTTATTACATGCTATGCTAAGTACCTGTGAAAGGGGGCACTCCTTGGCCAATGAACTCTGATTCATATCTTTCAGTAAGTCCTTGAGAGCATTCCTCACTGTGGTGTGCGACCATTGTTCGGGAGGCAAGTCTTCTAGTTTGGGGCAACTATTTGAGACACAGATTAGAAAGGGGATTATTACAAGATTGCATCCCGCTGCAGAACATTCCTTTAAGACAGACAGATTTCATTTTGCGCATCAAACAGATGCATCTGGAGATTGCTCTCGGTCTCCTGATTGTTCCGATTAGTTAATTACTTTATACAACACATCTGCTGTATCGATGCATGAATTATACATCAGCTGCCTGTGGTGGCTATTTTTTCATGTTACTTCTACCTTCCTGCTCTGATGCGCTTGGGAAGACAATTTAAGGTGTACTGCTTTCTCCTGAGCCATCGTGAAAAGCTTTAATGTATTAACCGATTTCCTTTCATTACTCTGTTCATACGAATTAAAATCATAAAAAAATAAATAAATAAGATTGTGGTAATAGTGAATAAGACAGTCTTTCACAAAATGTACACAGATGGCACTGTTCATGATATGCAAAAATATTTTTTTCTTAAGTAAACTTTATGTAAAATGCCTTCTTGTAATGCATTATTTAATTGACTAAACGTAAAATGTCTTGTCTTTTGATAACCTGCACAAACCTACACATTTTGTGTGTGTGTGGTGGGGGTTGCTTTTAAATTATACATTGAAGTTAGGAAAAAAGGCAGAAGGATAGGGTAACAAAATTGATCTGTATTAACCTTTCTGAAACACAGACTAAAAAAAAATTGAAGGTCGACCAGAAAGAAATGCTTCATTTCAAAAGACCAGGTAAGAAGAATGTTTCACCCTAGATTTGCTGTCTTGACTCACCTGTGTAACTGAATTTTCAATGTGACCACATGATACACATCTTGAAGCATATCTGCTACTGTAGCATCAGGGGCATCTGTCACGTAAGACAGTGGAACTGGATTCCACTTTCCAACCTGGATTAGCCCTATTTCAGATAAAGAGAATATTTCACTAAATATTTTACCCTCAGATAATATATCTAGTAGAAGGGTGTTCTTTTCTTTTCTACTACCCCTACCACAAGCAATACCGTTATTTCTGTTTGAATGATTCCCTTCACTCTAAAAGGCAGGTCAATGAAAATATTCACAGCTTAGCTTTCCAAATTGTAAAATTATGTAAATGACTGTAGGGTTGTTTATTATTTTGGAAATAAAACCCCATCAATAAAACCTATGCATAAGGCCACATTTTCCTAACTTGCAGGAAGTTCTAATAAGACATAGCCGAACCAGTTCTAAATGGCTTTACGATTTAGATAAGATTCTCTATTGCAGTGGGAATCAGCATTGAAAAATACTTTACAGCCCATAAAACCATCAGAAACAGAATAAAAGAAACAGAACTAGATATTCAGTCATAAATGCAAATTGACTCTCAACAGTCCATCTGCTCAAATACGCTCCTCACTTCCTTGTGGGTCCTCAGTGGAGCAGATTATTAAGGTCAATAAGCATACTAATGATTCAGCTGAAGTAATTTAAAAAAAAAATCTACCTCAACATTCCACATGAGCAAAATGTGTGTTAACTAAACCAAACTGAATTAAGCCAATTTTTAAAAGCCACAGCCTATAAGGAACCAATGTAATACACAGGCTACGGTTCTTTGAATAAAAATATTCAGTGCTTTCTCTGCAAGGTAAACAAAGAATGCCAAGCAATTTTTCCAACCCCACGTACACATTATTTACCTTTGGCCTGGGCAGCAGAGCTATGTGAATAACCTAGAGACAGCAATGCCATTTCAATCAGCTGGTTGAAAAGCATATCCTTTCTCACCAGCACAAATTCTGCATGCTCCTCCTTGCAATCATATTCAATGGCGTTTTCATAATGTTCCACCACACAGAAAACTGGCAGCATGGTTCCTATCAAAAAGATGAAGAAGAAGAGATGGAAAACCAACAATCTTCAGAAATACAGCTTGGGGGTGGGGGGAGGAAAAATTAGCTATGAAAATAAATAATCACAAGAGATTCACTGTGCTTCCAAGGCAGACTGGGTACAGAACTACAGGCAAATGCACACAAATATATACATTCTCATATTATTTAAAGTTGTAACAGAAATATTTAAGTAGAATATGAACTTGGTCCTAAGGTAAGTTGTGCTCTAAATTAACAGTGCATTTTCCAAAAGCAATGAATGCAGAATTACCTTTCTGATCAAATAATAATGGTGATGAAAGGGAAATAAATGTGTCTTCTCTAATTTGCTATGAGTAGTATACAGTATGCAAACATAACTCACTATTTATCTTCAGAAGAACCCACCTTTCTACTGCCTACATGATTTCGTTAATAATAAACTTTTCCTGGGTTTGTGTCTAAACAAATTATCCTCGGCCACAAAATTTTCATTTTCTTCCTTTTTTAGATATTAACTCTAACTGGTTCCACAGAAAGTAGTTAACCAAACTGGTGCTCATAATACACAATTTCAATGTGTGCATAACGTAGAAAAATAACATTTGCTTTTATGAATACTCATTTAACCTACCTAACTAAAAAGAGAGCACGGTACCCATAAGTCTTTAAAATCAACAATCTTTGTTATAGTAAATAAGGTAAAAATGAGAGACAGAAAAAGAAACTGACATACTAGGATAAAGGAATCTGCATAGATTTGGTGTGCTCTCTCTTTATATATTTTAATCCAAAATAGTAACTCAGTAGCCAGATGATAAATAAGCACAGGCCACACTACTATTACAAAGAGGCTTCTTCTAGAAATTGATATTACGGAATGCTGTGGTACTCAAGGTGTTTATGCAGCGCACTGTCAGACTTCCAATGATAACGGAAAAGGGTTAAAAGCAGATGCATCTGAATTGTACTGTGGCAAACTGCCAGAAGGGTATCATCTTTAGCATAAATGATGACAAGGGTTACTTTAACAGGGCACCCAGGATCCACAATTAGTCCTACAGTACTAATGCCTCTATAAGCTCTGTCCTCTGGACTCACAGAATCCTACCAACTTCTCAAGATGTCTTAGTGCACATCAACCGTAGCTAAAAATCAGGATTTCCTACTGACACCAGAGAGGCCCTTCAAAGATTCTCTATTTGCTTGTTTCTGCTGAACAAAAGCTGGCAATAAAACAGCCACATCTTTCTACATGTGAGTCTTCACCGAAGCTTTAGTGAACTGTTCACAAGAGATTCCAGGTCTGACAAATAAAACTCTTTAGGTTTACTTAGAAAAACTCAAAAACTCATTCGGAGGTACCAATAGTCTAGGCATGAAAAACAAGCCGCAGAGCTTGCCAATATTTTTGTCATTCATTCAGCTGTTTTATACCAGAGAGAGAACCCGTCAGGGATCAGAAGACAACTTGGGGAGACCACAGCAAAAATAGCAATATGCAAACTGGTGATTCCTTCCTTGGCTTGAAGGTATTTTGGCAAAATTGCCTAAACAAATAAAAACATTCAATCCCTTTTTCTTAGTAGTGTTTTCTCATCCCAGCCATAATTTTCATCTAGCACCTGACAGACAGAAACCATGCACATGAAAAATAAGATGAAAATGTTAATAAAAACCCACAAAAAGACTTAGGCATTTTGTTATTTGGAGTATCTGAGACCCTCCTACAATTAAACTGCATTTTTAGAATACATCCAAAACAAAACAAAACAAAACAAAAAAGCATTTGAGCAGGAAGTGAATTTACTGTACTTTTAGTTCTTCCTCCTCCTGTCCTGATATCTTCAAAGAGTTGGGTAAGTACAACAAAAACACACACATTTATTTTTCCTTTTGTAGGATGAATCAGATGTATTCTACAATATGCTTTTTCTTAGATCTATGAAATAACTGCAGGGTTTTCAAACTATTGAAATATATTGGATTTATTGTGGATTTTATTGATCACGTTTAGAGGTACCCTAAAATAATAAAGATGGCTATAAAGTGACAATAGTACTATCTAATTACAGACCTTCTAGCAAACTGTTGCGGTTACCCTCCCGTTCCTGGGAGTAATGCTGAACACAAGCCTTTTCTGAACTGTCTGATTATTCGTGCTAGTGTTTGGCGAGAGTTCCAACTACAGCAACTTCATAACCTTCCAGCATTTAAAGGGGAGAGCACTGGTCACTGCTAAATGCTAAAAATACCACATGATTTAAACCTGAAGGCAGTCTTAGAAGCTTTTGCTGAAGGTTTATGAGCCTGTGTAAACAGCACGTCTGCCATAAGGAGCAGTGAAGTCTGTAGAATCCTTGTCTAAAACTGTCCTGGCATTAAAGTTTGCTGTGCAAATATCACATAATACCAGAGACAGCTGAAATCTCCTATTTAGGAATTTATGGAACTTACATGTTTGCAGGCGTCAGAAAGTCTTTTTTATAGAGCCCCAGTGCTTCACAGTACAATATTAATGCACTCTGTTTGAAAAGCCGTAATAAATTATATTTTTAATGCTCTTACCCTGGCTTTCTTAAGATGCATACATTCTTGGCAAACAATCAATAAATAGGGTAATCATGAGTAGAGGCCAAAGAATTTGCTGAAGTGCTGTTTTCCCATTTTTAATAGATAAAGATCTAACAATACGGACTGCTGTGTCTGTTCATTTCAGGATCAATATATTCTTTGTTTTCGCCAAACCAAGGAAAAAATAAATGATTGTATGATAAAAGTTATGCATCAAACACAATGAAATTCCTCTGCCTTCTAACTTTATCTACTTAATATTCTTGGTTGCTAAAATATAGCATTTTTATCCATTACTTAGCAAATGTAAGGAAAATCTGATTCCTATACATGTTATTCAGACACAAAATGAAGCTCCTTATGAGGCACATGCATTACACCCAGGGTAGGCACTGCTTTACAGGAACAACACTGTTAAACACAAAGTTGTTAAACTGCATCAATTTAATATTGGTAGAAAAGAGTCACACAGTTACACATCATCTCCTTATAAACTTGCCTAAATCTGTTCTTTCTTCATCAAAAATACCCAATTAAAACAAAAATTAAAAACTAGAATCATCAGATTTTTTACTGCTAATGAATTTGCTCTTAAGAAAATAAGCCACAAAAAATAACATTACCAAACTTCTACATAAGATTTCCAAGATCTCTGAAACTGCCTTACAACTAAGAATCTTAGGAAGAAGCTAGGGTAACTCTCAAATCACCTATGTGTTTTATTCTTAATCAGGTTAGTTTAAAGAAACAGCCGCCTACAATCCTCTACTATAACACCTTTTGAATGGACCCTTGCCAAAACTAAAACCATTATATTTAATTCAGTCCTTATTACCCAAAATGTTCAATGATTCCAGTCTATAGTAAAACGCTCCGCCCAAGCATGGAGCCTATACTTTCCAACATGATTGATACTAAGGAACCAGAATGTAACTAATATAAGATCATAAAGAGAATAAAGGCAGTATACAAAACATGTTCTGCCACTCCACCCCCACACAGTGTGGCCTTGTGTAGACAACAGGGCTTTCAGCTTTCCAAGATTTGGCTTGAATGTATTTACCTTTCCTAAGGTTGGTTTTCATCAGATGGCCCGAGTGTTTTAAAGGCACTCCCTGCATTTTTGCACCTGTACTCCCAAGCCTTCCTCTTCCTAGCGGGCTCCCGTTCTGCTCCAGGCGGGCAATCTTGGCTGGTGGACCCTTCGGATCACTCACATTGTTAGACATTTCTGAATGTTCTTTCCCCTGAGTTGCCTCGTTCAAATGATCCATACTCAGTCACTGTCTAAAGATCACCTGCCAGAATTTAAAAAGAAGACATGTTATAATTGGGTGGGGACCTACGTGTATATATATGTCCTATGGAAATGTTTTAGCTCTAGATATCTCTCCACAAATGTATTTGTAAAATGGCCTATCTAGATATGATACAGATGTTACTATATTTCTAGATGATAGCCTTACATTCTTATTCAAATTAACAAAATGATCTGTGGAAACTGTACCAATACACATGAATAAAAAGTTAATTGGACTACAAAAAAACTAAGTGGGGAAAAATGGGCTTACTTTTAGAACAAGAATAAGTATAGCTAAAAAGAAAACAGCAAATTGTATTGATGTAGTCCCAATTTTTAACAATTAGACACTCATTACAAAATACAGCAGAAACACTTTAATAAAGGATGGAAAGATGATCACAGTTCAAAATATTAGAAATCTAATGTATGTTTCATATGTATATATTTTATATGTGTATGTATATTAATTCTTATGAGAAAAAAAAAACCATCTCAAAAGAAGGTAACAAACATCTAACTGCTTTTTAAACTCCGCATTGGCTTTTGTAAATTAATGCATAGAAAAAGTTTTCTACTATCAAAGTTCCAAGAGTTATGTGACAGATCTAGTCAAGTTTTGGGTCAAAGATGTGATTGGATCAGTTTACCCCAAAGAAACAGGAAGAAATGAAGGGTTTTCAAATATCCAACGTACTGATGCATTAAAACTCATGTGTTTTAGAGTTAGTATTTAGGTGTCCATTAGTAATAGAGAGCTGTTAACAATAAATATTTTAAAAAAATTGAATACACTTCATGATATGCACATTAGGTTGAAGTGCCAAGCTCAATTAAAAAAAAAAAACACAAACAAAAAACCTTGATGATACTGGTAAAACAAAACATCCAGTATTCAGAAATAACCTCAGTATGCAATGGCGTTAACATTGTAATTAACTTCAAAAAAAATAACAGATAATTATTTTCAGTTATATATTAGACATCAATTTTCCCATCATTTATAGTAAAGTGATTAGACAATATCAAAGTCATTTTTAAAGTATAGTTTTAATTAGAATTGATAAGAACAGGTAAGTAGAATTATTTTATGAACTTGGATGGTATTTGAAATATTGAGCTTATGAAACTAAGGGGATCATATTTAGGAAAACCAGAGAGAATAAGTATCATTATTCCTAGCTGTCTAGTAATTTGACATAGCTTGTTTTTGTTGTAAATTCTTACACTGAAGCTATTTAAATCTGGATTTGTTGAAAGCCAGTTTGTATTAGCATGGCTTTTCTGTAAATATTTTTTTCTTCTGTTTAACCATAGCCTACTTCTTACCATATAATCAAGAAAAGGGGGGAGCAATGTTAATCTGGAAGTTTAAAAGCAACCTTAAGAATGCCAATTGAAGAACTATAAAGTTTGAGAAAAATTAATGGCTATTTATCTTTGTACTCCAGAGTGGCACACTGAGAACTAAAGGTTTACCGTTGATAGAGGTCCCATCTGTTTTTGGTTATGAGGTTCATTAACAATAAATGTGCCTTTTTAAACCACTTTTTATCAAGATTACTCTTTTCCATTATATTAAACTGCAGTCTAAAGCCAAAATTAGAAAGAGATGATTATTAACTTATTCAAAACACTCTTTATAATGTTTCATGTGGATAACACAGAGCTGCTTTTTCTGAAATTGGTTGCCTCATCCTAGAGCAGAAGATGAATTTTAAAACCTATGATTTGAAAAGAAAAATCTTTAGCCCTTGGGGCAATTTAAGAGGAAAAAAGGGAGGGGGTGTAGACAACAACATCAAAGTTAATGCTATAAAACATATTAAGTAATCGTGAGGCTTAACAACACTAAAAACTGTACAGCAAATGAAAGTGATACATTATAATTTAATATATTGACAATCTAAAGTATCATATAGGTCATGAAAAACTGTCCTTTGAAAACCCACCTATAAGCATCTATTAAACACTAAGTCGTGGTGTAAAAAGCTTTACATTACAAACCAAAATTTAATGCGCATAAAACACCCAATTTACTCATTTTAACTCTATACCCAGGCTAAAGTTCACCAAACCTCAGTTTGGAATTGAAAAGAGCAACCTCCAACAGGCCTGCCTGGATGACAGCAGCAGGAACTAACTATGGTCTCAACAGATGACAGGCTGAAGAGTTTCTTTTGAGTTACACATGTTACAACCCATTTTAGTGTAATGTCTGGTTGCCACACAGAAAGCATGCTACTTTCTGAAAATCCCATTTATCTGCCCATAAACTAAGACCATATATAATAATTACTGAATAAAACAGTGAACTCAGTAACAACAATTATTTCCTTTAAAAAGAAAGAAAATCTCGAAATTCTAGTTTTTTAAGAACCGATTTTTTGCAAAGTGAGATCCTTTTCAATGAGTTTCTAGCTGGATCGCCTCCTTCGCCCCCACACATCCCGATAATCACATTTTAAGATTGTGCCCTTATCCATTCCATATGGCCGGCACGATCCAGGCCAAGCTTTCACTGTGACCTTTTAAAGAGACAAAGAAGCAAAGTACTATCTAGAAACAGAAACACTGCAGTTTTACTGAGTGAAATTAGCAAAACCGACCTGAAACTCACCACTTCAAAACTTGACAGCATATAAATAACAAAAACAAAGGAGATTTCCTTTGCAGCCCGGGTTCTTGAAGAGAAGTTCAAGACTGATGTTTTCTATGTCCTTTTTTTTTTTAATTAAAAAAAAAAAAAAAAAAAGCAGCAGACCTGAAGGCGACTTCCCCTGAAATTGTATTATTTTCCTTTCCCCTACCCCCGCCCCCCTAAGCGGGGGAAGGGCAGAAATAAACGTCTAGAAGAGTAGCCATGAGAAAGGGGTTTTTAAAAAAAAAAAATCACAATTCGAAAACCAACATATATGGGTTTGTAAAATGTCTAACCTCAGAGAACGGGGTTTGCGATGGGGAGGAGGGGAGAGTGGGAAGCAGGGAGGAGGAAGAAGATAAAATTGATCTGACAAGTGATTCGTTGGGGGGAAATCGTAAAAACAAAGCAAAACCCGTTGTGAGCTGTACACTGTGATGGTGCTGGGGAAACGAGGTGGTGACTGAGGATTCTCTTTTAAAAAAAAAAAAAAAAAAAAAAATCACTGCGGACAAGGTCTCCAAAAACGAAAAAAGCTCTCTTCGCGTCTCTCCCTCCCTCCTGCTCGCTCGGGTTCTTCGGTGTGAGGACAGAAAGTCTACTTCTGGCTGTCACTTGCAATATTATTCTTCAATAACCCCGAAGAACGCGCACTGGGAAGGCCACCTCGCCTCCCTTCCAATCACCCCCACCCCCCTCCCCAACAATCGCGACTAATATTAACAAACCTTAAACTTTTCCCCACAGCCTCGCACCCCCAACGAGGGCATCTAGCGGGGGACAGCGAGGGTAGGGGGCAGAGGGTCGCGAGAAAAGCCCCGGAAAAGCACTAAAATGCCACTTTTGATTCTGCCCTCGCTGACAACAGCCCCAAGGACCCTCTCCCTGCCCATTGACGCGGCGCTGTGAGCGTCTGGGGTCCCAGCAAGTGAGGAGAGAAGAGGTTCGGGGGGAGGGGGAGGAGAAGGAAGATCAGAAGGCACCCCCAGCCACCTCCACCGCCTAGGCAGCGACAAACTCCCCGCCCCCTCCCCCCAAAAAGTCGCCAAGCTCTCACTCGTCCAGAGTCCGAGGTAAACAACGAGCACCACAATGGCACTAGGACTTGGGGGGAAAAGAAACCCAGAAACCCCAACAAAACTGATCAGGAGTTTCCCGAAATGAAAAAGGGGGGCGGGCAGCGTCCTCTAGAGTCGCCCTGGCTTTCGGCTGGGCCCCCGGGCAGGCTAGAGGGCGGCCGCGGCTGTTGTTGTTGTGACGAGGCCGGGTGTTGCTGGGTGGCACAGGGAGAGGTGTGTGTGTGTTTGTGTGTGTGCGTGTGAGCGCGAGTCCCCGGACGGGGCTGCTTCGCTCGCTCTCTCCCTCGCTCGCTCTCCCCCTCGCTGCCGTCTCTGCCCCCATTAAATTATTAGTTGACTCATCCCGGCCGCTGTCGCTGCCGCCGCCGTGCCCCGCTCGGCTCCGCGCGTCCGCCCGGGCTGCAGCCCTCTCCGCCGCTGCTCCTGCTGCTGCTGCCGCCGCCGCCGCCGCTGCCGCTGTGGGTGCCTCTTCTTCCTCCTCCTCATTTTAATACAAAATCACCCCGCTCGCAGCCCCAGCCCCGAGCACGCAGCCTCCTCCCGGCCGCCCGCCGCCGCCCGGAGCCGTCCCCAGCGGGGCCGGCTCATCCGCCGCGTCCGGGGAACGGGAGCGAGCGAGAAAGTGGCGGCGGCGGCGGCGGAGGAGGAGGAGGAGGGGGGAGGAGAGGAGGAAGGGGGTGCGGAGCCGAGGAGGAAGGCGGCGTGGGGGGGCAGGGTGCACGGAGCGGGCGGAAAAGGGATGGGGATTAAAACCCGGGCTGGAGGGCCGGGATTGGGGGAGGGGGCGGGGGCGACGAGTTAAAAAGCCGAAAGACAAGTAACTAGTGAATGAGTGAGGGAAGGGGGGGAGCGCACGATTTCCGGCCCCGGGCGCGCAAGAATTTGTAATGAGCTTGATTAGAGTGAGGCGGCCCGACATTTATTACACACAATACCCAGAATAACAGGGCGCTGCGCGAGGGCTAGCGCCGGCCGCCGCCAGACGCGCCAGGGAGGGCGCAGAGGGGAGGAGGAGAGGGGGCTTCCCTGGCAGCGTCCGCTGGAGCGGGGAGGGGAGCGCTCGGCGCGCGGGCGGCAGGGGCAGGTGTGTGAGTGGGAGCGGGGAGGGAGGAGGAGCAGGACGGGTACGGGGGGCGGGGGGAAGGAAAATGAGGGGAGGAGGGGGCGAGGGCCAGGGAAGAAAACTAACCAACCACCCACAGGCCACAAAAGCCACAAAAAGGAGTACGCCTGGAGCGTCGCAGAGGGACAGGCGAGGTGGGGGGACAGGGAGACGCACCGGCCCCGTGGGAGAAGGGCGCGGGTACGCAGGTGACAGGCACTGAGGACTGAGGTAGGGAGACATCAGGAAGTGGCTGGAGGGGTACAGACGGAAGGCAGATCTCTCCGGAGAAGCGCGGAGGGTGCAGAAACGTGTACAGCAATAAAGGCCAGGAGCCTCGAAACGTTCCTAGTGTTTATCCTCTAAGGAGGGTGGTCCTTAAACTATGAAGGGCCAACATTAGAAAGAACTGAGTAAGAGCTTTCTGTACTAGTCAGACGTTGATTCAAATCGCCCTCACTTCTGAGCCACAGAATACTTTGGAAGAAGAAATACGTGGCCGAGTTAAACAAAATTTGGGTCACTTGAAAGAGACCTGACTTGTTATTATAAAGGAAAAGATGCCATCATTCTTCAAATAATTTACCCTAGGCAAAACAGGAAAGTTTGGGTTGGTAAATACATCTGTTGTAGCAATAAACACTTCTGCTGTAATCTAGGGTAGGTTACCCAGTTAGATAAATGGTCATTACCACATAAGTATGATCCTCTTATTTAGACAATCTATTAAATATAGTTCATGTAAAAACAAAGAATATTACAATGTAACCCAAAATAGAAATGCATCATTTATCGCTTAGGTTTTAGTTCTATCATTTTAGCACCCTGAAGGCAGTTAATCATTAACAAAAATAAGAATTATTTTTCAGAATATGCTGGTAGGGAAAAGAGAAAAATCAGTCAGATAAACATTTTGTTACACATAAAAAAGCAACAAGTTAGCACAAGTACTGAGATAAAAGGGAAATATGCAAATTAAGCTCTGTAAAGCCACCAATTCACTCTTAGGCACACTGTTTACATTACAAATCTAAAGAAAAGCCAAAAGGTAAAGCAGAAAAGTGCAGGAAATGACGGCCTCCTGGGGGAGAGTAAGTTTAGGAGAAACACAATGAAAATATATCACTCTAATAGCACCCAAGTTTCACCCACAAACCAGAAAGGTTAGTCAAAATCTGGGAAGGCAACCGTCAATCTTGGCACACAAACCCAAGCCTTGAGCAGAAGAATGAACATGTGATAATAAAACAGAAAACACAGCATCAAAAATAGGAAAAGAAATTTAAGGCAAATTTTTAGTAAAAAGCCCAAATGATAGTAAATTTTTAAAAGTTAAAATGTGGGGAAATCTGAAGGAAGATATGTTAGCTAAAGTATAAGAAATAGAAATATGGTAGGTTAAATTTGAAATTTCCAATATGGATACTTTAATAGTTGCTTCAAACTAGTAATGCCTGACATGTTTCCCTGAAACCTGCCTTGTTTTCAGTAGGGACTGTGCACTCTAGTATCTTGTTGTGCAAATTTACAAACAATAGCAACATTTAAAAATAAAGAAAACTTATAGTGGTCCACACACACAAAAATGTAATTTAGCCAGGCAATGTCACCTCAAGCTGAATGTTTTTTATAAAAGAAAAGGAAGCTGTTGGGCAAAATAAAATTTAAACTAAGAGAAAACACCACTAAACAAAGATCACAGGAAATACCAATATTAAGATAGACTGAAATGAAATATTGTAAATATGCTTATTACATCATTTTACAGAAATAAATAAGACAAAATGCCATCTGAATGCTTTACCCTCCTAATGGCCTGGTGAATGCTAATATAATATGGGAATATAGCAATCCTTTAAATTTGAATAGCACCTTTTATCTGAGTCACAAATCTATTCATAAACACAAAACATGAAAGTATGTAATAAGGACTGACTTGGCCTTGGAAAATGATAAACAGAATAAATGGGCATAAAGGCATCTAATAATGACTATATTACAATGAATAACAATATAGCACAATAAACTTCCCTCAAGCACATTTTTTATTCCAATAAGAAATGACATAAGTAAAATGGCACATAGAGGTTAATGTACTAGTGGTATACATCACTGATGAAATTAATTACTATATATTAACTACCCTTTAGAATATTTCATTATAAGCCACTGAGTATTGGCCAATGTAAAGCCAGATAAAAATAAAAGACAAAAAAAGAAAGAAATTTGTCTTAGTCTGTTTTCTGTTCCTTTTAACAGAATACCTGAAATTGGGTAATTTATAAAGAAAAGGAATTTATTTCTTACACTGTGGAGGCTGAGAAATTCCAGATGGAGGGGCCTCATCTGGTGAGGGCCTTCTTCCTAGTGGGAGTTCTCTGCAGAGTCCTGTGGTGGCACTGGATATTACATGGCAAGGGGCTTGAGTATCCTAGCTCAGGGCTCTCTTCCTTTTCTTACAAAGCCACCAGTCCCACTCCCATGATAACCCATTAATCCACGAATGGATTAATCCATTCACAAGAGCAAAGCCCACATGATCCAAACACCTCTTAAAGGCCCCACCTCTCAATATTGCCACATTGGGGATTAAATATCAACATGAGTTTTGGAGAGGACAAGTATTCAAATAATAGCAATAATTAAGAAAATACCACCTTCCTAGGCATATGTGAACATAAACTATCATGGTGGGAGGAAAAAATGTCAACACAGGGATCTTATATTAAGCAACAATGATGCAAGCAAGTATTGAAGAAAGTTAAACTTTATAAGTCTGGCCATCAAAATAGAAAACCTCAGGAACATAAAATATTGCAATTCAAATACATGAACTATTTAACATGTGGATGCACATTTAAAACAGAGTGCATCAATTTTCTGTCACATGAGAAGACATTATCCTGGCTACACACAAAATTTTTAAAAACTTAATGAAAGGACTACTGCATGTTTCAGATGGCAATGTATTAAGATAAATATGCAGGCAGATATCCGAACGCATTAAAACACATTCAGAGTTCTGAATAGCACATACATTTGTAATAAACAGAGAAAGCACTTAGAATTCGAATGCTTTTAAGATATAGCAACTCCGCCAGTGACTGTGTTAGCAAAGCAATGCTTACCACCATAACACTTTCTAAGGACATGGTTTTTTTTTTTTTTCATCTTTTAAAATTCAAATACAGTTGGCTATCTCTACACTCTTAAAGCAGCACAATTTATGTAGCATATTGCTCTTTTTGTCGTGTCAACTCTTTGTTTTTTGGCTTTAGCTGCAGGTGGTGTTTTCCATATATGAATTTCTGGGAATATGGTCTCTGTTGGCCATATAAGGATGTGTATCTGAGCCATATGTTTTGCTGTCATGTGTCTCATTTTGTCTGTCTGGGATGTCAGGACCGATTTCCGCATCGTTTCCTGAATGGACCAAATACCAGTTTGAAAGAGCAGGGAGGAAAAAGCTGGGGCTGCAGCCCGAACAACTTTGTCAAAATATATATTGGAGAAGAAATGCAATATCCTGTAAACATTGCACCCTTCTCACATATTATCTGTGACCGACATCATTACAACTGCTTACAGTTTGGGAAAGAATCTACTTGTTCAAGTTCAGAAGTTTGCAGTATTTGTGTGCACACAGCTTAATCAGATTAAGATCCTGCGTCTTAAACAGATCCCACTTCTGTGGAGGTCATGGCATGGCACATGCTAGCTGCCCTACTCTGAGAGCTGTGCCTCCTGCAGCCAACCTGACCCAGCCTTGAACTTGGGGAAAGGAAGCTGCCTCATGCTTTTCTTGTCTAGTTAATAATTAGAACTCTGATTAAACTCTCTGACTAATTAGGCAAGAAGTTCTGGCCCCCATTATATACCCTCACAGAATCTGGTATCTCTCCTTTGAAACAGTCATCACAGTCTTAATTAATTAACAATTTGGGTAATTACTGGCTTAATACATGTATCCCTTACTAGACTGTAAGCCCTATGAGAGCAGAGACTGGGTGTCTTGCTCACTGCCATATTACTAGGAATTTTATACAGTGCCCTTGTAATATTTATATTATAAATGAATAAATAGGAACAAAAGCTCACAGTGTCACTTGCAACCAATTTCCATTACAAATTGCATTGACAGTTTTTTAGAGCGATTGTAGGAAGAGGGAACATTGAAGAAGGTGGCTATATCATTTAAATTTGAATTAATTTAAATAAAATTCATTATTTAATTCCTCATTCACATTTCAGGTGCTCAATAGCCCCATGTGACTAATACTCTAATAGCGGACAGTGTAGATTATAGAACACTTCCTCACTGCAGAAAGTTCCATTGGACAGTGCTTACCCTAGAGAACTCCTTTAAAAGACAACTAAGGGAATCCAAGACCTGGCCAGGAGGAGTCTTAGAGGTGCTAAATGGCTTTCAGACATTCCAATGACATCTGAGTCAAGATAATTCGCCATTTTAGAATTAGCCTGTAGATATGTAAGGTTGCAGGAAATGAGACCTGTAGACTGCTAAATACAAATTTAAGAACTTTCTAGACATGTCTGTACTTGAAAGGGTTCTGTAATACATTTTAAGTAATGTGTTTACTCCAAAAGCTGCTTTCCATGAACATTTAAATATCTCATAGGTGAAGTTAAAAACCACAGTCATTCCCACCCTTACCCCTGTACCTACATTATATAAGCATAGCTACCCTTAGAAATGGCTCTTCTGGAAGCATTAATGTAGATACCTACTCGAACTGGGAGGGCATCCAGATAACAAATAATGATGCACTGCAGAGAATAATGGCAAAAAGCTTCAAAATGTTGCAGGCGAATTAAAGGAGTGATGATAATGAACTCTAAATATAGGGTTTAAGGATTTTTTGGTTTTGTTTTCTTCCCCTAAGAAGTTGAGTTTCAGTTTTAGCTAGACTGATAGCGATCAAAAGTTGTTTCCCTAATTACTTGGCATAGATGTAAATACAGAGTGGTAATTCATGATACAGTTTTAATAGACAAAGGTCGTTAGAGTTGAGGGGGAAAAAACCCAATGTTTATGTTTGTTTTGGGAGATCTGGAGAGGGAAAACGAGCAGCCATTGCAGCTGGCTTCTGGAAACCGACAGGATATCTGGGCCTTTTACTCAGAAACAATACTGTTTCATTGGGAACTTTATTGGAAAAAAAAAAATTTAGCTACCTTTCCTTCCATGGATGCCAGTATGGATCACTTATTTGACAGGGCACAGTGGTAACAATTCCATCAAAATTGGTACCTTTATCTGGACCCAGATCCAAAATCGAGTAAGAAGAAGGAAGGATTCTTGAAATTGCCCTAGAGTCCACAAAGATGCCTCATTTTTTTCCTATAGCTCGTGGAGTGCCCTTCCTGCCCCTTCTCACTTGAGGACCTCCTTTCTGCTATCTTCTTTAATGTGCAGCTTGATTTCCCCTTTTCAGTCCGAAGCCTTCTCCAGTTGTTAGTTATTTCCTTCCCCATGCTCCATTACACAGCCTGAATGCAATGTGACATTTCATATCTATCTATATGTCTGCCTCTCCAAACTGCAAGACTCTAAGCATCTTGAAGGTTTACTTATGTATATATTTCTGGATTCTCTTTGACAATCTTAGGAAGTAAAACCAGGTGCTGAGATCACAATCCAGATGTTCAGGCTGAACCCCACTGCAATGAAATCAGAATGGCTGAGGATGAGGAGAAGATATTCAGTTTTTTAGAGCTCTCAAGGTGATTCTCATATACAGCCAGGTTTGGCATCTACCAGGTTAGGTGATGTTTTAGAGATAGATAATCAAATACTCAGGACATCTCTGAGGTGGTTTTTAACTCACTCCTGGAGTCACTTGGAAAAGCGAAAGCTGTTGTATGAACCAGCAGTAGACCAAAATTTGAGAAATGTATGTGTGGGCAAGCTACTTGTTTCAAATTTCTAAAAAGGCAATAAAAGTGGGGGCAGGAAACTATTGGATCATTGATTTGGCAAATAAATACATGCTATTTGAGAAACCATAATACACTAGCATTTGGGCACTTGTTTGAGATTTACTGGGGTGCCAGAAATCCTGTGCAGGTATGTTATTTATCATGATAGACATAAGTGACTAACCACAAAATTATACATGGAAGTACAGTTCTCAAACCAGTCTATTATTTACTGGAGCCAGAACCATCCAAGTTTCCTCTAATTCTTTTTTCAATATAACATGATTTTTTCTCTCAGACAACTGTTCAGCCTTGAGTGGGCTTCTCTGTGAAGGGCTGAAAACTGTTCAACTTATTTCCAGACTGTCACTGCACTTGAACAGAACCAAAGTATTTAGATTGTCCATGTCAAGGAGCCAACTGCAAAGCATCCTAGACCTAGTTGCTGTGCCTTTAATATTCTCAGAAAGCTCGAGGTAAAATCCTCCAATTTTTAATTCCGGTGAAATCAAACAGCAACTGTTCCCAATCAACTTTTAACCAAGATGTACATATCAACCAAATTTCCTTAGTTGATGTGAATGTTATTTCTAATCTTTCCTAGCTTAATTGGAGGGAGAAACAATTTGAGGTTACAATGGTCCTGAATCCTTGTCCAGGTCATTTTTGTGGCAACATCAGCCAAAGGCAATATCTGATATTGTACTGCTGTGCCCACCACCATAAGGCACTGGATGAGGCATTGTCCATTGGGAAGGAAAGCCACCATCAGAAACAAATGCTTCACACCTGGGCAATAATTAAATACTACTGTAACACTTGAAATTTGTTGAAGTGAAGGAGAAATTAAATTAAAAACTAAAGCACATTGTATTTGGGCTGATAGAAAAAGAGTTGGAAACAAACTGTGGTGATGGTTGCACAACAGTGTGAATGTAATTAATGTCACTGAATTGTACACCTAGAAACAGTCAAAATGGCGTATTTGTTACATATATTTTACCATATAAACATTTAAAAAAAAACAAAAGCAAAACAATCTTTCGTGTACGCCTAACATTGGCAGATATATAATATCAGGAAAATATCATGCCAAGCCTCAGAGAAACAATGAGCTACATCACACCGAACAATCCCATCCCCACCCCCAATCTTACATTGCTTTGTCCTTACCTGCTAACAGCTACAGTCCAGTCTATGCTACATAATTAATATGATGAATACCTGACCCAAGGATAATTAACATGGATTGGTAATTAGAGACCAAGATCCCACCCACTTTGAGGTTCCTTCAATGTAAGAAAATGGTTCTCTTTTAAGGTTTTATTCAATACAATATCTTAGCCAAAAAAAGGCACATAGACAAAAACAAACAGGAGTTTCTTAAGTCCAAAAATTTCTTTTGGAATGTTTTTCAAAACAGTAAAAATTAACTATATGCATGAAATAGATTGTCTCAGTTACACAGTACTTTTGAGTGTCACGCTCGTATATGCAGAACAGCTGCAATTGTAACAATTGTATAAAGTACTAATTTGCAAATTGTCTACATAAAAAGACTTTAGATTCTATTTTTTTAATAAAAGAAAATTTTGTTTAAAAAAAGGCTTTCAAATTTAATCAGGTCAGTTACTTTTTTAGTGCTAGTAATAAGGATGCAAGTATATCTACATATAATAATTTGAAATATTATCTTT
This sequence comes from Nomascus leucogenys, assembly GCF_006542625.1. NCBI lineage: Eukaryota > Metazoa > Chordata > Mammalia > Primates > Hylobatidae > Nomascus > Nomascus leucogenys. The sequence continues at coordinate 23,752,226 of NC_044388.1, forward strand.
TCCTATACTGTTCCACAGTTTTCATATCATCTATTCCTATGGATTTTATATTAAACACTTGTATTAATGACGGCATTTTTAACGATTTGGAAATTCGTGTATAAATCATTTTATTGAAGTTCATATCTATATTTTTTCTTAAACACATAATTAAGGAATGCTAATATAGTGAAATCAACTTACAAAGATATATTTATTATGTGTAAAAGCATTAAATAAAATACTAAAAGACAGCTTCACAGTATAGCTATACTTAAAGCATATCCAATTACCTATCTTGTAGGTGCCTTTTTCTTTATTAATGTGTTCATTTAAAAATTTATTAGATAACCAGCATGGACTATACATGGACATTTTGAGCCAACATGAAGGAAAAAGTTGATAAATAATGCCACAGTAGAACTTTAAAAAAAGAACTAGAGAGCCTTGAGGCTGTTTTTTAATCATTTATTTTTATTTATTTTGCAAAGACTTTTCATTTGTATTATTTAATACATAAATACACTTGGGAGAGAAACAAATAGCACATTTATGAAAAATTTTGATGGAAACCAGCTTTCTGTTTTAAGACTAGACTGCTTTAAAGGTCAATATCCACTATTCTTCTATTTTACAGTTGAAGAAACACTATATATTCATATTATATTTAATAAAAATTAACCTCATCTCTTCTTTGAGGTAACAAGGCTCTCAAAAATAACTTTTTATTTCGCTTTGCACAAAGGGGTTTTGTCACTAAAAATTTACAACACTGCAACCAAGTGTAAATGTATCTTCAAGGCTGGCATATGCCGCAGTTTAGGATGTAAAACCCAATCTTGTGGCATTCTCAATAGATTTGAAAAATCCAATTGTTTGGCCAACATCCAAGTAAGAATAAGCATATATATATATATATATATAAAATATACACATAGCATAACATTTTTATATGTACACAGATAATATTTGCATGTTATACAAGAGAGTATTTCACAATTTAAAACTAGTCTACCACAGTTTTCATGAGAAAGCCTTTAAAACTCAGAGTTAGTATAATACCCCTACTATTAAGTAACTCCCACAAAAAGGAACATAAATCACATAGTGGGAAAAGTAGTGGAGAAAAGATAGAGAAACTAGATTTGGGTCTTGCTTCTTACTCTACTCACTAGCTGAGTGATCCTTCATTAGTTAAGCAGGATCCGGTTCCGTATCTATAAAATGAATGGGTAGAGTCTGATCATCTTTAAGATCACATAAAAAAAAATCTCTTTCTTTAATTAAAAAAATTAAGTTCACTTGAAAGAGAAAATACAAATACAAGGAAATTTCTCACATGCTACGTTAGATGTTTATCTCTATATAAGAGACAGGTGTCAAACAAACAAATTAAAAAAAATAACCGCTAAAGCAAAGAGAAACTTTAACTCACCAGATTCCATCTGTTACATTTGAATTCATGCATAATTGATTATCCATGACTGGTAAATTCTTTTCTCACTAGCCGACCACAATTTTCTAAACGTTGTGTATTAAATCACTACTAAAGTAGACTGCATTTCAGAAACGGCATGGGGCAGAATACGAATATTTTAAATGAAAAATTACATGCCGGTTAGTAATAATACAGCTGACCTATGTTTAAGGGAGAGAAATTTTAATCATGTGCATATTAAATATTAATAACCTATTCTGTTATTGTTATAATAAGGTTAAGTAGGCTTCTCCATGCTTAAAGAAAGAGGGAGAAGTGGGAATGCATAATGGTGCAAAAAGATACAGAGACAGGAGACAGACATAAGGAAAATGTGTCAACAATAAATAAGAGGAAATGAGAAAGAAGGAAAAGATGAAGGTGGAAACTAATCTCTATGTGTCATTATGACTGCCAGAGTACTGGCAAAGAAGCAGCATCCTTTTATTTCAATTTTAATCATTTCTGAATTTTAATACCCGGCTCCTTTTGTAATTCTCCTGGCATTCCCCATATGCCTCCATCCCAGCCAAAACACCAGTGTAAATTAAATGGCAGGCAACCACACCACTGATGTAGCCTCCCCAAAGAACCTACCAGGTGACCAAAAGCAAAAAAGGTATGTTTACCTTATGTCCCTGAGGACCTCTAGCCAATTAACTGGCTGAATGTTTTCTACTTTCTTTAATTTTGAAAAGAAGGACAGTAGTTAGGTAATCTACAGATAGAGAATCATTAAAAAAAATAAAGCAAGCCAGTAGTAATACAATAATCAGTGACCATCAGGGCCTGGAAAAATGAGTTTGCTCTCATTGGCACTAAGGAGCATCACATGATTATTTAATTACAGCTCTAATTTTTGTCTCGTGGATGGCAACATATCAACAATTAATAGGGCAAATAGAGGAGACTGTGTTTTTAAAGAGACAGAATGTGCATGATAATGTAATAGGTCACACAGCAGTGCACCACTTAAGAAATTCTGTCTTTTGTGCAACTAAATAGGACTGTCTTGCAAGCAGCCCCACTCATATTTTAAAATGAAAATAAAATTTAAAAGGAAGTGTTTTTTAAGATAACTTTCATAGAAAGCCTAGAACTTTTCAGAATATTTTGGATGCAGCTAACATAACCCTACTGCAATTTCAGAATTAGTTTTAAGGAATGGAATAAAATATTCATATATAAACACTCCAAATCTTAGAATATTTTTCAAACAATGTATTTAAGCTGCAATGAAAAATATCTTTTTATGCAATAATTATAGTAGTATTTATTCAATGGGAGCCTGAAAAACAATCATTATTGTAGGAAAGAATGCATAGAAGGTCAATCAGCCTTGAAGCACTAGTCCATAATATTTTTGGTTGTGGAATATCAGAAGGATGGCTACTTGGTGGCTCAAATTGCAAGGAACTCAGGGGAGTGCTCTGTTTGACTCCAGTATTGTTTGTTACCACAACCAAACACCAAAGAATGAAGCTGAGCAGGCATACTTAACCTAATACTGAAGGTCAGACAATGAGGATAGAACAGAGACCCAGGTGCTACCAAAAAAAAAAAAAAAAAAAAAAAAAAAAAAATCCTCCAATTATCCAGAAAATGAGGCACATGCAGATTAAGTGTTCAGATAACCCTAGTAAAAACAGAAAATTAGAAAGAAAAGTCTCTTTGCCAATAAATCTTTATCGGCACAAGCTACATTTTATATTTTATTATTAATTTAGCAATTCTTTAATGAGTGCCCAATACGTACAAGGCACAGAATGCTAACTATGAACTTTCTGTTTTATATAACACAGACATACCTTATCACTTACTTACTTTTTTGTAGTTTAATACTTACAGAAATATATAGCAGCTTCTACAAACTTCAGAAAGTGGGAATACTAGTGCGTTTTTAAGAGCCATATTACAAGGTTACAAGATCTACAAATTCAAATCAACCAAGATAACTCAAATAGTTAACCAATTTGATAGAATTGTCTAAGTAAGGCTAAGTCTAGCTTTAAATCCCTCCAGTTTCAGTAACCCATTGTTTTGCCATGCCAGAAGCCATAGTGAAAACCCAGGTTTGAGATTTAGACAATGAAATAATCTTAGAACTACCTCTGTGATTAACTGCTGAAATGTATGTAGAATATTAGGTTATATAGAGTTGTAAGTAATCACAATTTGGCTAAAGAAAAAGTGACTAAAATTATTCCACAAAAAGAAGTATTAAGAGGAGCAAAATCAATTGAATAAGCTTTTAATGGATTATGTTGGCCAAAGTCATCAAAAAACAAGAAAACATGGGTATCTCAAAATACAATTTGGAAAAACTAAAACCACTGAGGAGCAATAATTTCTAATGACACTGGAAAGAAAAAAAACACAGGAGAAAAATTTTATAACCCAGTGAAAAGTTTTAAAATCAATTTGCTTTAGTAGAAAATCTTTCATAATTCTGAACCAAAACCCTGACTCCATACATTCTAAAAGAATTTTTTTAAAGAATCAAGCAAGCAGCCGCTTGTATGATGAGTATACATCATTCTTTTTTAACATGGTTGTTAATAGTTAACATGTCTCAGAAAAGGCTGTAATTAACTGTCTACTGCTCTAATAACACTAATAAGCATACAGTATTATTAAAATACAGTGATCCTATACAAACTGTCATTGTTAAACTTTTAAGATAATGTTCTAAATTGTTTGAGTCCTCTTAAACCACCCAAAGGGAAAAGCAACTCTAAGAAATTTTTTAAAGCATAGTTATTAAAATATTGTTTTTTCCTCCCACAGTCTGGAGATCACTGTCTACCATTAAACAGTACATCCAAGTATCATTTCAGTTGGTGCAAATACAATGGGAAGCATTTGGATTATTTTACAAATTCTATAGATTTTTTAAAAATTTAAAACTGTATGCATCTTAATTTAGTACTTCTTTCATTGATAAAATATTTTCTGGGGGAAAGAAAGGCTTGCTATATCAAGAATCACATAGCCCTGTTGTTAATCCCCAATGATTTCCATTGTCTGTTTCACTAGAACAGGAAAACTCAATTGCATTCAATATCAAACAGCTAATTATGGATATGCTATATTCAAGATTATCTCCATTTCAAAGATATCTGCATACACTAAGTTCTATTTATAATAATTATTACAATAAAATATTTATAACATAAAACCTCTTTTGCCTTAAAGTCCATAACATTATAAACATTAAAAGGCCAAATTGTCATTTACATGCTCTTAATGGCATATCAGGAACCACTGAATAAGACTATAGAGGAATCTCTAGCAATCAACTCTACTACCTGCCTAGCTTCCAGGAAAACTGCATCTAAAGAATGCTCCCTCACACAGATTACTGACTACCTTTACTTTAAATATTTCAAGAAGGTCTAATAATTCTCCCTGGGAACTTGCTACTATATCTCACCACCCAAAAAAGAATGCCCACTGAAGAATTTTTCTTAGTATCTGGTCCCAAATTTTCTAGAGCTCAGAAAAAGCAACATCCCAACAGAAAGCCCTCCCCCGAACACTCAATGCCTATCTGTCACTGTGGCTGGAGTCCTGATTCTCCATATGTAACATTACAGTAACTTTTCTGGCACTTACCCTCCAAATATCAGAAGCTGCTCTCCGAATCTAGCCCTACAGGAGATGTCTGAAAAAGTAGTCTTGATGAGGTGACAATGATGAAGTTCTCTCTGGCACCGCTAGCAAGGCAGAAACATCCCCAAATGAGGTGGTTACCAGTTGCCTGTGAAGCAGCTGGACCATTACTGCAGTTCTGAGGGTGCGTCACAAATCAGGTCATAGCTCTGGGTAGAGTCCACCCACTTCACCCAGTATAACGCCCTCTACTTCCTGCACACCTGGGGGGAAAGGGGTGCAGAGGGGGGAGGCAGCTTAAGTCCACATAGGTACTAGTAAAGGCACAGCCAGGTGCAGCCTGACATCTGCTTCTGCAAGCATTTCAGCCTCATCTGGGGACCTGCACCCCTAGGTATTCAGAAATGTGTGCAACAATAAGCAGGCTCTAAAATGAGTGATGAGTGTAATAAAATATTGCACAGTTAAATGTTTTATCCAGCAAAATCTTTCCTCCACTGGAAACTGAACCAACTCTTAATTTTTGATTACAAGCCACCTCTCTACAAAATGTCAAATAACTGGACTGAATAAATTTCAGCAGAAACCAGGGACATAAATCCTGAGGTACCAGTTAACTAATTTTCATCTCTTGTAACTAAACTACATCACCGCATAAACTGAATTACATCCTTGAAAGTCCATTGAAAGAGGTTATTAGAATTTCGATTAGGAACTTTCAAACTGCAACAACTGTAGAAGTGATACAAAATAACTTGAAAGCATAAAAATAGGCCAATATGTTGGAGAAATGCTACACTACTAAATCTCACCCTGAATATATATACACACAATCTGTATCTATTTACTCTGAAATATCTAATCTTAAAAAAGACTTAAAAAAATAAACAGCAAAAGATACCATTGGCATAAGTTCAAAAGTATGAAATAATGTGTGTTAATGTGTTGATCACACTTTATGAAGACATCAAGTTTAAATAGACTTACCATTGAGAACAGCATTTAGGAACGATATATAAATTACTATAGTAGACACTTTTTCTTCAGTATAGTGAAGGAGAAGAACCTTGTGTAACAGATTTGATTTATATGTTGTTATTAAGACCATATTCTACCCTGATGTCAGTGGAATATGTGACTAGGTATTGATAACTGTGTATAGACAGTTAAGTGTAACCGCTTCTTAGATAATTTAAGTGATAGTAAGCCTTTTCTCAAGTTAATTGTGAGTTCTGGAATTCAACTTTAACAATATTTTGATGTTTCCAAGGGGTCTTGAAAGAGAAAGGATTTTTAACGTAAAAGAAAAACAACAAATACATTTAGTATTATAACAAAGTAGAAATCTCCCTTATTTTAAGGATGGCAGATTAACAAGAAGTCAAATGAAGGAGGTAAGAATATTTTCAGAGAAAAGCTTAGAGAGTCAATCAATAAATCAATCAATGAGCCCCACTTTATATTCATATTTTCAGAACTCCATTAAAAACTCAAACATTCCATCTAAGACTTGGAAGAGGAGACACTTTATTGAAGTTATTATCTGAGGAATCAAATAGTTTAATCTTTTTGGAACTCTGTAGAAAGTTAATTTAGCAAAACACATTTGAATGTGTTTGAACATATTTATCCCGAGGTTGCTTTAAGATGACTATTTTAAGTGGCATGCAGATTCTTTTGGGGTTTTGATGTTATAGTTGAGGTATGCAAAGTAAAAGTGCATAACATTTCTTTCAACTGGTTCTCACATGACAGAAATGAGAAGATGAAATTAGCTGTCTTTAAAGTTTTGCCATAGGGAAATGATAAGAAAAACTCCTCTCGACCCCTATCCCCAACCAGGAAGAGTCTGAAGCCCTGGATTATAGCACAGGTAGATATTAAAATGGAGACAGAGCCGTTATTTAGTGGTGACAGGAATATAAATACGTGCACTAACCTATAAACTGGTATTTACTTCAGGAAGGTAAGTAATATTTTTCCTCTGATTGCTGCACTGTCAGTTTAATGCAGCGTAAATAAACAGTAGGTGCCTGCTAGCTCGAAGTAGGAAGTGTTCATTCCACACGAGGAACAGATTACTGAAGCCTGATGCTCATCATGCTGAAACATAACTTTCATTTTACCAGAAAATATACCCTACTGTGGATGATTTTTCGTGCCTGATCTATTAATTAACTTACCTCTGTTCTGTCAAAATGTAAACCAATTTGTAAAAATCATCACAGAGTTTTGGAGTTTGAAAACCAAATCAATTTGAAAAGCAAGAGTAATGACTGTTCTGTAATCTGATCACAAATGCTAAAAATGAATAGCTAATATAATAAGCACAAACCACACAAAACCGAAAAAGTCAAAAAACATTTTGAAATATCATAGAACTTAATCTGAGTTATCTGATTTACTCGAGACAGTCCTCATTTGTTAATTAAAAGCACCTGGCACCTTTAATATTTTGCAGCCTTGTGCCACTTTGGTCTTTTCAATATGTATGCTTATTCTGCTCTCTGAAACATCTGAAGGTAAACCATTCATAAAAATCAAACCCCATTCCTTAATTCCAATAGAAATATTGCTGAACTCTCCTGAGAGAAGCGGCAAGTTTGAAGATCAAATGATGATATCCTTCCTAACAGTATTCATGCAAAATGTGTTTTTTCTATTTTATGTATGCCATAAAGCTATGACAGTATATAGCAACTAATTTTCTTTTTATATATGAGTACTGAGCAAAATATTTTGTAGCATCATTTAAAATAAGAACCCATCTTATATAAAAAGTGTAAAAGGCAATTTGGGGAGGTTTCTGTTTATAACATGAACAAAATTCTGATAATCAATATATTGAAAAGGAAAAAGAGATTAAAAACATTTTTGCATTCAATTACACCATGTCTAGAAATAGTCTGAAGATTGCTTTAGTCATATGCATTTATTTTAAATGCTTCATCAATTCCAAGTGCTAATATATTAATTACAGCCATCCAAGACAACATGTATGGAAGAAACTATGTGTGTAAAGGTCATATCTATGTATAGCCCTTTTGGAAATTTACAGAGCAGATGAAAACCCACTAGAGTGCTTTATAGAGTCCCTGCTGTATATCCATGTTGTGTTTAGCTTAATAGTGTTTGTAACCAAAATATTTTTACAATAATGAGGAACAGGTGCCTGTCACCTGACCTTTCAGGCCTAATTTACAATCCACAACCTGTCATATGAAAAAGAACTAAAAATTCTCCTCCAGATATTTTAGTCTTTACTAAGTTAATGTAGTATTTCTTTACCATCACTGAGCATATCATGTCTTATTTAATCACAGGTTCATATAGCTGGCAACAGATTTCTTTGCAGAAATAAACCAATATTCATTTTGTTGTCGTTCTCAAGATGTTGGGAGACAAAAGAATTACTTTTGTAGATTATCAACCAAAGAATATATTAATTTCTTACAAATCTGAACAAAAAACATTCCTTTTGAATACTTTTACATACAAAGAACTATTATTTATTACATATTTCAGCTTGTGGGAAAGTGAGGAATGCATTGATTCTGGAAATAACTATTCAGACTTTTGGAAGTTATTTAGGTCTTCCTTCTCTATCATTTTTCTCCCCCCATCCTGCCCTCCCACCAAATTTTAAGGAGCTAGTACTTTAGGAGGGAAATCCCTATTCGTTATTTTTTCATACATCATTTATATTCATTATTCAGAAAGAAATACAAAATTGAATTGTAATTTTATTTCTCTTGTATAATGTTAGATGTAGCACTATCCAAATTTGACAATCCCTTGTATTTTATAGCTACTGTTTACATATTATGTATTACGTATGACTGAACAACTCTACATTTAAAATATTGTTTTCATTAGAAAAAACTATGAAGTAATAAGTGTCAAATGAAGATGAAGAATAAACATATTTGGTATATTTATAAAATGCATAGTCATTTAAAACGTGTACAAACAGAATACATAGTTTGCTACTGTTACATTTTATATAGTATACACATTGTCCACAGTGTATTTAATAATGTGCTTAACCAAGTTAATTAATGTGTCTGATGATTGTGTAATAAACACTTGGAGAGGTAGTGAAAGATACAGCCAGTTACTTCTGCTAACTAAAGTTGAAATTATGCACTTATTATAACCTTTTCTAACAATGTGAGAAAAACAGAGTAAATATATTAAATTTGTTTCACAACAGATGCTTAGGTTGTTAATATTTAAGATGCCTATTCATGCTATTCCTGTCTGCACATTTGTCAAAAATGTAAGCTTGAATGCTAATGTTTGCCAGCAGAGTGGAGCAGCCAGTATATGAATGTACTACTGTTCTACGAAAATAATATGCAATAGAAATAAAGGACTACTGCTAAATCATAGCACTAGTACCATACAGGAGATGAGAGGTTTTTAGAGCAAACACCTCAACCTTGGTTTTCTTCAGACTTAAAGTATGGGTTTTTGTTTTTTATTTTTGCAGCTACATTTGACCGCAGAATAAATCTCACATTCCTGACATCTCAGAAAAATCCACTTTAGATAGAGTGTAAATTTCAACTAAGTTTCAACGGGATGAGTTACTCTGTCAGCAGTACAAACACCGTAAATATCAGATTGCTTAGGACAAAACCTGACACCGAGCGGTAACATTTTACTCATTCTTACCCTACCCCCCGCCCCCTTGAGAAAGTCAGGTCCCCTGGCCTCCAAGGATGCAAACATGGAACCCCAGTCAGTCAGAGCAGTAAGGTTCTCTCCGGGGAATAGGGCATCTTTCTGTTTTCCCTGTGTCTTTTATAACCATGTGGAGTTCAAGTCTTAGAACATTTGCTTGTAAGTCCGGAATGCCACTGAGAAAGTTCGCCAAGGAAGGGAGCAGAGGTCAAAGTTGCCAACCAGGACACTTTGAGAGAGGACCCTGTGGTTGACATTTGTTAGTGAAATTTGCAACACCCCAGTGGAGGCCAAGGCCAAAACCTTCAAGGAGATCCCTATGCCCCTTTCCCCTGTTGGTCTTCTGAGGTCATCCCAAGAGGAAACTGCGTTTCCCCAGTAAGCACGTGGCACTCCCCGGACCTGCCACCTGCCTGCTTCGTCCTTCTCGTCGTGGTTTCCCAAACCCCGGTTCTGCCGCCCCGGGAGTCTTGGCACTGGAGCAATAGGAAAAGGCCACCGGGCTCGGGTCTGGACAGCAGGAGGGAGACACGGTGTGGACTGCGAGGCTGCACCTGTGATGTCCCGGCCCCTGCTAAGAGGTCGGCCCTTTCTTCTGCCTCTTGCCCAACTCCAAACCCACATTCACGCCAGCAGCCTCTCCAGGACCGGCCTCGCTACAGCCAGCGATGGCTCGAAAAGAGGAGTGCCGCCGCTTTCAAACTCCGGGCTCCAACTTGAGCGCCCCGGCGCCCGAGTAGCTGCCGGGATGCAGAAGTTGCCACAAACTTCCCAGGCCCCTCTTCGCCGATGCTTACAATCAGCCGTGCCGGCAGGGAGCGGAGGGAGGCGGAGATGGACCGGGAAAGGATGCTGAGCAGACTCGCGATCCGGTGGGGGAATATTACCACTCCCGCAGCCCACTCCTTCAGGCACCTTACTGCCCGCCCGGCTCCAGAACGCACGGAGAGGCTCCCCTTTTCCCCATGTGCTTCCTTCGGTCTTTTCCACTCCCCTTTCCTCTTCTAAAAGAGGCCATACCGGTGACCTGAAGGAGTTTGTTCAGCCAGGGTCTACTGGGCAGGTGTGGTGGTGTGTCCACACCCAGACAGAAAACGAATGGCATCTTCAAGTCCCCCATCCCGACCGCTCTCCCCTACTCTACCAGCCCACCCCTCCGAGGTCCGTCTGTGTGAGAAAAGGGGCTCGGAAGACCGTTGAAGCCCTGCGCCCAAGAGAGGGGAGCCGAGCCGCCCCAATAGGGGACGCGGGGTGGGCGCTACAGAGAAGTTTGGATTGATTCCGGAAAAAGAGGGACAGAGATAAAACAGTAAGAGTAGCAAGGGGAAAAGGGAGGCAAAAGAGCAGAACTCACTCAGGCATGGACGTTGGGGGCGGCGGTGGCTGTCGAGTGCGGGCCTGAAACCAAGAACGGCTCCCCGGGCGGGCGCGCCGGCGTCGGACTTCCGAGGCGGCGGCTTCTGCCTCTCCTGCCGCCGCCGCCGCCGCCGGAGCTGCGGCTGCCGCGGAAGTTAATTGCAACTTGACTTCGAGTTGTCCTCTTTCCCCATCCGAAGTGGGCGTTTAAAGGGGAGAGCGAGGCGAGGAGCGAGCGAGCGAGCGCGCGGGGCCAAGGGAAGGAAGAGAAGGAGGGGGAGGGAGGAGATGTTAACGGGCGGGGGGGCGGAGAAGGGGGAGGGGGCGGCGGGGGCGGGAGGGGGAAGGGGCCGGCGGGAGCTGCTCTCGGCTCGTCGGTCGCGGCGCCCGCAGTCTGGAGGCGCACCGGAGCGGCCGGGGCGCCCCCCGCGGGAGCCCGCAGCCACCCGGGACGCGCATCCAGCCGTGGCGCTTCGGGCCGGGCACGCTGCGTCCGGGGGCTCGGAGGACCCCGCGTAGCCGCCGCTTCGGAGCCTGTGCGGCGCGGGCTGGCCAGCGGGGTGGCCAGGGCCCGGCCCGCCTCCCCAGCGCCCGCCCGGCTTCTCCCCCTGGCGGTGGGAGCCTCGGCGGCCGCTGGCGACACTAGGCGCACTGAAGCCCGAGCCGAGCCGAGCCCGAGCCGCCGCAGCCGCCGCTGCTGCGCGCCGCTCCCGGGCTCCCTCCCAGCGCGCCGGCCGGGGTGTGGGGGGCGGCGGGCCGGAGGGCTGAGGGCGGGCCAGGGGGCGCACACGGGGGTTGGCGCGGAAGACAGGACCCTCAGCCTCGAGGGGTAAGTGTGGGCGCTTGGGGGTGCGCTTGGTGTGCGCGGCGCGGTTCTCATCGCCCGCCAACCCTGCCCCCTCACCTCTCCGGGGGCCCCCAACACGCGCACCCCTCCTCTTGTCGCCTGCGGCTTCCTCTTGTTGTTCGTTGTTTGGCTGGGTTTTGGGGGGTGAGTAGAGGGGGTTACTGTAGTGTGTGTGCAGGCGGAGGAGGAAGTCAGGTGAGAGGCCCCGAAGCACCCCCACCTCAACCCAGCCTGCGTGGGGTGTATGCTTCCCCACTAGGGGCATGTGGGCCAATTTTTTTTTTTTTTTTTTTTGTCTGTCAATGTTCGGTCGAGACGGTTTCCTAGAGGGCCTCCTTCACTTACAGCCTGGTCTGTCCATCTCCCTTCATCCCACCCTCGTCCCTCTTAGCCCCCTATTCAGGAGCCCTGCACCCCAAGTGAGGAGCACGTGGCGGAAGGAGGAGGAGGCCCTCTCTTGACGACCCCCACGCTGTGACCCAGCCCATTTGTTTAAATATTTATCCTCACGTCACCAGCTGTACTTTTCAACCCACTGGAACAAGATGCCTAAGCAAGGTCCAATTTCTCCAAAAAGCTGGGGGCAAAGCGAGAGAGATGAGGATTTTATTGACATTGGGAGAGAAGGGGCCAAGGAGCCTTCCCAAGTGGAGACTGAAACTCAAAAAATCTCTATAAAAAGACTAGGGTGACTGGAGGCTCAGGACTGCAGGCTTAGGAGAAACTGGAGCTCCATCAACTTTTATTTCTCTCCCCCTGCCTCTCCTCCCCCCAGCTCTGAGGAAGCTAACAGGTCTTTTGTTTTGTATTGTGTAGCCTTCGAGAAATTTGCACTGAGTATGTCAACAGAAAATTACTACTGTTTACTCAAAGTTAAAGGGATTGCAGAAAGAGAAAACATAGTTTTTACTTTTCCTCTTCTTTGTACGCGTGTGTGTATTTGGCAAGAAGTGTAGTTAGGTTCATGGCATGAACTGCAAAACGTCAGGTTGCAACAATAAGGACTGTAGAGCTGCCTAGGTGTATTTTTAGAAGCCGCACTTTCTTGAATTCCTTTCACACAAGGCTTGCTTTCTCATTAAGTCCCCATAAATAATTTTATTTAGAGAGGAGGAAACTATGGAAGCAGGAGGGAGATTGCTAAGATTTCCATTCTGCCAGCGCACAGCACTGTTTGCAGGGAAGTTCCTGGAAAGTGATTGTGGGCTGAGAATTCAGTTTTTCCTAAAAGCTCTGTTAGGTCCTGTTGTGTCAGATGGCTATGAATAAAGCACGCTGGGAAAATCCTGATATCCGTGCAGTCTTATTTTATCTTTTACACAGTAGTTGATTCGACTTTCAAGCCCTGGTGACAAACACATAAACTCTGCTGTATTTTTGTGTGATTTTTCTAAATAAAGGAGAATACAGCATGTATTCATGCTGCTGTTTTTTCCCTCATCCATGGTTATTGAATTCACTGGAATTTATTCATCTTTTTTCAGTTGATCATCATTTTATGCCGAGACCACAATTCCAAACATATAGGAATTTTTTAAAATTATGAATTAGGGTCCTTTTAGGGAACCAACCCTCCTTTTTAAAGATACAGGTGCCCACCACAACTCCTAGTTTTGTAAAGCAAAGCAAAAAGGTATAAATGATTATAATGAGCAAAACAAAGTAAAACGTTTTCCTTCTTGGATCACTTTCTGCCCCCACAGGTCCCAGGAGACATTAAGTCCTCCTGCCTTAATTTACCAAGATGCTGCATTTCCTAACCAGTAACAATATCTGTGTCTGAGAAAGACATCAGGCTTGGAATGGAAAAAAATACATTCTCAGTATTTAATTACTGCTTAACAGTAATTTTTGGTAGCAGGCAGTTGACTTTCCAATTCTGAAAGCCTGAAATGAAGCTGAACAGAAATTTGAAATTTTTAAAAAAGGTTTGTTTTTTTTCTTTCTTACACTCATATGCTCATCTGCTTCCCTAAGTTATCAGCCAAGCCCCTATAACTGAAAGTATGATATGCTCCTCTGAGTTGAACCAAGAGACCATTTTGCCCCTCATTTTTTGAATTTGCTTTTTCCTCCAAATAGTCTTGTATAGAAAGCACATGGGCTTTGTTAGAATACAGAATTATGTAATTCTGGGTGCAGTGCATTAAATAACACAGTTTGATAAACTCTTAAGCCTTACACCTCCACATAGTAGGGGTTTATTAAATGTTAAGATGTTAATAAAATATTGTAGTTGGCCACAAATTTCATAGCACAAGGCTAAGATCATTTTTCAGAAGAAAGGGGCATTTAATCTGGATTATTTGGTTAGCTGCTATGGTCTGAATGTTAGTGTTCCCCCAATATTAGGGTTCATGTGTTAGAACCTAATATCAAAAGTGATAGTATTAAGAAGTGGGGGCTTTGGGAAGTGATTAAGTCATGAAGGCTCCAACCCTCATGAGTGAGAGGAGTGCCTTTATAAGACAGGCTGAATCTAGCTACCTTGCCCCTTCCACTGTGTGAGGACACAGCAACAAAAGTGCCATCTGTGAAGCAAGGAGTGAGCCTTCACCAGACACTGAATCTGCTGGTGCTGTAATGTTGGACTCCCCAGCTTCCAGAACTGTGAGCAATACATTTCTGTTGCTTATAAATTACCCAGTCAAAGATAATTTGTTATAGCACCTCGAATGAACTAACACAATAATATATTTGTGCTACTAGATTTTTTTTAACAAGTCCAAATCTAACTTAAATGGCTGAAAGACAAATCTGGAACATATCAAATGGCCAATAATAGTAGCTGGTATCAAAAGCTACACTGGTTATTTCCTTAAAAGAATAGACAATAAAATACCACCTACTAAATATTAGAAGAAAGATCAAGGGAAAGGATAAAACAGCATTGGCCTTGAAGGAACTTATTTGCTGGAAAAAAGACATCAAAATGTAAAAAGACAATGGATCAGTTAGTGGTTTGAATCAAAGAAATACTTGAGGAAAAAAAAATTATATGTACGTATTTTTCTCTTCTTTTAAGACCAGAGGAATCAGAGGTCCTAAAGCTCTAGGTTGGAAGGTATTTTTTAAGTTAATTTGTTCTGTCAAATCTTTAGAGGCCATTCCATGCAGACATTTTGGGTGTGAAGGGGAACTTACTACTTACCGCCATCAAGGCAAGGATTTTTACCTGTACAGTACTTACCAGATAATAGAGTTCACTATATATTGTGAAAGTGAATGGATAATTTCAAAAGTATTTCATTTTATCTTTATATACTTTATTATGTTTTTACCTTATATATTTTTTTACCTTATATTGCACAGAATTAGTCTTCCTGAAACTTTCAACCATTTAGTCCTCATCCTGCCAGTTGCAGCCAAACAGAACAAATTTGTTTGTCAGTCAAGATAGGCAATGTTGTGCTGGAGTAACAATTCCAATTTTTTAGCGGCCTGTAACAGCAAACATTGTTTTCTTGGTTATGGTTTGAATCCATTGCAGTTCAGCTGGTCTGTTCCATGTCTGTCACTCCAGGTCCCTGGCTAATGGAACAGTTGCCATCTCAAATGTTTAATGTTGTAATGGCAAAAATAACGATCACTCTGGAGGGTTTCATGCTGACATTTAAATGCTATGGCCCAGAAATTACATACATCATATGGCCTCACAAAGAATTAACCAGGATTAGTTGTGTGGCTCCAAAGAATCATGACAAGGAGGTCAGATAGTGCAGCCTATCTTGTACCCAACAGTAGAGAGCTGTGATACACAATTCTGTGGACTACTGCTACTGGTAGTAATCCTTGTCCATATGATAACCTGCCAGCTAAACAGTATCTTCCTGTCACTTTATGGCCCAAGTCTTACATTTTTTAGGGCAAACACTGCCAGAGTAGCCACCAGCTTAGAGTGAAACGTTGTTATCAGGGGAACCTGCCCCCAATATTTCAATGTAGAGTCTTTCTATTTTCCCTAAGTGTCGGCCAGTCTGAGCAATAAAGAGAAAGAGTACAAAGAGAAGAATTTTACAGCTGGGCCGCTGGGGATGACATCACATATCAGTAGGTCCGTGATGCCCACCTGAGCTGCAAAACCTGCAAGTTTTTATTAGGGATTTCAAAAGGGGAGGGGGTGTATGAACAGGGATTAGGTCACAAAGATCACCTGCTTCAAAGGGCAAAAGGCAGAGCAAAGATCACATGCTTCTGAGGAAACAGAACCAGAGCAAAATCAGAAACTCCTGATAAGGGTCTATGTTCAGCGGTGCACGTATTGTTTTGATAAACATCTTAACAAAAAACAGGGTTTGAGAGCAGAGAACCAGTCTGACCTCAAATTTACCAGGGCTGGGGTTTCCCAATCCTAGTAAGCCTGAGGGTACTGCAGGAGACCAGGGCGTATCTCAGTCCTTATCTCAACCGCATAGGACAGACAGTTCCAGAGTGGCCATTTGAAGACCTCCCCCCAGGAATGTAATTCTTTTCCTAGGGTCTTAATATTGTATTCCTTGCTAGGAGAAGAATTTAGCAATGTCTCTCCTATTTGCACGTCTGTTTATAGGCTCTCTGCAAGAAGAAAAATATGGCTCTTTTTTCCCAACCCCACAGGCAGTCAGACCTTGTGGTTGTCTTCCCTTGTTCCCTGAAAATCGCTGTTATTCTGTTCTTTTTCAAGGTGCAGTGATTTCATATTGTTCAAACACACGTGTTTTACCATCAATTCGTACAGTTTAACACAATAGTGGTCCTGAGGTGATGTACATTTTCAGCTTACGAAGATAACAGGATTAAGAGATTAAAGACAGGCCTAATAAATTATAAAAGTATTAATTTTGGGAACTGATAAATGTCCATGAAATCTTCACAATTTATGTTCAGAGATTGTAGTAAAGACAGGTGTAAGAAATTATAAAAGTATTAATTTTGGGAACTGATATGTGTCCATATTAAAGTGAAATCTTCACAATTTATGTTCCTCTGCTGCGGCTCCAGCTGGTCCCTCTGTTTGGGGTGCCTGACTTCCTGCAACATATTGTGTGACTTCTTTTACTCTCTACGGTCTCTTTGAATGCAACACTACAACCTCCTGCAACCATAGAACCCCTAACAAAGTGTGGCTT
Source organism: Nomascus leucogenys (assembly GCF_006542625.1). Lineage (NCBI taxonomy): Eukaryota > Metazoa > Chordata > Mammalia > Primates > Hylobatidae > Nomascus > Nomascus leucogenys. The sequence continues at coordinate 23,769,291 of NC_044388.1, forward strand.
CCTATCAATTTTACGTCACTCTTTTATATTTACTAATATTATATACATTCTATTTTCTCAGGACTTATTTTCCTGGCAAGGGTATAATAAACAGGCATTTTAACAACTGTTATCTGAAAATGTCATGATCGTTATCAAAATTTAAAATTTGGTCTTGAGTAGCTACTTCCCTTGTTGTGAACGTCAAATGTGTTATCTGATTTTGTAACACAAATTTTAAAAATCCTTCATTAATTCATTTATCCTACTTTTGTTCATTCAATAAATACTCATTTTCTACCTAGTAGAAGGCAGGCACTCTTTTAAGGACTGTGATATGGAGATGATTAAGAGTTCTCCTCTTCAAGAAACACATTTTCTGATTGGGCAGACAGAATTAAAAGTCATTATAATGCTAATAGAAGCACAAAGTGTTATGTGAACACTTAGAAAGAAGCAAATAGCTAGCTGGCAGGATTTAGAAAAGCTCCATAGAGGAACTGACACTTAAACTAAGTCTTGAGGATAAGTGAGACTTCTCCAGGCAGAAAGAGGAGGGAGAGAGGGGATATTTCAACCAGGGAGACCAGCATGGACAAAGACACTGAACATGACAAAGCTTATTGTTTATGGAACTGTAAGGAATTCAGTGAGGCTGGCACATAGGGTCTTTGTAAAGGCTGAAAATTCTGAATGGCCTTGCAGACATTATCTGGAGTTTGGACATCATCCCATACATCAGGAATTGCAAACTCTTATATCTACCTTGGGCCATGCATGGATGTACATGACTGAAGCAGACCAAGTTAAGACTATAAGCAGTGGTGGGGCTGTGGCAATGTGAAGAATATGTCCTCTGTCCAAATGGGATAGTAAATGCCATTGATGCCTCCATTCTCCAAAGAAAAGCAGGAAATTTAGATTTATATGAAAAATTGAATATTAAATGTTGTCAACTTATCCATATTTTGAAGTACACTGTTAGTCCTTAAGCTAATTTTGACCTACAGACAAATTTTGTATAGCTTTTGCATGTATATTTCTACTGAAGGTCAAAGTGTTTATACCCGTTGGAGAACAGTAGCCACTCTTTATCTGCAAGTTATATGTTCCAAGATCCCCAGTGGATACCTGAAACTGTGGATAGTACTGAACCGTATGTATACTGTTTTGTCCTATACATACATACCTGTAATGAAGTTTAATTTATAAATTAGGCAGAGTAAGATATTACTAACAATAGCTAATAATAAAATTGAATAGTTATGATACACTGTAATAAAAGAGACTGTGATCTCTCTCTTTCAAAGTTAACTTATTACACTGTACTCACCTATTTTCAGACTGCAGTTGACCTCAGGTAACTGAAACTCCAGAAGAGAAACCTCAAATAAAGGAAGACTATTGCCTATTTTATCTCAACCTATCCCATAGCCATGTGCCTAAGGACTGTCTTGAGGATATTTAATTTTTGTTATTTTTTTAATTGAGTCCACTAATTACTTACTCTTCCTAGCTGCTCTCTTGCTTTGATGCCAGACTTGCCTGCCACTCAATAGTCAGAAATATGCAGCAACACCCCACACTTTCCTATAACCGTTATAATGTTAGAAATACTAGGTATCCTTTCATAATGCATGCTGACCATTTTCTTGTAGATTTGGTCCCATGGGTACATCCACATTCTTAAAGTCATTCAATTCACTGGGCCATCAGGTCTTTAAGTTCTTGACAACTTGGCTCTACAGATTACAAATTTTTTTCGATCTTATTGACTAAAAGAAAGTCAACGTTCCTGAGTTGTTTTGTCTAACTTATAAACAATAAAAATCATCCATTTTATGTGTTCTGTGAGTTTTGAATATGAAGGGGCAGCATGAGCAAATTATATTTTATGTGAACTTTGGAGTAAATAAATACATCTAGGCAAAGCCACATTAGGTGTCCAACTGTCTGGATTCTAATTCTGGTTCAATTAGTTGCTACCTATGTGACCTAGAGCAAATCTCCTAATTTCTTTATGCCTCAATTTCCTCATCCATGTTACAGGGATGCTAATAGTAGATGGGGTTAGTAGATGCAGAGTGCTTCAGAATAGCAAAATGAATTTACTAGGATGTAAGTGGGATATAAGTACTTACTCCTGGATGACATGATGTTGTGCTGGGGGTACACAAGCCAAAGAAGAATTATGGCTTCTATTTCTGGAATATTTATTTTTTACTTGAGAATTTTAGAAATTATTTTCTTATGAAAACAGTCACACATATAATGGAATTAACTGTAGCATTCTGCATGAATTTTAAAGAAAAACAAGAGTCTTTAAAGATCTTTCAGCTGCTTCAGACTTTGGGGGGAAGAATGGGAACTGCATTTTCTTCCTTTTGCTGCGCTGTCTCCTTTATCAGGTTGGTGGAAATGCCTATGATTAGCAGACCATATACACTAGTTACATTAGTTACATTTACCTCAAAACTATGAAAGTACCTCCTGTTTTTATGTGCTATGAATGTTGCCCAAGTGTAGAATCTTTGCCATTTAAATGTTCAGATTTTAAATCAGAAATGTGTTGGGGTAAAGAAGAAAATTATTAGAGCATGACCTTAGGGAAATCAAGTCACAAAAAAGAAAAGAGCTGAACTGAATTCTATTTCCCATTCTGTTACTAACGAGCTGGCTTATTAATGTCCATAAAGAGAGAGATTTTTGTCCTTTTCACTGATAATCCTCCACACCTTGAATAAATAGATAATGTTGAATGATCTTGGGAAAGACACTTTGTTAAAGTCTCAGTTTCCTCAGCCACAAAACAAAGATGTGATCTTAAACTTTATTGTGTATGGAATTAAATAGAGTGTTTGTTTAAAATGCAGGTTCTTTGAGTCCATGCCCAGAAATTCAGATTTGGTAGAACCAGATGCTATTCAGCAATCCACATGGATTTGGGGCTTGGGTTGTAAGGAGCAAAAATACGACTTAAAAAAGAAGGTTTTATTTTTTATTTTGCTTCATTTTTTGTCCCCCCTCTCTTCCCCTCCCCGCACATAAATTGGAAAATACAATGCAAGGACTGCTTAAGGCATAATTAGATCTAGCTGTTCAAATAATGTCACCAACCATCTCTTGGTTATGCTTTCTTCTCTTTTAACTTTATTCTTAGTCTGGTTTTTCCTTTAAGGAGTTCATTTTTAAGAACTTCATTCTTAATCTGCCTTTTCTCCTAGCTTCCATTCTTCTGACATAGAAACCCCAGCACAAAGGGTATTCCTTTTTCTCAAATTTTCCAGCTAAAGAACTACGCCCAACTTGACTGTATTAGATTATGTCAGGTACCCATACCTGCACCCATCACCATGGTGAGCACCTGCGATTCACTCCTCAGCAGCCTTGAGTCAAATGCCCATCTTGGATTTGGGAGTACAGTCACTCTACTCAAACCATGTGGGCTTGGACGTGAAGGTGGGATGGTTCTCCAAGACAAATTGGGATTAATTTTTTTAGAAATAAGGAAAATGGGTGCTTTTTAGCCAAAGCTATAGATCTCCTTCCACTACTGAGCATTTTTAAGACGTATTTAGAGATGAATGATCCAAAAATGTTACCAAAATATAACCAGTGTTCCAAGACGTTGAGGCATTCAGCCCTCAACGTGACAAAGCAGGGGCTGAGAAGTACCTAAGATGGTCACAGTCCCAGTGCCAGGTGCCTCACCTATTTACCTCAGTGTTTGGGGAAAATATTAAGGATTTTCCACATGTGTTATTGTATTAGTTCGTTTTCACACTGCTATAAAAACTACCTGAGACTGGGTAATTTATAAAGAACAGAGGTTTAATTTACTCACAGTTCCACATGGCTGGAGAGGCCTCAGGAAACTTACAATCATGGCAGAAGGTGAAGGGAAAGCAAGACATGTCTTACATGGCAGCACGAGAGATAGAGAGAGCAAGCGAGGAACCGCCACACACTTTTAAACCATCAGATATCATCAGATCTTGAGACAGCACTAGGGGGATGGTGCTAAACCATTGAAACCACCACCATGATCCAGTCACCTCCCACCAGGTCCCACCTTCAACTTGTGGGGATTACAATTTGTCATGAGATGTGGGTGGGGACACAGAGCAAAACCATATCAGCTATGAAGGTGATTCATGTGCAGGTGATCTGTGACTTGTGCTATGGGAATCAGTGGATTTTGAGAATCGGTCAAAATCATTATTGTATGTTTGATGTGACACTTTGAAGTCATCCCAGACATATAATAATAGTACTACTCTAGGATCTTCATGAGATAACCTGGAAGTTGGTTGATGCAATTGAAAAGACAAAGCTGTAGTACAAAAAAAATGGGACAAAGAAACAAGCAGGACCAGCAATTGAATCTTGCTTTGATTTGGTTATCAGTTTGTGTTTATTTAATAATCTTGGACAGATGTATTCATCTAATGAATACAGCCCCAGCCTGGATCCCAGCATGCCTGGTTCCCATTAATGTTTGAAACATAATGGATACACGCTATACAGATAATGAAAAGGGGTAAGCAGGCAACAGTGTGGAAGACAAAACTGAGTTGACTTAGTTATCAGATAGGTCTTAGGTGTATTACGTGTGAGTTCACGGAAGTAAATTCTGATGAATGAATTATTAACCCCTATTTTTGTTAAGTGAAGAAGCTGCTATCATTTCCTTAAGCTTGTTAATACAATTAATAAAAATAAAATATCTACCTCTTCATTTTAGTATTGTCGTTAGTTTAGTTTCAGATGGCTTTTCCATACCCTCCCCCAACTGTTACCTTCACCAAAGTAATCCAATGTGCAGAGAAAAGTGTTTTCAACAAATAATGCTGGAATAAATAGATATCCATGTGGGAAAACAAAACAACATTTATCCATATCATACCATACACAAAATTCATTTGCAATGGATTATAGATCCAAATGTAGAAGCTACAAGTATAAAGCTTGTATAGGGAAACATAATGTAAGTTGTAGATAGACAAAGATTTCTTAGATGAGCCACAGAAAACAATAACCATAAAATAAAAAATAGGTAAATTACATGTTAAAATGTAAAACTTAGCATAATGGCATGTGCCTGTAGTCCCAGCTACCCAGGAGGCTGAGGCAGGAGGATCCCTTTAGCTCAGGAGTTCAAGTCAAGCCAGGGCATCATAGCAAGACTGCATTTCTACGATTAATTAATTAAAAAGTTATGTCTAAAGAAAAGCAGAGTGAGGAGTGATATCTGGAAATTCCTTATTAAACAAACATTACTACTAGAAGGATTTCCTCTCTTGTGCATTTAGTTCAAGTTTTTTGTTTGTTTTGCTTTGTTGTTTTTGAGACAGGGGCTCCACAATATCACCCAGGCTGCAGTGCAGTGATAGAAGCTGACTCTGTGAGCTTAAGCAAAGCACATGGGGGATTTTCATGCAATCCAAAATCAGGGATGCAATGGAGCCTTAAGAATAGAAGAACTGGGTTGGTTCCAAATCTTTGCTATTGTGAATAGTGCCACAATAAACATACGTGTGCATGTGTCTTTATAGCAGCATGATTTATAGTCCTTTGGGTACCAGTAATGGGATGGCTGGGTCAAATGGTATTTCTAGTTCTAGATCCCTGAGGAATCGCCACACTGACTTCCGCAATGGTTGAACTAGTTTACAGTCCCACCAACAATGTAAAAGTGTTCCTATTTCTCCACATCCTCTCCAGCACCTGTTTCCTGACTTTTTAATGATGGCCATTCTAACTGGTGTGAGATGGTATCTCCTTGTGGTTTTGATTTGCATTTCTCTGATGGCCAGTGATGATGAGCATTTTTTCATGTGTTTTTTGGCTGCATAAATGTCTTCTTTTGAGAAGTGTCTGTTCATGTCCTTTGCCCACTTTTTGATGGGGTTGTTTTTTTTCTTGTAAATTTGTTTGAGTTCATTGTAGATTCTGGATATTAGCCCTTTGTCAGATGAGTAGGTTGCGAAAATTTTCTCCCGTTTTGTAGGTTGCCTGTTCACTCTGATGGTAGTTTCTTTTGCTGTGCAGAAGCTCTTTAGTTTAATTAGATCCCATTTGTGAATTTTGGCTTTTGCTGCCATTGCTTTTGGTGTTTTAGACATGAAGTCCTTGCCCATGCCTATGTCCTGAATGGTAGTGCCTAGGTTTTCTTCTAGGGTTTTTATGGTTTTAGGTCTAATAAAAAATGATGAGTTCATGTCCTTTGTAGGGACATGGATGAAACTGGAAATCATCATTCTCAGTAAACTATTGCAAGGACAAAAAACCAAACACCGCATGTTCTCACTCATAGGTGGGAATTGAACAATGAGAACACATGGACACAGGAAGGGGAACATCACACTCTGGGGACTGTTGTGTGGTGGGGGAAGCGGGGAGGGATAGCATTAGGAGATATACCTAATGCTAAATGACCAGTTAATGGGTGCAGCACACCAACATGGCACATGTATACATATGTAACAAACCTGCACATTGTGCACATGTACCCTAAAACTTAAAGTATAATAATAATAAAATAAAAAAAGAAAAAAAAGAATAGAAGAACTGGCTGGGCACAGTGGCTCATGCCTGTAATCCCAGCACTTTGGGAGGCCGAGGTGGGCAGATCATGAGGCCAGGAGATCGAGACTATCCTGGCCAACATGGTGAAACCCTGTCTCTACTAAAAATACAAAAATCAGCTGGGCATGGTGGCACACACCTGTAGTCCCAGCTACTTGGGAGGCTGGGGCAGGAGAATCACTTGAACCTGGGAGGCAGAGGTTGCAGTGAGCCAAGATTGTGCCACTGCACTCCAGCCTGGGTGAGAGAGAGAGACTCCGTCTCAAAAAAAAAAAAAAAAAAAAAAAGAATAGAAGACCTATTGAAGTGCTATAGGGAACCAAGTCAATTCCTTCTCTCCATATCTCATCTTTGTCTTTCTTCCTCAGAGTATTCCAGCTCCCCGCCTCCTCAGTTCACACAGCAAATCATGGTTTCCAATTGTTCTTGAGCCATTTTCAGTCAGTCCACCCTGAGAAAGGACCATCTTCCTGTCTTTCACAATTCTCAGGAAAGAGTCTGATTGGCCTGCGTGGGTCCAGTGACCACCCTTATTCCAGTAAGCTGTGACCAGAGGCAGGATGATGTTTAAAGAAACATAGCATTTTCTTTCATCTCTTGTAATGTGGAGTGAAAAGAAATTGCATCGCAGTTGAGATCCACTGTACATTTACTCTTCATTAGACACAAGACAGAGTTCACAAAAATTTTGCATTTGGTCACAGTTTTTAATGGCAACAATTATTGTTGTGTTGGTTTTTTACTTCTTTGATTATCTAATATTGGCATCTCTTCTCTGCTTATCTACATATTGACTAATACCTATTAAGGGCCAAAACAAAGATGGTTCATTTTAGAAATGGGCACATTTATTTATAAATTATTAGCCAAGATCTATTCAAATCCAGACATGATTTGTTCTAGTCTGGATATACAATAAAATTAATTTAAATAATTCTAATCAACTTCAAAAACAGCAAATTCCAAGACAATTAGGATAACTTTAAGAACTCATATTTATTGAGTTAACAGATGGTAAATTAAAAAACAATGAAGCTAATTTTTAAAATCATTCATTGAATTAAAAAATAGACTTACTCAACAAAACTGTTTTTAAGCTGCTTTTTTATCCTAATATGCATGTTTTAAGATTCCAATTTGGGGGACTCTAGAAAGACGCAAAGTGAGTTTCAGTATATGAACACTCTTCTACTGAATTACTTTTTAAAAGCTTCAGAATCATCTGGAAAAAGAAAGTATCAACAATAAAAATATAAGAAATAAGAATATGTCAGTTGTTGGAAGGGATGGAGGGTTTGCTTCTTCAATTCCAGTTTGCTTGCTAACATGGTCCTATGGTGTATTAGTTTGTTTTCACACTGCTGATAAAGACATACCTGAGACTGGGCAATTTACAAAAGAAAGAGGTTTAATTGAACTTACAGTTCCACGTGGCTAGAGAAGCCTCACAATTATGGTAGAAGGCAAGGAGGAGCAAGTCATGTCTTGCATGGATGGCAGCAGGCAAAGAGAGAGAACTTGTGCAGGGGAACTCCTCTTTTTTGTGAGGCTTATTCACTATCACGAGAACAGCATGGGAAAGACTTGCCCCAGTGATTCAATTCCCTCCTACCAAGTTCCTCCCACAACATGTGAAAATTCAAGATGAGATTTGGGTGGAGACACAGCCAAACCCTATCATATGGTCTTCTGTATTGCTGACCTTGAAATATCTTGAGAGTTTCCTCTGCTAACAGAGTGAAAGTTGCTCCTGGCCAGAACTTTATTTCTGCATTTTAATGGACAAACATAAAAAACTTCCCATCTGATGGCTTCTTGAGCCTAGTGCATGGGTGACTTGAAATATGCTAGCACCACACAGATATTTTTTCTTTGATCTTTTCTGTTTTCTCCTTTGTTTTCTAGTTGTAAGTGCCAGAAGCTGACTCTGTGAGCTTACAGGAAAAGGGAATTTCATGGAAGCACACTGAAAGCATGGGTTCTTTTCCTTTTGGGTTCCCACTTGGTGGGGTCTCCTTGCAGCTTTTGGAGGTGGGGCAATTAATATCCCCGAGTACATGAAGTGTACCAGAAACTGTGGTTGTTTTCAAATGAGAGTCCAATCACTTCTACGTCCTGAGGATTTTATAAATGAAATTGGAGATAACACCATTGATGCATTAGGATACATCATTTGCATTTTACCAGCTATTATCAGTTTTAACATGATGGCATATTTAGAAGTAGAGCTATCCATGTAGAAATGAAGTTGTTCCATAAAAAAAAAATGGGAATACATTTGTTCGAATGGCTAGTTGCTCAATTACTGTTATAGTCTTTACCATGGGCAGTCACAAACTGATGTAATTTATTTTATGGTCCTGGAAACTTCTTGTCTAAGATCTGATCTTATTTTACATTGTAGGTGTTCCATTACTTGATCAATAATGTTTAGAATTGTATATATTTGTTTTTGTAGACCAAATCATTAGTTGTAATTTGAGTTAAAAAAACATTTAGAGATATAGAAACACATTTATTGTTGAGATTGTAGTAAAAATTATTTTATTGTTACGCATTTGAAACTCTTTGGCCCCTAGCCCCCTTTCCTCTGGAAATAATTGTTTTTATAATACCAATTTGATAATATGAATGTTCTTAGGAATGTAATTATAACAATATAGTAGGAGAGACTATATTGTTTTTAATTAAACAAGAACAGGTGAAAATAAAAATAGATCATGACCAAATGAAAAAAATGTACTAGACGTAACTTCCGTTTTGCAGAAATAGAAATCAAAGATATAGAGGAAAAACTTCATAACTTCATAAACATCCAAGGAAATGAATAGAGTTAAATGGATAAGAGGTAATTAGATGACAAATTATGGAGCTCTAATTTAGAATATAAGCTACTTAATGGCAATAAACATCTTGTTGTTACCCAACCCCAAAGACATAGCTTAACATATAGTATATACTATTATTGTTAAATAAACATTCTTTTCTTGAATTTATAAATAAAATAATGAGTGTTTTAAAAATAGAGCAGATGGATCAGAAGGAAAAACTTGTTATAATAATATAAAACTTTCCATATGTAACAACTACACTGACATTGTAGGATTTCTTTTGAGCAAAATTAAGGAATGCAAGGCATAAGTAAATAAATTTTTAAATTTCTGGGACACAGAAAATTTCTTAAAGTACATGTGAAGGAAAAACATACACGCTTTTGTAGATTGCCTTCATCTTTCTTATATAGAACAAGAACTTTTTAAAGAACACAGGTAAATGTCCACATAATTTTAAGAGAAACAAGTTTGAAGTATACTAGAAACTCTGGTTGTTTCCGTATGAGAGTTCAATCACTTCTACTTCCTGATATTTTACAAATGGAATTGGAGATAACCACAATGATGCACTAAGCTACATCATTTGCATTGTACCAGCTAGTATTAGTTTTAACACGATGGTATATTTGGAACTACAGCTATTTATGTAGAAATGGTGTTGTTCTATAAAACGTTTTATGCCTACCCAATTATCAACTTATGCATAAAAGCAACAGAATAACAAAATCTTCCAGGTATCAGAGAATATAACAACCGAATGTCTTTTCCTTAAAAATTGCAGAGAAATATTGTCCAGATCACTGAGAGATGAGATAGTATAAAAACTCAGGAATAAGAAATTCCAATGAAAAAGATTAATACTAAGCATTGAAGGCAAAGACAAAATAAATGAAATACAGTGAAATAAAAGTGAATTGGGAATTGATGCTGATAGCTAGATATTTTTTACTAAGGTAGCAATGTTTTCAATAAAATAATCCTGGAAGGTTTTACATTTAGATGCATAAGTTTACATTTAGATGCAAAAGTTTATATTACATATAGAAATAAAGCATCTATACCTAGTGATCACAATATGGAAAGAGGACAGGAAGGAAATAAAAGCATTATAAGAAGCAGCATTGTTGCTTTATTTTCAAGTCATTAAATAAGAATGCATATAAAAGTGTAGTTGTAGACAATTTAATGTCGGCACTAGTAGAATTGAAAGCAGGGTATCTATTTTCTAAATAATTATCAAAGATAAAAAAGCAAACATAGTCCATTCAAAAGACAAAATGGAAAGACAACAAGGAACTATTGAAGAGAAGAAAGTTTAAGTCCAATCAAGCTTAAAAAATATGACAAGTATAAATGGCTTAAATTTTCCTATTCAAATGGAAAGATCCTTAGATTAAATTAAAATGAAAGTCAATGATTTGGTGGTGCTTAAAAAAGTCATACTTAAAGAAAAAGGACACAGAATTATTTTTTAATGGCAAAGTTTTTTCCAGCCTAACATGTTCATGTCCAACTAAAAAATACAATATGACTATCAAACAGGGCAGAATTTTTGGCAAAAAAACTCCAAAACAGTAAACATGACAAAAGGGACTATTGTATACTTGTTAATAATGTCGTTCTACTGAAGGAATAATAGTACTGAAAGATTATGCATTAAATAACTACAAATAAAAAATAATTTATACATTCTGTGTTAAAAATACAGTATTACTTACCACAGCAAAATAATATATATACAAGCAGTACAAAAGTTTACAAATTTAGGAGCTATACAAGTGAAATACTTTGTATCAGTAGGTTAAATAAGAAATAAATTATTAATTTAATAGGTTTTTTGAAAGCAGAAGAGAAAATTAACTATCTGTTCCTGATAAAATGGTGAAAATAGAAAAAACAAAATATTTTTCAAAATAATAAATATTGTATCCTAATTATTAATATCAAAATTAATTCAGAATACTAAAAATGTACATATTTAAAACAGGATGGGATGGAAGTTGCTATAATGGTTTTGCCGTAGTAATATCATTTAATAGTATTTTTAAAAGTCTGATCAATGTAATAAAACATACCAAGGAAAGAAAAGCTATATAGAATGAAGAAAGAGATACAACATTATGTATTGAAAAAATATTTTTATAGTTTAAAAACCCAAAGTAGTCAATGAAAACATAAATAAACTTAATAATTAGTAAAATATTAAAACATATAAACATTAACATAAATCAGCAGTATAAATGTAAGCAATCATTAACTCAAACATAAACTTTTAAAAGAGAGAGCTATAAAAAACAAATTCACAAACTGGTTTCAAGTGTGAAGGATAACATTTTTATATTGTTAATTATTTCCCAAGTTTAATGGAAATATAATAACAATCTCCCTTTCATTTTTTACTTTTTGAGGTAGTGGTGAGAGGAATTTGATTTTATTATAAATCTAGAAGAAAAAGTAGTCAAGAATAGCAAAGTTCAATTTTTAGAAAGAAGAAGAATGAGTGACTAGTCTCATCAAATATTAAAATATATAATAAAGTTATAATAATTAAAACCATACTGGCACCAAAATAAATATATTAATGAGGCCAAACATGTGGGCAAATAAATTATATATAAAAATGAAATATTTGATAATGGCTGGACCACAAATTAAAGGAGAGGGAAAATGTTTTGCAATATATGGACTAACAGTTTGGAAAAAAAAATCAGCTTTTACACTCATTATATACATAAAATACATTACGCAAACTCAAACCTTAGGAAGTCTAATGAGACTTTATTTTATAGGCTTAAAACATTGTAACAAAATTGCAAAGTGAACAGTAAAATAGATTTGATTATATTAAACACTTGATTATGTTAAAACAACAATATAACAAGCAAAGGGTGGCCTAGGTGCAATTGCAATTATTTGAACATAATAACAAAGAGTTGATATGATTATTTCACAAGAGCTCATACAAACTCATACTTAATCAATATATGAGATAAGAATGAAATCACATTTCATAAAATATGAAATATAACACATTTGCAAGCACATAAAAATCCAGCCTTAATAATAATCAAATGAATATACACTGAAACAAAAAAAAATGAGTTATGTTTAGGTTTAATCAACTATTTAAAATTGATGTCAAGGACTTACACTTTCAGCTGTTACATTTAGATCAGCTCATCCTATAAGGACAAGTAGAACAAATAGAAAAGTTGAATAAAATCTACCAACGTTTGTTTAAAAGCACTGGAGAGCTCCACAGTGGAGAGGGCTTGAGAGCAGAGAATTTAAGAGAGATCCTAACTGCCTGTCAGAAACTAAAGTAAAACATCACTTAAAGAAGAGATGATCCGGCTGGGCACGGTGGCTCACGCTTGTAATCCCAGCACTTTGGGAGGCCGAGGCGGGCAGATCACAAGGTGAGGAGATTGAGACCACAGTGAAACCCCGTCTCTACTAAAAAAAAATACAAAAAATTAGCCGGGCGTGGTGGCGGGCGCCTGTAGTCCCAGCTACTCGGAGAGGCTGAGGCAGGAGAATGGCATGAACCCGGGAGGCGGAGCTTGCAGTGAGCCGAGATTGCGCCACTGCACTCCAGCCTGGGCAACAGAGCAAGATTCCATCTCAAAAAAAAAAAAAAAAAAAAAAGAAGAGATGATCTTCCAGAGTTCTAAATTATGTCTACAATTTTTCATACACAATGTCTGGCATTCAATAAAATTACCAGGCATACCAGAAGACAAGATAAAAGGACTGAAAACAGAGCTAGAGGAGATCCAGATATAGGATTAACAAATTTTAAAATATCTATGCTAACTTTTAAAAATTATATAAGGAGATAGAAAATTTCAACAGATTACTATTAACTGTGATAAAGAATCAAATGGAAATTCCAGAACTGAAAAATTAACTGAAATTAAAAACTCAGTAGTTGGATATAAGAACAGATTAGAAATTGTTGAAGAACAAACAAGAGCAATAGAAAGTTTGATGTTAATACCTAACAAAGTCAGAAAAGCTGTATTGGAAAATGGTTTCTCTCATTTAACTGGTGACATGTAAACCTATATACCACTTTTTGGAAATACTTTGACAATGTGAATTCATTATTTGAACAAAAAATATTTATATCTTTTAACCCAGTAATCTTATCTCTGGGAATGTACCATAGGAAGTAAGTTTTTAAATCCACAGTGCCTCATGTATGAAGATATGCACTACAGACTTATGATAGTAATAACTACAGACAATGTTTAAATACTTTATTTCAATTAATGCAGGTTAATCCTCACAACAATCTATGGTGCTAGTGAACATTACTATCCTCATTGTACAGATGACAAAACTGAAACATTGAGAAGTCAAGTAACTTGCTCAAGATTATATAGCTAGTGCATAGAGGGGCAAGGATTTGAACCAGGCTGCCTGGTTCCACATGCACTTTAACCTGCTTTATTTAGGCTTTTGGAAGCAACCTAAATAGCTAACATTCGCTAAATAAGTACAGTATACCTGGTCTGTGTGATATTTTGCAGGTATTAAAAAGTGAACATTCTGAACCCTTTTAGCAACATGGCAAATACTTCTGATGTGATGTATGCATATAAATATGATTGAAAGCAAATATCCCAAAAGGTTAATGGCAGTTATGTGAGGTTAGTAGCACAATAGTTTCTTTTCTCATTTTCTCACATTTTTAGTAATGTGTGTTGCCTATATTAAAAAACAAATATTAAAAAGTAGTAGCATGTATTGGATCAGAGCATGGGCTCAGACTGCCTGTGTCATCTCTTATTAGATGTGTGACCAGGGACAAGTTATTGACCTTTTGTTTCTAAGTCTCTAAGTTTATCCTGTAAAATGAAGACAATTGTAGTAACTACCTAATAACATGATTGTAAGGATTAAATTATTTAGAACACTGTTACTTGGAAAATATGCAAGCATAAGCTATTTTGTTGTTATTGTTATTTTACTACCAAAGCTTATTGTTTCAGAGCCCCTAGGTGACCAGGCAAAATGACAGTTCCCTCCAGCTGGTCCTCAGATGGGCACATCTATTAGTAAGTTTCATTTCTGTATGTGGATCTTTATTCATCCTTACTATGAATTCCCCAATATGAGGTTTCTAGGAACCTACCTGCCATTGGCTGAAGAGTTGCTTCTGAATTCTTTCCCAGAGGCAGTGACAAAAATCAAACGTCTGGTGTGTTCTTTAACTTTCAGTAAGCTCAGGCTCCCTGTTTGTGTTGCATCTCTAAACATATGTACATGTGTGATTGAAACTGTCTATTGAAAGCAATATTACATTAACATTATCAATACTGAATTAGAGAAAATATCTATCAATGTCACCAATTCCACTTGTCTCTTGATGCATGACTTTTTACCTGACAGGCTAAATAACAATAGAAAGTTTTTTTAAAAAATAGAAGAGTTGCTATGCAGGGATTTTTTTGAATTAAGTGCCCCAGAGAACCTAGAAATGTGCTTTAAAACTTTTTGTTCCACGTGGCAGATCCAAAAAAAATTTGGAAACTTTTGGTTGAATTCCCTCATTACTTGAAGTTGTTTCATGAAAATTGAATATATATATCTGTTAGGTTACCAAGACTTATGGTTAGCTATCTTAATGGCTAGTGATACAAGACGTTGTAACAAACCCTACCAATGGAACTGACAGGATTTTACCAGGGAGGATATTGCAGTACCTGTAAGAGGAAGGAATACAAATTAGCATTTCATACGTTTGTGAGAACAATTGCCTTTAATGTGTCTATTTGGTTTTCATAATATTGCAGGCCTCTGCTCTTGTAAGAAGTTAGCTGCAGAACCCACGTGTGAATCCTTGTAGGTGAGTCCACCATTTCACTAATACTGTCTGTGTTTTAATTGCCTCAATTAAGTCCATCTGACATTCATTGGCAAAGTCCTTTGGTTAAACTTCCTAATAATTCTCAGCTCTTTCATATGGTAAATGTTTAACACATTGCTTTAATGTTTGAGTTTTTCATTTTTGCTGAAGTTATTATTCCTCTCAGGCTTATTCATGAAGGCGTTTCTGGATTTATGCCTCCCCCGACCCATTCCAGGATTTACCCCAAACCTTCCACACTCTTTTCTAACAGGAAAGTTCTGTTATGACACAATAGTACTTATTAAGACAGATTTACCATCCAAGTCTCAGGACAGCATTTCACAACCAGAAATAACTGGTCACATGAAGAACCAGAGTCTGGTAGTAGTGAAATTCATTTTCCTTCTCGAAAAAGTGGATCAAAGGATTCAACCAGCAAGTGGTGAATCAATAAAAAGTGGTAAAACGGTGAGAAAAAAATGTTACTAAAAGATGACCTCAAGATTACTGGTGCATATGAATTGCTTTTTTATATAGGAAAATACTGGATAATTTCTTACTGTCATAGTATAATTAGAAGCAATTTCATGTATTCATTTTGCCACATGAGTTTACATGGAATCGATTTGGTTCCCTCTCTAACATGAGTTCAGTATCTGAACTTGGGCAAATTTCTAAACAATTCTGAGCTTCACTACCTCTGCTTGAAAATGAGAACAATTGTATTTATCTATTATTTGTCTATTAGGTTCTGAGAGCAAAAATGTCATAACATAAAACACCTGGCACCCAGCAAGCAATTAATGCTAGTCCTTCCCACCCCTATTTATGGAGGTAGAAAGAAAAAAGATAACAGACAGCTCTACTTTTATTTTTACATATATCCTTCATTGATTACCTTATGAGTAAACTTAAAAACAGGCAAAATTCTCATCTCTTCATCCTTCATTTCTCAGTGCTTTGTCAAATTTCTACTATGAACTAAGAACTGAGTGCTATGGGAGACACAAAGGAGAGTCAGTTATTGTTCCGTTCTCAAGGACATTGGCATCTAGAAAGGGAGATTTTTTTTAATGCCATTAGAGAGACAAAATAAAGCACTGTCCTAGTTTTAAGTAGGAAAAATCATTTTAACTGGGGTTACCAGGAAGGTTTCATGGAATAGGTAGTGTTTGGGCTTTAAAGAATGGGTATAGTTTGCAAAGCAAGAAGAGAGGAAATACAATGAGTCATGACTGAAGCACAGTTGACCCTTGAACAACACAAGTTTGAACTGTATGAGTGGATTCTTGTCATCCAGAAGTGGATCAAAAATATGGTATTTGCTGGATGCAAAACCCATGTATAGGGAGGACCGACTTTTCTTCTACGTGGATTCAGCAGGGTCCACTTGAGTATACCAGGATTTTGGTATGCTGTGGGGTGTCCTGGAACCAATCCCCTGCGCATGCCGAGGGGAGGGACAACTGTAGTATAATTGAGAGAAAAACCATTGTCCCAGGATTGGAAAGACAGGTTGGCATTACCTTGGATGAACCACTTCTCCCCTCTAGCCTTCAACTTCTTCACCTGTGAGAGATGTAGAATAACCCCTGCCTTGTTGGTCTTTCAGGACTCTGGAGAAGATCAAATGGGAGCTTGGATGTGGAAGCTCTTTGGAAACCAAGAAGCACTCTGCAAATGAAAAGGGTATCTTTTTTCCTTTTCTCCCTTGTACCATAAATTTCATGATGGCACTTAACAAAGCCAGTCATTTTGGTATTTAAAAAATGTTTGGTGAAATAATTAGTTATTGGTTGAATGAATGAATTTATAAGTGAATACATGAATTAAACAAAGGTATGGAGTAGGAAAGCACATAATATGAGCAGAGAATACGGGGTTCTATTTGGAGGCATGCACTAGAACTGGATGTTAGGGATGTGAATATGGCTAGCTGGAATGGGTCTGTGGTTCTCACAATGTGATCTGTTGACCAGCAGTGTCAATACCACCTGTTAACTTGTTAGAAATGCAAAAAGAATTGTGAATTTGAAACTCAGGGTGGGACCCAGCAATCTGTTTCTCTCTAAGTCATTCTGATGCATAGCAAAGTTTTGAGAACCATGACTTTGTATTAAGGTGGGGAGTTTGGAAATTATTTTTCTGTAAGTTCAGTGCTAATGAAGATTTTCAACTGTGGGTGGACATAATCACAGCCGTATTTCTAGGATGATGAGGCAGGAGGTTGTATCTACAATATCTATGACTTCAGCATTAAAAGGATAATTAGAAGTACTGGAAAACACACTGTATTTGCCAAGCTCCAGAGATGAAGATTTTGTTTTTTCCTATTTCCAAATAATATCCCCATACTTACCTAAGAGGCAAAGCAGAACAAGCATTGCTCCCAGGCACTGGGGAAACCCACTTGATCTGCAGAGGCCAGGCAGGATGAGAATGTTTATGTGAAAAAAAAAATGAGAGCAGACTGTCAAATATGGCCCCAACCTTTCTGCAGAGAGAGGAGAGGAGTAAGTAAGCCTTCAGTCCTGACCAACTGTGGGGAAACATTAAATGGAACCTTCCAAATTGGTTTAAAGTGGGCAGCTAAGCCTATGCCAAGGACTAAGCCAACTGCACTGGCTACAAATACGCCTATGTCTTTAGGGCTGGTGGATACGAATCTGCCAAAGGAGAGCCCATTACATGGAGGAAAAATGAAGAGCCACAGGGAAACATTTATCCTAAAGGGGAAAGAGTCAAGACAGGGATATCATCGGTCAGTTGGGAAGGAGATGGAGGGGAGAGGCAGGAGGTGAGCTGTTCAGATTGCTAGCATGACCAATCCAGATGGCTAGGATGACCAGTCATCCTGGTTTGCCCAAGAGTGAGGGATAGCCCATATCATAGGATTTCCAGGACAATCCTTGTCAAAGCAGGACAATTAGTCACCTTAAGACTCTGCCCTTTCACCTGTGTTCAAGACCTGGGGAGAAGGCATAATAAAAATAGAAAAAAATCACTGCTGTCAACCTCGCTTCTCAAAATATTGTCCAGAAACTAGCAGCGTAGGCTTCACCTGGGAGCTTGTTAGAAATGCAGATACTCAGGCATCCTAGACCTACTTAATCAGAATCTGCACATTAACAAGAGCCCTGAGTGATTTGTATGCACATTAGAGTTTGTCTCAAAAGATCTTGTGGCATCCCACAGTAAATAATGGAGCACAAATAGCAGAAATAATTTCCTCTGGGCTGTAATATGGCTAATATCCAGGTAGATCAGATACTAAGCTAAAACCAGATCAACCTTGCCTGGGAAGGACGCAACCTAGGGATGGAGAGCAACCCAGGCAGAGAGGGAGAAAGATGGCTGACACAAATTAGCCAAGAGGGGACCTCCTGAACTATTAATAGTAGTAGTATTTGTAGGGAATGTGAGAAAAGCCAGCAAGCCAGCAATTGTATGGTAAGAATAAAGCTAGAGAAATTAATGTTGCCAGTACTGTGACCCTATTTTTACCACTTCTACGCTGATGTGGGCTGGGAAATGGGTTATGCTTAGAAATGTGGAGCCTGCCAGGTGTGGTGGCTCATACCTGTAATCCTAGTACTTTGGGAGGCCGAGGCAGGCGGATAACCTGAGGTCAGGAGTTCAAGACCAGCCTGACCAACAGGGAGAAACCCCGTCTCTACTAAAAATACAAAATTAGTCTGCCATGCTGGTGGATGCCTGTAATCCCAGCTGCTCGGGAGGCTGAGGCAGGAGAATCGCTTGAACCCGGGAGGCGGAGGTTGTGGTGAGCCGAGATCACACCCTTGCACTCCAGCTTGGGCAACAAGAGTGAAACTCCGTCTCAAAAAAAAAAAAGGAAAGAAAGAAATGTGGAGGCACAAGTAGTAAGCTTGTAGCAGTAAGCTTGTAGAGAAAAATCCAAAATGATCATCCACTAAGTGTTCAACTCCAGATCTTGGCCTCATCCACTTGCATATCATTCAAATATAGTGTGCAAAGAAAATTTAGTTTTCTTTCTTTTTTCTACCTGGTCTGATCTTCATGGGCTCCAGCTCTGCAGTCTAGCAGGAATAATTGACACTTAATTAATAGTGTTTCATTCTCCTCTAGCTTGAACATATTTCTTTCACTTTCAACATTGAAGCCAGTAGTTCTTAAAATCAAACATGCAAACTTGCATCAGTCACCTGGAGGGCTTGTTAAAACACAGATTACTGGGTCTGCCCTCAAGGTTTCTGATTTAGCACATCTGAGGTGGAGCCCTAGAATTTGCATTTCTAATGAGTTCCCAGGTGATGCCGACATTTTGGTCCACAGGCCACACTTTAAGAACCTCTGATTAAACTATTCAGAGTTTATTTCATATCCAAAAGTGATTATTTAAAAAGTAGGTTAATCCTCCTCAAACTGATTGATTTTTCCAATCATGTACCAAATACATAGTCCTATTGCGCATGACCAGTATTCAGCTTTTGCTACAAGCAACTCACCATGCCAGTTCTACACAACTGAACTGGTTATATCCTGTTTAACAAGATCAGCCCATTGATCACATACTAGGATGTCATGGCAATGTCAATTTATGATAGAAGTTTCTAAACATGAACTTTCATCTGTATTTATCTCACCCCCGAACAGGAACAGTTTGTGGACTGGCACTGGCCCTTGGACCACACTTCGAGTGACATTGTTATAGATGACACGGTCTCTTATAGGAAAATGCACAGTCTTTCTTAGATTCACTACCTCCCTCTTCCATCTCATTCCCAACATAGATCTGGGCACATGAGTGGGGTCTTATTATAATCTTGTGACACCCTTGGATCATGCACTATCCTCTAAATAATCAATAGTTTCTAATATAGAGAGGCTCAGTTTATCTTCTCCCTGGAATTGGGACCACTGAAATATAACTAGAACCCAACTGATCTTTTGAGATGTTGTGTGCTTGCCCTTACTGCTACTGCCATAGTTCCGAACATTTCCCCAAGCATCAAAAAGGCCCCATGACCTCTTTTCCCCTAGTCCTCTGCCAGTCCACCAACACTCTCAGTGGGGAAGTAAGAAGCCTGGTGGATCCTGCTTCCCACACAAAGGCCATGATGAGACAGATGCTTTCTAAGTCCGATATATCTACCCACCTTCTGCTGTCACCTCTGTACCTCCTGAGTCACATGGAATGTGGTGCTGAGCCAAATGGTCAGTCTTCTAGAAGCAGTGGGATGTTGGAGGCAGCTTATACCTTAGCTGATTCGTAAATTTTCAGGAATTTTGTGAGCCAGTTTTTAAACACAGCCATTGTTGAAAATTAAACAATATAAACTTATAATCAAATATATTATATTAAAAATAAAGATAATGCCCTCAACTGATCACTTCCTATTTGTTGTTTTACACTTTAGTACTATCTGTGCTTGTTGTCTGTGTATGGTGGAAATACTACATAATGATATTTAACGGTGTACTGCCACACAGCTCTTCCCAACTCTGCACTGGGTGACATCACTTTGGTAGCTTGAAATCAGCCATGATAGGAGTATTTATATCTTGGAAATTGGCAAATATTACAAATCAGCATTCCGCCCTCCCTTACATCCTCACCCCCCAGCCAGTTGTTAAACATTTACCTGCACACAACCACCCAGAGCCTGCATCTGGGAAAGTGAGCCACTAACCCAATGACCTGTGATAACCCTATACATATCTAGCTGTTACTAAGCTGCCCTTCCCATAAGGGTCCACCCCAAAAAGGTGTGTGTGTGCAGAGGAGAATAAAAACTAAAACCCTAAGATCATCTTATTTGCTTGCCCTATTTCTGCCTCTTTTCTCTCCCTGCCATCTCTGGGGTCCAGAAGTAGAAGCTTTTTATTTCCTCCAGAGTTTATTCTTATACATCAAGGATAAACATTCATGACCTAACATCACCTCTCTTGTTTTCTCCCGCCAAAGCTGTAAGGATAGTCTAATCATGAAAAAACATTAAACAAACTCAAAATGGGGACAGTCTATAAAATACCTAACCAATTCTCTTTAGAACAGTTAAGGTCCTGAAAGGCGAGGAGAGAACAAGAAATAATCACAACTTGGAGGACATTAATGCACTAAATTTAATATGGTTTCATAAGTTGGGCTGAAAATAAAAGGACAGTAGAAAAGCTGGGATATGAGAATACAGTCTGAGTATAGTACTAATGTTAAGTTTTTAATCTCTAACTTGATGGCATGGTTATAGAAAATATAAACATTAGGCAAAGCTGGGTGAAAGGTATACAGGAACTCTACTATCTATACAACTTTTCTGTAAATATAAAATTATTTTAAAATAAAACTAATATAAGAAAAAACATGGCCTACATAATAGTTAGAATGGATATCTTCTCTAGTCTATGAAAAACCCTGTATCCTACATTCACTTGCTTTGTGATATAGTAAAAGGGAGAAAGGAAGGGATGATAGAAACATTATTTCTCTTAATAAACTTGGATTTTAAAATCTTTTATCTTTTCACAGCATAAAACATTCCACTTAGGATGCTGTACGTTGAGCATTAACTTTCTCTTTCTCTTTTCCTTTATAGTCTTTCTGTAATAGTTCAAATCCTGCCCACCCTGAGGGTGGATGTTTCTAGATGATGAAGGAGGTCATAAACACAGAGTAGATTAATATAATTACCTTTATTTCATGTCTATTTGCAAATGGGCCATTGTTCACATAGTTGCCTCTCTTTCTAAATGGAAGAATAGTTGGAGTTGGGGCGGGGGGAAATACCAGAACTGAGAGGAGTAAAGGTGCTTCAGGACAATGCTTCTTAAACTTTGATTTGTGTTTGTATCTCTTGGAGATCTTGTTTAAAGTAGGTTGAGATTTAGTATGTTTGGGGAGGGGCCCATTAATCTGATTTTATAAAAAGTTCCTAGATGATGCCATGCTGCTGGTCTCTGAGAAGCAAGAGTCTGGCGTCCTTTCTAAAGTGTTTCCTCTCTCCTCTATACAGTCAGAAAAGGAAAGTGCTTACTGGTCAGAGATTTAAAAGACATAGGAGATATACCATTCTTCTATAAGACCAGAAACAAAAACAAAGAAAGAAGAAACATAATAATCAAAATATGACATTATTGCACACAATAAGATGCAGTAAAAGATGGACTACTTAGGCATTCACTGGATATAAGTGAAGCTGCCTTTGGAGTTTAAGTTCTCAGTAACTCACCGTGTTTAGTCATATCGTTTCATACACAGACAAAATCGTTCTCTATTAAGAAGGAACTAAAGCTCTCAGAATTACTGAGTTGCACAGTACCAATTTACATGAATTTTTTTCTTCCTCTAGAAGTTTCTAATGACTATGGTTCCTGGAAAATAATATTTCATTTTTTCAATTCATACTGTTAATCTACCAAAAAAACACTCTTCCAAAAATGTAAGCTAAAAAAACAGGTAATTTGCTCATATCATAGAGACAACTCATACCAATAAAAAATACATTTTAAAATTTGGAAAATTGGCCAGGCGCGGTGGCTCACGCTTGTAATCCCAGCACTTTGGGAGGCTGAGGCAGGTGGATTACGAGGTCAGGAGATTGAGACCACGGTGAAACTCCGTCTCTACTAAAAATACAAAAAAAAAAAAAAAAATTAGCTGGGCATGGTGGCGGGCGCCTGTAGTCCCAGCTACTCGGAGAGGCTGAGGCAGGAGAATGGCGTGAGTCTGGGAGGTGGAGCGTGCAGTGAGCCGAGATCGCGCCACTGCACTCCAGCCTGGGTGCCTGGCTGACACAGCGAGACTCCATCTCAAAAAAAAAAAAAAATTTGGAAAATTACAATGAGAGAATAAAGCATTTTGCATGCAAATGTGTTGTGTTTTTATTCTACAATATTGGGAGCTTCCAAAGTGTAACGTGCATTTACAGAGCCACTCTCTTAGCCTTTAAACTGGGAGGCATTTTTCAAGAAGCATGAGATGAGTCTTGCTCAGCGGTCCTGTAGCCACTCTAGCAATCTCACACAGTACATGACTTATAAATATTGTGTGTGCTTGATGGAAGTAGACCTGACTTTGTTAATCACTTACCAGTTCTTTTGCCCAGTATTTCTTTGTTTTAGAATCAACTTTGTTAGCTTACCAAATGTATATTGTCCAATTTGCAGGAAATATAAATAATATTACAAGTAGCAAAATGGGATTGTATGTGCAGATCTCCGCATCCTGGTGGGCCCTGTCATGTTTAGTAATAGCTTTTCCTTGTGCTGTTGCCACTACCAGACAGACGGCTTATGCGATCTTTGGCTTTCTTAACGCCTCTTTGGGGATCAATAAAGTGTTTCTTTTTTTCTTAGATACCAACTTCATCTCTCTTTAAGAATACAATCTTAGTTTAAAAGATTGTTCAACTTGAAGCAATCTTTTTTTTTTTTTTTTTTTTTTTTTTTGCGACGGAGTCTCGCTCTTTCGCCCAGGCGGGACTGCGGTGGCGCCATCTCGGCTCACTGCAAGCTCCGCCTCCCGGGTTCACGCCATTCTCCTGCCTCAGCCTCCCGAGTGGCTGGGATCACAGGCGCCCGCCATCACGCCCAGCTAATTTTTTGTATTTTTAGTAGAGACGGGGTTTCACTGTGTTAGCCAAGATGGTCTTGATCTCCAGACCTCGTGATCCACCCGCCTCGGCCTCCCAAAGTGCTGGGATTATAGGCGTGAGCCACCGCGCCCGGCCTTAAAGCAATCTTATAGAGATTGTCACCCATGATTGATGCTGGGTGAGTAGAAAGGAAAATGTTGATGTTATCCTCTGCCTTTCAGATCTTTGAAGGGGAAAGTGGGCTAGTTTTTTAAAATGCAGCCTGATCAAATGTTTCAAAAGTTGTTCAAAAGTAATCTTAGTCCAACACTGCTCTTCTGACTTTTATCTAGAGAAATGGAAAAGTTTATATATTAACCATTTGTTTCTTTTAAGTACTTGTGTACATTTTCCTCTTGCAATAAGTATTAATAATTGAAAATTATTAAATTGTCATTTTAATGTTTTTTATTAAGTAAGTTTGATATGTTTCTTAGCAATGAAGACCTGTGGCTCAAACAGGAGCAGACAATTCATGGAATCAAATTTTAAATTCAAGCAGAGCTATCATACTGACATATTTGTATTTCTCTTTGTCTTGGAATTATTGGTTTGTTTAAAATAGTAAGTTTAGCCAATTATTTTGTTATTCTGTTATTTAAAATATAAATTTGCTGTCTAAAATTTTTTGTGTAAAGGTGAGTGTATAAATGAATATAAATATAAATAAATAACTAATGATCACATTTCTACTGGGAAACATCATTATTTCTTACTTTAAATGTGTCAGTTATCTTTCTATGATGTGTTTGTGCACATGCAAGTGTTGGCTAAGCCTGATTCTCTTTTATAAGAAAAAATGGTAAATCTCAAATAAAAGTGCAAAATATTATCTTTCATGCAAATACACTAAGAATACCAAAGAAAGCAGAAAAACTTACTTAAAAATAATTTTTCTTGACAAGAGATTTATAAATAGGAGCTTGACTAATCAATTTCATTACTGTTCCTTAGCTGCAGCCATGTTCTCTTAGACTATATTGCTCAGATGATCTTGTGCTTTCTTTGCTACTCATACTAAATAATTTGTGGTATTTTGCATTTTTTATATCAGGAAGCAAAATACTTAAAAATTTATAAAAGTTGAAGGGAAAAAGGGCACTCCCATAGTAGATAAAAGAAAATGTAGCATTACTTCATCATCTTTATAGAAACTCTTCAGAAAGATACATGGTTTTTTTAGAAATATGAAATGATATAGTATCTGAAAGTTGCTTTAACTACTAATGATTGGGATGGTAAATTGGCACAACCTTTCTGATGGGCAGGTGGGCACTGGTCATTAAAAAACAAAACAAGAAAACCCTTAAGCTGTATAAAGCTATTCATACAGAGAGATTTACTTTTATAAATTTATGCTAATGAAATAATTATGGTTGTGTTCCCAATTTAGCATAAGAATGTTTATCACAGCGTGGCATATATTGGACGTTTAGTAAATGAAGATACATCCAATCTGACATTCCATTCACAACCACAAAGAGGTAATGTAGAAACATATTTAGTAATGTGAGAAAATACTAAATATTAAGTGAAAAAGGTAAGTTACAAAATAATTTGCATAAAATCATCTCATACACCACCCCCCCATATATACTTATAGTATGTTATACAATGAAATGTTAATGGTCTCTGGTTTGGGGTGTGGGATTATGAAATACATTTTTTTTCTCATATGTATTTTCTTGACCCTTCAACTAACAAGCATTATCTTTTTAATAAGGAAAATAATCATTCACCTTTAAAAAATGAATTCCATTAATATGCTTCCATTTGTCCTTTGAAAATTTAATAGCTTTATATATTAGTTATTCCATAACAAGTAGTTGATTTTGAAAATAGAAAATTAGGTAGTTGTTCTAAAACAAAGCAAGAAAGGGTTGTGTAAAATACCATAATGACTTATTTTATTAATAGATAAGCCATAAATACCCTGATGAATTATTTTCTGATGAGAAATAAGAATTGTTGTGGCTCAGGGTTACATTTTCTTGTAATGTGACCAAGGCCATAAGGAATTTGATAGCTATTCCAGCTTTGTATCTTAAGGAGTAGTTTTTAACATTCCTGAATAGATAAGATAGCTCCTGGAATCTTCCCAGTTTTCAACTATTTCTTTGATGACTATCTATAGTGATTGATTTGTTGATATAAATGTTAAATTGACATATATTTACTAAATGTCTATTATTAGTTAGATATTACCAACTACTATGCATACCAGAGAGCATGAAGTATGGGCTCTCACCTAAAGGAACTACAGTATTGTTGGGTAATAAATTATATGAAACCAAAAATTTTTAGAGAATATAATGCAAGTACTAAAATGACTGAAGAGATAAGAACCATGATATTTATAAAAAGCAGTGGATAAATGTGGGCTGAGAGTTTGGGAAAAGCTTCAAGAAAAGTTGTGACTTGCCTGGCTTTGGAAAGATGAGTGATACTTGGTTATGAGAGAGGAGGGAAAAGCATTTCAGCTTGTGAGGTGAAGGTCTAAAGTCCTTAGGGCTGTATTTGCTGGTTGTGGCTATGTTTACTGCAGTTCCAGCAGAGTTAGGGATGTGGTTAGGCCAGGATAGTAAGGATATCTGCCTGGAAAATTCCTATTTTCCCTTTAGAGGGAATAGATTAAGGTGGCAGGGATCAGGTAGGAAATGATGGGGGACCCTGAAGTTAGAGCTGAGGATGTCTTCTCAGCTTCTCTGATACCATGCTCTAAGTTTGCTCCCATTTCTTTCGTGGTTCCTTCTCTTTTCATTTGTTGGCTCCCAACCTCTTTTCTACTCAGTCTCTGAATGTTGGACTTATCTGAAGTTCCTTAGCTGCTCTTCTGACTCTGTTCTCATTCCCTGAATGAAAGGAGAGGGTTCAAACTATCCACCACTATGGTTTAATACAATTACAGAGCTCCTTGGAAAAGTGATTTGTCTAGGGCTGGGGCAGGGATAAAAGAAGATGAGCCTGGAGGATGTCATGGTACCAAAAAGTAAGTACTCAAGGAAAGGGTGGGGGCACATTGAGAGAACACAGGAGCCAACCTGAAAGAGCTACCAATGGCCAAAGCTAGACCAATTTCAAAGACAAAATAAAATATTGAATTATGAAGCAGAATAAAATAAACATAATTTAGTCCATACTGATATAAACAAATGATTGAATAAAAGTAAATGGTAGAGAAAGGACAACTTCTTACAGAATAACTCCAAATAATAGACGTAAAAGGAAAGGAGGAAATAGAAAATCATTGTGAGAACACTAGAACACTGGTGAAACGTTGCTGCAGGGAGGATCTGCCTATGCATGCATAAATTAATCAACAATGTTTTGAGAGAAAATGGTTATTTGGGGCCAGGTGCAGTGGCTTACACCTGTAATCCTAGCACTTTGGGAGGCTAAGGCGGGTGGATCACGAGGTCGGGAGTTCAAGACCAGCCTGGCCAACATGGTGAAACCCCATCTCTACTCCAAATACAAAAAATTAGCTGGGCGTGGTGGCAGGTGCCTGTAATCCCAGCTACTCGGGAGGCTGAGGTGGGAGAATTGCTTGAACCCAGGAGGCAGATGTTGCAGTGAGCCAAGATTGCGCCACTGCACTCCAGCCTGGGCAACAGAGCAAGACTCTGTCTCAAAAACAACAACAACAACAAAAAACAACAAAAACAAACAAACAAAAACCTTTACAATAATTAAAAAGTATGGTAAACACCACATTAGCCAAATGATCAAGGTCAACATCACCAGTAATAAGACATACTGACAACAGGTACCGCGAATATGATGTACTGAAAAGAGCACCTCACCTCTGTGGTGTCTTTCCTGTGAATACATAGCCTCAGTTTGATCATGAGAAAGCATTAGGAGATATATCTAATGTTAAATGACGAGTTAATGGGTGCAGCACACCAACATGGCACATGTACACATATGTAACCTGCACGTTGTGCACATGTACCCTAAAACTTAAAGTATAAAAAAAAAAGAATTACTCAGACTAGGAGACCCAATATTTGAAATACAAAGTAAACCTCTAAAAATAAATAAATAAATAAATAGCTATTACTGCGAAAAAAAATGCAAATTGAGGAGTGTTTTACAAAATACCTGACAGGTATTTCGCAAGAGTGTCATGAAAGACAATGATAAACAAGGAATTGTCCCAGATTGGAGGAGACTAAGGTGATGAAGAATTAAATACAATGTGGAATCCTGGATTGGACCCAGGAACAGAAAAAGGACATTAGTGGAAAACTGGCAAAATCTGAATAAAGTCTGTAATTCAGGTAATGATACTGTACCAATGTTAATTGCTTACTTTTGATCATTGTACCCTGGTCATGTAAGATGCTAACATTAGAAGAACCTGAGTGAAGGGTATATGGGAGCTCGGTGCTA
Source organism: Nomascus leucogenys (assembly GCF_006542625.1). NCBI lineage: Eukaryota > Metazoa > Chordata > Mammalia > Primates > Hylobatidae > Nomascus > Nomascus leucogenys. The sequence goes on from NC_044388.1 coordinate 23,797,556, forward strand.
TCTTTACAAATCTTCTTTAAATGTAAAATTATTTCAAAATAAAAAGTTAAACATACAAAACATCTACCTACAGAGACCTCTCAGTCCTCTGTTTCTCTGATAGGATCTTATTTTTCTGCCTTTTTAAAATCTTTGCCTTCTTCCTGTCCACATTTAAAATCTTCACCTTAGTCCTCACATGTGTTTGTCTTGTCACCTTGAAAATAAAAGCCACTGGGTCTTCTGGATAATTTCTCAGACGGAGATGAATGGCAAGTCTCTTTTTGCCCTCCAAGTACAGAAATCCTAGATAAAATATTGTTTTAAAAATGTATGAAATGTGTAGGTAAACTCGAACAGGGAAAATTCCCAGGTGCCAACACAGAAAGCGATGGTCTGTAGACATTTGAAACCCTGGACCTGAGGGCAGGACTGAAGTTGTAATGCCATTGCTGGGACAGGAAAGAAAGCTTCAGGCCTGGATAAGGTAAGGAGCTAGAACTGGACCCTGCATCCTCAACAACACAGGGTGTAGGAAAGACCGATCATTGGCCAGGGAGGTGTCAAAGATGTGAGCCTTATGCTAGGGGCCACAAGTGGGAAAATAATCACTCATAAATTATCAAACTCAAACCTGCACTCTTTGTAGTTGTGGGATCCAAATTCATACTATCTATATGGCACAGAAGCTAATAAATGAATGTAGAAATGGTTATGAAATGGGTAACACTCCTATGGGTTTGGCAGGGACAAATGCAAAACCACTTGGCAGGGATGTTTTCATAAGCCTGAGCATGAGAGTCTCTCAGGTAAAAAGCTATTGAATGTCAGTTTACTATCAAAAATTATAAAGCAAAGAAACAAATCCTCATCAGCAATGAACCCAGAGAATTAGCACTCTAAAAACTAGATAATAAAAAAAATCTAAAATATAGCTTGAAATAAGTATGTTTAATTTGTTTAAGAAAAAAGACAGTATGAAACTAGAAAAGGAAGATTTTGGAAAAAATGGAATTTTAGAAATAACCCATGTAAGCCGTTGATATTAAAACTTCAATGGAAGTGTTACACACGAGATTAGACACAATGAAGAACAAGAATTATGCTAGAAAACAGATCTGAGGAAATCATCCAGAATAAAGATGAAAGAAGTACAGAGAAGAAAATTTTGGAAGAAAATTTGATTCATGAAGGCTAGAAGGTGTAGGTTCAATATTTTTCTAAAAGCAATTCTACAAGAATAGAAGAGAGAGATGGAGAAGCAATATTTACATTTTATCTACTTTATGGTCACACACACAGATACCCAATAGCTGATGGATAATAAGGACTGTCTGCTCTACTCAGCATAATCTCACTATTTATTAAATACCACACTCAACTCATCATGCTATTGCTGACTGGAAACATCCCTTTTTCCTTTCATCCAAATTATTTTACTATCTTCCAGATTCAATTTAAGTTTTGACTTCTATGAAGGGATCTCAATGATGTATCTCTTTTCCTTACACTTCTGTTATTGTTGCATCTGAACCACTCAGTACTAAATTGTGTTCTATACCAAGCTTGTCCAACCGACGGCCTTGTGGCTGCCTGTTGCCCAGGACAGCTTTAAATGCAGCTCAATACAAATTTGTAAAGTTTCTTAAAACATTGTGAGATTTTTTTAGCGATTTTTTAAAGCTCATCAGCTGTTGGTAGTGTTAGTGTATTTTATGTGTGGCCCAAGACAATTCTTCTTTTTCCAGTGTGGCCCAGGGAATCCAAAAGATTGGACACCCCTATTCTACACCAAGAGTTGGGAAACTATGAAAGCCAAGCAAATCCTGTCCGCTGACTGTTTTTGTATGGTCCAGAAGCTAAGAATGATGTTTACATTTTTAAGTGGTTGAAAAAAGAAAAGAAGAAGAATGTTTCATGGCATATTAGAAATTATATGAAATTCAAATTTTGGTGCCCTTCAGTGTCCAATAAAGTTTATTGAAACACAGTCATGTCCACTTATGTATGTATTGTCTATAGCTGCTTCCACGCTGTAACAGAGTTGAGTAGCTCCAACAGAAAATATGTGGTGCACAATGGCTAGAATATGCACTTTCTGGCCATTTCCAGTTGAAGTTTACCAGTCTTTGTTCTACACTGCAATTTTGTCATGTGAAGTACAGGATTTTAAGAAATGAATCTCACTTCATAGTGCAGGAGGTAGCAGTGTCCCCTCTCCCTCTTGGGAACTGGACTCAAGAGCAGTTCTTTTCAAAGTGGTCCTCCTCAGAAATTCCTCTTTCATCTCTCAAACCTGACACTTTTATATCCTTGAGGTGGGTGAAGGCTTCCAGGAAATTTGTAACTAGGTTTCAGCACATCCCCTTTAGTAAATTTCCATATGGTCTAGCACCTCCTTTATCACATGGCATCACTCTTATGTGGTAACTCAACTGAAACTAACAACTTAATATTTTGATAGGGCTATTACAAAAAAATTGTGCTGGAAATAAAATGAAATAGACGTGGCTAACATGGACCTTTTATAATTGGAGCTCAACAATGAAAAAAATAGGTAATTAGTAGGAAAAGTAAAAGTTTAGTTTTAGGGTTCTGTAATAATTTTTTAAATAAGATAAGCAGGTCTTTACACATTTGAAAAGATCCTGGGTGAAACTACAGAGCAAAAATAGCGTTTTACTGTGGTATCATTTTTCTTTTCTTGGCTTCAGCTGTGTGTTTTTAGTGAAATAAATAAGTATTGAATGTCTTGGGAGATATGTGATTTTCTTTGATAACTGCTAAGACACCAGAGGTTTCAATTGTTTTTGATCCTCTTTGATCTCCCTCAGCTACTCTTTTTTCAGCATTGTAGCATTTTTGAAATTTTTACATGAGAATGAACAATAAAAGTTAACACTGTCATAATTAATTTGAAGAGTATGGCTGTGTTTACACAATAAAACCATTTGCAACCATCATCTTCATCTTTTTCTCAGTAGATTATTTTTTCATTTGCATATATACAGCATAACTGCAGCAATAGCAAGCAAATATCTTTTTGTCTTTCCAAAAGAATAATTTTTTTAAAATTAGACCATTTCATAGTCTTGAAGTTTAGTGCTAAAGAATTTCAAACAGCATTCGTATTTGAAAACTTACCACTGTCTTTTACAGGAATAACAGAATGTTTAATAACCAGACTTTAGCCATACCAAACTTTGAATTTCCCCAAATGCCTAAGATGGCAATATTTCATGGGTCCTTTCTAGTAGCTCTGTTTAGAAAACAAAACAGCTAGGCTTTGTTTAGATGGATAATTCAACAAGGATTTCCACTAATAATCATGTCCAGTTCGTTCAGGGGGAGCACACTCAATTTTGATGCTGCATCAACCGAGTATAAACCACGACTGTTTTCTGCAATTTTAGCTTTCAGTCTGTATTAGCTGTGTTTTAAAAAGAACAAAGAAGAAAAGAAAAAGGAAAAATGTAATGTTAATAGGCTTCCTTTTGTGATCTCTTAGGGAGAGGTCTTTTTAAATAAGAGGCTTGAACTTGACCTTCTTCAATGGCACAAAGGTCCAATGCACAGTTTTTAAAGCTATATTTAAATTTTAATAATTATACTCATTGGAGGCTAGAATGAGACTTTGAGAACTTAATCCTCAATCTTTTAGTGCAACTGCTTGGCAAAGAACAGAAGCTTAGGAAAACGTCTGCAATAGGTACACAAATATTTCCCTGATTTCTTCATCCCACAGAATCAAACTGACTGCTTTGAGGTCATCACTATAGTATTTGAGTTTGCAAATATAATTTAATGTAGAGTTATAATTTAAAAAATGCTTATCTTCAAGATAAATCTAGTTTTAGCGACCTGATACTGAAACTAGATTTTCAACATTTTAAAGAAATCACACTCTCAGTGTTGGCAAAATGGCATGGAAAGAGCCACTGTTGTATGCTGTTGTTGAAAGTGTAAATTTTTAAAATCTTTCTGGAAGGCAGTTTGGCCGTATCTGTTGAATGCCTCCAAATTTTGCATAAAACCTTTAAACCAGCATTTTTACTTTAGGGGATTCATGCTAAGAAAATAGTCATAGATGTTTGCAAAATTATAGCTACAAGATTTTTATGTAAGTGTTTTTCGTAGAAACAAGAACTGGATACAGCATAAATATTTAACAACCAGGCTCTATTCAGCCATTAAAAATGATACTAGAGAAATATTTAATGCCATGGAAATGGTTAAAAAAGCTGATTAAAAACAGTATGCACAATGTGATTCCCTTTTGTAAGAAAAAAAATTTGCATCAAAAATACTGGATAAAAACAAATAGAATGTTAACAGTAGAATCTGTATATATAGAAATTTTGAATACCATTTTTCCAACATGAAAATAGCTTTTTAAAATATTCTTAAAATAAAAATGTATAGTAGGTGTAAAAATCTCAAACTATAGGAAAGTAAAATAAAAATTGTAAGCCCTTTTCCTTTTAATTACATAATTTGGTAGGGGACACACACACACACACGTGCACAGACACACACATGCTAACTTCTGTTTTGGTTTTTTATTCAACAGTTTATCTTGGAGAATTTTACGTGTTAGTGCATACAGATCTACTTCATTCTTTAAATTGCTACGTGGTATTCCATAATATGATTGTGTAATACCCTTTCTTATCAACTACTCTGATTATTCTTATCAACTACTTATCATACTTATCAGCTACTCTCACCATTCTGTTCCAACAGCAGGATTTATAGATTTGACCTTTTTCTTCATTTCCTCTCTGCTTTTCACTTCTCTCCTTTTCCAGCTTATATAGTTATTATTTCATTTGACGCTCTCTTTTTTTGCCCCATCTGCAAAACCACAACTCTAAATTCCCTGTGTAAACAAGCAGACAAACACTGTTGAAGAAAATCCTGCCATAGGGCAGTTATGTCCCACCTTTTAAGACACTCAATACTACCCGGCAATCCTGCTAGTTTCTCTGGTTAGGTCACCCTCCCACTGTCTGCCACTGTTATTTCAAATGGTCTCTATTCCCCTCAAAAGTCAGATTTCCCTGGATCTCCTCCAACTTTCCCTCTCAGAGGTTGATGATGTCTCATAATATAGAGAAAATTGAAGGCTTGACTTCCATATACCAATTTATAAACCTTCTTAATTGTGTATCTTTTCTCTCCCTTCTTTTTACATGGGAGAAATGTATTTGCTTTGCTGTTATTTCATTTAGGAATTTTGTATATATTTTTATGTAATATTATTTTAACAGTTTTCCCATGTAGACATGCTTTTCTTAGTTTTGATATCAGGGTTTATTCTCCTTGACTTGTAGAATGACTTGGGAAACTTTCTTTTGTTTCTTTGCTTTTTCCTTTTACTCGGTGCTCAAAGAAATTTGTTCCTTGAAAGTTTGGTAGCAGCATTTTGGTACAAGTCTTTGAGTAGTGGTAAGGGTGATATTAGTGTATGTGTGTGTGTGCCTGTGTCTATGCCAATCTTTGATTATCGTTTTCTTTAGTTTCTCCTATAATTACTGGTCTATCTCAATGTTCTTCTACTTCCTTGGTTCGTTTTGGTAATTTTTATCTTCAGAAAACATCTACTTTGTCCTTCATCTAGATTAGGGATTTGTTTCTTCCCTGTGGAACTCTTTGGCAGTTGATCAAGTTGATGAAGTTGATAAAGACCTCTTCTTAGAATCATTTAAAAAAATCCTACTTGGGAGTGGAGTCACATGACTTTCTGTGCCTTCCTACAAAAATGTGTGTGTGTTTTCTGTTTACATACATGGTTTTCTCACAATGCTATCTCAATATACTCAGTAATTTTATGGAATAAAAATGTATAAACCCTGCTTGAATAATATATTCTGTGTGCTTACCTCCTTTACCTCATAACACAGCGTATGAAAAGGGAATTGAAGAGGAAGTCAAATAAAAGAAAATACTACCTGTGCAACTTGCAACACGTATGGCCTGTATCACCACACAATCTGTGAATAATAAGAAGTTACTTTAAATAATACTTCAGCAGTTATCTCAATCATGTGATTTGTTTGAGCTTCCAAGGCTAATACTTTCAGCTCAACAGTTATCTATATTATAACATACCATACTGCCTTATGGAGAGTTAAAAATTCTCATTTCAACTGTCCTCTTCTGCAAAGCTTTATTAAGTAGTGCAAAAAACTCACCCCCTTTCATGTATTGATGAATATAGGTAGATAAAAATTTTAGAGAGCAAAATAGGGGCTGGGTCACCAAGATGAGAACATAGATAAGTAGGCATATTTGCCTGGTGGGTGGTCAGCTCATTTGCAGGGGCATCTGTAGACAGAAACTTGGAGATTATGTGCAATTTATAGGCTGATCTAATGACTGTCATGAATGATAGTTTCACATAGATGCACCAACTGAAAAGTGACGTACAGATGGTCCCCGATTTATGATGGCTCAACTTAAGATTTTTCGACTTTACAATGGTGTGAAAACAATATACATTCAGTAGAAATTGTACTTAGAGTACCCATAAAATCATTCTGTTTTTCACTTTCAGTACAGTATTCAATAAACTCCATGATACATTCAACATTTTGTTATAAAATAAGCCTTTTATTAGAGGATTTTGATCAACTGTAGGCTAATTAAGTGTTCTGAGCACATTTAAGACAGTTTAGACTAAGCTATGATGTTCAATCGCTTGGGTTTATTAAATGCATTTTTGACTTTGAGATATTTTTAACTTATGATGGGTTTACCAGGATGTAACCCCAACATAAGTCAAGGAGCCTCTGTCACCATTTCTGTTACTTTTATTGATGAAGGTCACAAATATTGCTAATATCTCTGTTTGTTACCTAAATTCATAATTGAAGGCCACACTAAGCTTGAGTTAGAGATGAGTGGAAATAAAGACATAATTTATTTTAACATCTAAGATTATGGACCCATTGAAACCTAGAATCCAGGATCCTGGAGTCTTGATTTCTAGATTTACTAGTGTATTGGTATAAAGGAGTATATAATATAATATTCTCCTTTTTTATGGGTATATACTTGCTATTTTAAAAAAATATTTCTAGAGAATAAGAATTATACAATTGCCTTAAATGTCTGTTACTTAATAAATAATGATAATTTAAATTGAATAAAGATTTTAATGGGTTTTTTCTACTTTTTATATCTTATGCTTTTTTCTTTATTGCATGTGTATGTATATGTATATATATATATTGCTTCATTTGAGTAGTGAATTGAGTAATTCTGGTATAAAAATTTGTGGATTTTAAGCTGTCAGAGTCTTTTTATGCCCATGAATGTTTTCCTTTACTCTTATACATGATTGATAATTTTGCTGGACGTAGAATTCTTGGTTCAAAATAATGTAATCTCAGAACCCAAGAAGACATTTTTTCATTGTCTTCTAGGATCCAGATTGCATTTGATGCTTATGTATTCTCATTCTAATTTCATGCTTTTGAAGCTGAAAATAACTCTTTTCATATTTTTTAGTAGGTTTTGTGATTTTTTTCTTTATTTTTGAAGTTCTACATTTTCACCAGGTTATGAACATTTCTGCTTGGGAGTTGATGGTCCTATCAGATTAAAGATGTGCATCTGTTTTTCCAGCTCAGGGAAATTTTTTTATTTTTCTTTCATTATTCCAACCTTATTCCTTATTAATTCTGTCTTTATTGAGTTTCTGTTAAATAGAAATTGAAACTTTTAAATCTATACTTTATTTTTTCTGTTTCTTCACACTTTCTACACCTTTACCCTTCTCAATGCATTCTGACAGAATGGTTTGCTTGATCTTTGAGGTTGCTAATCTGTTCATCAATGTCTACTTCTTTTGGAATAATTTATATCAATATATTTGTTCATGCCTATCTCAGAATCCAAAATGTATGTGCCCCTCTTTTAAAAAGAAATTATATATATATATATATGTATGTATGTATATAAACAAACCAGGTATTATACTTCTAAAAAGATAAATGCATCTTCACTCACATCTCAACCTGTACTATATTTGAAATCATAAAGCTTTTTGATTTCTAAGATGATATAAAGTGATATAGGGATTTTTGAGTGAATGTAGGGCAAAACTATTTGAGGTCGTTATTCTTTTTGAGTTCAATAAATAGTTTTCCTTTTGAAATATTCAGGTTTTGCCCTTCCATATGTGTTCATCTTCCTACCTGAACAATATTTGTTTGCTGAGGATATAAATGCCTGTGCAATGATAGCTTTACAGGCAGACAGTAGGTTCAATCTGATTGCACTGAATAAAGTGCAGTGATTTGCACTCACTCTTTCATAAGATATTAATTATTGGAGTAAACTCTATACATTATATAGATTTGTCACTTTTATCTATTTTAAAATGTCTGTTTTTATTACCTTCTGACTATTGTCTCACTGTGCTAAATATTAAACTACCTCTTTTTAATTTAGTCATTCTTTTAAGGAGCTATGAGTTTCATGTGCCAACTTTTTAATTTAATTGATTAAAAGCAAAACTAATTTTCTTAATCACAGTTTGCTTGGCATTGCACAGCTCAACTTGCAGTTAGAGAAAAGAATACAAAACAAATAAGCAATCTGTACTTAAAAAAAGTTTTGGACAGTAAAAACAAATGTAAAATTGTACTCAAGTAAGCAATGCTAATTAAGTGGTGGAGTTATATTTTAAATGATTAAATCAATGAAAGAAAATATGCCTTTTCTCTGAAAATTAAGCACTTTTTTGTGTTCTTATTTTTGGTTAGGACAATTTGGTGAGTGAGGATAACTCAAAGAATAGTTCTGGATTATTCCTATTATAAGACCAAAGAAAATAGCAAGATCAACATTTGCACACCTTGGTGGTATATGTGGAGCAAACAAAAAGGGTCAGAAAACTTTATTGCTTTTGAGTGTGTGTGTATGTGTGTGTATTTTTCAGTGTGATGAGGAAAACACCTACTAATCATGCTAACTTTGCAGCAGTTAAACATATGATGCTACTTTCTTAGTTATGCGATACTGTGTGTGTTTGCTGCTGTGGTGTGTGATATAATGTTTGCTTTTCTTGATGTTGTTACACATCTTACAACTAATGACCTGTTTTTTAAAATGTACGCATATGACACTAATGATCAAACACAAATGTTATGCTTTATTAGGGTTTAATGTATGGCAAATAATGTTCGATTTTTAACCTCCACTTATTATGCAGATTTAAAAAAAACTCTTACTATTTGCTCAGCCCCAGAAATGCACAGAAACAAATAGGGCAAGGCTTTTGACCTCAGTGAATTCCCGGGTTATTGGCAAAGTCAAAGGGGCTACAGGAGTCAGTATCATAGTGCACTGAGGGAAGATATAGCCACTATGAGGCCGTATAAAAAGAAATGTCTAATTCAGGGGGTGAGGCAGTTGGGAGAGGGGCATTTCAGACAAAGGCCCCTGGAGGAGATGGGTTCTGAGCTGAGTGTCTAGGGAAAGCAGGATTTAGTTAGGTGAAGAAGGTGTAGGGAAGGCATTTCAGTCAGGGAAAACACAGTCTACAAAGCAGAGATGCAAGAGAGAACATTTGAAACACTTGTCGTTGTTAAATGCAATGACATTTCAGATATGCCATTTTCACTCAGAGAAAAATAAGCAAAATTGAGATGCCAAGTTTGGAAAATTGATATCCCATTTCACATCTGAATTATTGAGAAATCCTTAAACACAAAATGTTCGTTCCTCTGCTGTTTTTGAAAACTGAATGTTTGAACATTACCTCTTCTGCTGAAAGTAAACACTTTATAGTGAACCAAAGTTTTCCTTGATTTTCCTAAATATACTCTATTAGAAAGAAAATATAGATTTTCGTTGCATCAGGAAATTCATATGATCAATTTTATGCATTTTTTGGAATAAGCAATACACAATGGAAGAAGATTTTGCTTTTGTCTGGAGCCACCTTCCTGGGCCTGCTAGCAAACTTGAGATCCTCACGCTTTCACACCTGAGGCACAGCTGCAACCACATCAAGGTCATCAGCACAGGATGTTGATGCACACACTCACACACGCACAAATAATAAACATATGCATTTTCCTTGGGGGCAAAAGCAAATGGTACGGTTGAGTTTTCTTTACTTTGTCTTCAGCAAAGTGGCACGGTGGACATTATGTTTTATTTTAAAACTTTTAAATAACATTTATGTATTTTCATACATAAGTGGAATTCAATTCTGTTGGGCCTGGATAACTGTTTCCCAAGGTGTGACCTTGAACTGTCTAGGTCAGAATAACCTAGAACATTTTGAGAAGGTACAAATTCCCTGGTTCTGCTCAAGATCTATTGAATCAGAATCTCTGGCTATAAGTACAGATGTTTTATTTTTAGCAAATCCCCAGGTGATTTCTTGTCACTCTAGTTAAAGAACCACTGGTGTAGATTTTGCAACTGCTTTGGCCCAGGGTCAAATATTTAGGGCCCAAAATAAGTGAAAACCAATAGTATATGTTTGGCACGATCCATCAAACTTAAAAACATTTATATATATATTTCAGAATTATAGTCTTGTAGCCTTTTTTATAATTTCAAAACTCCTTCTAGCCACCATGGAAAACACCACAAACATAACTTTTTTGTGCTCCTAATACTTTCAGAAGTCCAAAGATCAATTGTATGAAGCATGGACTGCCTAGCATTTGTTTCTTCCTGACACATTTGAATTTGTCTTACAGAAAATTTTTTCTTCTTTACTAATTTATACCTCTGAAGGTTACATTTGCCTACAGACTCTTCTTTCAGTATTTTGGTATTTATGACGGGCACTGAAACCTATTTAAATTATTTCTGACATACATTTTCCTTCAAACACCATAAACATTTTCTTGTCTCACTAAAATGTCTAGTGTTAGTTTTCTCTATTTCTGGTTTTAAAAAATGTCCACAATTACTATTCCTCAATACAATTTTTGCATAGGAGATCTTTATCTTTTCAGATAGTATCATAATCCCCCATGCTATTCTGTAAAAATACCTTCTGAGTCCTCTTGGATTTATAACTGGAGCAAGTAAGGGGCAGGAATGATTTTAATGTTTTTTCTTACCCTCTGTTTCTCCATGCCAGGTGAAGAATGAGTGAGCTGTGTGTCCCTTATAATGTAAGGACATTTTCCAGCATCACTCATTCTATAAAAGCAAACTAATATGGGAGCCTCAAAATAAAACTGTGATCACATAGAATGCCAGAGCAAAATCTCATCCTTAGCATCTCATTTCTGAACAGTTGTGTTACTCTGTCAGAGTTCAGTTGGGGAACAAAACTATTATGATATATAGAATCCATAATAGAAAGACCTTATACAAATGTGAGGGTAAAGCTGAAGAAATGTCCAAAAGGAGGAGTTGAACAATCAAATAAAAGGACCATTCAGTGGTCCTTTTGACACACTGGTATGAGAGAACCAGTAGCTTACAGGAAAATCTGGGAAGCAAAGCATGTCCAGATGCTGAAGTTGTACTGTGAAGGGGAGAGAGTAGAGAAGTATATGGAAAGCTGTTGCCTCTGTGTCAGGTGGTGTGTCTGGGGTAGCAGTTGAACAGCAGTGCCACAGATGAGAAACAGAACTGGACATGGAAAAGAAGTGAAGTAAGGACAAGCTGGAATCTATAGGCATCTCTGCATCTATTTTTCACTGCATCTAGCCATGACAAACTTCAGAGTATAATGACTACAGCTTTACCTCCAACTTTTTTTTTTTTTTTTTTTTTGAGATGGAGTTTTCCTGGCTGGAGTGCAGTGGCGTGATCTTGGCTCAATGCAACCTCTGCCTTGTGGGTTCAAGTGACTCTCCTGCCTCAGCCTCCTGAGTAGCTGGGATTACAGGCATGTGCCACCATACTTGGCTAATTTTTTTTTTTTAAGTAGAGACTGGGTTTCACCGTGCTGGCCAGGCTGGTCTCGAACTCCTGACCTCAGGTGATCCACCCTTCTCTGCCTCCCAAAGTGCTGGGATTACAGGTATGAGCCACCGCACCTGGCCCACCTCCAACTCTTAAAAACCTCATGTGAATTTCGATTTTGATCAACTGTAATCTGGAACTGTAAGTGAAAGGAAACTTTGGGAAAATTCTTCCAGCATAGCCAATTTGATAAATTATCAATAGGAAAACTTTAGAGTCTTTATGAGTTTCATACATATACTTCTATATTTTTCTAGAGCACCATGTTTTATTTCTTTTTCAGTTATAGCCAAGATTTTGTTTTAATCTGCTTTAAAACAGGTAGAAAACTATAGCCTCCCCCTCCTTCTTTTATACACTTCCTACATTGTTGATATTGTATTTGATAAATGTATTTTTTCCTTATTGACAAATATGCTATTGAGAAGTTGTATGAAATCTCTGAAGACACTAGGACCTGTGTCTTCATGACTTGAGCCATAAGTCATTCAGCTCTCTGGATCTGATCCACCACATTACATAGCACATTTATAAGAGTCTTTTGATAGCAGCATACTTTGACCCCAAGCTGAGGAATCGTTTGTCCTTGCTGTATAGCAAACCACCCTAAAACTTAGAGGCTTAAAACAACAACAACTCCTTATTTCTCTTGATTCTATGGGTTGGCTGGGTGCTTCCTCTGCTGGTTTCATCCAGGTTCACTCATGAGGGTGAGTTGGCTGGAATATAGGCTAATCCGCAAAGTCCAAGATGGCCTCATTCATATGTCTGGCAGTTGGTGCTTGCTGTTCACGGGGACATCTTGTTTTGCTTTTGTGTGCTCTCTCATCTTCTAGGAGGCTAGACTGGCTTCCTTTTATAGTGGTCTGAGGGCAGCACCCCAATACAACAAACTGGAAGCTTGGAGACCTTTTAAGGCCTAGCTTCAGGTGTCACACAATGTCACTTCTGCACATTCTTTTTGTCAAAGTTCTTCACAAGGCAAGGCCAAATTTGAGGAGAGGGGGAAATACATTTCACATCTAATGAGAGGAGATGCCAAATGCTGTGGCCATGTCTTTCAATGCACAGTTGCATCTTAAATGAGAAATTATCTTTTAGTTAGGTTTCTTTAGTAAGAAACTCCACCCTCTGCCTCCCCCGTCTTCCCTCCCAAAATACACAGACACTACTAGTAATTTTGTATATGAGTGGTTCTCAGTTGAGTGCAGTTTTGTCCCTGTCTTCCTCAAGGGACATTTGGCAATGACTAGAGGCATTTTGGATTCTCAGCGAGCCTTGGGAGTTACTACTGGCGTCTAGTGGCTAGAGACCAGGAATGGTGCTACACATCCTACAATTTATAGAACAGCTCCCTGTTACAATCAGTTATCTGGTCCAAATTGTGCTGAGGTTGAGTAACCCTGCCTTATATGGAATATAATGCTAGCAAGTTGCCTGAGTAAAACTTTGGTCAAGAGTAATACCTAAAGGTATTCTTTTTACACAGTCTGAAATGATTTAAAATTTTGAAGGAATCATAAATTTCTTTTTGGGTGGAAAGGGACTAGTTATGGAAGCTGCCTTTCTGTCATTCATTATTTATGAGCAAACCATTTTAGATAGAATATGACCACTCAAACCCTTCTTTAAGATTCAAACTGAACACAGTACTTAGACTTTTGAGACTCTGCGTATTAGTTTTTATTTTCACCTCTCATTCTGGCTTTTACCTTTGTGTGTGCACACACACGTGCACACATGCACATTGTTTTAGCTACTTTTGTCAGAAATCTTTTAAGGACTTTTCCACATTGTTTTAAAGGTTGAAAAGTAGGTATTAATTGGCCAAAGCCATTGTCTCTCATTAAATCAGGAATAACAATTTACATAGAACCCTGTGATTTTTCTACTTGTATCTTTAGATATGGGCTGATAAAAGTTAAACATTTTCTACCATATTGTTGTTATGAGAGGCTGAAATTTTCAAGATTTCCCCTCCAGAATAAAACATGGTGCAATTTAAAACAAAATGGGACAAATTGGTGATAATGCAAAACAAGAATTATGTACAATAAATTAGATTTCCTTAGGGCAGAGAAAAATAAAAATGCTGAAAGGGGATACCGGGGACAGTTTTTTCATTGTTTTTGAAATAAGAATTTAAAAAAATAGAAATGGGCAGAAACTAGTTATGCATTGTAGCCCTTTTCCATATTCCAATTACAATTCTTGGGTTACTCCTGGCTTGGATGGTCACCAAGTTTGGTTATTCACGTTTCTCACCCTAACACACCCCATCTGCTCCCCCCTGAAGGTGTGTGATCACAGGTATCATACCTCATCAAGCAGTATGTAGTGACATCCCCTCTCAACTGACAGAGGCTGTTTGTTGTTGTGCCCGTTCCAAAGCAGTGATGACTGATAATGGTAGAGTGGGTACATAATTTGAATTCCTCAGTAGAAGTTTATTACATTAGCTCAGGCCTGAGGATTCTTGCACAATTTTGAGAGAAAGAGAGCACAAGAAAGAAAGAGAGAGAGAGAAAGATAATTCTTGAAAATTTAAGAATCCATTGAGTTCAATAAAATAGTTACTCTAATCTGTGGATGAGACCAAACCCATAGCTGTAATTAAGATCACTTTGGTTGTCTCAACAACAGATTAATTCCTCTTTTCAGTTAAAAGATTGATGTCCTGAAAGCAATATTTTACTGGAGAGAAATTGCTAAAATCTGTTTGCTTAACAAAGCAATTATTGATAACCTGCAATTGCTTATTGCTTCCCCTGTCATCCACTTGTTGGCAAAAACAGTCTCACGTCTCGATAGTGATGCCTACTTTTACTTCAGGGAAGACTGATAAATAATATAGTTTTCATAGAAACATGTAAGACGACAATAATCCTTAAACTATGAGACATCATATCCACAAAAATCGAGGAAGTGTTACTGAAGTACTAAACATATTGTTTGAGTTCTCTGCTTCAGGAGTATTAACCTTTGACTTTCAATTGATATCTCTCTTCAGAATAATAGTGATGAATAATGGAAACAAACGTCTTTAACTTGTGGTGTCACAGCAACAAGATCTTTTCCTTGGGGAACTTAACATATGGGTATCTTCCAGGGAGCGGATAAATGAACTGATTTTGAAGTGCTCTCCTAATGCAAACATTTTCTTTGTAACTGCCTCAGAAAAATGCAAGCATCCAAGGTAGGCCTTCATCAGCCTTGAAGTAGTCGTTTTGTTTGCTTTTTTATTTTTTATTTTTTTATCAAGACTCTTCCTTCTCTCACTCAGAAACAAATAGCAACAGCTTCTTGTGACATTGGCCTGTATCTTGAGTTCTTAAAAGTGTAAAACACTGGTTTTGAAGTATTACTGCACCCAATTCCCAAGGTATAACTACACTCACTTAAATGGCTCACAAGGATAGTTGTATCATTCATACCACTTTGGAGTATTGCTTCCTTTAGATGGTAGCAATAAGAATAGTGCAAGATTAAGACTCTTTTCTAGTAGCCATGGTAAGAGTACCACCTGACATTTATAGAGATTGTTAAACATTTTCAAAGTATACTTAAATGCATTAGAGGAAGAGACAGTGTAGTGTAAAGGTCAAAAACTTAAGACTTCGGAGTTAAGGCAACATTTTTTTAGCAATGTAAAGGCTTAGTTTCTTTATCTGTAAAAATATAGATAATAGTACCTAAGTTGTAGCATTATTATAAAGATTAGATGTATGCGAATAGCTTAGTCTTATAACTGTGCCCTAGTTAGCACAGCATAAACAGTAGCTATCATTGTTACTACCCTAATAATGCAGGTATCCTTTTCACTTGTTTTATATATTTAGATCTTAAAATAGTTATTATAAATTTATTGCTACAGTACAGAATTAAAAAAAAAAATCTACATTGGAACTGAGATCCCTGGAAAATTTGCACCACATTCCAGCAAAGAAGCACAAGAGAACAAGATAGGCAGTTGAATTCTCCGTGACCAAATAAACCACATTCTCATTGAAGCACCTCCAAGATCACAGATTTCAGCTGACATCTTCTAAACAGTATCTTCAAATACTGTAAACATGGCTAAAAACATCTTCTAGGTTATCAATTTTAAACCAGAGTCTAAAATTTGGATGGTGCTGACGGAGCACCAAATAGTGCTGAAACAGATTGAATCAGCTTCCTATTTTTGCACTCCATGCCATTAGGAACACCTTCTTTTACGATCTTTTTCTGAGGTGCTAATTCACTAAACAAACAGTACACGTTACCCCAGGCACCAAATCTTTCAGGATGCTCCCAAGTTGCCCATTTTCCTTGGAATGGTTTGGGGCCACAGAAAGCTCAACAACTGTTTCAGAGCCTGCTGCCTGGGGTGCCAAAGAATTATGCACGAATAAAACCCTGGGGAGAAAATGTAAGATGCTAACTAAGCATCTTAAAGAATGGATAGAAAGAAAAAAGCTTTAAACCATCCAGCAAAATTCAAATTAGAAAGGGATAGGTAGTCACAAAAATGATCTGAATTGTGATGTAAAACAAAATACAAAAATAACATGCTGAAGTCTGACGTTCTGGTGTAGCAAACCCATTCACTAATTCTGAAATGGAATACTATTCTGATATGATGCACATTATAGTCCCAAATGTCAAAATTAGAACTTAGACATATATAATTTTGGGGAGTCCTTTAAATAAGAGACCCTGTTTGAGCATTTAAAAAATATAAAACATTTGAAAAATGATGTACACACGCCTTTTTTAGGATGTATATATATTCTATATCAGATTTTTTATTGGAAAATCTAAGCCATCATTACCCTGAGAGAGGGCAGTCAAGGAGAGTAAAGAGCCCCAAGCATGTATTCTCAGAGTCCGTTTACTCTAAATTGGAAAAGACAAAGAAAATGATAACTGTAATCAATTTGCCTTTACCTTGATGTCATTCTAGAATTTTGAACCATTTAATTTTGTTTTCTCCCAATCCTGGCCACAGCACTTTTTTCTCTTTTTAGCTATTCATTGAGAAAACATGAGAAATAAGGGAGGCTTCAAGAGTGGTTTGAGGTAGTATGTCCATCCCCCAGGTTGAAGGGTACTCTGCCATTTGGTATTGGCAGCTTCTACTTTCCTTATGTTTATCTAGGTCTCTGGCTTCAGATCTGGCATACAGACAACATCTGTGTGTGTTTTAGATGGTTGTCTTCAATTAGAGAAGAATACTTCTGAGGTGGCATCTCAGGCATAGTCATTTTTTAAAGGAGTTCTTATTATCTGGGTATGTTTTGCTTAGAGATAAATATGTTTATCCTCCATTTTAACACCAAAGAGATGGCTATAAAAACAGTTGGATCCAAATGTTAAAAGTAAAATGGGAAATTCTCTTTGAGCAGAGTGTGCAAGGAAAGCAATATTTTTGTACAGTTTGCTATTGTTTTGTTAATCTTTAGTATATTAACACCCTGATGTTATACTTGGCTCATTTATGTGTCTGCATATTCACTTTGAAACCCAAAATGTCATTTCAAACATTCCCAGACATGTTAATTCCTTTAAGTTGGTGTCAACTATTTCATATCTTCCAACTTTATCAAGATATAATGGAATGAATTACAATTTCTAGTTCTTAGAAACAGCTAGAAAATTTGTTCAGCTTGGTGTTTTAAAAAAGCAAATGGCCACCCCTTAGTTTCTGCTTCCTCAACAGTTTATGACTTTGCAGAAGTTATTTCAATGACTTCTCTTGGTAACTGCCAAGCCATCTCCTGCATTTGATTTAGTTTCTAGGAGATATTTTCTAGAAAAAGAAGAGAATGCTTGCAACAAAGATGGCAAATAGATTTACTGAATGTAACCCTTTCCCTGTAGGGAATCTTGATGGGAGTAAGCAAATGTTTGGTTTCACCAACCTGGGTCAAGTTGCTATGTAGGTGACTCTCACCTGGAGATCTGGTGTGAAAGACTGAATACTGAAGTCTTGAAAGCATGGTGGGAATGAAGGGCTGAGACAAGGGCACCAAACTCAGAAGAACTTACAGCAATGTCAGGAGCTAGATGTGGAACCTGGAAGCTAAGGAGAGCATGACAGTTTGGGCTGAAGTCCAGGTGGTCAGACAGAAATTCAGTGTGCATGTAGTTATGGGCATTCTGAGGTTAGGTTGCATTCATTTATAGGACTTTTGGGTGGGACTAAGATACAAGATTCACATTGGCTAAACCCACTTACTATATCTTAGAATAACAAATTTTATCTTTTACATAAAGATAGTATCTTTAATTTGTTTCAAAACTATGTCTTGAGCTTCATAATGCATTGAACAAAGGGATGAGATTAAGTTTAGAATATGCTCTATTTCCTGTTGCAGGATTTAAATTATGAATGAATGAGTGTATGAATTAGATCTATTTATAAGTAAACTGTCTCCATCTCCTTTGTTTATAAAATAGCTTTATATGTTGGTTTCATGACAGATAAATTCAGCCTTGAAGGTTTTCCCAACAGAACTATAACTTTCACTTAAGTTTTTCATTTTCTGACTTCCATACACCCCCAACCCACCCTCACAAACACACACACACACACACACAAGCACACATATTTTACAGTTAAGTATAAGATATCCCTCTGGAATTTCAGTTTTTAGGGTTCTCTAAATTTTTTCACTCTTCTCTCTTTTTTTAAACTTCTGTTTTCGGTTCTGTTCCCAGAACCCATATACACCTCACCCAGAGTTTACCTCTAATCCTCTAATTTACTGCCCTAGTCATGAAATGTAACTTATTCAATAGGTTAGTATTTTTTTCCTCCTGAGAATCCCAAAAAGAAAAAATCATGAAAATTGCCTTTATTGGTCAGAATTTCCACGTTTCGAAGTTCTGATATTTTAGTATCTGATCAGGAGAGAAAAAAGTCTTTCACATGGAAATTAAATGATTTATACAAACTAATTTGAAATATGAGATAGAAATAAGATCATTGAAATATATTCAGAGATTTAGCCTGAAAAGAACTGAGTCTTGAGGTCATTATCTGAAACAATGTGCCATATTTTTTTGAAATAATTATAAAGATGGTTCGAGTAAGCCTATAGTTCTAGAAAATTCCTTATAGAGTTACTATAAATACTGAACAGTAGTCTTTGAATCATGGGGATGATTGGGTTTCATATAACTCATTCACAAATGGCTCAGTGGACAAATTTTATCTCAGAAAGAGGATGCCCCATAGAAGTTAAAATTATGATGGCTGAGAATTCCTAGATGATGTCACCAGAATTTGAAAATACTACTATGGATGCAATAATGATGCTATCTGCATTTTCTGGTTCTAACTTCTGACAAGGAATTTGAGTTTTCTGGCAAACACAATGCACATCAGAGTACACAAGGGGCATGTCTTGGCAACTTCCACCTGAGCACACATGCACGGCTTCCTGTTTTGGTCTGATAGCTTCCCCTGGGCTTTTGTTAATGCAAAATTACCCACATAGAGATGGGTTGCCCATGCAAAAGAGTAGGTGTCTTATTTTGGGAAAGCTTGCTTCACATTCTCTTTGTTGTTTTATTCTACTAACCCTATTTCCTCTTTTATTTTACACTAGCCTTTTAAATTCACTTCATTTGTCTGTGAGAAATACTTCCCCCCGCCCCCCCACTTCTTAGGCTTATTTCTCTTGTTATCTGTTTTCTTTTTCTTCTCTAGGCACTGCCTTATTACTGCTTCATTTGTTTGCAATATTAATGTCTGATAAAATGTCTTAAGATATACAATGTTAATTCATTTGCTCAATGATTTAAAAATATTTGTGAGTCTCTCACTCCTCCACATGTATATTTACCTTGGAGGTAGGACAAAGGTGCCTTAAATATTCATCGTACTTTCAGGTTTATACAGTTTGGGTTGGGAGTTATACTTTCACAAACTGTGGTACAAAAATAAAAAATGATGGCTCCTATAAAAGGTAATGATGAAATGCTATGAGGCATTTTCTCATGTGCTTTTTGGCCATTTTGTGTGTGCATATATATATATTCCTTTTTGAAGTGCCTGTTCAAGTCTCTTGCCAATGTTTCCACTGGATTAAAAAATTGCATTATAGAAATTGTTACATAGTCTAGGTACAAGTCCTTTGCATGTATATATTATATGTACATACCTGTGGCTTTTAAACCTATTTTCTTATGATTTTAATTTCTATGAAGTCTGCTATATCTTTATGCTTTTCCTTTAATAGTGAGTGCTTTCTGTGTCTTGTAAAAGGAATTTTTTGTTATTCTTAAGTCACTAAGATATATGCCTGTGTTTTCTTTGATGCCTAGGTCTACATAATAAATCATTAGAGAAATGTGAATTAAAACCAATGAGTTATTACTACAGAGTCACTAGAACGGCTAAAACTAAAAGACTGACAATACTAAGTATTGTTGAGGATGTGAAACAAGTGGAATCACCATACACTGATAATGAGAGTATAAAATGACAAAACAGCCTAGGAATTAGTCTGGCAATTTCTCGTATAAACATACACCTGACCTACGACTCACCACTTATGCTTTTAGGTTTTACTAAAAAGAAGTGGAGACATATGTCAACAAAAAGATTTGTACAAGAATGTTTAAAGCATCCTTATTCATAATAGCCAGTCACTCCAATGTCCATCAATAAAACAGTAGATAAACAAACTTTGGTTTATTCATATAATAGAATATTACTTGGCAATAAAAATATACAAATTACTGATATACATAAATAATAAAAATTATTCTCAAAATGCTGAGCTAAAGAAGTTTTACACAAAGGAGTATATGCTGTATGATTTCATTTATATGAAGGGCCAGAATAGGTAAAACTCACCTGTGATGAAAGAAAGCAGTGGTTCTGTGGTCTGAATGTTTGTGTCTCCCTCAAATTCATATGTTGAATCTACTTACCAGTGTGATGACATTAGGAGGTGGGGACTTCAGGGGGTGATTAGGTCAGCAGGATAGTGCCCTCATAATTGGGATTTACTGCACTTAATCCCAATTAAAAGGCTCCAGAGATCTCTCTTGCCCCTTCCACCAGGTGAGAAAACAGCAAGAAGGCACTATCTACAAATCAGAAAACAGGCCCTCACCAGACATTGAATCTGCTAGTGTCTTGATCTTGGACTTTCCACCCTCCAAAGCTGTGAGAAATAAATGTTGTTTATAAGTCATTCAATTTGTAATATTTTGTTAGGGCAGTGTTATGCTGACTGTAACAAGCGGGGATTGACTGGAACAAGCAAGGAGGAAATGTGCTTGAGCAATGGAAATGTTATATACATAGATAGGAGCGTGAGTTATACAACAGTTTATCTTCATCCACACTGGGGGAATGTACATTTAAGATTTGTGCATTTCATTGTATGCAAATAATACCTCCTTAAAACAATGAAAAAGTTCTAGAGGGCAGATTTTGCAATTAATTGATTAGAAATATGGCATATGGGTTTATATATTGGGTTATACTCAGAAGTCTCAAATCATAGTTCTGAAACTTATTAACTGTCAAAGTCTGGTAAGTAACATAACCTCCCTGAACTTGTTTTCCCTTTGCAGTGCTAAAATAATACCTTCTTTAAGAGATGTTATAGGAATGTATGTAAAAGGCTTATCACAAGGGCTGACATAAGAAATTACTTTATTGACTAATTCTCCTCCTTTTTTTCTTTCTTCTTGTTTATTACTTAGTAAAGTGTCAAATATGGCTGTCAGGTTTTGGTTGCTGCTGTTTGGGAAGATGATAAATTGTTAACAGAAATACAGAGCACACTAGTAAGATCATACCTGGGAGAGAATAATGAGTCCTCTAATGAATTTGAGACAAATAGGGATGTCTTGAATGTAGTGTCAGCAATGGGTCTTGAATTTGGGAGAGAAATCAGAAAAGGAGCTTTGGATCTGAGGTGTGGTGAACAGATACACCAGATCTCTGGGGATGGGAAGGGTCTAGAAAGGTGTGACTTGTAGTATTTGCTGGTTTCCATGCTGTAAATACTGCGTCATGACCAATTTCAAGTTACCAAACCAGACTGCAAAATTCCTGAATGTTTATCAGTCAGCTCTTTTCAGCTGGTGACTGCCACCTCCAGCAAACTGCTAGATCTGAGTCATCTGCTGAGACAGAGAATGAGAAAGATACAAATATTTTCTCACCTTACACCAGGTCTTCTTGCTTGCAGGATACATTGAGTTTAATTAAATCCTTTTGCTATGAATCCCCATTTCTGAGTGTCTCTCTACAGCTCACGCCATTTCAGTTATGTATAAAAAACACCTTATCCTCTTGTGCCCACTACCTTCAAAGAGGGCCTCCTTTTTATAATACAGAGGCCACCCGGGGACCACCAGACCTCAGTCTGGGAGAGATTCAAGCACAGCCTCACACTGTGAAAAAGAGCAACTCTTCCCTTCTTTTCCTCAGTGTAGGCTTCTGCCTCACTTAAGAAAATATTTAATTCTCTCTTGCTGGGAAAGACAGGGACACTTTCAAATCCAGTTCATCATCTCCTACCTCCCATTCCTCCCCCTGCCCAGTTTGTAAGTCTGTCTGCATGAACCACAAGTGTAGGCAGAGTTGTTTTCATGAGCTGGAGGAATACCGACAAACCATGGAATGGAGTTTAAACCTATATGTAATGTCATGGAGCTGTCTGTAGCAATAAGAGTACTTTTGTTAAGGGTACAAGAAGACTCTTCTTAACTTACAGGCCAATTAAACACTCTGTTAAAATTACATTTCCAGAAGTTTTTTGTCCTAAAAATAATAGGAATGTAAAGAATTTTTTGCCCAAGGATGTTTCTTTTCAATATTACCTTTTATAGCAAAATAAAATGAAAAACAAACAACAAAACTATATGCCCATGTTTCCATGGTAAAATGTGACATACTCATTAAAAATAACATTATGTAGTCCTTAAGATGATGATGATGATGATGATGATGATTTTTAAGACAGAGTCTCACTCTGTCGCCCAGGCTGGAGTGCAGTGGCACGATCTCGGCTCTCTGCAGCCTCTGCCTCCCAGGTTCAAGTGATTCTCCTGCCTCAGCCTCCCGAGTGGCTGGACTACAGGCGTGTGCCACCATGCCTGGCTAATTTTTTCTATTTTTAGTGGGGACGGGGTTTCACCGTGTTAGCCAGGTTGGCCTTGATCTCCTGACCTTGTGATCCACCTGCCTCGGCCTCCCAAAGTGCTGAGATTACAGGCATGAGCCACTGCGCCCGGCCTTCCTTAAGATTATTCTCATGAAACATATTTATACTATACTTTAGTAATGTATTTACCATTTTAACTCTGTTAAAAATATGAAAAGAGGAATGATTGGAAATAAGTTTTTCAGACTATTAAGTCACTATTATTACAGTGATTTTTTTTCTTTTGGTAGTGGGATTATGGGTGGTTTCTTCCTCCTTCTCTGTGCACTTATGTGCTTTTCCAAATTTTCTATACAACAAGCAAAAAATATCTTTCAATAAATTCCCAGTGCCCCCGGAGACCACACTTATATTCCACTATCTTTTGTTGATCTATTCCAGTTTTTTTTTAAATTCAAAACTCATTTGAAGTCTATAGTCAAATTATTTTTATAACACATATAGGACAAATGTCTAGTACCATAAAAATGGGCTCATTCACCTATGATGAGCAGTGCTGTCACCTCTCTGGTTATTTTCTCTTGTGCTTCAATAAAGAAGGCTAGTTTAAAAAATAAGAACCTAAGCTTTCCTCACTGCAAAGTACCTTTAACTTGTTGGCAATTCAGTGTTCAAACCCCTTTAAATGTATATGTATATCTATATCTGAGTTGTACATTTTCAACATTTTATTATGAAAAATTTCAAACATACAGAAAAGCTAAAAAATGGTACAGTTTATAGTACTAATAGACCTATCAGCTAGCTTCTATAATTAACATTTTAGTATCTTTGCTTTCTCACATATCTATTTACCCTTCCATCAATCCATCTTATTGTTTGATACATTTCAAAGTAAGTAGTAGACACGAGTATGCTTTGCTCCTAAATACTCTTTCATGCATATCTTTAACTGAAAGAGTTCAATGTTTTTCACTTTTTTTTTTTTTGCTTTGGGGGTAAAATTTATGTGCAATGGAATGTTGAAATCTTTAGTTACCAGTCAGTGAGTTTTGACAAATGCGTGTGTCTGCGTCACCTAAACTCTTGTCAAAATATAGAACATCACCGTAATACAGGAAAATTTCTTCATGTTTCTTCTAAGTCCCTGAACTGCCCGTCCCAGAGCCAACCATTGTCCTGATTTGATTGCACAATGTAATTGTTTTTCCAAGGCTAGAACTGCATATAAATGGAATCATACAGCATGCAGTCTTTTGTGCCTGGCTGTTTTCATTCAGCATAATGTCTCTGCTGTTCATCCATGTTGTTTGGTTTTTTAGTCATTTTCTTTTTGTTACCAAGTTATCTCCCACTGTATAGGAGATTGTTTAGGTATCCATTTTCCTGTTGGTGAATACCTAGGTTATTCCACCTTTTAGCACTATGAACAACCTTGTACGAGTCTTTTTGTAGGCATCTGTTTTCATTGCTCTTGGGAAAATACCTACGAGTAGAATTGCTGGGTCAGAAGGTAGATGTGCATCCGGGTGTTTTCTTAAAAGAAACTTCTCAAACTTTTTCCAGAGAGGTTTATCATCTTATACTCCAATCCACAATTTATAGGAGTCCTATTTTTCTCTATATTCTCGGCAACACTTGGCATTGTCAATCCTTTTTTTTTTAATTTAGCTTTATTATGTGTGTGTAGTATCTGAATTATATCTTTTACTGTATATATTTAAGGTAAATAAATTGTATTTTTAAAATGTTGAAATGTTTGGTCAATTTCTTTGCTGTCTAAAGGAGGAAAAGGCAAGAGGGTCAAGTTTTGCTCTAACAAACGTAGACTTCCTGAGTCCACAGCACATTGAAATTGGCACAATCCTAGTATTTTGTAAGAATCCATTTTTCTCCTGTGAAGAACTGTGTTTTCCCAAGATTTAAATGGTAATTACTATAGGCTCGCTTCACCATTATCATCATCATGATTGCTGGTCCCTCCTCCTAAGTCCTTCTCTTTTGTTTCTTTACTTCTCAATTCATTAAGACTACTTGTAAGGATTATGGAGTTGCTTCACACATTCCAGGCATCTTTGTCAGGTAATTTCCTCTGTCTCATGTGTTCATAGGCTGTAGGCATTTGTGTCCATGTCTGATCCTTTTCTTAATCTGTAAACATTTTGAAGAAAGGAAGCATCTAATTTACCTTGGCACAGCCACTTGCACCTAATAGGTGCTGACTAAACATTTATTGAAGAGATGATGGAGTAGTGAAGAACACAAACCCTAGGGCTAGACTCTTCCACCTACCAGCTGTGTGATATCAAGCAGGTTACTTACCCTCTCTAAGCCTCAGTTTCCATCTGAATAATGAAGATAATAAGAGTACCTACCTTACTGAAGTTCTGTGAGGATTAATGAGCTAATTTTTAAAAAGCCTTTAGAAGAATGCCTAACATACTATGAATATATACAAATAAAGTGAAACCACATCATCTTTGGATCATATGCCAATTTTATAGAAAACTCTGGCTTTCTAAATCAATGTCTACCCTATTTGGAAATTTTTCTTAAAAACAACAATAAGCAATAAGCAATAATTCAATCTAAAGCTATTTCTTTCAAGTATTCTAGTTCTGTTATTCCAGAATTTGGTGAATGAACCTATTTATCCATTATGATTTTGTAGCCTTTCATCATATGCCTCTCATTCTCCAGATTTTCAGAGGAAGCATGTCTGTAACACCTTTTCTTTTTTTCTTATCTAGGGTCTTTTATTATGTCTTCCTTGAAGTGCTCTGATCAGATCTGCAATACTTGAGATGTAAATTCTACTCTACTTTTTTTTTTCTTTTAAAAAGAAGAGCAACATAATCCTTAGTGGTCCTAAATATTATTCAACTTATCTTAACATTCAATTTCTTTATATAGGAAAGGAATGCATTTTTAGCAAGGAAATAAACAGCAAACATTGACATTGCTTATTAACAGTATTTATGGTCGATGTGCCCCACATATTCTGAAAGATTGTGTCGTACATTCTTTTAAGAAGACTTCAGGGTTTTCTACTGAAAGAATTTGAAAATCAAGACTTGGAAGGGTCCTGAGAGCAACACTCTATAGAGGAAAAGGCTAAACAGTACCCCAGAATCTTCAGTAGCAGTGATAGTATGGCTTTATTTTCCTTCACTGGACTAGGCTCCATAACTAAGCGTCTTATATTTGGAAGTCAAAATGCATTTGTTTGTCTTCTTACAACATAGAGAAAACATGCTTACAAAATCAAAGGAGAGCATTGACTATTGTGACCTGTTTAACATATTTCTCTGCTTCGCTTCAGATGAGAGATTTCAAATCTCATCATTAATGTGGTGAAAAATATTGAATTGGAAAACACTAACATTGTCTTTCCATATTGATTCATCTTCTGTTTGTAACTTCAGAACAAGAAAAAGATACTAATGATCACCTTGGCTGTTTCCTTGTGACCTCCAACATGGCTCGCATTTAAAATTAAATCTGGACTGGGGTGTCTGGGGGTGGAGGGTGGAAATCTACAGGGTGCAGAACAAAGGCTAGATATGTCCACTTGGTATTAAAGAAATGCTTCTGCAAGCACAAAAAGAAACAATATTTGGTAAAAATGAGCGTCGTTTTTCCCTGCTCCGGCATCTGCTTGCGTTGACAATGGCCGCAGTGTTTTTCTTTACCTGGTAGGTGGCCTCTCCATGTATCGATGAGGCACTGCGTGAAAATGTGCCTCCTTATGTCGGAGGGAAATTTGCTTTCACTTCTTTTCCCTGCTCTCCTGTGCCTCCCTTTGTTCTAATCATACATGTGAAGAGAAAAGCCCGTGATATCAGCAATCATTTTCTTCTCCAGCCACTTTTTGGAGTTAATAATTCAAACAGATCTTTTACAAACTCATTTTATTCTTAGAAATGGCCTTATTGCTAACAGTCTGCTCTCCAGTTGTACTTTATCAAGCAGCAGATCTGTTGTAAAATGTGATGACTGGATTTCATCTGTTTTGCCACCCCCTAAGAATTCATTGCCCACAGTGCTTCGACTGCTGTTATAAGAGACAGTTTAATTTTTGTGGTACATTGATTGATAACTGGGCTCCCTGGTAACATGGTCTTCCTTGAATAGGACTGCTGTTTTCTAGGTCTCAGATCCCCTGAAGATGCTACATAACTCCCTGTATGAAACAAATCTTCCACACCCTAATAGTAATATACCAAATCCCCAAATGAACGGAAAATACTCACAAATGCCTATAGGTATCTTCATGCCTGTAGGTGATATAATATGGGAAGGGATGTTCCCCTCGGCCTTAGGTGTGATGAAATCAGCGAAGCAGAAAAAACAGAGAAACAACCAAGCAACCAACCAAACAAAACTGGAAGACTTGCCACAATTCTGAAAAGTTGTCTAAACTGGTCTCTACTGAGTAATAAAATTGCAGGTACTTCTTTACTCCTTGACTAATTTTCTGTAGCTCTCAGGTGAACCATGTAGGATGCCTGCTATGTACCTTCAAATTAAAAAATAATAGTAATAATAACAACAAAAGAGAGGGCAAAAATAGTTGGCAAAAAGGAGAATTGTAAAAAATCATAAAAACTAGAGGTAGAAGGATTGGGTAAAGAGATTTGAATCTCCAAGTTATGGGAGCAATCTTATCATCAGTTTATGAAAAAACAATTTTTAAACAAAACTCTCATTTTTCTTTTCACTATATTGAGGCCAAAAACTTCATGTTTACACACACTTCAAAGAAGAGGACAATGATGTAGTTCCTAATAAAACCATTACTACTGGTTAGTAAATTTGCTAAGCCTACTGCGTGGAAGGAAGTTGAGGGCTTGGTTAAAACCTTAGCAGATAATTTAGTACAAAATAAGTTCTT
The DNA here is from genome assembly GCF_006542625.1 of Nomascus leucogenys. Taxonomy (NCBI): domain Eukaryota; kingdom Metazoa; phylum Chordata; class Mammalia; order Primates; family Hylobatidae; genus Nomascus; species Nomascus leucogenys. The sequence goes on from NC_044388.1 coordinate 23,825,495, forward strand.
AGGAGCCTAACATGCCTGATGATTTTGGTGAAATCTATTTCTTCCCAACCATGTACATCCAATGACTGATGCATTTGGTGGCAATGTTAAGTTGGATGGTCACAAGTTCTAGTCTGGTCACAGGTTCTAGTCTGATACCTTATGTTGCTTCATTAATGATTGGCCCGGTCCCCCAGTGACCACTCCTGTATCCATTTCCAGAGCAACTCTTACTCTGCCTACTTCCTTTTTGCTTGAGTTAAATGCGATGATTAGATAAAACTATCTCTGTATTGAATGTTATTCATTCAACAAATATTTATTGAGATACTGTAATGCTTCAGGCACTAGGAGCTGGAATTTAGTAATGAACAAGGCAGAAAAAAACTTCTGCCTTCCTGGACCTTGCATTCTAGTGAGTGAGAGGAATAATAAACAAAATATGTAAACAAAGTAAATGAAATTAGATCGTGATAAAGGGCCAGGTGTAGTGGCTCACGCTTGTAACCCCAGCACTTTGGGAGGCTGAGGTGGGTGAATCTCTTGAGCGCAGGAGTTCCAGACTAGCCTGGGTAACATAGTGAAACACCATCTCTATGAAAAATAAAAAAATTAGCCGGGCACGGTGGCGCATGCCTGTAGACCCAGCAACCTGGGCGGCTGAGGTGGGGGAATTGCTTGCATCTGGGAGGCGGAAGTTGCAGTGAGCTAAGATCCTGCCACTGCACTTCGGCCTGGGTGACAGAGCCAGATTCTATCTCAAAAACAAAAAGAAAAAACAAAAAAGGTAAGGGCTAATAGTCAAGAAAGGAGGGTAGGAAGGAAAGTTTTAGATAGGGTAGCCAAGGGTGGTCTCATTGATAAGGTGATTTTGATGAAAGACCTAAAGAAAGTCGGGGAAGTGGCCATGCAGATATCTGGTGGATTAGCAATCCAGACAGAGAGAATAGCAAGTGCAAAGGCTGCGGGGCTGGGACATGCCTGACATTTTTGTGGGGAAAGATAAAGAGGCTGGGATTACTGAAGTAGAGTAAATGAGGGAGAGAGTTATAAATGATGTCACAGAGGTAATGAAGACCAGGCCACGTAGGATCTTACAAGCCATGAAAGGAACATTGGCTTTTGCTCTGAGTCCGATGGGAAGCCATTGGAGCTTTTTGTGCACAAAACATTGGAGGGTTTTGTGCAGAATAATAAATGTTATGTTGACGGAGAATAGATGAAAAGAGTGCAAGGGTGAATGGTGGGAGATCAGTTAGAAGGCTACAGAAGTTATTCAGAGAGGATAGGACCAGGGTGATGGTAGTAGGGGTAGGTAGTCATGTTTTGGATACATCTTTGTGGTAGAAACAATAGAATTTGATGATGCCTGTTAGAGTAAGAGTAGAGTTATGGCTACCACCAAGATATGACTCTAAGTAACTGGTAGAATGGAGATTCAATGAATTGAGGTGGAGAAGACTGGAGGAGGTTTTTTTGTGGCATGTGTATGTAAAGACACTGACTTTGGACATGTTAAGAGTAAGATGTCTATTAGATATTCAAGTGGAGGTAGCAAGTAAGCACTTGGATATATGAGTCTGCAGTTGAGGAAAGAGGCAAAGTTGGAGATAGAAATTTGAGTATCATCAGCGTATAGATGGTATTTAAAGCCATGAGACTAGATGAGATCCCTTAGAAGACCTCTGAGAGAAGGCATCTATGAACTGAACCTTGGAGTTCAGGGAAATGAGGAGGAACTAGCCAATGAAGCTGAGAAGGAGTGGCCAAAAAGAGTACTGGCTGGGTATGGTGGCTCACATCTGTAATCACAGCACTTTGGGAGGCCGAGGCAGGCGGATCACGAGGTCAGGAGTTTGAGACCAGTCTGGCCAATATGGTGACACCTTGTCTCTATTAAAAATACAAAATTAGCCGGGCGTGGTGGCGTGTGCCTGTAGTCCCAGCTACTCTGGGGGCTAAGGCAGAAGAATCGCTTGAACCCAGGAGGCAGAGGTTGCAAGTGAGCCGAGATCGTGCCACTGCACTCCAGCCTGGGCGACAAAGTGAGACTCTCTCTCAAAAATAAATAAATAAATAAATAAATAAATAAATAAATAAATAAATAGAGTACCATGTCCTAGAAGACAAGTGAAAAACATGTTTCAAGGCAGATACAGTGATTGATTGCTGAAAGGTCACATGTCGCTGAAAGAACAAATAAGATGGGAATCATTGAGTGGAATTTAGTGACCACATTTAACAATATAGAGCTGATCATTGACCTTCAGAATAACTTATATCTGTTGAGCACAAGGTCTGAAGTAACCCAAAACAGCTTATCAACCTCTATGGATTAAATAAAAGAATGTGCTCCTGTGTAAGTAACTTGTTTGAAAGCAAGCTGGAGTGAGGGAACTAGATATTGAGAGTTCTAAGTTCCTTACCATCACCTTCTTGCACACTAAAGTACTGAAAGAATGTAATATTCAAAACAGGCAAGCATACAAACAAATAGAACATCATCTGAATAGTATTATATGTAACAGTCTTCAATGGAAACCATGACAACAGGGAAAAGAGGCCTTGTAAAAAAAATTGTGTGTGTGCTTCTGCTCTGCTTTCTCAATGTATTTATCATGTCATGGCCTTGGCAAGAGCAAGAGGTAGAGAAAAATAAATAACTGATTTCTCATCTTTTGGAAAAAAACAAAACTGGCCTAATGTAAGTGGTTAAAAGTCCTCTCTGTAGTTTTCAATTTAAAGGTAAAGCCCCAATTAAAAATAAAGTGAATGGTGTTGCAGTTGTGTGGGCGGATTTGCTAGGGAGTTTAATTTTGCTGCAGAGTGGAGGGTAATCTTGGCTAAAGAAAAGTATATCCCTTTGATTTTTTAGAATGCCCCAAGGTCCGTCTGGTGTAAACCAGAATTGGAAAAAGGGAAGAGAGATGGAAGGGAGTAATCAAAGTTGGAAAACTATAGAACTTCCCCCCATGAAATGCAAGAAAGGCAAATACAGGTGAAAAATAAAGATAGTGCTGCTCCACATGTTTGGAATTGCATTTTTGGTAGTCTCAACTAACCGAAATGCAGCCACTTAGAGAAGGCTGTCACGAAGCTTATGTAGTATAGGATAGGTGTGGTTATGGCTACCACCAAGATATGAATCTAAGTAACTGGTAGAATGGAGATTCAATGAATTGAGGTGGGGAAGACTGGAGGAGGTTTTTTTGTGGCATGTGTATGTAAAGACACTGATTTTGGACATGTTAAGAGTAAGATGTCTATTAGATATTCAAGTGGAGGTAGCAAGTAAGCACCTGGATATTACTTGATTACAGAGGGGAACATTAAACATACTGATTCCTGTTGGTTATTTGATTTCGTCTTTGAGGTTAGTGACAGAAAACTTACTTTTTAATTTGTGACCTATCTAGGAGTGGGGTACAGAGGAGAGAATAGAAACAAAGAGATAATCCATGAGGAGAACAATATACTTAAGTCCCTTAATGACCCCATTGGGAGTGATGTGGTTGGCTTGATACTGATGTTCAATAGACACCTCCCCCTCTCATCCTGGGTGGTCTTTAGCTCTAAAATCTCTGTGGTCGAACTTTTGAGATAGGCTGATGTGCCACCACATATGCCATGACCCCAGGGACTGGCTGGCAATTACTCTGGATGCTTCTTGAAGGTTCTTCATTGTTCTTGCCCTTAACCTGCCTCTGTAGGATCTCAACTTTTCTCTTCCCGCTCCAGCTGCACTGTGCTTGGCTCTCAGTTGTTGGATTCTCATGTCTCCTTTGTCACAGTGGCTCAGGTAATGGGACTTGTTGCAACATCTCGAGATGCTGTCTTTAGTCCTAGCTCTCTTGGAAGGGAGGAAAGGAGATGAGACATACTGAAACCACATTTTCTTGATGTTGAGCAGAATCCAGTTCACAGACTAGAAAATGTTTTATTCCTTGTAGGCTCAGCAGTACAGAAAAAAAGTGGGGAAAGGAAAACAATTTCTAAAGAGTGAATTATTATGAATTATCTTATAAATGCCTATGCCACCTGCTTTACTTCTCATAATTCACTAAACCTCCTTTACTTCTCATAATTCACTAAATTCACTATGCTCTACATTTCATCTGTGGTGTGATGAGTTAAAGTTGCCTTGTTGGGAATTTTTTCAGAAAATTTGTCTACTTGAGTAAAAATCAATATTCTCTCTCTTAAACAGAAGCATTTGAACAAATTGCACTATGCAGAGGTGAGAATAATAATTATATTGGTCCATGTCTTAAAAATTACCCAGAAGCAGATGAGAATTTGTGAATAAATGACTCATTAAGAAAGTTCCCCCAGAAGAAGTCAGTAAGGGAGTGGGGGCATGAGGAGAGAAAAAGGGAAGTCAAGTAAAGTGTGCTATTTTTGGCCAAGTCTCATAGCAGGGAGCTTTGGCCTAAATCTACATGGGAACCTTAGAGCCTAAATTGAGCTGTCTGCCATAAAGCAACTGGGAGGAACTTAGGTTTTCATACACTTGCCTTATCAGTCATAGCTAAGAACATCCAAGGGCCATGTAAACTCCCAATTACTTCTCTCACAGCCATAGGGTAATCCTCCAAAAGCAGACAAATGGACAGGCCATTGGAAATAAGAGTCCTGGACCTAGGAAGAAATTCAGGAAACAGTAAAGGAATTCAGGGAAACCTGGGTGGGTCACTGCACTGACTACTACATCATTTTAAGCATTTATTGAGCATTTGGTGGTGCCTAGAAAGCTGTGTGTGTGTGAGTGTGTGTAGAAAGCTATTTAGTTCTCACAATACCCTTAGAATTATCTCTATTTTACATACGAAGGAACTGAAGTGTTCAGTAATTTGTAAAAGTGTTTAAAAAAAGGTCTGCAACAGAGCCAAGATTCAAATCCTGGTCTGTCTGAAGGCCATGTCCACCATCACGTTATTCTCTCCTTATTATACTACCTCCTGGTCAGCCTCCTAACCAAAGTAAGGGGTGAAGTGCAGGAAGGATAGAAGAACTTGGGATAGGGTAAACAGAAAAAAAAACAGAGATGATAAAATAGTTTGTAACTAAGAAATGTTATAGCAAATGAGTGGGGATTATTCTATGGCCAGGAGAAGGGAAGACTGAGGAAACTTAATAATGATCTTCAAGTACATGAAAGGGTTTAACACAGAATAGATTGGCCAGCTGTGCTCAAATTTCTACATAGTGAATTTAAAAAGAAAACTATTTGCTATTATAGCACGAGGATTTTAGGATGGATTGAAGAGAGTGTTCCCTGGCCAAAAGGGCTATTGAGCACTAGAGTGAAATCCTATAAACTCAAATTAGAAAGAAAAGAAAACAGAAAAGAAAAGAGAAGAAAAGAAAAAAGAAAAGAAAAGAAAAGATGTGAGCACAGTCTGTTATGCTGTGCAAATATATGAGATGTTACCTTGAACACAGCTGCTTCACACATGCAACCTTCCACAGAGGGAGAGCCGTGAATTAATAAAATAAAGCAGCGAACTTCATTGTAGCTGAGGATGCCAGGAAGCCTGATGGCCTTCTAGAAACTATCATATTAATTGTTGTATTAGGGCAGAAACATGTACTGGTCTGGTTTAGTAGTTTGCTTCTTAACGAGAACTCTCATTTTCACTTATGTCCTTTCTCCCCCAAAGACAAACATTTCCAAGACATTATATATGTAAAAGAGCATTTTATGTAGAAGTACAAGAAATAACATTTGGTGATGCAACAATGTGGCACAGAGTCAATGACTGTTCAGATAGCAAAGGGAATGGACTTTGACAGTACCTTGTGAAGTGGCACATATCATTGAATATTCTGTTGTCTGGATGTCCTCTATGCACCCATAGACCCTGCGCCTGAAAATTTTCTGCCTAATCCAACTTAGATTTATGTATATATATATACACACACACACACACGCACACATATCTCTCTATATATACACACACATACGTATAGATATATATACATAAACACTCTCAATGATGTGTTGAGATGGTATGTACTGCAGCCAGACTTTAAACTAGCTCATTATTTTATAATGGGGTGTATACTAAAAATTTATTTTGAAGTCACTTACAAATGTGTTTTCCCCATCAACATTCTGGTGTAGATATCATTATTTGGGGACAGAATATCACTGTAATCACACCAAATTTACCTGTGAAGTTACTATTTTTTAGCTACACTGTGGACTAAATTAATAGTTCTGAGTTACTGGAGGAACTCGATCACCAGATCACTATTTCTCTGGAAAAAAATGAATTCCATTTTGAATTTGGAACTCCAGAAATATTTCCATCCTACTGTGCCTCTCAGTAGAGGTTTGTTAGAGGATTTTCTACACATTGGGTAAAGCCAATTGTCAAAATTCAAATGTTCCCTGAAATTGCTTTTCCTTTAACCAGAGTGGTGACTTGTGCTCTGTGAAAGAGAATTTTCCTTCCTTCCATTTTAATAGCAGGCTTTCATAGGATTGAAGAATTTGTACAAGAGCAACAATTATTGTTAGCACCTACTGTGTATTCGACACTATATTATTCATTGTATGTATATTATCTTATGTAGCCTCCATAACAACCTTGGGATGTTATTATTACCATTCTACAGAAGAGGAAATAGATGTAAAGAAGTCAGCTTGCTGGAAGTCCTGTAAATAATAAATGATAGAATTGGGTTGTGCTGTGGTTTGAATGTCTCCTCCCAAATTAATGTTAAAATTTAATTGCCATTGTAACAGTAGTAAGAGGTAGGACTAGTAAGAGGTAGATTAGGCCATGAGAGCTTCACCCTCATGAATGGATTAATCCAGCTTTCACAGGAGTGAGATCATTATAAAAGGCCACGTTTGGTCCTCTTTGTCGCTTGCCCTCTCTTGCCCTTCTGCCTTCTACCATGGGATGATGCCACAAGAAGGCCCTAATCAGATGCCAGCTCCTCAATCTTGGACTTAGCCTATGGAACTGTGATAAATATTTTTTTTTCTTTAGAAATTACTCAGATACTGGCGTTTTGTTACAGCAGCACAAAACAATCTAAGACAGGTTGTAAACTCTGGACTGTCTGACCCTAAATTCAAGAGCCTTTTCATGGATGTTGTGGTGGACATTTGTTGGTAGTGTGCCTGACATCCATTCTCCCTTACCATTATTTTCCTTTGGAAAATTTTATCTTCACTACCTGTCCCCCATACCACACCACATCACAGACATTTAGTTTGTATGGAATTGACCCCACCACCTGTCTTAGAAGTGAGCCCAGATTGACTTAGGCCAACCACTGTATTATATTCCTCTCCCTCATTTCCCCGTCCCATACTGCCTGGCTCAGAGATAAGTAGGTAGCTCAATCAGAGCCAATGAGATAGAAGGAGATATTTGCTTGTCACCTTGGAATGAGAAGCTCCCTTCTTTAACTGTGTTGCAAAAGAATGTGAGTTCTGAAATGGTGGAAACATTTTTTTACCTATAGGAGACAGCCTGTTTCTGGTGTGGCAACCACTGTGTAGAGCCTTAGTTTTAAGCCACTGGGGCAGAAGACAGAGGGAATTCAGGGTCAAAACAACAACTTTTGGACTCCTGGATCAAGCCTTATCTGAAGTAAGAGCTGCTTCTGGGCTCAATTGTAAACATATTTGCTCAAACAACAACTCGTAGTTTGAGCTACTTTATGGGGTTCGTGTCAATTTCAACATAAAGAGTTGTAAGTAGTACAGGCACTCCCCAGGACTATTCCTTCATTAAAAACATTTGCATCTTCCAAATCTCTTGTATGATGAGACTTGACTTCCACAATCACACTCCTGAAACAATTTAGCAACCTAATTAATCAAAGAAGATTACATTCAGGCTATTCTCCTTGCTAAGTGAAAAAACTTGCCCACTTAAAATTTACAAAGATTCTGAGCAATACAGAATAAAAACAAAGAATGTTTTGGTTAGTGATTTTAAGTTAGGCAGAAAAAAAAAAACTAATTAAACGATGCCTTTTTCTAATAATTCTAGTTAATTGAAGTTTTAATTCCAGTAGGAATAATAAAAACTGGGGTCTAAGTTTGATAAGTAAAGTTTTCAAATTATTTATATATGCTTAATTTAGAAAAATGTATGTACACATTCATTTCCCTGTGAGACATTAAAATATATTAACATAGATTAAGCAAAATATATTTTCCTTTATTGTGATAATTCCTTGTTATCTCCACTGTTTCCCCTAAATGTGATAAGAATACATAGCTACAGTTTTCAAGGTGTCATATGTATCACATATAAATCCAGATCCCTATCAGTATATCCTGAGAAAATTAAGAAACTGAGGAAAACTGAGGAATCACTGTAAAGAAAAAAGCAAACAGTACAGAGAAAATAAGGTGTAGGAAGAAGTAATAATGACTCATTTCAAAGGTCATTTTACTGTGAAACTAAGAAAGATTAAGCTTCAGGATCCCTCACTTGGAGGGGCATTTCCAAGGCTTTGAGAGAGACCCTAGCAATGTGTTCATATGGTTATATGATTTTTCAAAAACTTGAAAAGCTAAATATTTTAACTGCAGTTGGTCAAGACTACTGTATTTTTCCCCACTATAATCCTCCCTCGTCCATTATATTTTTACTTGGTTTAGATAATAGGGGAATGACCACAGAAATTTTTGGACGCTGGCTAAGGGAAAGTTCTATTGTGAATGCAATTAAAGTTAGGTATATTTATATATGTCATAGACACTCCCATATTTATTTAAGGTATTGGTAGACATCTCAGTGTAGGATTGCCTTCTAGGAACACATATTCTTTCAACTGTGCCAACTCACCTGGCATCGTGACAAGAACCTGCTTGGTCAGAGATTTTATCAGGATATGAATGGATACTAAGGTGTCTAGCACTAGAAGTATATGTGTAGTGAAGAGAAACCTCTGGTGAAATGTAGAGACAGATGCTAGTCTATGGAAATTCTTCCAATTATCAGAAATATAAAGCTGCCAGCTGACGCTTCAGTTCTCATCAATATGAAGCGAAAAAGAAAGTTAGTTTCCTGTCAGAAATATAACAAATAATACTGCATATACAATTATTGATGCTCTGTGTGTGTGTGCGTATGTGTGTGTGTATAAGAAAGAATGAATTATCTTTATATTTTCTTATAGACAATGTTACAAAAATCATCATCTTATGAAAAGGTTATCGAAGAGTTCGCATAAAAAAGTGTTAACAAGTAGATTAACAACTCCTCGTCCTCTGGAACCCTCCATTCTATTTTCTGCTTTTGAGTTATTTAATGGGTATAAAGATATAGTTATATAAGATAAATACATTTTAGAGATTTGCTGTACGACATAGTGCCTATAGTTAATAATGTGGTATTGTGCACTTAAAAATTTGTGAAGAGGATAGATCTTACATTAAGTGTTCTTATCACATGCAGAAAAGCAAAGGGACACGAGGAAACTATTGGAGATTGTGGATATGTTTACTACCTTGCTTGTGGTAATGGTATCATGGGTGTATGTGTATTTTCAAACTCATCAAATTGCATATATTCAATATACAACTATTTTATAAGATGCAGTTATTTTTTTATTAATTGTACTTCAATAAAGCTGTAAAACAGTGTGTTAAGTGGTTAGGTAATAAAATATTTTATTTTTCATGAGTTTTGTGATATTTGTAGTTTTTGTCGGTCTTTAAGATTGAAAGATTTTCTGGTTTCTTATTCTATATTAATAATCACTTTTGTACTCAATATCATATTTTTGAGTTTGTATATCTTTTCTTAAAGATGAACCCTGAAATAAACATTCATGCTCCAAACACCTAGATACAACCTTACCTATTTTAGCTTTTGGTACAGAGGAATTAGTTGTACTTCTAGATAAATCTTGTTTCCTCTCAAGGTTTCTGCCTGAGGATTATTTGTTGGGTAATCAAAGACACCATTTCAATCTTTATTCTTGTATAAAAGGAAGAATCAATCCCACTTATTTCATATTTAAACTTTTTATCAGCATTGTTGAGGAATAACTGCAATAACACCAATAATACATATTTGAAGTGTACAATTTGGTAAGTTTTGACCTCTGTTTACACACACGAAATGTCAACGTAATCAAGATAATGGAAATTTCCACTACCCCCAGAGCTTTCCTCATGCTCCTTTGTATCCTTTTCTTCTGTCTCTCCTCATGGCCCCATCCCAGCCCCAGTCAACCACTGATCTGTTTTTTTCCCCAAGATCTTGCAAAGTTTTTATTTTTATTTTTAATTTTTAATTTTTTAATTTTGCTTTAAGTTCTTGGATACATGTGCAGAATGTGCAGGTTTGTTACATAGCTATACATGTGCCATGGTGGTTTGCTGCACCCATCAACCTGTCATCCAGGTTTCAAGCCCTGCATCCATTAGGTATTTGTCCTAATGCTTTCCCTCCCCTTGCCCCTTGACAGGCCCCAGTATGTGATGTTCCCCTCCCTGAGTCCATGTGTTCTCACTGTTCAACTCCCACTTATGAGTGAGAACATGCAGTGTTTGGTTTTCTGTTCTTGTGTTAGTTTGCTGAGGACGATGGCTTCCAGCTTCATTCATGTCCCTGCAAAGGGCATGAACTCATTCTTTTTTATGGCTGCATAGTATTCCATGGTGTATATGTGCCACGTTTTCTTTATCCGGTCTATCATTGATGGGCATTTGGGTTGGTTCCAAGTCTTTGCTACTGTAAACAGTGCTGTAATAAAACTACATGTCCATGTGTCTTTATAGTAGAATGATTTATAATCCTTTGGGTATATATCCAGTAATGGGATTGCTGGATCAAATGGTATTTCTGGTTCTAGATCCTTCAGGAATCACCACACTGTCTTCCACAATGGCTGAACTAATAAGGCTGGGAGGTCTGGCCTGGATGCAGCAAAGCAGTTGTGGCCAAACTGTTTCTCTAGATTCCTCCTCACTGGGCAGGGCATCTCTGAAGGAAAGGTAACAGCCCCAGTCAGGGGTTTACAGACAAAAACCCCATCTCCCTGGGGCACACTACCTAGGGGAAGGGGTAGTTGTGGGCTTCAGTGGATTTAATCATTCCTGTCCGCCAGCTCTGAAGAGAGCAGCTGATCCTGACAAGAGAGATTCTCCCAGCACGTGCATCAGCTCTGCTAAGGGAAAGACTGCCTCCTCAAGTGGGTTCCTGATCCCTGTGTCTCCTGACTGAGAGAAACCTCCCAACAGGGGTCGACAGACACCTCATACAGGAGAGCTCCAGCTGGCATCAGGCTGGTGCCCCTCCAGGACGACGCTTCCAGAGGAAGGAGTAGGCAGCAATCCTTCCTGTTCTGCAGCCTCCGCTAGTGATACCCAGGTGAACAGGGTCTGGAGTGGACCTCCAGCAAACTGCAGCAGACCTGCAGAAGAGGGGCCTGACTGTTAGAAGAAAAACTAGCAAACAGAAAGCAACAACATCAACATCAATATAAAGGACTCCCCTACAGAAACCCCACCCAAAGGTCTTCAGCCTCCAACATCAAAGACCAAAGGTAGATAAATCCACAAATATGAGGAAAAAACAGTGCAAAAATGCTGAAAATTCCAAAAACCAGAATGCCTCTTCTCCTCCACATGATCGCAACTCCTGTCCAGCAAGGGCACAAAACTGGATGGAGAATGAGTTTGATGAATTGACAGAAGTACGCTTCAGAAGGTGGGTAATAACAAACTCCTTTGAGCTAAAGGAGCATGTTCTAACCCAACGCAAGGAAGCTAAGAACCTTGATAAAAGGTTACAGGAACTACTAACTAAAATAACCAGTTTAGAGAAGAATATAAATGACCTGATGGAGCTGAAAAACATAGCACAAGAGCTTCTTGATGTATATACCAGTATCAATAGCTGAATTGATTAAGCAGAAAAAATGATATCAGAGATTGAAGATCAATTTACCGAAATAAGGCATAAAGACAAGATTAGAGAAAAAAGAATGAAAAGGAACAAACAAAGCCTCAAAGAAATATGGAAAAGACCGTATGTGAAAGACCAAACCTATGATTGATTGGTATACATGAAAGTGACAGAGAGAATGGAACCAAGTTCGTAAACACACTTCAGGATATTATCCAGGAGAACTTCCCCAACCTAGCAAGACAGGCCAACATTCAAATTCAGGAAATACAGAGAACACCACTAAGATACTCCTCGAGAATAGCAACCCCAAGACACATAGTCATCAGATTCTCCAAGGTTGAAATGAAGGTAAAAATGTTAAGGGCAGCCAGAAAGAAAGGCCAGGTTACCCAAAAAGGGAAGCCCATCAGACTAACAGCGATCTCTCTGCAGAAACCCTACAAGCCAGAAGAGAGTGGAAGCCAATATTCAACATTCTTTTTTTTTTTTTTTTTTGAGATGGAGTCTCGCTCTGTAACCCAGGCGGGAGTGCAGTGGGGCCATCTCAGCTCACTGCAAGCCCTGCCTCCTGGGTTCACACCATTCTCCTGCCTCAGCCTCCCAAGTAGCTGGGACTACAGGTGCCCCCCACCACACCCAGCTAATATATATATATATATATATTTTTTTTTTTTTGTATTTTTAGTAGAGACGGGGTTTCACCCTATTAGTCAAGATGGTCTCATTCTCCTGACCTGGTGATCTGCCCGCCTCAGCCTCCCAAAGTGCTGGGATTACATGCATGAGCCACCACGCCCAGCCACAACATTCTTAAAGAAAAGAATTTTCAATCCAGAATTTCATATCCAGCCAAACTAAGCTTCATAAGCGAAGGAGAAATAAAATCCTTTCCAGACAAGCAAATGCTGAGGGATTTCGCCACCACCAGGCCTGCCTTACAAGAGCTCCTGAAGGAAGCACTAAATATGGAAAGGAAAAACTGGTACCAGCCACTGCAAAAACACATAAAAATGTAAAGACCAATGATACTATGAATAAACTGAATCAACCAATATGCAAAATAACCAGCTAGCATCAGGTTGACAGGATCAAATTCACACATAACAATATTAACCTTAAGTATAAATGGGCTAAATGCCCCAATTAAAAGACACAGACTGGCAAATTGGATAAAGAATCAAGACCCATCAGTGTGCTGTATTCAGGAGACTCATCTCACACACATAGGCTCAAAAATAAAGGGATGGAGGAATATTTACCAAGAAAATAAAAAGCAAAAAAAAAAAAAAAAAGCAGAGATTGCAATCCTAGTCTCTGATAAAACAGACTTTGAACCAACAAAGATCAAAAAACAAAGAAGGTAGTGGTAAAGGGATCAATGCAACAAGAAGAGCTGAGTATCCTAAATATATATACACCCAATACAGGAGCACCCAGATTCATAAAACAAGTTCTTAGAGACCTACAAAGAGACTTAGACTCCCACACAATAATAGTGGGAGACTTTAACACCCCACTGTTGATATTAGACAGATCAATGAGACAGGAATTTATTTTAATCACAATATGCTAGTTTGTGTTTTCTGGAAACTTATGAATAGAATCTAACAGTATGTATTTTTGGAGGGCAGGAGAGTCTGGCATGTTTCATACAGCATAATTATTTTGAGACTCATCTATGTTGTTGCTTGTATCATTAGTTCATTCTTCTATCATTGCTGGGTATTATTCCACTGTGAGGCTATATGACAGTTTGTTTTTCCATTTTCCTATGCTGAACACTTGTGCTGTTTACAGTTGTGTGATTTGTGATGGTTAACAGTAAGTGTCAACTTGATTGGATTGAAGGATGCAAAGTATTGATCCTGCATGTGTCAGTGAAGGTGTTGCCAAAGGAGATTAACATTTGAGTCAGTGGACTGGAAAAGGAAGACCCACTCTTAATCTGGGTGGGCACCATCTAATCAGCTGCCAGCAAATATAAAGCAGGCAGAAAAACGTGAAAAGGCTACACTGGCCTAGCCTCCCAGCCTATATCTTTTTCCTATGCTGGATGCTTCCTGACTTCGAACATCAGACTCCAAGTTCTTCAATTTTGGAACTCAGACTGGCTCTCCTTGCTCCTCAGCTTGCAGATGGCCTATTGTGGGACCTTGTGATCATGTGAGTTAATACTTAATAATCTCCCCTTCACATCATATATATCTATCCTATTAGCTCTGTCCCTCTAGAGAGCTCTGACTAATACAGATTTTGGTACCAGGAGTGGTGTTAGAGGAACATTAAGGATGGAGTTATTTTGTTAGTTTTGGGGTTTTTGGAGTTGGCTTCTTAATATGATTAGACCCCAAAATGCTAAGGACTCTACTTCTAATAGTATGGAGAACACTGATAGTCCTTAGCATGAACTATTTAGAGAGTTATGCAAAATAAATGCATTTGACACTCCTGATTCACTGCTTGTGAGAGGGAAGGAGTTTAGTGACTCTATACATAATACCTTTGACCATATGTGGAGAACCAAGGAACATAATGAAGCTGGTTTTTTCCTTCTAAGTTCAGTGGACAAAGTGATGAAAGAAAATGATATACTCAGGGATTCCAACTCCCGGTCTCAGAAGCAGATACTGAGCCTCATATCTGCTAAGATTGCCCTCAGCGAGAGTCTTATCTCCTGTAGAGAAAGGGCTGAAATTGTGGAAAAACAGATACAAACTCTCGTGAGAGTGGTTGATCTGCAATGAAAGGTGTATGCACAGCCTCACCAGGTGTCTACTGTTAAAGTGAGGGCATTGATTAGAAAAGAATGGGACCCTGCAACTTGGAATGGGGATGTGTGGGAGGACCCTGATGAAGCTGGGGACACTGAGTTTGTAAACTCTGATGAACCTTTTTTGCCAGAAGAAACAGCTTCCCCATTCCCAGTAGTGGCAATATCCCCTCCCTGACCCATGCAGCCATCAGCCTTTCCACCTTTGTCTGAGGAGATAAACACTGCGCTGCCTGAAGCAACAGTGATGGCCTCCCATGAGGCAGTTTCCCTGTAAGATAATGTTGATTCTCCTCAGGAGCCACCCCCAACACCCCTGTTTGCTTCTAGACCTATAACTAGACTAAAGTCCTGGCGGTCCCCTAGAGGTGAGGTTGAGGGTGTGACCCATGAGGAGGTACACTACACTCAAAAAGAACTACTTGAGTTTTCTAATTTATGTAAGTGGAAATCTGGAGAACAGGCATGGGAATGGATATTAAGTGTGTGGGATAATGGTGGAAGGAACATAGAGTTGGACCAGGCTGAATTTTTTGATTTGGGCCCAATAGGTAGGAACTCTGCATTAAATGTTGCAGTTCAGGGAGTTAAAAAAGATTCTAATAGTATATTTGCTTGGTTAGCTAAAATATGGATTAAAAGATGGCCCACTGTGAGCAAGTTGGAAGTGCCTGATCTCCCTTGGTTTAATGTAGAGGAAGGGATCCAAAGGCTTAGGGAGATTGGGATGGTGGAGTGGATTAGTCACTTTAGGCCTACTCATTCCAGCTGGGAGGGTCCAGAAGATATATCCTTGACCAATGCCTTGCAAAATAGATTTGTGAGGGCAGCACCTGCATCTTTGAAGAGCCGTGTAATTGCTCTTCTCTCTGTGTCAGATCTAACAGTGGGAACTTCAGTTGCTCAACTACAAAATTTAAATACAGTGGAAATAATTGGATCACGAGGTGGCAGGAGCCAAGTGATAGCACTCAACCATCAAAGGTAAGGTGGGCATAGCTACTGTAATAGACAGTAGGGGGAAAGCAGCAATCAGTATAGTCTGACTCGTGTATAATTAATCATGGTGTTCTTAGAAGTGAAATTGATAGGAAGCCTACTGCATTCCTACTTAATTTATATAAGCAGAAAACTTCTAGGTCGAATGGACAAAAGACTAAGTTCAATTATAAAAACAGAGAATCACATCCCCTCAATCAATTTCCAGACTTGAGCCAGTTTACAGACCCAGAGCCCCTTGAATGAAGGGGAGACCAGGTTCCCTTGAGGAAGAACCTCACTACACTACACTACTACAGCATAATTTATGCTGTTAATCTTTCTCCCATCCTTCCCCAAGGAGACCTCCAGCCTTTTAGTAGGGTAACTGCACTGGGGAAAGGGAAATGATCAGACATTTCAGAGACTACTGGACACTGGCTCTGGGCTGACACTGATTCCAGGGGACCCAAAATGTTATTGTGGTCCTCTAGTTAAGCGAGGGGCTTACAGAGGTCAGGCAATTAATGGAATTTTAGCTCAGGTCTGAATTATAGCATGTCCCTGGACTCATCCTGTGGTCATTTCCCCAGTGATAGAATGCATAATTGGCATAGGCATACTTAGTAGCTAGAACCCCCACATTGGTTCCCTGACTGGTAGGGTGAAGGCTATTATGGTGGGAAAGACCAAATGGAAACAATTAGAGCTGCCTCTACCTAGAAAAATAGTAAATCAAAAACAAAATCGCATCCCTGGAGGGACTGTGGAGATTACTGTCACCATCAAGGACTTGAAAGACACAGGGGTGGTGATACCCACCACATCCCCATTCAACTCTCCTCTCTGGCTACTGCAGAAGACTGATGGATCTTGGAGAATGACAGTGGATTATTGTAAGCTTAACCAAGTGGTGATTTGAATTGCAGCTAGTGTACCAGATGTGGTTTCATTGCTTGAGCAAATTAGCACATCTCTTGGTACCTGGTATGCAGCCATTGATTTGGCAAATGCCTTTTTCTCCATTTCTGTCCATAAGGTCCACCAGAAGCAATTTGCCTTCACCTGGCAAGACCAGCAATATACCTTTACTGTCATACCTCAGGGGTATATCAAGTCTCCGACTTTGTATCATAATCTTATTTGGAGATATCTTGATCACTTTTTGGTTCCACAAGATACCAGAATGGTCCATTACATTGATGACATTATGATTATTGTATCCAGTGAGCAATAAGTAACAAGCACACTGGACTTATTTGTGAGACATTTGCATGCCAGAGGATGGGAAATAAATCTGACTAAAATTCAGGGAGCTTCTACCTCAGTAAAATGTCTAGGGGTACAGTGGTGTGGTGCCTGTTAAGATATTCCTTCTAAGGTGAAGGATAAGTTGCTGCATTTGGCCCCTCCTACAACCAAGAAAGAGGAACAATGCCTAGTGGGTCTATTTAGATTTGGGAGGCAACACCTTCTTCATTTAGGTGTGTTACTCCATCCCATTTATCCAGTGACCTGAAAGGCTGCCAGTTTTGAGTGGGATCCAGAACAGAAGAAGGTTCTGCAACAGGTTCAGGCTGCTGTGCAAGCTGCTCTGCCACTTGTGCCATATGACCCAACAGATCTAATGGTGCTTGAGGTGTCAGTGGTAGATAGGGATGCTGTTTGGAGCCTTTGGCAGGCCCTCATAGGCGAATCACAGTGGAGGTCTCTAGGATTTTGGAGCAAGGCCTTGCCATCTTCTGCAGATAACTATTCTCCTTTTGAGAGACAGCTCTTGGACTGTTAGTGGGCTTTGGTGGAAACTGAATGTTTAACTATGGGAAATGAAGTCACCATGAGACCTGAACTGCCTATCATGAACTGGGTGCTTTCTGATCCATCTAGCCATAAAGTGGGTCATGCAGAGCAGCATTCCATCATCAAATGGAAGTGGTATATACATGATTGGGCTTGAGCAGGTCCTGAAGGCACAAGTAAGTTACATGCAGGTACTGAACACACAGTAAGTTACATGCCTACATGCATTTGAGGAAGTGGCTCAAATGCCCATGGTCTCCACTTCTGCCACCCTGCCTTCTCTCCCCGAGCCTGCACCGATGGTCTCATGGGGGAGTTCCCTACGATCAGTTGACAGAGGAAGAGAGGACTAGGGCCTGGTTCACAGATGGTTCTGCATGATTTGCAAGCACCACCCAAAAGTGGAGAGGCGCAGCACTACAGCCCCTTTCTAGGACATCCCTGAAGGACAGCAGTAAAGGGAAATCTTCCCAGTGGACAGAACTTTGAACAGTGCACCTGGTTGTGCACTTTGCATGGAAGGAGAAATGGCCAGATGTGCGATTATATACAGATTCATGGGCTGTAGCCAACGGTTTGGCTGGATGGTCAGGGACATGGAAGAAGCATGATTGGAAAATTGGTGACAAAGAAATTTGGGGAAGAGGTATGTGGATAGACCTCTCTGAGTGGTCAAAAACTGTGAAGATACTTGTATCCCTTGTGAGTGCTCACCAACATGTGACCACAGCAGAGGAGGATTTTAATAATCAAGTGGCTAGAGTGACCTGTGGACACCAATCAGCCTCTTTCCCCAGCCACCCTTGTCATTGCCCAATGGGCCCATGAACAAAGTGCCATGGTGGCAGGGATGGAGGTTGCGTATGGGCTCAGCAACATGCACTTCCACTCACCAAGGCTGACCTGACTATGGTCACTGCTGAGTGCCCAATTTGCCAGCAGCAGAGACCAACTCCGAGCCCTTGATACGGCAACATTCCTTGGGATGATCAGCCAGCCACCTGGTGGCAGGTTGATTATATTGGACCTCTTCCATTATGGAAAGTGCAGAAGTTTGTCCTTACTGGAATATACACTTGCTCCAGATATAAGTTTGCCTATCCTGCATGCAGTGCTTCTGCCAAGACTACCATCTGTGGACTCACGGAATGCCTTATCCAGTGTCATGGTATTCCACACAGCATTGCCTCTGACCAAGGCACTCACTTTATGGCTAAAAAAGTGTGTCAGTAGGCTCATGCTCCTGGAATTCGCTGGTCTTCCCATGTTCCACATCATCCTGAAGAAGATGGATTGATAGAACATTAGAATAGCTTTTTGAAGTCACAATTACAATGCCAACTAGGCGACAATACTTTGCAGGGCTTGCGCAAAGTTCTCCAGAAGGCTGTATATGCTCTGAATCAGCGTCCAGTGTATGGTACTCTTTCTCCCACAGCCAGGATTCGTGAATCCAGGAATCGAGGGGTGGAAGTGGAAGTGGCACCTCTTGATCATCACCATTCACGGTCACCCCTAGGGATCCACTAGCAACAGTTTTGCTTCCTGTTCCCACAACATTACATTCTGCTGGCCTAGAGGTCTTAGTTCCAGAGGGAGGAACACTGCCACCAGGAGACACAATTCCATTAAACTGGAAGTTAATATTGCCACCTGGAGACTTTGGGTTCCTCCTACCTTTAAGTCAACAGGCTAAGAAAGGAGTTACAGTGTTGGCTGGGGTGATTTACCTGGACTATCAAGATGAAATCATTCTACTATTCCACAGCGGAGGCAAGGAAGAGTATGCATGGAATACAGGAGACCCATTAGGGCGTCTCTTAGTATTACCATGCCTGTGATTAAAGTCAATGGGAAACTACAACAGCCCAATTCAGGCAGGACTACAGATGGCCCAGACTCTTCAGGAATGAAGACTTGGGTCACTCCACCAGGAAAAAAACCATGACCTATTGACGTGCTTGCTGAAGGCAAAGAGAATACAGAATGGGTAGTAGAAGAAGGTAGTCATCAACACCAGCTACGACTACGTGACCAGTTGCAGAAATGAGGACTGTAATTGTCATGAATATTTCCTCTTAATTTTGTTAAAACGATGTTTATGCATGTACACACTTGTACTAAAAAAAGTCTTCATTTTCTTTTTCCTTTATTATGTGACATAAGATGTATTGACTTCCTATCAGCATTTAAGTATTGTTAACTTTAGGTAATAGTATCTGGGTTAAGGATTGGTGCATTTCTGGTTTTATGAAGGGTAGTTCTACGAAGGATAGTTGTATTATCTTAAGCATAATTATGACCTATTAATATCTTTATTGAAAGAGTATGTATGATCTCAGGAGATGTGTGTGGGTACAAGTTGACAAAGGGTGGACTTGTGATGGTTAATACTGAGTGTCAACTTGATTGGATTGAAGGATGCAAAGTATTGATCCTGGGTGTCTGTGAGGGTGTTGTCAAAGGAGATTAACATTTGAGTCAGTGAACTGGGAAAGGCAGACCCACTCTTAACCTGGGCAGGCACCATCTAATCAGCTTCCAGAGAATATAAAGCAGGCAGAAAAATGTGAAACGGCTAGATGGCCCAGCCTCCCAGCCTTTCTTCTGTGCTGGATGCTTCCTGACCTCGAACATCGGACTTCAGGTTCTTCAGTTTTGGAGCTCAGACTGGCTTTCCTTGTTCCTCAGCCTGCAAACGGCCTATTGTGGTACCCTGTGATTGTGTGAGTTAATACTTAATAAACTCCCTTTTATGTGTATCCAATTAGTTCTGTCCCTCTAGAGAACCCTGAGTAACACAGGATGTTACAGATAAATTTACTATGAACATTTATGTACAAATCTTTATATTGACAGATACTTTAATTTTCTTGGGGGAAATACTTGGAAGTAGGTTGCGTGGATTATATGTATGTGTATATTTTGCTTTTTAAGAAACTATCAAATGGTTTTCCAAAGTAGTTGAATCATTTTACATTTCTATCATCAGTGTATGAGAGTTTTAGTTGTTCAAATTCTTGCTAAAACCAGATGTGGTGTATTTTTTTTAAAATTAGCCATTCTAATAGGTCTATAATGCTATCTCATTGTGAGTTTAACTTAATGGTGTTGAGAATCTTTTCGGGTTTATTTGCCATCTATATGTTTTCTTTGATGAAGTGTCTGTTCGCATCTTTTGTCCATTGTTTTCTTATTATTGAATTTTAAGAATTTTAAATATATAAATATATTTTGGATATAAGTCTTAAATCAGATATGTGGTTTGCAAATATTTTCTCCCAAGTATCTGGTTTGTCTTTTCATTTTGCTAGCAGTGTGTTTCAAAAAATAGAAGTTTTAAAATCATGATAATGTCCAATTTATCTATATTTTATTTTACAGATTATGATTTTGGTATCATATCTAAGGAGTCTTTACCTAATCAAAGTTGCAGAAGTTTTCTCCTAAAAGTTTTATAGGTTTAAGTTTTACATTTAGGTCTATGATTCATGTTGAGTTAATTTTATGGTGCAAGATATAGATCAAAGTTTATTTTTTTTTCTTGCATATATATATATATATATCCAATTATTCCAGCACCATTTGTTGAAAAGACTAATCTTTCTCTACTGAATTGCCTTTGAAACTTTGTCAAAATCATTTGTCTGTATATGTGTGGGTCTATTTCTGGACTCTCTTCTGTTCCATTCGTCTATTTGTCTATCTTTACACCAGTACCAAACTGTCTTGATTATTGTAGCTTCATAATAAGTGTTAGTTCTCTAAATTTGTTCATCTTTTTTTTCAGAGTTGTTTTGGCTATTCTGGGTCCTTTGAATTTTTATATCAATTTTAGAATCAGTTAATTTCTACAAAAAAACCCTGCTAGAATTTTAATTGGGATTGGTTTAAATGTATGGATTGGTTTGGGAATAGTGGCTTTCTTAGCATTACTGAGTCTTTTGACTAATGAACACAATATAGGTAGAACACCACTAATCTGAAAATCTGAAATTTGAAATGCTCTAAAATCTGAAACTTTTTGGGTAATGACATGATGCCACAAGTGGAAAATTACACATCTGACACCTTTGCTTTCTTATGGTTCAATATACACAAACTTTGTTTTCTGAACAAAAGTATAAAAAATTTTGTATAAAATTACCTTTAGGCTGTGTACATAAGGTGTATATAAAACAAATGCATTTTGTGTTTAGACTTGGGTCCCATTCCCAAGATATCTCATTATGCATATGCAAATATTCCAAATCCAAAAAAATTTACAATCCAAAACACTTCTGGTCCCAAGTATTTTGGATGAGGAATACACAACCTGCATATCTCAGCATTTATTTCGGTGATCTTTAATTACTTTCAGCAATGTTTTACAGTTATTCAGTGCACAGGTCTTTTACATCTTTTGACACTTTTATTTTTAATTATTTCATAATTTTGAGGCCATTTTTAAAGGCATTGCTTTCAAAATATTAACTTCTGATGGTTCATTGCTAATATATAAAATAAAGTCGATTTTTATGTATTGATCTTTTATCCTGCAACATTGCCTCAACTCATTTAATAATTCTAGTAGCTTATTTCAAAAATATAGATTCCAGTGGATTTTCTACATGAATAATTATGTCATTTGTGAATACAGAGTTTTGTTTATTTCTTTTCAATCTGGATACCTTTTATTTCTTTTTCTTGCTTTATTGCATTGACAAGAAATTCCAATATAATGTGAAAGAGAAGTGGTGAGAGTGGATATCTTGCTTTGTTTCTGATCTTAGCTATTCCTTATTTTTTTTAAGCTATATTTTCATAGAAGCCCTTCATCAAGTTGAGAAAGTTCCTTTTTTAAGGCAGTAAAATTCCTTTTTTAAAGCAAATAAAGAATGTATATTGATATTTGTCAAATACTTTCTTCTACATCTATTGAGATGATCATATAGTTTATACATTTCTTTTGTTTCTTTATTATTATGGAGTACATTCATTGATTTTCTATTGTTAAACCAACCTTGCACACTTGGTCATGATGTATTATCCTTTAACCTGGTTGGATTTAATTTGCTCAAATTTCAGTAACAACTTTTTCATCAGTGATCATGAGGGATGTTGGCCTGCAGTTTTCTTTTCTTGTAATATCTCTATCTGTTTTGGACATTTAATTCTGGGCTCATAGAATGAGTTGAAGAATGTCCTCTCCTTTTCAATTTTGTGCAATAATTTGTGTAGAATGGACACTATTTCTTCCTTGAATCTTTGGTAGAATTATCAAGTGAAGCCATCTGGACCTCAGCATTTCTTTGTGGGAAATTGTATAATTATTGATTTATTTCTTTAGTAGTGGAGGGCCATTTATATTACCTAATTTTTTTCTTGAGTTAGCTTTGGTAGTTTGTATCTTTCAAAGAATTTGTCCAATGTATCTAAGTTGTAGAGTTTATTCAAATAAGGTTGTATATAATATTCCCTTAGTGTCATTTTGATATTTGTAAAATTTGCCCTGGTTTCATTTCTCTCATGCCTACTACTGACAATTTGTATCTTCCTTCTTTTTCTCTGACCAGTCTGGCTAGGGGGTTATTAATTTCATCAATTTTCTCAAGACTGATATATTATTTTGCTTTTGTATGTCTCAAAAGTCTTTATTTTGCTTTCATTTTTGAAATACTTTTTTTCCAATGGGTATAGATTCTAGAATAGATTTTCCCTCCCTATACTTTAAAGATATTGCCCTACTGTTTTTTACTTTTGCATTGTTCATAACAGAAATTTACTGTTACCCTTATTTCTTTTTCTGTATACATACCTGTTCCTTCTACTGCTTATAAGATTTCCTATTTATCACCCATTTTGATACATTTTATTATTCTGTGCCTTAGTATTCTTTCCTTTATGTTTCTTTTGCTTAGGGTTTGCTATGCTTCTTATATATGTGGGTTCGTCATTTTTATCAAGTTTGGAAAATTTTCATCCATAATATCTTCAAATATTTCCCCTCCATTATGACTTCAATTACTCATGTATTAGGCTGTTTGAGTTGTCCCACACCTAACACTCTGTCCAATTTTTAACAGTTACGTCTTCTCTCTATGTTTCATTTTGGGTTGCTTCTATTTCCATGCCTTCAATTCACTAATATTTTCTTCCTCAATGTCTAATCTGCTGCTAATTCTAGAAAGTATATTTTTCATCTTACACATTTTAGTTTTAATCATTAAAAGTTTGATTTGGATCTTTTTATGCTTTTCATGTTTTTGCTTAACTTTTTGAACATATGGAATACAATTATAATAACCATTTTAATATCCTTCTCTGCTAACTCTAATATCTGTGGTTAGTTCTTAATCAGATTCAATTGATTGATTTATCTCCTCATTATGTATCATATTTTCCTCTTTCTTTTGTGTGTCTGGAAATTTTTTATTGGATGCCAGACATTGTAAATTATACCTTGTGGGATGCTGTACATTTTTGTGTTCCTATAAATATTCTTGAGCTTTATTATAGGACACAGTTAAGTTACTTGGAAACAGTTTGATCTTTTCTACCCTTGTTTTTAGGAATTGCTACATAGACCAGAGTAGTTTTAGTCATGGGCTAATTATTCATTACTACTGAAGCAAGTCCCTTCTGAATACCATACTCAATGCCACGTAAGTCTTGAAGTTTTCCAGTCTTCCTGGTGGATAGCAGGCACTATTCCCCCCAGTGAGTGCTCACTAGGTACCATTTTGGGTGATCCTTTCTCTGGTCGTAGGTAGTATCTTTACATGAATGCATTTACCCATACTCAGAATGAGGGACATTTTGTAGAAATCTGAAGTTCTCTCTCCGCATAGCTCTTTCCTTTCTGGTACTCTGTTGTGTGAACTCAAGCTGTTTTGGTCTCCTCAGACCCTCCATTTCATTTCCTCAGCTCATAGAGTCTTCTACACTCCACCTGGCTTCCCCTCCCTGTTCTGTGGCCTGGAAACTCCCTTAAGGTAGTAAGGTAGAGGAATCATAGAGTCCACATCCTTTGTTTCACATATCTGAGGGCTCAGTATCCTGCATTGCCTGGTGACTCAGTGTCTTAAAAACTATTGTTCATATATTTTGTTTATTTTTTTGTTGTTTCAGGTGGAAGAGTAAACTGTTCCTGTTTCTCCATCTTGACAGGAAGCAGAAGTTCTCCTTAGCTGATTTTTCTTCTTGCCTTATACTGGGTTCTTTAACACCAGAACAAAAATAAATAAATAAAAGAATCTTCCAGAAATTCACAAAGAGACTTCAGGTATGCAGCATAGGTGTCTGACAACTACGTAGAGCAGTGGGCCAGTCTTAATTTGTTTCATTAATCTGGTAAAAAAAAAAGAAAGATTTGCATGAAGTTCACAATTCAGATTGCCATGTTAGCCATTAAGTCAGAAGACTTGAGAGCTGAGCCTTGGAGAAACAAAATCCTTGACAGTTGTTGATGTTTTTGTAATAGGAGACTTCTATTATTTTAGCAAACAGAAAGACTGCATAAAAATGTCAGAAAGAAACTACTTTTGGAGAAAAAAATAGGAACTGACTCACTAAAGGGACCTATTGGGGATAATTACCCAGAGCCTGTGGTAGATCAGGATGGCTGATTAAAAGTTATTGTTTTTGCAAATTCTGCAAAAAACAAAAAAACAAAGATTTTTTTTCTTGGCCTTAGCAATAGTGGAAAAATTTCTTCCACAACTGTAATCTCATGTAAACTGCCAAAGTGGATTTTATTCTCTGAGTTTCTCAAGCCTCCTTTTCTCTAATACAGAGTAATATTGGCTAATGATAAAACACTACAAACTATAATTTGAAATAGTGTTTCAATTTTCAATTTGCAGTCTGGGAATAGATCACAGGAATTTTAGTTTGTTGGTTTCCTGCTGCCTTAGGTCAGGAAAGCCTGAACTTTCTCATCCAACACCTGTTCAAGTCGGAGGATGCTGATTAATTCAGGATGGAAAGGTATCAATTTCACAGCCCAGACCTCTACATTCTTGAAATGCTCTTCTCATGGGAGACATTAAATAAGCTTTGAATTAACTGTAAGTAAATAAATATTCAATTATTTGAATAGCACTATATTCTGTTTCATTAAAAATATTTCTTACTTGATTTCTCTCACCAATAAAAGTATTCAAAAATGTTTAATTCAATCGTCATCACATCAAGAATTACTATATTATCTCCAAATTATATAAGTGATTTTCTGGTCATGCACATACTAGTTGTTCTTACTCTATATAAACATACTTTTTTGTTAAAATATAATCATTTAGCTTAAAATTAAGATATCCTTGTTACAGGAGAATTTCAAATATATTTAACAACAACAATAAAAAGCTTAAATATAAATAGCAAATGTGAGTAAGCATGGGATAATTGAATGGCTTTTTATATTTTTGGAAGTCAATTCCATCTTCATAGACTAATTCTTCCAGGTTTTAATTCACATTAAGTTCTAATGGCTGACACCATTTTTCCTCCTCTGTATCTTCTTCAGAATATGGACATCTTGGGTTGTTGTGAGAATGGAGTTACCAAAGTTATAATCAGATAAACACTAAGAAAAGTGTTATGGCAAAGTGTAGTCAAGTGCGTTTCCTGTCAGGTGGTCAACACCTTAAGTGCTTGAGGTTGATGAGAATTGTTTTCATCTCTGTTGATAGGAAGAACCAATGATGTGATCCCTGGATACTGGCAATTGTTGCCCAAGAAACCCTTTCCCCTTGCCTTGGGACTGCTGGGCACCCAAATAATTTGATAGCTCTTGTTACACAGCTCTTCTTGGACTAAAAGGCCCTCAGCATTCCTGGCAATTTCTACAGTCTTGAAGCTTTATCTGGTAATTCCCTGACTTATGTAGTACCACCTCACTCCTAGAGTGTCTTTAGAGGTGTTTGCTTTCTTCTTAAAGCTATTATCCTCTTGTTCTTCGAGGGCTCATTCTTGGGGGACTTGGAGGCCTTATTAAGCCCTAAGACTCAATCATTAGCAACCAAAAAATTAACTTCTGCTCTCCCAAGGTCAGGGACAGCATAATCTTAAAATACAGTGATTAGGGAAAATATTTGCAAAACGTATTTTTAGGAATGTACAGGAAGGGAAGGCAAATATAGAGGAGGAAGATGAGTTAAGAAAGCAGAGCAGAAAATACACAGCTGCCACAAAAATTTAGAATTGCAGAACCAGCTAAAGGTAGGTGTTTGTTCTGCTTACTAATAAAGCATACACCAAATACAATTATTTGGAAGCCTATAATTTTTTAGGGTAAAATTTTTTAGGTGTTCTTCTAGTCTTACCCCATTATTTTAAAGATGTAAAAACTGGATCCCAAAGAGGAGAAGTGACTGGGTTAAGCTCACACAGAAACTAGAATCCTACATCCTTTGTATTGTATCAAATGCTTTTATGATTACCATATGCTGCCTTTTTAAGGCCTGTGATCTCCAGAGAGAGATTTCAGCTTTTTGATATGCCAAAGTGAGGAATTCTTAGTTGGCCTTTTTTTTCTTCTTGAGTTTGTGCTTGCTTAACCTAATGAGTAGGTAATAACCTTGTGTTTCCGAATTTCTTAAATCAGACTTTTTGGGGGATGAAACTTTGTTAATGATTCTGTTAAGAAATAATGTCTTTTACACTTTTTCAGCTGAAAGGCAAGGGGATGCAGGATGGAGGTTAGAAATACACAGCTGCCATGGTCTAATTCTTGTATAGATATTATTGAGTGATTAAATGATTGAGAAAATTGCGTACTGCTTCTCTTTACTTTTCTGTATTTAGCAGGAACATGACCTTTTCTTTTTGATCCATAATGAGGGAGATGAAGAGAATATGAGAGGATATATGAGAAAATGAAAGGAAAGTGCGCCAAGAATCCACATAATTAAATACCCAAACACTTAGTTTATCATTCAAGATCCTTCATGATCTTGCTAATCTATTTTCCCAACTATATCCCATATTATCTCCCTTTGCATACAGTTTAATCCATACACTAAATAACTTGCTATTTTTTAAATGCTTTGTTTTTCTACCTCCACATCTATTTTCATACTGCTTTCTCTACCTGACATTCTCTGTCCCCAAACTGTTGCTATTTAAATTTGACTTAGCTTGGGTTACCTGAGATGTAGACACTGAGACAAGCTTTTAAGGTTGAGTAATTTATTAGAGAGTAAAGGTAGGAGAATGATTAAGTGAAAGAATGAAAGAAAAGTTATTTTGGAAGAGCATGTTATCAAGACAGCTTTCAGTTCCAGGAAGCACTGAAGCAAAATCCCACAGGGAAAGCTCCTGAAGCCCAGACAAGCTATTCTGCCTTAAAGTTATCCTACCCAAGGGGTAGGGGAGCTAAGTATTTATACACCAACACTCTTCAGATATTGCTTGAGAGCTGCTCCTAGAGACATGAATTCCAGAAGCTTCCAACCTGTTGAACAGGTGGCAGAGTGAGTTTCATTAGTGAGAGGACACCCTTAACAAAGAACTACTGGTGCTAGGAGTTGGAAGTTGGGCCAAAGGCAAACAGATGCTAACAGGGAGGTAATATGAGAGGCACTGACAGCATCTGCTACAAAACTGTCCCCAAAAGAAAAGATGGGATACAGCTGGTTATGCTGCAGTTAAAAAGCAACCAAGTATTAATGGCTTAATACCACAAAAGTTTATTTTTCACATCTTGTTATCAGGAGACTTCTGTGGCTTCTATAACTCAAAGACCCAGGCTGATGGCTGGTGGAATAGCTACCATCTCAAACATGGCGTGATGCTGCATCAGAGGGAAAAATAAGCTCTTGCATTGGCAATGAAATGTCCACCCTCTAGTGACTTGTGCTTACTTCCACTCACAAATGATTGCCCAGAGCTACTTACCTGGCTCCAATCTACCACTGGGTGTGTACGTGCAATCTACTATGTACCTAGAAGATGAGAGAAACAAATTATTAATGATGACCACACCCCAAGACTAACAATAATTGCAGAAGAATCAATGACTTAAACAAAAATGTGGCCATTGAAGGAATAGAAACTATAGTGAGTTTAGTGTAAATTTAAAAGTGATTTATAAGTAACATACAAATTCCAGAAACTATAAGAAAACAGATTGACAAATATAAATAAATAAAGCTTTAAAAAAGTTTAATATAACAAAAATGGCATAAAAAGAGTCAAAAGTGTTTTAAAAATATGTTAATGCAGTAGATTAGATGCTAATTTTCTTAATATACTAATAACTCAATAAGAGAAATTTTGTATCTAGAAGAAAATGAACATGGAAATAGGCAATTCACAGATAATGGCATTCATCTGGCCAATAAAAAATGTGTGACATTCAGAACAAAATAAAAATGAAATACTGGTTTTCAGCCATCACTTGAGCAAAACTGCAAAGATACAATGAGACTCAGGCATTCCCATATACTGTGGATGGGAGGGCAAAGATCTTTAACCTCTAATTTTATTTCTATTTTTAAACATGTATGTTAAAATTTTAAATGCTAATGTCCTCTCGACCCAATAATTTTATGTCTAAGATTTGAATCTGGAGATAAACTTGAACAAATGCATACAGATTTATGTATAAGTATTAATATAGTTTAGATGTGTGTTCTCACCCAAATCTCATATTGAAATGTAATCCCCAGTGTTGGAGGTGGGTCTTAGTGTGAGGTGATTGGATTATGGGGGTGAATTTCTCAGGAATGGTTTAGCATCATCCCCTGCGGCCCTGTCCTTGCATAGTGAGGTGAGTTCTTCTGAGATCTGGTCATTTAAAGTGGGCAGCACCTCCCCGCTTCACTATCTCTTGCTCCTGCTTTTGCTATGTGATGTGTGAGCTACTGCTGTGCCTTCCACCATGATTTGAAGCTACCTGAGGCCTCCCCAGAAGGAGATGCTGCCATGCTTCCAGTACAGCCTGTAGAATTGTGAGCCAATTAAACCTCGTTTCAATGCAAGAATAGACTAATACTAATATGTTCAGTGAAACATTATTTGTCATTATAACGCCCCCATCCACCAATGTCCATAAATAGGAGCTTAGCTGAATGATTTATAGTACATACTTATAACGAAGTATTATACAGCCATTGAAAAGCCTGAAATAGACTTTCGTGGGCTGAAACAAAAAGCCTAGGATAGAATATTGATGAAAAATGAAATAACAGAAAGCAATCTATAGTGTGATTCCACTTGCGTGTGTGTCTTGCAGATGCATAGAAAATTTGTGAGAGAATACAAGACTGTTGAGTGGCAGCCTGTGGGGAGGGCTAATAGGAGTTCAGGGAGATAGAGCAGGGCTGTAGAGGATGTCAATTATTTTTTGGCCATGCTCACTTACCATTCCTTGTCTTTATTAGAAAAACCCTTCTCACTCACATAGCATGCTTTGAAGAAGGTGCTTCATTACTTCAACTCCAGAGATGGAGATGAGACCCAAGCCTGGTAAAAGAGCCTACCCAATTTCACTAGCCACACTGACCCATCAAGGGTGCTATGAGTTGAAAGTTGGTCAAAACTGAGAGAGTTTTGGGACTTGTATGTGAGCCCCTGGGACTATAGAAAACTCTTTTCTTCTGAGTGTGAGTCTGGAGGATGTATGCTTGAACTACTCCAGCCTATGAATATTATGAAAGACGAAACAAAACAATGAGGAAGAAGCATAGCAGATATGTCCACAACAGATCATTGGACATTTCAGTTAAATAAACAACAATAAATAAATAAACAAACAAGCAATTTTTCCCCTTAGGCAACTTTGAATTAGGACCTACCTAGATGAGTTCTTTTCCTTTATTTTAATATTATGTTCAGTTTGAATAAATATAGGTAGTTTTGTAATAAAAAGTATTTTGTAAATAAGAAGATTCTATCCACTTTGTAATCACACTTTTAAAAAGATGCACAATAGAAACCTTGGATATATAAACTGAGATATTTCTCAATGTAATACAAGACAGCCATTAAAAAATAATGAGGTTGATTTATGTGTATTCACATGGAAAGATTCTCTAAAAGACTGAGAAAATATCAGGTTCCAGAAAAATCACTTAGAATACATTTTTCATTTATATAAAAGAAAAAGATGTTTATATGTGTATTACAATCCAAAAAGCTATACAGCAGATTAATCAGTTCCTAAGTATGGGGTTATGGGTGGGGGACTTCACTTCCTATTTTATACACTAATGTATGTAAATATTTTATCCCCATTCTTAGGTGATAAAAACCTCAAGGATGAGTTTCATCTCATCTTTGAATTCTTCAGATCACCTGCTTATATTAGGTAACAAATACATGTTTGTGGAGTAAATGAGTGGAAAAAAGAAAATATAAAGTTAATTAAGAGGAGGATTTTACCTCATAGAATAAGGAAAATCCAGCAGTTTTGTGTGTGTTAAAGGCAAATTTCCAATATTAGCAGATCAATAGGCTTTGAAAAAATAATCAGTTCACAAGACCCACCCCCCAACCACAATTCTAGTTGGTCCTTTGCAGCTAGAGTTACTCAGAGAATAAGTAACATTTTATGGTTTTTTGTTTTTGTTTTTGTTTTTACTGGAGATTTTTTTCATAGAGGTAGTAATAGTTAGGATAAATTAGGGTTATGCTACGGTAACAAGCCCAAAATCTCAGTGGTTTCAAAAGTAAAAGTTTATTTCTTATGTTTGAAACCACTGAGATTTCATGCCACATTTCCAAAGCAAAGTAGCAGTAGTACTGTTCATTGTAGTCACTCAAGAACTCAGTAGATGAAGTCCCTGTCTCAAAATGTACACCCACAATCACATTGGAAAGGAAAAGTCATGGCAAATTCTGCAATGGTTCTTCAAATTGTCATCTGGAGGTGACATACACTCTTAGGTTTCATTGGACTATGCAAGTCACATGAACACGACTCACTTCAAGGAGGTAGGGAAGTGCTATCTTACCACATGCATTTTCTGAGGAATGAGAGATGAGATTTACTTCCATGCAACATTACCCACATTTACATACTTTTCAACATTCCAGTTTGGTGTCCCTTCCTTGAAGTCTATTTAAAAATGCTTGTATCATAACCACTTGCCCACAAATTACTTCCCAGAACACATGATTTTACCTATTAACAGTGTGTTAACAATTTTGTTTAAAATAAAAATTCTCTTGACTTGTTAATTGCCATTTTCAGCAAATACAAAGCAAATAGAAGCTCTGCCATGTTCCCTAGGGTGAGTGGGAGGCTCAATAAATACTAAGGGGTGAGAATATTTGCCTTAATTAAAATGATAAAGTAAATACTTATATTTGAAAATGTTGATCTGAGTAATAAGAGCTCTAATTTTTTTACTCATAATGCATGATATAAAATATATAATTTATTGTGAAATAAACTGCCCTAAATAGGCCAAATATCGTCCCCTTTACTGGCTAATTTGAACTCTAGCATGTATAAACTTCCTGATCATTTTTGGTATTATCCTAACATTCTTTGTTTTATAAAAATATTTTTTGTTTGTTTTGTTTATAGCAGAGATGTTCTTCTATGCATTTTCTGTTCAAGTTTCACTTATTTATAAATATAGCCATTTAAATTTTCATTGCCAAATTCACACGTTTAATAGAAATAAATCTGAAGCAACCTTGATAAACACAAATGAAAGTAAAAAAAACAGAGAGTATTATAGTTTCTAAGAATAAATTTAAGGCTGTGTATATCAATCAGAAATAACAGGCCATATTCAACCACCAAAAAAATGACTAAGACTTTACTTGAATAGTCTGCGAATCCTTTGCAACATTATTGAGTATAATTTTATTTAGCAAAGCAGTGAGGCACTAAGTGCTGTCTAGTGTTTCGAAGCAGAAGAAGCCCCTGTGATGTACCTTATGAGGAAAATGACAAACTTATTTGTGTTAAATAAGCCTCATTCATGTAACATGAATATCAGGCATGCGTTATAGTGCTTTTGGCTCTGAGTTCAATATTAATGAATCAACTACATATATGTTAAATAATTGCAAGAAATATGTTTGTCTGGCATCATGGGAATGAGTAATTAAATTATGTCATTATAAAACAGAATATGATATTTATTAAAAATTTAAATTATCAGTAGTGGAAAAGAAAAATGCGTAAGTTGTCTACTGGAACTATTTAGAACAATATGCATAGGAGGGAAATACAACAAATTATAAAGAGGATTATCTCTGTGTGCTGGGATTAGAGGGATTTTTATTATTTTGTATTATTCTCTTCTTTGTAAATTTACCATTTCAAGTATTTTAGGGCAATAAAATTTATTAGTTTTATAATTAGAAAAATTTATACTTTTTTTGTCTTCATACCAAGATATTATATTGTGGGTCATTGGTTTTATCTGCACTAGGTCAGACGTTTGCTGAATTCAGTTCTGAGCTTTTGAACCAAAAGCAGATCAGAACAAGAAAGAATATAATAAAGGAGAAACAGGAAGAAACTGAAGAGGATTGGAGAAATATGAATCAAGATGATTAGACCTAGCAGAGGGCTGGTTGGATGGCATTTATGTTGACGATGGACTCCTACACAGAGGATGATCATGGTCTAGGACATAATAGTCATTCAATCATCATTTCTTAAATGATTTTTTAAAACAAGTGAATGAATGACCAATTATATATCTTCCCTGAGCCAATAAAATATATTAAAAGTATAGGCCTGGGCACAGTGGCTCATGCCTGTAATCCCAGCACTTTGGGAGGCTGAGGTGGGCGGATCACAAGGTCAGGAGTTCAAGACCAGCCTGGCCAACATGGTGAAACCCTGTCTCTACCAAAAATACAAAAATTAGCTGGGCCTGGTGGCGTGTGCCTGTAATCCCAGCTACTCAGGAGGCTGAGGCAGGAGAATCACTTGAACCAGGGAGTCGGAGGCTGCAGTAAGCCAAGATCGCACCACTGCAATCCAGCCTGGTGACAGAGTGAGACTCCATCTCAAAAAAACAAAAAACAAACAACAAAAACAACAACAAAAAAACCCCCAAAACCAAAAAAACCCTGAAAATTAGCTGGACAATTGCTTGAATCCAGGAGGTAGAGGTTGCAGTGAGCTGAGATGGCACCATTGCACTCCAGCCTGAGTGACAGAGCGAGACTCCATGTCAAAAAAAAAATGTATAGAAAGAGTTTTATATTTGATAAAAATTTACATAAGTTCATTTAAAATATGGATGGTATTGTATTGGCTTTTTCCAGAAGGAGTTGGGGGAAAAATTCGAAAGTGAAAGGGTAAATCAGGGTGCTAACTATGATATAACAAGGCATCTTACAGACCTAAATCGGGAGGTTCCCTAAGGAATGGCCACAAAGACCCAACTCCAAGCAATAAGCTTTCTAAGCCTGGCAAACACGACATATAACAATAAGTGACTGGTTTCTGAATTCTGGGGTATTCGTATTTTAGAGAAAATTGTTTCACAAAGGTAACATGAACTATGCAAAGTACTTTATCTAGTCTAGGGAAAGTCTGAGGTTAAATGATTATTTATAAATTATTAACACACTTCTGGAGAGAAAGTCTTAGTTAAATTCCTTTTAACTACTAATGTCGAATTTAGAAAATACTGATTGTTCAATATAAGGTATCCATAGATAACTATTTTTTTCTAAAAGTATGTCAGCAAAATTTGCATCTTCAAGGAGCACACTATCTACTACACACACACACACACAACACTCACACACATGTACAGTCAAGCCTTATTTGTGGATTGCATATTTGTGAAATTGCCTACTCACTAAAATTTACCTGTAACTCCGAAATCAGTAATTGTTGCACTTTCACTGCCATTTGAGGACATGCAGTTTCTTGCACCCAACCTCATCCCAGCTGAGGTTGGACAGGAACAAACCCTGCCTGCTTGTTCAGTTCTCATTCCCTAAACAAGCATTCTTTTTATTGTCTATTTAGTGCCACATCTTTTTATTTTTGCATTTTTGTGCTTTTGGTGATTTCTCTGTTTTAAATGGCCCCAAATATAGTGCTGAGGCACTGAAGTGCTATCTAGTGTTTCCAAGCAGAAGAAGCACGTAATGTACCTTATGAAGAAAATGACATAATTTCATGTGTTAAATAAGCTTTATTTATCTAACATGAATATGAGGCATGAGTTATAGTGCTGTTGGCTGTGAGTTCAATGCTAATGAATCAACTGTGTGTATTAAATAAGGTTTATTTAAATAGAAACACGCATAAAACGAGGTTATATGTTGATTACTTAATGAAAATGTTGTGACCAAAGGTTCACAGGAACCTAACTCTGTATTTCCCACAGGGAAATTAGTGAATGGTTTAGTATTCACTAACTCAGTGTTTATGGAGACTTTATAGAAAATAACTACCAGAAAAAAATGCATATATAATATATATTATAATTAATATAATAATATATATACACACACAAAGACACATACACACAAACTATGATCTCATTTTAAATATATTCATAAAAATACTTGATATTAAATAGAAGTCTTTACTGATGTATATTTTTACACTATATATGTACCAATGTCAGGCTTATGTTCGTTACTTTTATAAAAGCTGTTAACATTTCCATTGCAGAGGAATTCTCTCTAAACCATAAAACTATATCAAGTTGGCCAGGCGCGGTGGCTCACGCCTGTAATCCCAACACTTTGGGAGGCCAAGGTAGGTTGATCAGGAGATCAAGACCATTCTGGCTAACATGGTGAAACCCCATCTCCACTAAAAATACAAAAAATTAGCCAGGTGTGGTGGCAGGCACCTGTAGTCCCAGCTACTTGGGAGGCTGAGGCAGGAGAATGGCGTGAATCCAGGAGGCGGAGCTTGCAGTGAGCCGAGATCACGCCACTGCACTCCAGCCTGGGCAACAGAGTGAGACTCTGTCTCAAAAAAAAAAAAAAAAAAAAACAAAAAAAAAACTATATCAAGTTGTTGTTTTAGAGTCTTAATTGAAATCTTGTTTTTTTGTTTTTTGTTTGTTTGTTTTTGTTTGTTTTTTAAATAGAGTCTCCCTCTCTTTCCCAGGCCAGAGTGCAATGGTGCAATCTTGGTTCACTACAACTTCTGCCTCCTAGGTTAAGTGATTCTCCTGCCTCAGCCTCCAGAGTAGCTGGGATTACAGGCACATGCCACCGGGCTCGGCTAATTTTTGTATTTTTAGTAGAGATGGGTTTCACCATGTTGGCCAGGCTGGTCTGAAACTCCTGACCTCAAGGGATCTGCCCGCCTTGGCCTCCCAAAGTGCTAGGATTACAGAAATATTCTTTTATTATACATTTTTCTAATATATATATCATGACCACTACCAAAATACACGTGAAATTCAAAGGTGGACAATTTTTTTTAAGCAAGGACATCTGAATAGGTAGATACATGTTGTTATGATGTAGGTGAATTTTCACACAGAAAATACAAGTATGCAGAAGTCAAATGCATTTTTAGTAAACAACTGTAATTTCCATCCTTACCTACAAACTGCTTGTTGGGCAACAGCTTAATATTGCTATTATTAAGTACACTCAGTCACTTCAGGATATAAACTTGGTAGATTTAGAATTTAAGCTCTGTCAACTTAAGGAAAACGTTTTTTTTTATCCTTCTTTTGCTCTTTAGGATTATATCTAAGTTCTGTGAGGACATGGCATCAGTCTGAAGGCGGCTTTTTGTTCTCTGTAATATTGTCACCCCCAAGTCATTAATCAGATCACTACTTCTCCATATTTTTGTGCTGGTGTTCACTACTGACATTTGTGGTCCAAGCACGATCTCTGGCTGCATCCTTATCCTGTGCATCCTTATCTTCTAAATCCTAAAGTCCTTTTGGTTTTGTTTTGCCGTTTCAGCTCTTGGGATACAGAAAGTCTTGGCTACTTTCTTTTGCTCCAGGCTCAACTATATGGACTTCATCAAGCTGCTATGCAAACACATTTGCAGATCAGTTCTTGTTATTCCATAAGGCCCAAGTGTCCCTGAATTCTGCTCTAGTTATCCAGACACTAGCCTGCCATGAAGTCTATAAGAAATAGAGTGGCATAAATAAGAAAGAATAATAATACCAAGTGTCAGTAAGGATGTGAAATAACTAGAATTCTCATACTTTCCTGCTGGGAATGCAAAATGGCTCAGTCCCATTGGAAACATTTTGGCAGTTTCTTATTAAAATAACTATACATTTATTATACAATTCACCACTTGCATATCTAAGTATTATTCCAAGAGAAATAAAAAGTTATCTAACAAGGCCACAGACCCCGCCCAACAGCCAGCACCCCGACACAGGCCCGGCAGCCGAGCTTCGCAGTGGCACCATGCAGGTCACCCTGAAGACCCTCCAGCTGCACACCTTCAAGATAGACATTGACCCCGAAGAGACAGTGAAAGCACTGAAAGAGAAGACAGAATCTGAAAAGGGAAAAGATGCCTCTCTGGTAGCAGGTCAAAAATTAACTTATGCAAGCAAAATCCTCAATGATGATACTGCTCTCAAAGAATATAAAATTGATGAGAAAAACTTTGTGGTGGTTATGGTGACCAAACCCAAAGCAGTGTCCACACCAGCACCAGCTACAACTCAGCAGTCAGCTCCTGCCAGTGTGTGCGTAATTGGTGGGTTCTTGGCCTCACTGACTTCAAGAATGAAGCCGTGGACCCTCGCGGTGAGTGTTACAGTTCTAAAGGCGGCATGTCCGGAGTTTGTTCCTTCTGATGTTCGGATGTGTTCGGAGTTTCTTCCTTCTGGTGGGTTCGTGGTCTGGCTGGCTCAGGAGTGAAGCTGCAGACCTTCAGGGTGAGTGTTACAGCTCTTAAGGCGGCACATCTGGAGTTGTTCGTTCCTCCGGGTGGGCTCGTGGTCTCGCTGGCTTCAGGAGTGAAGCTGCAGACCTTCGCGGTGAGTTAACGTTACAGCTCGTAAAAGCAGTGTGGACCCAAAGAGTGAGCAGTAGCAAGATTTATTGCAAAGAGCGAAAGAACAAAGCTACCACAGTGTGGAAGGGGACCCCAGCGGGTTGCCACTGCTGGCTCGGGGAGCCTGCTTTTAGTCTCTTATCTGGCCCCATCCACGTCCTGCTGATTGGTAGAGCTGAGTGGTCTGTTTTGACAGGGTACTGACTGGTGCGTTTACAATCCCTGAGCTAGACATAAAGGTTCTCCACGTCCCCATCAGATCAGTTAGATACAGAGTATCGACACAAAGGTTCTCCAGGCCCCACCAGAGCAGCTAGATACAGAGTGTCGATTGGTGCATCCACAAACCTCAAGCTAGACACAGGGTGCTGATTGGTGTGTTTACAAACCTTGAGCTAGATATTGGTGTGTTTACAATCCCTGAGCTAGACATAAAGGTTCTCCACATCCCCACCAAACTCAGGAGCCCAGCTGGCTTCACCCAGTGGATCCTGCACCGGGGCTGCAGGCGGAGCTGCCTGCCAGTCCCACGCTGTGCGCTCGCACTCCTCAGCCCTTGGGTGGTCGATGGGACTGGGCGCCCTGGAGCAGGGGCTGGCGCTCGTCGGGGAGGCTCAGGCCACACAGGAGCCCACGGAGGCGGGGGAAGGCTCAGGCATGGCGGGCTGCAGTCCCGAGGCCTGCCCCGAGGGAAGGCAGCTAACGCCTGGCGAGAAATCGAGCGCAGCACCAGTGGACTGGCACTGCTGGGGGACCAAGTACACCCTCCGCAGCTGCTGGGCCGGGTGCTAAGCCCCTCATTGCCTGGGGCCAGCAGGGCCGGCCAGCTGCTCCGAGTGCAGGGCCCGTCAAGCCCACGCCCACCCGGAACTCCAGCTGGCCCGCAAGCGCTGCATGCAGCCCCGGTTCCCGCTGGCGCCTCTCCCTCCACACCTCCCTGCAAGCTGAGGGAGCCGGCTCCCGCCTTAGCCAGCCCAGAAAGCGGCTCCCACAGTGCAGCGGTGGTCTGAAGGGCTCCTCAAGTGCCACCAAAGTGGGAGCCCAGGCAGAGGAGGCACCGAGAGCAAGCGAGGGCTGTGAGGACTGACAGCATGCTGTCACCTCTCACCAGCACTACAGCAGTTACTTCCTCCACAGCAACAACTGTGGCTCAGGCTCCAACCCCTGTCCCTGCTTTGGCTCCCACTTTCACACCTGCATTCATCACTCCAGTATCAGTGACAGTGTCTTCTGAACCTGCACCTGCTAGTGCAACTAAACAAGAGAAACCTGCAGAAAAGCCAGCAGAGACACCAGTGGCTACTAGCCCGGCGTCAACTGATAGTACATTGGGAGATTCTTCTTGGTCAAACGTTTTTGAAGATGCAACGAGTGCACTTGTGACGGGTCAGTCTTACGAGAATATGGTAACTGAGATCATGTCAATGGACTATGAACAAGAGCAAGTAATTGCAGCCCCAAGAGCCAGTTTCAACAACCCTGACGGGGCAGTGGAATATCTTTTAATGGGAATCCCTGGAGATAAAGTCAGGTTGTGATTGACCCCCACCAAGCAGCTAGTACTGGGGCTCCTCAGTCTTCAACAGTGGCTGCAGCTGCAGCAACTACGACAGCAACGACTACAAGTTCTGGAACATCCCCTTGAATTTTTATGGAATCAGCCTCAGTTTCAACAGATGAGACAAATTATTCAACAGAATCCTTCCCTTCTTCCAGCGTTACTACAGTAGATATATTGAGAGAATCCTCAATTACTTCAGCAAATTAGCCAACACCACGAGCATTTCATTCAGATGTTAAATGAACCAGTTCGAGAAGCTGGTGGTCAAAGAGGAGGAGATGGAGGTGGCAGTGGAGGAATTGCAGAAGCTGGAAATGGTCCTATGAACTACATTCAAGTAATGCCTCAGGACAAAGAAGCTATAGAAAGGTTAAAGGCATTAGGATTTCCTGAAGAACTTGTGATACAAGCATATTTTGCCTGTGAGAAGAATAAGAATTTGGGTGCCGATTTTCTTCTACAGCAGATCTTTGATGAAGACAGAAAGGGAGTTTTTTATATCTCACACTTCGCACTAGTGCATTACACCAACTTGTTCACTGGATTGTCTGGGATGACTTGGGCTCATATCCACAATACGTGGTATAAGGTAGTAGACTGTTGCGGGTGGGGAGGGAGGGATCTAGGATATAGGACAGGGATAAATACAGTGCATATCTGCTTCAATTAGCAGATGCTGCAACTTCACACAGCATGTAAAATATTATATACAACCAAAAATCAGCTTTTGCAGGTCTTTATTTCTTCTGTAAAACAGTAGATAACTTTTCCTTGGTTTCACTCTTTTTATTATGTACTAGATCCAGAAACTTAATGTATTGCCCTGCTTTATATTTCTTTGACTTAACATTGGTTTCAGAAAAAATCTTAGCTACCTAGAATTTACAGTCTCTGTTTCATGGCAACACTGGATAATGACTGTGAAATTTAAAAGAATTTTGTAGTGACTGTAAATAGAAATGCCAAATTATTGATAGTTAATTGTTGCTGCTTCAAAAATAAGTATAAAATTAATGTGTAAGGAAGCCCATTCTTTCATATTAAATACTTGGGGTGGGATGGGAGAAAGGGAACCTTTTCTGAAAATGAAAATAATTACTGCTATTTTAAAATTTCTTGATCATTGAATGTGAGACCCTTCTAACATGATGTGAGAAGCTGTACAAGTATAGGCAGAGTTATTTTCCTGTTTACATTTTGTTTTGTTTTGGGGAAAAATTAGTAGGTGTCTAATTACTGTTTACTTCATTGTTACATTGCAGTAAAAGTTATAAAACAAAACAGACAAACAAAAGTTATCTAACAAAGACTTGTTTACAACTGTTCAGGAAACTTTATTCATAATTACCCCCAAATTGAAATAACCTAAATATCAACTGATAAATGGATAAAGAAACCATGCTATAGCTATATAATGTAATACTACTCAGCAATAAAAAAGAATGAAATGCTGATACAAGCAATAGTATACATGAACCTCAGAAACATTAGACTGTGCAAAAGTAGTCAGATCAAAAAAAGTACATACCAAATAATTCCATTTATATAAAACTAGAAAAAACAAGTCTAATTTAAATGGACAGAAAGCAAGCCGTTGACTCTCTGGGGCTGGAGATGTTGATGGGGTTGCCTGGGAAAAATGTAGGGAAGCTTTCTGGGGTGATGAAAATGTTCTATATCTTCATTTGATAATGGTTGCATGAGTTAATAAATTAGCCAAAAATCATCAAAATGTACACTTCAAATGGGTACATTTGGTGTTATGTTAATTATATATCAATATAGTTGATTTTAAAATAATCTAGAAGCTCAATTTACTTCTTTATTCTCTTTGGACTCTTTTGGTCCTCCCATGGGAAAAAAAAATGCATGAATGCCTTTGACTTTTGTGATTAGGAGTAAAGTTGCAGAATCTACACAAGAAAACCTAAGTTAATATCTCCAAATTTCATATGCTTTATTCTGATGACAGTGAGAGGTGATATAAGGAGAGACCATTTTGCAAGTATGAGATATAATGTAATAGGTCCAAATGGAGACACTCATTAATCCTCCCAATATGCCAAGCAGTGTTAAGTGTTGAGAGTCCATCCAAGAGTAAGACATTTGACTGAATGCATCTGAGTATAGGAACCTTGCCTGTCTGTTCTATGTTGCATTCCCAGTACCTAGCCCTGTATGCCTGCTACATGCTTATTGAATTGTTGAATGAAGACATGCTTACTTTTATCATAGATGTTAAAATCTAGTGCAAGTGGCAGGCATAGACTTATGTAATTTTAATAGACAGATAATTGCTGGGTGATGACACATTCAGTGCTATGAGAATAGAGAGGAGGAACAATTAGCCCAAACTGAAGTTTCTGGAAAGTCCTTATGAAGGAGATGTATCCATGCTGAGAAAAGTGAATTTGAGCAAAACAAGAGAAAAGGTGTAATATGTCAGACAGAAAAATATAGTCTATATAGGGGCATGGAGATTTGCTAATTCATCCAAAGAATATTTAGTGAACCACTATCATGTGCTAAGTACTGTTGTAGGAGCAGAAGACTGAAGATGACTAAGAAGATAATCCCTGTCCTCATAAATTGTATATGCTAATGGAGGAGGCAGATAATTTTTTTTTTTGAGAGTGGCCAGATGTTGGCTTTAATAGGAAATGATTTTTTTTATTTTTTCTTTTTTATTTTATTATTATTATACTTTAAGTTTTAGGGTACATGTGCACAATGTGCAGGTTTGTTACATATGTATACATGTGCCATGTTGGTTTGCTGCACCCATTAACTTGTCATTTAGCATTAGGTGTATCTCCTCATGCTACCCCACCCCACATCAGTCCCCGGAGTGTGATGTTCCCCTTCCTGTGTCCATGTGTTCTCATTGTTCAATTCCCACCTATGAGTGAGAACATGCGGTGTTTGGTTTTTTGTCCTTGCAATAGTTTGCTGAGAATGATGATTTCCATTTTCATCCATGTCCCTACAAAGGACATGAACTCATCATTTTTTATGGCTGCATAGTATTCCATGGTGTATACGTGCCACATTTTCTTAATCCAGTCTATCGTTGTTGGACATTTGGGTTGGTTCCAACTCTTTGCTATTGTGAATAGTGCCACAATAAACATACGTGTGCATGTGTCTTTATAGCAGCATGATTTATAGTCCTTTGGGTATATGCCCAGTACTGGGATGGCTGGGTCGAATGGTATTTCTAGTTCTAGATCCCTGAGGAATCGCCACACAGACTTCCACAATGGTTGAACTAGTTTACAGTCCCACCAGCAGTGTAAAAGTGTTCCTATTTCTCCACATCCTCTCCAGCACCTGTTGTTTCCTGACTTTTTAAATGATGGCCATTCTAACTGGTGTGAGATGGTATCTCCTTGTGGTTTTGATTTGCATTTCTCTGATGGCCAGTGATGATGAGCATGTTTTCGTGTGTTTTTTGGCTGCATAAATGTCTTCTTTTGAGAAGTGTCTGTTCATGTCCTTCGCCCACTTTTTGATGGGGTTGTTTGTTTTTTTCTTGTAAATTTGTTTGAGTTCATTGTAGATTCTGGATATTAGCCCTTTGTCAGATGAGTAGGTTGTGAAAATTTTCTCCCATTTTGTAGTTTGCCCATTCACTCTGATGGTAGTTTCTTTTGCTGTGCAGAAGCTCTTTAGTTTAATGAGATCCCATTTGTCAATTTTGGCTTTTGTTGCCATTGCTTTTGGTGTTTTAGACATGAAGTCCTTGCCCATGCCTATGTCCTGAATGGTAATGCCTAGGTTTTCTTCTAGGGTTTTTATGGTTTTAGGTCTAACATGTAAGTCTTTAATCCATCTTGAATTAATTTTTGTATAAGGTGTAAGGATGGGATCCAGTTTCAGCTTTCTACATATGGCTAACCAGTTTTCCCAGTACCATTTATTAAATAGGGAATCCTTTCCCCAATGCTTGTTTTTGTCAGGTTTGTCAAAGATCAGATAGTTGTAGATATGGGGCGTTATTTCTGAGGGCTCTGTTCTGTTCCATTGATCTATATCTCTGTTTTGGTACCA
The DNA here is from genome assembly GCF_006542625.1 of Nomascus leucogenys. Classification (NCBI taxonomy): domain Eukaryota; kingdom Metazoa; phylum Chordata; class Mammalia; order Primates; family Hylobatidae; genus Nomascus; species Nomascus leucogenys. The sequence goes on from NC_044388.1 coordinate 23,868,445, forward strand.
GTACCATGCTGTTTTGGTTACTGTAGGCTTGTAGTATAGTTTGAAGTCAGGTAGTGTGATGCCTCCAGCTTTGTTCTTTTGGCTTAGGATTGACTTGGCGATGCAGGCTCTTTTTTGGTTCCATATGAACTTTAAAGTAGTTTTTTCCAATTCTGTGAAGAAAGTCATTGGTAGCTTGATGGGGATGGCATTGAATCTATAAATTACCTTGGGCAGTATGGCCATTTTCATGATATTGATTCTTCTAACCCATGAGCATGGAATGTTCTTCCATTTGTTTGTATCCTCTTTTATTTCATTGAGCAGTGGTTTGTAGTTCTCCTTGAAGAGGTCCTTCACATCCCTTGTAAGTTGGATTCCTAGGTATTTTATTCTCTTTGAACCAATTGTGAATGGGAATTCACTCATGATTTGGCTCTCTGTTTGTCTGTTATTGGTGTATAAGAATGCTTGTGATTTTTGTACATTGATTTTGTATGCTGAGACTTTGCTGAAGTCGCTTATCAACTTAAGGAGATTTGGGGCTGAGACAATGGGGTTTTCCAGATATACAATCATGTCATCTGCAAACAGGGACAATTTGACTTCCTCTTTTCCTAATCGAATACCCTTTATTTCCTTCTCCTGCCTAATTGCCCTGGCCAGAACTTCCAACACTATGTTGAATAGGAGTGGTGAGAGAGGGCATCCCTGTCTTGCGCCAGTTTTCAGAGGGAATGCTTCCAGTTTTTGCCCATTCAGTATGATATTGGCTGTGGGTTTGTCATAGACAGCTCGTATTACTTTGAGATACGTCCCATCAATACCTAATTTATTGAGAGTTTTTAGCATGCAGGGTTGTTGAATTTTGTCAAAGGCCTTTTCTGCATCTATTGAGATAATCATGTGGTTTTTGTCTTTGGTTCTGTTTATATGCTGGATTACATTTATTGATTTGTGTATGTTGAACCAGCCTTGCATCCTAGGGATGAAGCCCACTTGATCATGGTGAATAAGCTTTTTGATGTGCTGCTGCATTCTGTTTGCCAGTATTTTATTGAGGATTTTTGCATCAATGTTCATCAAGGATATTGGTCTAAAATTCTCTTTTTTGGTTGTATCTCTCCCCAGCTTTGGTATCAGGATGATGCTGGCCTCATAAAATGAGTTAGGGAGGATTCCCTCTTTTTCTATTGATTGGAATAGTTTCAGAAGGAATGGTACCAGTTCTTCCTTGTACCTCTGGTAGAATTCGGCTGTGAATCCATCTGGTCCTGGACTCTTTTTGGTTGGTAAGCTATTGATTATTGCCACAATTTCAGAGCCTGTTATTGGTCTATTCAGAGATTCAACTTCTTCCTGGTTTAGTCTTGGGAGGGTGTATGTGTCGAGGAATTTATCCACTTCTTCTAGATTTTCTAGTTTATTTGCGTAGAGGTGTTTGTAGTATTCCCTGATGGTAGTTTGTATTTCTGTGGGATTGGTGGTGATATCCCCTTTATCATTTTTTATTGCGTCTATTTGATTCTTCTCTCTTTTCTTCATTAGTCTTGTGAGCAGTCTATCAATTTTGTTGATCTTTTCAAATAACCAGCTCCTGGATTCATTAATTTTTTGAAGGGCTTTTGTGTCTCTATTTCCTTCAGTTCTGCTCTGATTTTAGTTATTTCTTGCCTTCTACTAGCTTTTGAATGTGTTTGCTCTTGCTTTTCTAGTTCTTTTAATTGTGATGTTAGGGTGTCAATTTTGGATCTTTCCTGCTTTCTCTTGTGGGCATTTAGTGCTATAAATTTCCCTCTACACACTGCTTTGAATGTGTCCCAGAGCTTCTGGTATGTTGTGTCTTTGTTCTCGTTGGTTTCAAAGAACATCTTTATTTCTGCCTTCATTTTGTTATGTACCCAGTAGTCATTCAGGAGCAGGTTGTTCAGTTGCTGTGTAGTTGAGCGGTTTTGAGTGAGTTTCTTAATCCTGAGTTCTAGTTTGATTGCACTGTGGTCTGAGAGACAGTTTGTTATAATTTCTGTTCTTTTCCATTTGCTGAAGAGAGCTTTACTTCCAACTATGTGGTCAATTTTGGAATAGGTGTGATGTGGTGCTGAAAAAAATGTATATTCTGTTGATTTGGGGTGGACAGTTCTGTAGATGTCTATTAGGTCCACTTGGTGCAGAGCTAAGTTCAATTCCTGGGTATCCTTGTTAACTTTCTGTCTCGTTGATCTGTCTAATGTTGACAGTGGGGTGTTAAACTCTCCCATTATTATTGTGTGGGAGTCTAAGTCTCTTTGTGGGTCACTCAGGACTTGCTTTATGAATCTGGGTGCTCCTGTATTGGGTGCATATATATTTAGGATAGTTAGCTTTTCTTGTTGAATTGATCCCTTTACCATTATGTAATGGCCTTCTTTGTCTCTTTTGATCTTTGTTGGTTTAAAGTCTATTTTATCAGAGACTAGGATTGCAACTCCTGCCTTTTTTTGTTTTCCATTTGCTTGGTAGATCTTCCTCCATTCTTTTATTTTGAGCCTATGTGTGTCTCTGCATGTGAGATGGGTTTCCTGAATACAGCACACTGATGGGTCTTGACTCTTTATCCAATTTGCCGTCTGTGTCTTTTAATTGGAGCATTTAGCCCATTTACATTTAAAATTAACATTGTTATGTGTGAATTTGATCCTGTCATTATGATGTTAGCTGGTTATTTTGCTCGTTAGTTGATACAGTTTCTTCCTAGCCTCCATGGGGCATTAAGTGGGTATTTTAAAAAATTTGCTTTGACTTCTATCAACATGCAGGGAATATTGTTTTCTAAATTGGCCATGGAATGGAAACCTAGGGAAAGTTGTGCACTTCATCATATTTTATCCTAAATTGTTTGCTATATTATGATTCTTATATAGAAGACTCCTTTCTGCTCTTTTGCCTCATTGTTTAGACTTCTGAATTCAAAACCCAAGAAGTGATTACTTTTTTTCTGTGTTTTATGTTGTCAGATCCCTTCTCTGAAATAATCAGATGAGAACAGCTTAACTGGCTAAGCAGAGAGTAAGCCAAAGACATGGTAAGAGCCCATTCTGGGTGTGTGGGTGGGGATCACATTGGCTAACATTTTAACCTTATTATTCCATCTCTCAATTAAATGTCAACTTTTTATTTAAAAATAAGAGTTATACATAGCCAAATCATGTAATTTCCCTTTCAGTGTCTCATGTTCTCCTATCCACACATTAACAGAAAGGTTAATAAGAATTGAAAAGGAAAATTAAGGAAGTAAGGCAGCAGAATAGACACTAGGGAACATTTAATTATTGGATTTTCTCTGATTCCATTACTGAGATATTCTTTGTGTTCTTGGTACATATTTGCAGTACTAATCTAATCTACCCCTCCCCTGCCCCCCTAGAAGAAGTGATGAAGGAGTACGTAAAGTAAATAAGGACCCATGTTTGGTAAATTTCATTCCTAGTCTTTCCAGGTACTCCTCCCCGCTCCAGAGTCTGAAATCTTAACCCTCAATGCATACACATACACACACGTACACAGATACAGTTACACATAAACACACATGCACATATGCTTGGAAGTCATTTGGATTAAGAGACTACTCTTTTGGAGTACAAAAGCTAGTCTTCATCCAATAATAGTTTGTTGTCAAGAAAGTCTGGATTTGGAGGTTTAAGAGAAGAAGAAAACAAGAAGAAAAAGAGGAAAGAAACAGATTTTGTCAACATGAATCTAATTCTACTTTCCTGTGGTCATTGTTTCACTTCCTCCTTCTATATCTTTAGCACAAGAACTAGATTATGCTACCCTTGGAAAACTTTGGAAACTGAACTGTAAACAGTATAGAGAATTGGTAGAGAGTTAGAAAAATGAAGAAAAATTAAAGGATACCAAACAATTGCAGAATGAGGAAAAATTGTAGAATAATGGAGAATTAGAGAATAATGAAAAATTGTAGAATAATGGAGAATTGGAGAATTATGAAAAGTTGTTTGGTTTTATTTTTTAGAAGATGATCTATTCCTACACAGAAGTGCTGGAATTTGTGGTAGAGTTGGGAAAACACCCCCCAATCCTACAGATCCAGTGTTTAGGTGTAAACACCAACCTGTGAAATTTAAGTTGGTGGCCCTTGGGAGTCATGGAAGAAATTGAGCTTTTAGAGTAAATTAGCAATTACCATGCTACTTATTCAGAACTTAATTCTGAGGTATTGTTTTTATTATTATGTTACAGCATGTTGCTTTATAATGCACTTAAATAATCTGTGCAATCAGTGTTTTATGTCTATATAAGCTCCTTGAGGGCAGTGGTTGTACTATTTATTTCTTAGGATCCTTCTAAAATGTTTCATATGTTTGGCTCACATAAAACACTTGAAGCATGTTAATTAACATTCCTTTAGAGTGAAACTTGTGAGCTTTCTTCTCTCCAAGTTATTTCTAATATACTTACTATGTCTTTCTGACTAGTTTGTAAGCTTACTGGAGGCGGGGACCAGGCCTTCCACTTAGTTTCATTTTTTCATGCCTAGCAGAGTGATAGGCACAAATGAGTTCATTAAATACTTGTTGATGGATTGAATGATTGACTAGAAATTTGCTTGAAGTTCTAATTCTGGGAAATTAAAGCTTTAGTTTGTCTGAACAAACAAGCAAATGAACAAAGAAAAATAGAATAGTAAAGTATCTCTAGATGTCCTAATGGTTCTGATAATTTCACTAATACAAGATCTTATATTTATTAGAACTTGTTGGTTTCTGATAACAGAATTTCAATTCAAATTTGCTTTCCTCAAATAAATGAATGAATGAACAAAAGTAACAAAATTAAATTTACCGAGTTACATAACTGACAAGTCCATGAACACAAGACCAGTTTCATTGTCTTCTTTGCTAGTCTCTGCTTTTGTCCTCATTGCCTTTTTAGTAACACAGACTTCTCTCATTTGTGGCTCAAGTTTCCTTTTTACTACTCTAGAAAGTATCAGGGCTGACTTTTGATCACTCTCATGGCTTGACTCAGATCATCTTCATGGGTTTGAATCATTATTCTGGCCAAAGGGTTGTAATACTGGCATTATCCAGGTCTGAGTCACATGTTCATCCCAGAATTAGATGATACATTCAATCAGACTCAGACTGACATTGGGGAAGAGATATTTCCCCATTACAAAATTGAGGTGTTGTTTTCAAAAGAAGGAGAATGGATATTGTATAGGCAAAAGCCACAGCTATCTCTCAGAGATCCTGTTTTTAGTTTTTTCCAAAATGGAGTCAATGGTTAAACCATTGTACTAAAAATATTTTCTTATGTAATAATTCATTTCTTCATTTTATGTTCATCAACTGTCTTTCACAATACAATAGTGATGCAATATAATTACAGATCAACCATCCATCCAACCAACCAACACAAAACCTGGATATTGTAGGTTGCATGTATAATTCTCTTGGACTTTCTGATAAATTGGAAATAGCTTTGGGCCCTTCAATCCTGTCCCTACTCTCTCTATCATCTTAGAAGCCTGGGCTGGAAACAGTTACTAACGTTTGCTTTAATACAGTTTTTTTTAGACCTAACTATGCATCAGAATCACCAGCTGTTATTAGAAAATACTGATATCCAGGCTCCATGCTCAGAGTTTCTTATTTCATTAACCTGTAGAAAGAATCAGGCATTTGAATATTTTTGAAAACACTCTAGTGAGTCTCATAGGCAGACAGGGTTGGGAACCTCTGTAAGACTTGCTCCCTTTGCAGTGACTTTAAGGGGCTCTGTGAATCAGGAAATACAAACAATGAACAAAATTATACCTACCATAGTTCCAGTGTGCAACTATTGACAGCTGCACAATTCCCTCCAGGTGTACATTTCCCCCTGTCCATCACACCTCTGCAAAACCCAGCAAACACAACTGTAATCACAATAGAGAAGTTCACAGAAAGGTTGACACCAAAGATGTGTTTTTCCTTTTGCTCATGTGCTAATTTTCTTTTCATATTTATAAACACTGAGTGGTTTATATTTTTGGCAGGGTTGTACTTCTAAGTTAATATGCATTGTAAGTGCCAGTTAAGCAAAGTTTTCCCAAGAATTTAACATTGTTTGTGGTTTAGAGGTCACTCATAATGGCTTAAAGAGTTTAGCTGGAGTTTTGATCTTGCATTTTTTGCTTTTCCTACAGAATGCTACTATTTTTTCTTAATTAATTAAATATCTTTCTTTAGGAATGTACAGGATGTACCACGAACAATTCTGACATATGATTTAATCTATGTGTGACTACATTTTAAATACATTTGGGAAGGACTGAACAATGAAGTGGAGCCCATCAATATTGGTACTGAAAATGAGACAGTAAGTTGATATAGAGCAAAATCCACAGAAAATTTAGGAAACCACAGAATGCATGTGATAGCTGAACTTAGATATCACATGTTATGTTTAATTATCTCCCAAATCATTAAAATATTGTGGGAATTTAATTATTCTGGAATATAAAAAATACATATTAAATTGTTTTCCTCGCAGTTGTACTTTAAATCATTATTTTAGGTTTGGAAAATCACAGTAACATAAAAATAGAGCAAATAAGACTTGTAGGGAAGTAAAATTGAGGAGTGATTCTGTTTTCACTTCAAAGAGATCATTGCGCTGTCTTATAGATTGTGAGAGGATTACAGGAAATTAAAGTTCTAGAGTAAATAAAACTATATTTGAATTTTTCCAATGTCACAGTTCAAACTCCACAACCTAGCACAGTTGACATTCTAATTGAGTCTATAAATTGAGTCAGCTTTTGGAATTGATGTTATAAACTGAAAGATAACTCATGAATTGCTAATTGTGTTTGATTTGAATTTTATTACTTTTGACCAAAGGCATTACAAGATTTACATGGTAAGAAAGAGACACAGTATGGCTCCAAAATGATTTATGAAAATTAAAATAGAACAAAGATAGAATGAGGTATTGAATGTATGAATTGGTAGTTATAGAGATGATATCTTAAAATAACTTACCAGGCCAATAACAATTGTTTCTTTCCTGATGTAGAGACCATTTCATATTTAGCTAGGTTATATACAATAATCCAGCCATGGAAATTAGCAAAATCTGAAGGTATAATGAGAAAAGGAATAAATATGAACATTAATTAAATCTCAGGCCCCGACTTAAAGGAATAATTCTTCACTTGTTTAAGAAACCAATGTGAGATGAATCATTCCACTAAAAATACACACTGTCTGAGAGTTCCAGTTGCTCCACATACTCACCAGCATTTAGTATTATCAATCTTTATAACTGTAGACATTTTCGTAGAAGTGTAGTGGCATTTCATCATTGTTCTAATTTGCATTTCCCTGATGACTAATGATATTGAGCATTTATTCAGATGCTTTTTTTGCCATATGTTTATCTTCTTTGAAGAAATATCTGTTCAAGTCTTTTGCCTATGTTTTCATTGGGTGTTTGAGTTCTTATCATTGACTAGTAAAAGTTATTTATGTATTCAAATGCAAATTCTTTTTCACATATATATATTGTAAATATTTTCTCCCAGTCTGCTGCTTGTCTTTTGTTTCCTTAGTGCTGTCTTTAGAAGGACAGAAATTTTTAACTTTGATGATGTCCTATATATATATATTTTTTTCTTTTATGGCTTGTGCTTTTTGCATCCCCTCTAAAAAATTTTCGCCTATTCTAAGGTTGAAAAGATTTTCACTTGTAAGCTTTATGGTTAAAACCACTTAAAAAAACTACATGGAAGTTTTTTTTTTATTTAAACCTTAAGTTAAATATGCACTTACCATACAGCATAGGAATTTCCCTGGTAGGACGCCAGGCATACCTCTTGGACCCAAGAGGATGCAAAGGCATAAGAATGATACAGTGGACTTTGGGGACTTGGAGGAAAGAGTGGGTGGGTGGGTGGGGGAGGGGGCAAGGGATAAAATACAACATATACAGTGCAGTGTACACTGCTTGGGTAATGGGTGCACCAGGATCTCACAAATCACCACTAAAGAACTTACTCAGGTAGCCAAATACCACCTGTACCCCAATAACTTACAGAAAAATAAAATTAAAAAAAAAGAAATGAAAACATATATCCATAGAAAGATTTGAACACAAATGTCCAAAACATCTTTCCAAATGAAAACAACCTAAGTGACCATTAACAAGTGAATAGATCAACATATGTGGTACACACACACAATGTGGCATATGCATACACAGCAGTACAAAGGAACAAACTATTGATATATGCAACAAGGTGAATTGACCTCAAAACATGATGCCGAGTGAATGGGGCCAGAGAGAAAAGAATACAAACTGTACAATTCCACTTACATAAAATTCTAGAACAGGAACAGTGACTAATCATAGTAATAGAAAATAGATCAGTTGTTTCCTGTTCAAGAAGTGGGGGAAGATTTGACTGGGAAGGCACTTAAATAAACTGTTGGGAATGATGGACATGTCCTCTATCTTGATTGTAGTGTGGTTACATGGGTGTGTACAATTGTCAAAATTCATCAAACTGTCCACATTTTAATGCGCTTTAACATAGGCAAAAACTGGGAAAATGTGATTAAAATGTTATTAAAAATACTGCAGGGTTTGCCAGTAGTGGGATACTTATTAAAAATCCATATGAATGGATTTTAAAAATGTGATTGTTGGTAGAATTTCAAGCTCTTAAATCTCCAAATTCCTACATTATTATTTATGTTTAAAAATAAGAAATTTTTCTTAAAGGAAATTTAAAAAATACAGAAAAATTAAAATAATAAAAAAATTACTCCTGTATCAACACTCAAACCCAATTGTTTCTCTGTGCTTTGTATTTTTCTTTTTACAGTATTAATCACATTATTTATATAATATTGTAGTCTACTTTCTTCATTTAACATTATATTTTAAGGATTTTTCCAAAGAATGAAATTCTTATGATTTGTGCACAGTTTTTGCTATGTGATTTTAACTGTACACAATATTCAGAGAATATATATCATAAATTATTCACAATTATCTCCTACTTTTGAACACTTTTCTTTCTTGTTTGCTCTTGTATTTTTCCCCTATCTAATGCTGTGATGATTAGCATACAATGTTTTCCACATTGAGGATTATTTACTTAGGATGGATTCCCAAACACCTTGATCAAAGGGTAATATAGTCAACATTATTACTTGTAACCGAAAGATTAAAACTTGCTTCTTCTGCATGGCTTTTCTGTTAGTTTTCTATTCTAGGAAATCTTTCATTCTTTTAGCTTTCCAATTAATTATTGTTTTTTTGAGGCAGGGAGCAAAAGAGAAAGAGGATTTTCACCTACTCTCTGAATGTACTGCGTTGCCTGAATTAGCCTCATCTATCTGTCAAAGTGCCCAGAAACCATGATGATAGGAGCTGTGGAAATAGCTATCTAGCATATGGGAACCTGCTTATAATTTCTTGCTCACAGCATTTATCCCACATACAGCATTTATCTTTAAAAGAGCAAGACTAATGAACCCGTATGTATTGTTTTCTACTTTTAGCATATCCTCATTTGAAATACATCCCATGAAAAATAAAACTCTGCTAATGAGTAAGGAATTGCAATGTTTTATAGTGAGTAGTGTCATAATACCTTGGTGTAATTCTTGCTTTTGCCACTGACCTTATTGAGTTCTTTTTTTTCTTAGTTAGAGAGAAAACTTATTGTCCGTAAAAAGCTTTGATCATCTCTGACCTAGAATACCATGTAACTATACCTTCCAATGAAAATTAATCATGCTTCAATAATATTGAGATTGGGCAAACAGATTACTGAGGAGGTGTCCATTTGGGGCAGTTATTTTTGCATTAACAAAAGATTCACAGTAGTATTCCCAGAAACGTTGTGAATTGCAGCTCTTGCATGGTTTACAAAAATTCAGATTGTGATCAACGCATTCAGGAATACATCTCTTACTAAGTGATGGGCAATATAAAATAGTGGTTAAGCTCTGTCATTTAAAATCTGTATATTTTGGGGCAAGTTACATGGTCTCTCTAAATCTGAATTTCATCCTTTGTGAAATAGACAATGAGGCAACTTTCCTCACAGTTTGTTGTGAAGTTTAAATGAGATAATGCGTATACAATACATGCCTCATACATTGTGGATACTCAATAATAGACATGATGGTGGCTGTGTTTATAGAAAATGCAGTACCTAGGAATAATTCCATCATACCTCACAATTCTACTTGTTCTTTTCTCATTCTCGATTCTTTGAACTCTTACCCCTGGACAACTTTGGCACAGCCATCCACTTCCCTCATTTTCAAATCTTGACCTCTCTTTTGGGAGATAAACAGCACTACACCCTCATATTCTCCAATAAAATGTTAACATAACCACTTGGACTAAAACCTGGATGTCCTCTGAGGACCTCATTACTCAGCAACCCTCTTGCTCTCTCTTTTTCTTAGCACATTCTACCCTTCACAACCGGGAGGAGACATCGTGTCCCCCTCTACACTATGCTATCTTTAAATCAAAGTTTCCCTTCTTCCTCCTACACAGCATCTTTGAGGCTCAATCCTTCTAGATAGATCATCATCTTTTTCCCATGGTGATCATTTACAGATCTTTTCCTAGCCACTTTCCATCTTTCACTAACTTTTGGCCTCAGCATTTTTTTTTTTTTTTTTGAGATAGAGTCTTGGTTTTGAGATGGAGTCTCAATCTGTCACCCAGGCTGGATTGCAGTGGCACGATCTCAGCTCACTGCAACCTCTGCCTCCCGGGTTCAAGCAATTCTTCTGCCTCAGCCTCCTAAGTAGCTGGAATTACAGGTGCACGCCACCACGCCTAGCTAATTTTTGTATTTTCAGTAGAGGTGGGGTTTCACCATGTTGGCCAGGCTCATCTCGAACTCCTGACCTCAGATGATCTGCCTGCCTAGGCCTCCCAAAGTGCTGGGATTACAGGCATGAGCCACCGCTCCTGGTTTGGCCTCAGTATCTTTATTTCCTGTCATCATTCTTGGGAACCTGGCTTGTCAGCTTCTTCTCTTTGCAGTGACCTTTCCATCTCCACCCACTCCAAAATCTCAAATGCATATGTTCTTCTCTCCAACCACAACTTCCCATAATTCTGCTACTTCCTACTTCATGGCAGTAAATCCATTGATCCTGTTTCTTACTCATAATCCTTCAACTCATTTCTCTTACCACTTTCCTTCCTTTCTAGCTTAGATTTCATGATTCATTAACTTAATTTCTCCCTTCCAAATATTCAAATGCTCTTGCCCTGTCTCCTTCTGCTGTATAAACTTCGTAAAATTCTAACCTTGGTTTGACTTTTCTTGCCCTTTCCATATCTGCTTATGAAGAAGGCAGCAGATATAGCTTATGCCTCACAGCTGAGGAATAAATCAAAACATCAGACCTCAAAGACTCCATAATTCTACATTAAAAAAATTATTCAGTATTTTAAAATTTGTTTTACTTTCATTTCTTTCCCTCTCATTTTAGCTAATAACTTAGTGTCATCATGAACATAGAAACTATAAGATGGAGACTTTGTTATTTTCTTCATCACCAATTGGTGATCCAAAGCTGTCTACATTACTACTTATCTCTTTCTTTCTTACTATTTTTTTTTTTTTTGAGACGGAGTCTCGCTCTGTCGCCCAGGCTGGAGTGCAGTGGCACAATCTTGGCTCACTGCAAGCTCCACCTCCCGGGTTCACACCATTCTTCTTCCCCAGCCTCCCTAGTAGCTGGGACTACAGGCACCCACCACCGCGCCCGGGTAATTTTTTTTTTGTATTTTTTAGTAGAGACGGGGTTTCACCGTGTTAGCCAGGATGGTCTCGATCTCCTGACCTCGTGATCCGCCTGCCTCGGCCTCCCAAAGTGCTGGGATTACAGGCGTGAGCCACCGCGCCCAGCGTTTCTTTCTTACTATTAAAATGAAGGCAATATCCCTTCCCCTTCCAAATGTTGGTACTTGCACACATACTCCAGATCTCATCCCTTATCACTTCTCACTTTCTTAAAGTCTTTGCTCAGTTGCTCATTCTCTCTCCCCACTGCATCCTCAATCTTTATCTTCCTAAATGATCTTTCCCATAACACAAAGGTGCTTTATTATCTCCCATCTCCACACTTCCTTGACTCTGGAACTCCTGCTATTACTCCATAGTCCCCACCTTTTCACAGCCTGGCTTCCCAAGAGTGGCTTGCAAAAGCTACTTTTACATTTTTACTGAATTCACTCTCCAACAAGTTCTAAAATGGCTTCTACTCCTGCCACTTCACAGAAACTGCTTTTGTAAGACCATCAACAACCTTCATGGTACCAATTTCAAAGATTCATTTTCTGACCTTATCTTTATTGACCATCTAACGGCATCTGGTGATATCTTTAATAAAATAAGACCCAATTCTTTAAAATTGGCTGATGCAAAGAATCTCCAAATGGGAGAGAGGTGGTTGTGCCTGTAAACTTCTCTCCATTCCCAAGATGCATATTTATTTCCTTTGGGAGACCTCCCAGTAACCATATGCCACACAGAAGCCTCTGTTCCTTCTCTTCTCTAACTTCTAGTTCAGATGTGGGGGACTTATCTCTCAGTACTCTTAATTCAGATGTAGACTTAGGCTCTTCTTTAAGATCTCTCAGCACAGTGGGAACATGTAAACAAACTTACCTAAAAACTCAGGAATAACAAAAGAAAATACATCCAGAAAGAATTTAGCAAACCAATATTCTGTTCTACAGGCATGGCTCATTCATCTGCAGTGTGGGGCTCCCAAAGTGCTCAGAAAGAACGGTTTGTGGTCCTACTGTTACACATGAGGGGTCTCCTTTGGGCAGAAAATGATCCTCAAAACACAAATTCTTTTTTTAATTCTCAGGGGTAAACAATGTGTCATTTAATAAACTTTCATTTATATATGTAATCAAGAACTATTTACAAATAACCTATTGAGTTATTAAATATTAGATCAACTAACTTGGTTGGGTTGTTCATTTGGTATTGAATAAAATTAATTATAAGTTTATATTCATCAAATAAATGACTAAATAGTCGGATTCCATCAAGGGATTTATTCTACGAATAAGTCTGTGGGCCATATATTTGGCAGCATTGCAAAGCACCATCTGATAATTACAGTACTGTTATTGTAATAATAATAATTATTAAATAATTACAATACTATTATTAAATGTACATAAATGTACACAGAAGAGAAAGGGGGCTTTGGCTTGCCTACTAGGATAGCAGTGCAAAGCCGTAGAGAGCCACTGTGCCATTTTTTTCTAATTTTGATAGATATCACGTTAGCAGCACCTCCCAGAAACCGATTTTCTCTCAAAGCTAGATTAAAAGGACCGTCCTCAGAATAAAAGTTTCAACTTGATAGTTTGATGTTAGAGTTAAAGGGAACTCCTATATTTTTGAAGGGAAACTTTGTTATTTTGGGCTAGTACTTCAAGAACTCTGGATATGCTTGAGGTCATGGACTCCATAGTGACAGAGGAAAGGTAGCCTCTGGAGGAAAGGTTAAGGCAGAATGGAAACAGGAAGGGCTTCACCAGTTTGTTTTGGTGGTTCCCAGACTTTTGGATTTCTGGGATGAGCAAAATTTTAAAAGTGGAAGAGTAACACAAAATGACTAACTTTGTATTTTACCAAATAAAAATATCAAAAGAGAAAATATAATCTACTATTGAAAGAGAGGAGTATTTATGATAATAAAAGTGAGGATATAATCTTAGAATAAATAAGTATAATTTACAATATATGTTATAATTGAGTATAAAAATCTCACTGTATCTTTTTTTTTCCATTTTGCTGCACTGTGCACCAGTGAAAAGTCCATCAGGGATTTGCTCTGCCATATGGGAATCAATGCTCCATCAGACAGCTTTACAAAGCTGCCATGTGTGATTCAGATTCGCAAACTGTATATTATTTTTATTGTCTATTTTTCTAATTTTTTCTCATCCCGGAATCCTTGGTAAAGTTTGGTTTACATATTCTTTCATCACCTCAGTAAAAAAAAGAAATACAAATACAATAGAACCTTTGAAACCAGGGTGGTGGTAACTATGATAATATTTCAGAGATTTCCAGGAAAATGTAAATCTCAGGGAAGAGAATTTAAGATAAATGTCCAGATGCTTATTACAAGTAGAGATGTTTCATTGTCCTATCTATTGGAGGTTTGTGGTTCAATTTATTTAAGGAATCTGATGGTTTTCTAGTGGACCTTCCCCACATTTCTGGAATTGCCTTTTTAGTATCCCTGAAAACGGAAAGGAATTCCCTAGATATCCCAATTTATTCCCACACCCTAACACTGAAGAGGAGTCCCCGAAACATTTCAGCCTCTCCTCATTTCTTTCAAGGGTACATTGAAAGATACCAGCTTCAGCAGATAACATGTGAAGCAGGCTTCATTGGTGGGGTGGAGGGGTTCTCCTTGACATTGACCTCACTGTACTCCTTGGCCATCTTTCCTCCAAATCCCCTGGGGCCATGCCTATCTGACATGTAAAGTCAACAGTTGGTACACAATCAACCAGGTGAAAAGCTGGCAGAAGTACCCTCTGGGGAAAAAACGGTGTGTTAGAAAGCAATGGTTTAAAGGAGCAAGGCCGCAGGACCTCAATGACTCAGTGAAGGTGGAAAACCAAGGAGGTGAACCATGGCTCCTCAGTATTAATCAGGCAGCCACCATGTTCATGTGTCAAGGTGTGTGATTGTTTCTAGTGTTAGAAAAGTCAACTCTTTCTTTCCTAGACCACTGGTAATTTAGCTAAAAGGTAAGGTATTACCGTTAGGGCCTTTGGCCTGCTTTATTCATCACATTTCCTATGTTGGTGGATGGAATTGTTGAGGCTGCCCACCAGACAAGTTTAATGTGGATACATTAAGAAAACCCTAAATACAGGTCTGCATCCAGAAGCAGTATTTAAGAGTCTATTGAGATTAATGCTGTAAAATTGAGCAAATAAACAAATAAAAAAAGATAAAAATAAAAAGGGAAAAGGCAAGTAAGGCTCTGGGAAGTACAACTAATTTGTGGATCAGTCATCCTGTTTCTACCACACAGTGCAGTGTGATCTGACAAGGCTGAGAAAGTGTGGTTTTGGCTTTGCACAGCTGAGGCGTTTAACTGCATCATGCTGAGGTGGACTGAAACTTCAAGGGCATCCAGTGACTTCTGTGTTTCGTCACCAGTCTGCCCACTCCAGCATTTATCAGCAAGGCAATGCTGTGTGTGTGTGTGTGTGTGTGTGTGTGTATTTATATATATATTTTATATATATAATATATATATAATATATATATTTTATATTTATATATATTTTATATATAATATATATTTTATATATAATATATATATTTTATATATAATATATATATATTTTATACATATATATATTTATATTTAACTTCACACCATGGTGTCTGATTTATAATTTCCCGAGGGCAATATTTTTTTACATCCACTGGCAGAATTTTTTGTTCTTCATTAGGCCTTTTATTAACCCACTGCCAGAGCTCTGTATCCAACCACTCCCAGTGTTTCAGTGATCATATTATCAGTAATAGCATATTTCCTCTGGGAGATATGAATACAGTCTATTGCAGGTGGAATGCTGGGAGGAGGCGGGATAGAGTGGAGTATTCACATTTCTATCTGCACTCTGCCTTCAGACTTTTCCTACTAAACTTGCAGATGTTGCTGACTAGTTACTTTGATGGTTCCTTAACTTCATTATTATGTATAAGAGCACAAACTTTATTCAGAAAGTTTTGTAAAGCTATGATACCTTCCTCTGTAAAAAGTAGATTTGACCACACATTTGGGGTTCAAATTCCTGAGGTTTACAGAAGTTGTTTGCTATTACCAAAAAACAAAGTCTAGATGGTTAATGGAAGTCTAGATGGTTAATGGACATGGACCAGTTTGAAAAGAGCCATATCATGCAGAGCGAGTGGGTCCTTCCTGTCCAGCTGAAGAACTCAGATAAAAGGAAATATGAAAGCCTAAAGCTTAATTATTATCATCACTGTGCTTCCATTTAGAGAGAAAGAAATGGTCCCAATTACAGGGCTAGCAGAATACGTATGAGGCCTTCTGGTCTCTTTGCTTGTCTTTAGTCAGGACCACATATAAAAACACTTAAACCCTTGAGTTAGAAGAGAATTGTTGGTTTCTAAAGAGATTTTCAGGAAAGGAAGTTCCATTAATTTCCTTGGCATTACATTTAAGCCCCTAACACCACAAACTTATCAAGTATAAACATTTACTAGCAGAATATACTTGAATAAGTCACTTAATCTTTTGGAATCTCATTTATCAAGTGCAAATTCTAATAAGAACTTATGAAACACATTTTATTGTTGTGAAGATCAAACCAAGCAACCTACTTAAAAAAGATTTTTCAACTGTGAAATACTACACAATGGTAAACTCCTATGATATTAAGCATAATTCCCATTCATGTAGTATCTCTCAAGATTAAATACAATTAACAAAATACATTGAACACCTTAATAGAGATAGAAAACCAACTGACCTTCTCCCTCACTCCTATTACCTATATTATATTGAAATAAGAGGGAATATATTGTAGAAAGAGGGCAAAATAACATGTTCTGTCATTAAGACTTGAAATATTGAGGTCCTTACACTGGGTTATTCATTTTATTCCTTGACTCTGGTTTCTATGCCATATGAATTATATTCCAAGTGGATGAGAAAAGTAGTAACCTTACCCCATTACCTGAGACTTTGGCTATTGTAATGACTGAATCTATCTTCCTAAGATCTTCTTTCAGTGAGTTAACTGGATAAGTATGTTGAGAAGTATCTCCTTGAGTATCTGATGACTTCCAATAATGACATGAGATTTCAACCCCCTCACCTACAAAATTCTGTTTACTTAACTTTTGTAATTGAGATACTGCCCAGAGAGTGGTGGGGGAATCACTCAATATTGAAGCCTATTACTGTGTTTGGATAATATTTTTCTCTAACTTTTTTTTTCTTCAACAGATTGTCCATTGTATTTTTTTGTCTTCAACAGATTGTCCATTGCAGAGTCAAAGGGTTCGCGGTAGGGTCAAAGTTTTCAGATATATCCAGAAGGTCAGTACTTTAAAATTACTCACTCACAGTTAAAATAAAGAGAAATAAGTAAGAGAGAGGAAATGGGAAGGGAATATTTGACTCACTAGTTGTGGGTTAGCTGGGCTTTAGATGCAGTCATTCTGTGTGATCTGGAGTGACTAACAATATTCATCTGAATGGACATGGCGTTAGGTGCCTGAAACTGTTCAACAGATCTGTTTTCTCTGGCTAACATTTCCTAATGCTTTAAGATACCTAGCTTGGCCAAAAATGGCTGAGTGAAGACAAAGAAAAAGGGGAGTTTTCAAAGCCTACCTTGACACAAAGCGGGCATCATCTTCACAAATGGTGAGAAGCTAGAAATAGCTTCTACTCGACTAAGTTAACAATCATACAACTAGTACACTGACTTAATAGCATTTTAAAAAGGATTCTGTCCCTTTTCTTGAAAGACAATCTACCATCAGCTCCTTAACCATACAAAAAAGCATGACTCTAACTTCAGAGAAGAAATTGTAAGAAATCCCCAAAGAAGTTTGACAACAATGTTTACTTGTTACCTACTTAAAAATTTTTTTGAGTCCATTCTTCATGCCAGACATTATGCCAATTTCTTCTTATACATTATCTCATTTAGTTCTCACAACAAATCTAAGAGTTGGGTACCATTACCATTTTCATTTTTCAGAGACTCAAGAGGCTGAATAATTTCTTTAAGGTTATGTATCCAGTATAAGGCTAAATTTATATGATAGAAAGAAAGTCAGGATTTGACTCATTTCTGTTGCTCTCCAAAGCTTTCTCTCTTAATCACTACAATAATATCATCTCTCTGAAGAGTTCAGTTATAGAAGACAAACGGAGTAGCAGAAGCAAGTTGTGCTGTACAATTGCTTATTCTCTTGAGGTGTCTCACAGAATCACCACCACACCCTTCCCAGAGAGTGTCCTTAAAATACTGTTTTTGTCAGCCAAGAATAAAATGGCTTTTGCCTCTGGCTGTTGTTCTCCACACGTGCCACAAGGTGGCTCAGTGTAGAGTGACCTCCCTTCTCAGTGTGAATTCCCAGAGGGAGAAAAGGTGCGGGAACAAATTGCTGTTTCCTGTCCTATTGGATTTCACTGGCACTAGCTTATCTGCCCGATTGACTTTCACTAGCACTAACTCATCCCTGTCTTAAAGAACAAAGAGCCACACCTCGGCTGAAAGCTTAAAGTTGTACTTACTGGACTCACAAGGAGACTCATTTGAAACTGACCTCAGATTTCCAGTGGGAGTCTTTGTAAGCACCTTTAGCTTCAAGAGACCAGATGCTTATTGGTAATTATTTCTTCAAGTGCACAAAACAAATCCAGGAAGAGCTTATAAAATTTCCAGCAGAGAAGTTTGTAGCTTAATCAAAAAACATCACACAGACACACACACACACACACACACACACACACACACCCCACATCACACACCCCTCTCCCCTGCCAAAACTGGCTGCTCGTAGAGAACACCTGGGCAGATGAGAAGCTCCTTGAGCAATAGATGACAGAATTTGTAAGGAAGGTCAAGGTTTACTAGGTTGTGATCAAGCTCACCCCCACCCTCAACCCCTTATACTTCCACCTTCAACCTTTGGAAGATGAATCTTTTCAGAAAGAAAATTCTGTTCAGACTGTGGAAGGGTACCATGGGGTTTGCCTGTCGCTGAAGCTGAAATGAACTTTTTCACCCCTTTTAGATATTTAAAAACAGAAAAATCTCCTGATAGTGGCATATAGGTCATAAAGTACCAAAAAATATATCTGAGAATACGTCTGCCTTTGACATCAGGACTCCTGATCATACTTTGTCCATTTTGATTTGCTTTACTGTTCAAATGTGAGTTACCAAAGTCCTAGCACAAGAAATAACTCACATATCCAATGCCTCAGTAAAGGGAGATCCCTTCAGGGTAGATGAAATTAACGTTCTGTCATTCAAATGGGTGTCTTTAGGCTTAATGTGGTCATCTTTTCCCATGGAACAGGGACAGATCAACTTAGCCCATACATACTGGCTACAAATGACTAATAATAGAAACCCTACTCATTGAAAAGAATGGGGGTAAGCACATAGATCCAGCTGGGATGTAAGGGCTTGGAAAGAAATTAAGGAGAATCAGATACTTTTCATCCATTTGATAATCATGACTTGGGCTGACCTTGTGCTGAGACCAGATCCTGTCCATCTATTTTATTTTTCTTCTAAGAAAGAACAAGATGTGGACCATTATAGTTCCTTGCTGTAAGGCTACATTTTACGTGATTTGTTGTGAGATATCTCTGATCAGGAAGAGAGGATTTGAGATAGAAGGAGACCCTAGAAAGCATATGATTGAAACTTTAAATTCATAACTGTCCCCACACAGAATTACTTTCTATCCTTCATATGGGCCCCTGACTTCTAGATGACCTATATGTATCCATATTGATTGTATCATAGGTAGCAACCAACCCAAGACAGAATTGGAATTTAGTCTCAGTGTGTGGAACTTGTATGTGTTAGCTGGTTGGGGGATGGTAGTTGGGGCATCCATTTCCTGCCTTGTAAACTGGGAAGCAGGCAGAGAAGGTCTGAAGAGAGAGAGACAGAGACAGAGAGAGAAAGAGATAACAAGAGAGATCATGAGGAGCGCAGTGATGAGAGAGGTGGAGTGTTGTGATGAGTTTCTAATTCCCCTTCTTTGTGTCTTTGTAAGGCTGCAGAACTCTATGGGATATCATCACTGTAGCCTCAGAAAAAAATTTTGTTGATTTGCTTGCATTTAGTCAGTTTCTGCTACTTGCAATTAAAGGTTTTTTAACTAACACCAGTTTTTGTGTATCTCTTGTATTCCAAAATTGGCAAGAGGCTTTTTAGATTACTTTGTGTAGAAGAATAAATGTACAACAAAGAATCAAGAGATAATTATCAATCATCCAAATATCTAACAACTTCCATTGTATACCTCTCCAATTAATCTACAGTGGTCCCCAGATAAAGCTTTTCTGTAAACCCACTTGCAGTGTTTCTCCAAGTTTGATCCAAAGACCCCCTTTTCCTATGAATCTCCTTGTTAGAAGAGAGGTTCCAGCGTTCTGCTCCCTGTTGAATTAGGCTCTCTGAAGGTAGATCCAGGAATCTGCATTTTAAACAATACTTCAGATAATTCTTAAACTCCATAGAATGTGGAAACCAATGAATTAAGGAATTGATAGTACCCAAAATTTTGCAATTGGTCCTGGGAAAATGAATATGCTCCATTCATATTTCTGATTCTGAGATCACATTCCCTCAATCTTTATTAGCTGGGGTACCTGAGCAAATGTCTTTTTCTTCATGCCTTCTTGACTCCACTATTACAGGCTCACTACTTAGACTTTTTTTTTCTTCCCTTCTCAATTTGCGTTCTTAATTAGAAAGGTTTAACAGGTTTTTGCATACGAAACTCTGCATTTTCTTCTGGCAAGATTCAACTGTGCAACTATACTTGTGACAACAGAGAAAGTTACTTTGCAGGTTCCCTGGCAGCCATTGGCAAGATTTGGTATAAGTTTTGTTTAAGCTCTTTAAAGCTTCTCTGGCACAGGACCAAGAAACAGGCGCTTAAGAAGGGCGAAAAAAATCAATGGGCCAATCAATATGATGAATATATTGCTCCATTAGCTACTTCCCGGTCTTTAGGATCTGGATGATGGTTTCTGCATTTTCTTTGTTTCAGGTTTTTGATGGAAAATTAGATTGGGGAAACTGTCACTGCCTGTTTTAAAGCTGCCTCATCTTATCTCAATGTCTAGTTTTGGACATTTTCACTCTTGAGGCGTGAGAGATTTAAAGAGCCTGTTGGATCAACAAGTCTGTTTTCCTTCCCTAGCCTTCCCAAGAGTTTAAGACTTCTCCAGAGATGAAATTCAATTGCCTCTAACCTACTCCTTGCCTGGTGACTTCATTCAGTGAATTATTTTCTTTGCCAGGCTGACTTGAACACTGACCCTGAATTTGTTTCCTCAAGTGCCTTGTTTAGCCACATTTTACAACTCTACTCTTGACTGAGGCATACAGGTCAAATTGTTATAAAGGCAGAAAGGTTCACAGAGTGAATACTCCTCTTCAAGTGATTCTGGAAACTTGAGAGGAAATGATTTTAGGGGATACAGAGGGGCACAAGCTAGTTAGTTTTTTGAGCTTCCATATTGAAAAATAATGGCTCTACATAGAACACAAGCACTCTTCAAAGATGTTTCTACAAAACATACTTATTCTAGTAGAAGTAGTGCTACTGAGGAAGGTTTTCTGGTACACGGTTACAGTAAGAACTTCCTAAACTTTTAGTAAACTGAAAAGGGGCTTTTCAGAAATGTCCTCTTCTTTCAGAGAGAGGTTAGATACA
Organism: Nomascus leucogenys; assembly: GCF_006542625.1. Classification (NCBI taxonomy): domain Eukaryota; kingdom Metazoa; phylum Chordata; class Mammalia; order Primates; family Hylobatidae; genus Nomascus; species Nomascus leucogenys. Next base: position 23,889,965 of record NC_044388.1, read on the forward strand.
TACAATGAGTACTGAGTCAACGTTTGTTTTTTGCTAAGCACTCAGTAAATTCTAGCTGAGATCTTATACTAAACTGTAGTCCTAACAATGAAAGTGGGACTTGTTTAGCAGTTTATGTTTCTATTGTATGGGAGAATGACTTGCTAGCTTAAGTGACTAGGGCTTCATTAGAGGTTATTATGATAAAAAAGAATTTCAAGTCCTTAAGGGTTATAAAAGGGTAGTAATAGGCTCTTCTTACCTCACTGTATTTCTCTCAGGAATACACAATGAACTCCATACAGATCACTAAATAAATCTAAGATATGAGACCCTATCTTCCTATAAGATACTGACATGAGAGAGGACCTCTAGGGGCCTATAACTGAGTCACCAAGTTGGACATATAAAAGCAACTAAAGGAAATAGGCTAGCAGGTAAGACTCAAATAAGGTGTTTAGAGGAGGGCACTGTGCATATAAGGAGGATATTGAAGACAATTGAGATCACCAAAATGATGGGACTTAAAATTGTCTAGGACACAGTTAGCTTATGGCCATAACAGGAGATTGTAATTAGAATGTTAGATCGGGGCAGAATGATTGGGGCAAAATGATAGGCATCTTTCATTTTGCCAATGAAAAGTTTGTATTTAATTTTGTAGGAAACTTCATGATATTTATTTACTTAAGTTTTAGTTCTGGAATTCCTGACTGTGAAAGCAAAAATAAAATTACAGTTTTTTTCTATGGAAAAAAGATGAATGTATGCCAGTTAATCAGATAGGACAGTTTGTTTTTACCCTTTTTAAAGGAATATTGACTAACACTATGGACAATATTTTTAACAATTTTTTCCACATGAACTTGGTCTTAATTGTCCTCAATGAAAGCCAAAGCCATACTCTTGACATGCAACTTTGAGAGAGTTGTTCTGAGAGGCCCACATTAATGAGTTTCAAACATGGGACTTTCTGATTATTTAACTTGATAACAAAAATGGCATGTCCCTTAACTTAAACTCCACAAACAATAGTTGTTTTACTAAATGTTTCAGACATCTAGTCATAATTCTACAGTAGGTTCTAGGAAGAAAATTTGTATTAATTACCAAAAAATTGCCTGAAATGCGTCAGCCCATGGACCTAGCAATTCTGTGTCTAGAAATGTATCCTATCCATGTCAGTAATAATCTGGAACACCCAAAGGTGTTCATTGCAGTATTATCGATAATAGTTAAAGAAAGAAAAGAACAAATGTGCGATTGTAAACACATTTGATATTACACATAATAAAATATCAAGCCATTGAACAGGCAATAAATAACATAAATGACTTAAGGCTTATGATATAAGGTAAATATGCAAGATTGCCTATGAAACCTAGAATAGTCTGACATATTAATGATTGCTTACTGGCATTAAATGTCATTAGCAATGACTATATACGATGTATGAAAAATATGCATGGAAAAGATGGAAAATCAATATGTTAAAATGTTAATTATCATAGCATTACTACTAGGAGTGATAATTAACATGGCGTAACTATTAGGAGTAATCGTTCTGGTGTTTTGCAAATTTTCAACAAGGGATTATCACTTTAATAAGAAAAGGCTATAAAATTGTAAAGAAGAATTGTACTGTTAAAACTTAAACATAATAAAGTTTAAGTTAGGTCCCCTCTTCTTTCAAGGAGGATTTAAGGGTAATGATATATTTTGAATATCAGGCATGCAGAAGGCAAAGATATCTGAAGTAAGAGGAACTGCTCTGTAAGCTTTCACTCTTATGCAAGACCTATCCATCCTCACATGAAAGATCGTAGTAGCAGGGCCTCAAGAAGATCCAAAACTATGCTGGAAAAACTGAATCTCCTTAAGAGGGATGATAACATTAAGGCAATAAAAGCAATCTATTGTGGCCTGGAGAAAGACTGTCTGGGTTCAAGTTTTGGCTTCAGTATTATCTTGTTGTTTGGGCAAGCCAGTTAGCCTTCTGCTGCATCAGTGCCTCATTCATGCAATGAAGAGAAAAGTACTTATCCTTATGTAGTTATTATGAGGATTAAAATATGTAACTGTAAAGCACTTAGAATAGTGACTTGCTCTTGGTAAGAACTCAATAAATGTGAGTTATCACTAAGTCAAAGGCTCCATTTCTGAGGCTTGGTTTCAGTTCCTGCACTGGACTCTGGCTCACTCTGTCCTAAGCTGCTGCTGGCCCCCGTTACATTCTTCCAATTGTTTCAGTAAGAAGGCGTGAGAAGTGCCATGTAAATGTCTTTGTAAACTCTTTGTAGAAAGAAAAAAACTCAAAACGCACAAATGTCTTTTATAAACTACAGACATTTTACTTATACTGATGATTGGTTCAATAATAGGAAAGTAATGAAGTAATTTACTGATTATCTATCCTGGCTCCATGAAACAACTTGTCCTTCCTAAGAATGTTGGTGCATTATTCACAGTTGCCAAAGGAATGACAAAAGCCATAGAAAAGGAAGACACCCAAGAGACAGGAAGTGTCAGACAGCGGGAAGTAATTTTATCTCAGATCTAGGTTTGGCCCAATATTATCAGTTACCAAGTGAAAAGAAGAGTGCAGAACCCTGCACCCCTGTATTCCCTGGGGAGCAACACAGGAGTCTATTGAGAAAAAATCCAGATTTCTCACAAAGGGGTTCCAGAGCTTTGAATTGTTGAGTAAAACTACATATTCACAACTAATTACTAGTACAAATAAAATGGAATTGTAATACCGTGTACTCAAATTTTCATCAGTTGACATTATATCAAAACATTTTCTTAAAAATGTATCTGAGAGGGTTTAGAATCAGGTCCCCAACCCTCTTGAAATGGGGCCTTTTTGAGAAGCCAGTCATACATTAATTCTATTGAAATAAATGCTTTACTTGTTAGTGAAACAAAACAGTTTGAATTCACTATGGTCACACTAAACCAGGCCTTTGCTCTGAAGTTAAAGGCTCTAAATAGATCAAAACATTCTTTGTAATGCCCTTGAGTGATCCATTTATTGCACTTAACTTTCTCATTACTTAAATGCAAAAGACTAAAGTTGAAGAGGCCGAAACATACATTTGGAAATTTCAGAAAACATAATAGACCGAGAGAGATAATCTAATACTTCTCCATGAAGAGGAGAGCTTGAATATCTCGATTACAGCTTCGCTATCCATCCCTCACACATTCAAATCCAATATATGTGCTTTTATTAATGCGTGAGTGCAGAGATATGCATAAATGAATATTGATAAGGCAGGATACTGTATATTTATGAGGTTTTATATGTTTTCTCTTTATGTTTTATTTGTATCTATATCCAGTGATGCATACTGTATATATGTGTTTATAAGTGTAGCAGCTATGAAAAGAAATACGATTTTAATCAATTTCATAATATTTTGCAACCACATATACACTACCATCTATTTCACTGAATGTGCATTGGTATTGGGAGGGATATGACACTTTCTACTGGTCTCAGTGAGAACTGGTAATAAATATCTTAGTGCTCAAGTGAGATTCTATAAACAACCTTGTGTTATAATGCAGCCATATCCTTGAAATTTTACATGCATAAAAGTCAGAAATTTGGAGTTGTCATAGTAACATTAATTCTGGCCCTTTCCAAAAGTGCAGTATTTTGTCATATAGCATAAAATGTTAATGGTTGTGTCTCTGTGACTCGGCAATGAGACTGAGTTACATTTGCCATGGAAATCATGAGTTTGGAGAGCTTTACTGTCGACATTTAAAATCAGAGGCATAACATGTTGCACTCAATTTCCTTAATTAAAAAAAAATACAAGACAGTAACAAACTGGACAAAAGGGTAAAGAACAATGATTATTATTTTTGAAGTGAGTCGAACAAATGGAATAAATAAAAAGGAAGATGTTAAAACATTTGTTGGGAAGAACTTAGTGACCTAGACGTGTTTATTCAAATACAGTACACATTTGAACAAAGGCTCCTGTATCAAGTTTGGTGCATTTTGCCATGAAGATACAAGTCTCTGTTCACCATAAGCAACATCTGGATAAAATCCTGCAGCAAACAAATAAGGCAGAATGTCATGTTTCTGTACCTAGGGCTCTACAAGAAGAAAATAAATAGTTGTCTTTTGGGGACAGGTTAAAAAGTACCTGTCTGAGACAGATATCTGATTGGGAGTGGTTTTTAAAATGTGTTTTCTAGCTCTACGGTTCTATACTCTTTAATATAAGTGAATATTTCTCAGTGTATATATAAAAAGTGAAGCTATGAGCTGGATGAAATGCTGATGTTCATTGCACTGATGAAGGTAAAGGAAGTCTGAGTTGTAGGACTCTCCGCTGGAAGCACAGGAAAGTCAGGAGTGGTGATGAGGTGGGAGAAGAGAGATAAAAATGGCCTTGTGTCTCCTCTGGCTGTCTCTCTGCCAGTTCTAAGGATGTTGGCAGCATCTTAGATAAAGGTACTTTGGCACTAGAACTAAAAAGTGGCTTTACATGAAACCAGAGTTAACCTAAGCATATGTGGTCTTTCAAATGTGCTTATAGTGGTTTTGGTTCCTATGCTAGTCTCATCTCTTTTGAGACCAGTGATGACAGTATAATACTGTCTTCACTCTTTTTTGGAACCCAAGTCAACCTACCCCTCTGCTTGTCTCATACTCTTTGTCCTTCTAAAACTATTACTTCTCTTGGCAACTTTCATACGTCTTTTACTGTAGTTCCCATCTACACAAGAATGTTTAGCCAGAATTCTATGAGAATCTGTGATAATATTGATTAGAGTCTATCCATATAGCAAAGTTTCCTCCTTTGATAGAAAAAAAAAGCCATGTATTTTAAAGAAAACACTTTTCTTTTGTGAGTACTATATTTTCTTGAGTCTAGCAGGGCTGGCTATTTGAATTGGTACGTGCACGGTAAGTGGTAATTTCCCCCTTTCCCCTCCAAAGAAAACTGTTGTTACATTGATGACACACCTTATAATTGGGGGCATCCTAGAATTCAGGAAATAGAGCCATTTCAATATCCTTCCTAGTCTGCTTTGCTTGATAACTTACGAATTAGACCACACATAATTTGAAAAGGATGTATTCTGTTTATTTACATTCTGAAATATTTCTGATGCATGATGCTATGAATGTGATTGCAATTGTTATTTTAATTTTAGTTCACTCCTAAACCCATTGTGATTTGATTCTTCACCTATTACACTCTGGTAGGTATCAAAGGTCACACCTACCACCCAATATCCACCATCCATGGAAATGTCCTCGTCTTTACACTTCCTTGTCTATTACATTTCTGCTGAAACCATTAACCACACTTCCTTTCTAAAATTTTTCTCCTCCTTAGCTTTCCTTAAGTTATTTTTTTTTAGTTTTTTTTACCCACCTATTCTCATGCTTTCCTTTATAGCTCCTCTGCCTCCTCCCACTCTTAAATCTCACCTCTTTCTAGAATTTTTATGTGCTTTTTCTATTACCTACTGAATTATTTTACCACTCTCTCAGCTATAATTATCATCTATATCTGTGCTGCTCAATAAAATAACCACTAGCCACATAAGCATAATAGTTATTTAAATTTAAATTAATTAAAATCAAGTAAATTTAAAATTCAGTTTTTCAGTCAGACTAGCCACATTCCAAGAATTCACTAGCAGCCACATGGGCTAATGGCCTCCATATTGGCCAGCACTGATACAGAACAGTTTCGTCACTGCAGAGTGTTCTGTAGGAAAGCATCACTCTATATGTTACTGATTCCTAAATTGCATCTGAAGTCCAAACTCCCTTTTGAGGAACAGACTTACAGTTTGCAAGCAGAGAAGTAAGGTGGGAAAGAAGTTCAGCATTCACTTATTCGGATGTTTTGGCTAACATGAGATATTACAATTTCGAGTTTGGAAATAGTTGGCAGCAGTGACACTTAACATTCTCTACCAAGACATATAAGATGAATGACAACCATTTGAAACCAGATTTTAATAATATCCACAACTTTTACTGGGAGGTAATGTACTATGATGATTCGAAACCATTGCAAACTCTTCATGATATGAGAGCAATGGCCTTCAGCTTAGAGAAGATAGACTATACCTGGTAAACTGTTTTCAAAACCACTTTGGAACATCAACTCTTTTGTGTGCTTACCTCTCCTTGGTATGTCCGGACATTTTAGTCGTCATTCCTGAAATCCCTCTGAAACTATTCCTGAACTATCTCTGATCATGGCATTACCTTTTCTATGTCCCCTAGACTGGGAATCACATAGTCAGCTTTGCTTCCTTCCCTTTTCTCGTGCACCATATTCATTTGCCCATTAGGTTTTGCTGGTTTTATTATTGTCCCTTGAATCCCACCTCCCATTCTCAGTCTCATGGCTACTTTAGAAAATCAAGCCTTTATCATAACTCAGCTGGATGACTATAACAGCTCCATCCCTTTTCTCACCAAATCCTTCAATTTTCCACTACTGGGTAGCAGCTGCAATCTTTTTTTCCCGATATTTAAAAATATTTCCTTGATTCCTCAGGGCCTACTGTCTTCTTAGCCTGGCACTCCTCAATGCCAGCATTAGACTCCTTAATCTGGCTCTCTTGTAACCTCAAATTACTTTTTCCTTTGCCATTCATTACCATTCCCATCACACTACCAACTCTTCCAAAACATTTCCCTTCATGGTTCTCATCAAAAACTATTTTCTCCATGAAGCTTTTTCTGAGTTCTTACTTTTCACACCCCAATTTGTTGTGATCTCTAGCTCTTTATCTATGCCTATATCTAGATCAGGAATCAGCAAACTATAGCACTCAAGCCAAATCTAGCCTACCTCCCATTTCTGTACTGCTTGTCAGCTGAGGATGATTGCTGTATTTTTAAATCGTTGAAAAAATAATCACAAAAAATAAATGTATCATATGAAAATTATAAGAAATTAAAAATTCAATGTCCATAAATAAAGTTTTATTGGAAAGCAGCTATACCCATTGATTTACATATTGTCTATGGGTGCTTTTGGCTACAACTGGTAGAGTCCAGTGTAGCCCACAGAGACTAATTTACTTACTAACTGGCTTTTTCTGGAAAAAGTTTGACAAACCTTGATCTATATTCATCTTTACATCTATATCTACATACAATTTTTGAAATACCCATAACACTTTGTTTACATCTCTATCATTGTTACTTAACTAAATTTACTTAATAGTTGCTTGTTTACTTATTTTTTTGACTACCTGATAAACTGTAAGCAGCTTGAGAGCATATATATTAAATTTTTTATTAATCTTTATTTCCCTTGCTAGCTAGCACTTAGCACAAGACCTTGCACATGTAAGGCATTCGCTAAATATCTTTATTGAAGTGATAACATGTGATTTGTTATGCAAAATCACTTCAGTCTTAACTTTGGTGTGAATTATAGCACATTATGATATACACCTTTATATACACCCAGAGACACACACAGTACACATATATGTGTATAGTTATTTATACCCAAATATAAATATTTATATGTGCACACAGTGTTTACAAACAAAAGCTTGCAACTTCTATGAGATAAAATTGATATGATAGCATGGAAATAGATTGCAGTGTTTGTCAGATATGGACACATATTATAAGTATTTTGTATTTGAATTGTAACCTATGTTCCCAATCAAGTTGTAATATTTTCCTTATCTGATAAATGCTTAATCCTATTGTAAGTGGTGGAAACAATCACTCATTTGCTCTCATATTTTCAGCATATTCAAACTTGTCAGAGTGTGCCTCTGACTATCAGTTAACACATTTGTTGGATGAAGAAATAAACACACAGCAAAAGTGTGCCGGTTGCAGGATGGTTTAATGCCATATAATACTTGTTTTTGCAGTCCAGAAAAATGTCAATGAACTACCTTTTACAGAGTATGTGCTTCGATTGTTGCCACATTGGCAAAAAAGTAGAGCTAAATAATTTCTTTTGGGCTTCTTTGGCCAAACTGTACACTTTTTTTTGAGAAGGTTGGCAGGAGTTAGAGCATGAGTCCATGGAACAGAGCCACACTGGTTGTTACCCAGAGAGCTTGGACCTACATCCTTGGCCCCAGGAGTATTGTAGTCTAAATTTTGGAAAGCCAAATTAGAGTGGAGGAATAAAGAGGCAGAAGTAGGGAAGGAGTTATAGTCAGCATCCTTTAATTTGTGGGTATAGGCTAAAATGTTAAGGATCAAAGTAGTTCGGCATGTAAGTATGAAGTGTTTGGGGCAGTGGTGGACTTTCAACATCTAGTTTGGAAATAGTCTGAGTATTCTGTAGCTTTTACTCTCAAATTTTATTTTACATCATGCAGTGGCTACGTGATGAAAAGTGATTCCCATGCAGACACTAGCTAGACTTTGACCTGCCCCTTATCATGGCCAGATGCCATCTTGCATATCATCCCCTAAACCATCCATTTGTAGGTGGAGATGTCCTGTTGTAAACTCTTTTCACCTAACTGGTGATGTATGAGTAATGGGTTGCCTCTTGGATAACGTCAGCTGTGGATGGTTTGCACTTCCCCAGGTTTGTGGGAATTCTAGCTCCTTCTATCTTCCTCTACTCATGAGAACATGTTGGAACTCAATAAAGTAAAAAACAAACAAAAAAAAAAAGAAAGAAAAAGAAAAGGAAGAAAAAAGCATTATTAAAGGGAATACTTTAAATTCACAAAGCATTTGCCAATTTTAGTGCAGTTTTACTTGTAATAAGAAAATGTTGATTTTTTTATAACTAATCCCAAATTTATATCTGCCTATACAATGTAATTGAGATTTGCTGATCTATAAAATCATTTTTATCTTATTGTCACAATTATCAATACCTTAGAAAACTATTTTAATTACACAAATAATATGTTATTAATCCAGAAACATGAAAAATAAATTAAAAACATTTGCATCCTATTCCACTAGCCTGATGCTCTCATTGTAAATATTTTCCAGCTTGAGAAAGAAAAGGGTATCTCATTGTTATTGTCTTTTACATTTCTAATATTATTCTTGGGGTTAAACAATTTCTGTGTTGTGACTACTTAGTTTTCTTTTTGGTAAACTGTGTAGTAGAGTACAGAACAGACTTTGGAATTATGATGTGTGAGTCCAGTTTTGGTTCTGGTGTTTACTAGCTTTGCGGACTCACACCCTGTATTTCAGCTTCTTCATTTATAAACTGGAGAAACCAAGAATATCTTCTGCACCAGTTTGCTATGAGGAATAAATGAGATATTTTATGTAAAATACCTTAATACAGTTCCTGGTACATAAGTCTATAGATGCTCAAGAAGCTCAAGTGTGGGTACAACTATAGCTCGTCTTAAAACCATACCAGAGGCTCAGCAGAACCCTGGTATGAGGTGGGCTGAAGACATTTTCATATTGCATTTCAGAGATTAAACAAAGAATAAATTTTTAAAGAATGTCATATGGCTTCCTTTCACCTGTCCCTATGACACTTACCCATACCTGAATTGAATCCTGCTGTTTCAGAAAGAAACTCTTGGCCATAGAAGAAATTGCATTTGAAGAAAGCAAAACACTGCTAGAGCCAGAAGTATACCTGAATGGTAGGAGTCTATAAGCTTGCAGGCAAAGAGGCTTAAGTCCCAACCTTGCCGATGGACACAGAGCCCATGTGGCCATGGGTATTTTAAAGACATTTTCTAATCCTGTGAGAACTTTTCATCCATCTGTGTGATTTTTGATTTAAGTGACCAGCTGCTTTAAAATAGACTAAGCATATGACATGGGCAGTCAGTACATCTTGAGAAGCAGGAGGGATTTTAGTCATTTAAAATTGCATTTCCCTCATTCCTGCATGACTCACCCCTGTATTATCTTTCATCAGAGCATCAAATGTTACTAAGAAAGACTGTTTCCACTCCACTCTTAATCCAAATAAACAGCACCTTTTCATCTCTGAGCTGGCTTCTTCAGGATGCTTATAGTTGCCTTCCTAGTGCCATTTAAATCTGGGTTGGTTTTCACTAGAGTTGCAGGAGGATAACAGAGCAAGAAGTTTCAAAGCAGATGTATCATGCCTCACAATGCAGGTGAGCAAGTACTTCAAGAGGTTTTGAACCTGGCTTTACCTCCGTTTTCTAGTGCTGACTGAAAAGCAATCAATGAGCCAAGCTAGTTAAGAAATGAGTAATTTCAGAGATTCAGGAACACTTTATACTGGATTAGGTTACTTAGCACAGGTGTTTTAATGATTATAATATATTGAAAAACCTCACACTGCTGGGCAACCCTCAGACTCACAGTGGTTGCCTCCTGGTTGGGCCCAGTTCTGCCCTTGAAGACAAGGGGAATTGTGAGCCTGCCGGAATTTTAAAGCCATGCCTCAGACTGAAATCAGATAGTATTTGAGTTCTGGCAGCTGCTACACCTTTGTCTGGGTTGAGCTTGAAAGCCTGTGCTTTCTGAAGGCATTTCTTTGTATCTGCATTTACAATTAGCATGTTGAAAAAGAGGGATGGAAGGGAGACCTGTATACAATATAGGAATCAGAGAAACTCTGAAATGCCACTCATTGCATTTTTTCCCAAGGAGTCACAGGAACACACAAAGCACAGGTGGTAACGTGATGGTGATGGAGGGGAGGGTGAGTGTAAGGGGGGTGATAATTGATGGGGGCCCGGAGTCCAGACTGCAGCTGTCCCCAGGTGCACCCAACTGCATCTGTTCTTCTGCAGTGTACTACACAGTAGCAGATTTTGGATTATTTAAGCAGGGGGAAAACAAATCAGGAAAGTTAACGAAGCTCTTGGAGGAGGAAGGTGAGGAGGTGTGATTACCACATATGAGGAAGGAAGCCTTCAGGAAGGGAATAAATTGGATCGGGGGGTTGGCACCCAGCACCAGAGACACCTTCCATCATATCACCTGTGAACTCTGTGGTTCTGAGAAGGGTGAGCAGGTGGAGAGCTCATTGGCTCCAGACTGCCCCACTCTTGTGCAAGTTTGGATTTTATCATGTGGTGGATTTGTGTGAACACATGGAAGGGAATTATAAAACTGAGATAAAGTTGTACTCCTTCTATCTTCTTCTTTTTTCATCTTTATTAAGACTACAGGAAGACAATAGAACTATCTGCAGCTACCAGGAATGTTCTTCCAAGCCAGTGTTCCCCCAAGTCTCTCTAATGCAATGATATTGGTAAAAGAAATAAATTCATTTACTGGATGTGATACTTAATGCAGGCCTGAGGCTGGAGTCCCACTGTCTGTCCTGAGTCAGTGAGGAGGAAGGCCAAATTGACAACATTGGGATGATGGGAAATTCAAGCCATTTGTCATCCACAATTCAGATCATATGATATATTTCAAGATTCCTCCTGACATAGTTATATTGGAAAAGTCTTGAAAGGTCTTCACAATGTAACAGTAAAATCTGACAGTGAGGGAAACTGGTTATTTCTTTTCTTTTCTTTATTTTTTTGATATGACTTTTCAAAGGTGGTGTTAAAAATTTACCTGTTTTGATTTAGGGGACCGTAAAGACATTGCAGGAGAAATAAGGTCAGGGTGTAATAGGGAGCTGTCATACTGTCTCATGATGCTTCTTACGTTAAATAACTTTGGCAGATAATCCTCCCATAGAGCAGGTGGGGAGCAGGACAGGAGCAGTGCTGAAGGAGAGGGATGGAAGACCCATGTAAAGGGTATTCTCTGGACCTTAAGGGTGTATGATTATGATGCTAAACGAGTTAGTATAAAGAGCAAATGCTGTACCTGGAATTCTAACAATAGTTCACCATAATACTGGAACTTGAATTGTAACTCCTGTGCTATTAAAATATATCAATTGGTATATACCGAGTAATGGGATGGCTGGGTCAAATGGTATTTCTAGTTCTAGATCCCTGAGGAATTGCCACACTGACTTCCACAATGGTTGAACTAGTTTACAGTCCCACCAACAGTGTAAAAGTGTTCCTATTTCTCTACATCCTCTCCAGCACCTGTTGTTTCCTGACTTTTTAATGATGGCCATTCTAACTGGTGTGAGATGGTATCTCATTGTGGTTTTGATTTGCATTTCTCTGATGGCCAGTGATGATGAGCGTTTTTTCATGTGTAACAAACCTGCATGTTGTGCACATGCACCCTAAAACTTAAAGTATAATAAAAAAATAAAATCTATCAATTGGTGTATTTAGTATATTCAATATACTAAGCATACATTTTAGCTATATGGAGAAAAAACATAAGGCTTCTCATATCAAGAAAAATGAGACTGAAGCAAAGAAAATCAGTCTATAGAATGTTTTGAAATAAGTAGATTTACTTCAGGTCAAGAAACAACACTTTTGTATACAGTGGTATAACCCAGGTGGTACAAATGGTTAAAAGGTGTTCTTGATTTATCGTTTGGTAAACTCACTCAGTCCATCAGTTACCATGCTTTTGGCTGCAAGTAACTTTTAAAAATGAATTAAATAATGAGAAGAATTTGTATGGTCACAAAACAGGAGCACTGGAAATATACATTTCCAAGACTTGTTAATTCAGTGTCCCGAGATGATCCCAGTGACCCAGGTTCTTTCCCTGATCCATTCTCTCATCCTCTGGTGGCATTTCCCCTCAGTTTGTTTCCTCAGGGACACAAAGTAACGGCTGTGACCCTAGGTGTCATGTCTTCACACAACCACATGGAGTGGCAGAGAAAAGGAAATTTCTCCTTAAACGTTTCTTTTTATCAGAGAAGGAACTTTTTGGGGAGAAACTCCTTAGGAGACTTCCCTGTAAGTCTCGTTAGCCAGAGTTGTATCACAGGCCATTGCCTTAGCCAATCTCTTGCATGATGAATCAAATTACCGAGAATGCTTATACTAATTGAGTCATTGTGCATATAAGTTTTTGAAGAAACCAGAAAAAAAAACACCACACACACACAAACACACACACACACACACACACACGCGCACACACACACACACATTTCATCCTGGGGACATTTCTATATGCAAAAACTGCATGGCCTAATCCTAAGAGAATTATTTTCACTTACAAAATTATTATCTGACAACAAAAAAGATGATTAAAAAGTAGAATAAACTGCATAGTATCATACACACAGAATGCTATTGTTGCATTAAACTGTAAGCTTCGTGAGAGTAGAAACTTTCTGTCTTATGTGATGTATCTCCAGTGTGGAGAATAATGCCTGAAACATAATGGATGTACAATCAACATTTGTTGAAGACATGGATCCTTGTTTCTTAGCCATTGCAGAGCCCCACTAAATGCCTCACTCCTGTGCTGCTTCTTTCATTCATGCACTGCCCTCCAGATCTGGCCTATCCTGGACCACCAGGATGTGTGTCCCAGGAATGTGTGCACCACCAGATTCCTCAGCCAATATCTGTGCCTCATCCCGTTCCTCACTTCATTATTGGTGTCTGTTTTTCCTCCAACTCCAGTGGTAATCTCCCCTCCCTCACCAAGGGGTTTTCTCATTATTTCCAAGAGTCTTTGACAATATCTCAGGGTACCCATGAATGCATCTCCCATATCTTAAACTCTATCTCTCTCAGTGGTAGGTTACCTGGGAAGCGTTTGAGAGAGCTGTCTCACTTGGGCCACAGTGTCCAGTACTCACCCTGAGGTCATACTTACCTGTTGTGAGGGTGCTGCCTCCAGTGCCCTCAGATTCACATGCCTTCCCTTAGAATATCAAACAGTGCTGAATTCCCTGTGGTCCTCACAGCCTTGAGGACACAGTGTGATCTGTATAGAAAAATCAAGAAAGCGCCCCTTCCCATGGTGTCACAGCTTCTCATGTATCCACCAAGTAGAACTTATCTTTGTTGTCTACCAGAGTTCTTTGGTTTCTTCCCATGAGACATAGAGCTCTGGCAGGATTCTTTGGGATGGGGCTGGGGAGCAGACACCACATAATCAATTGTTTTTTCTCTACTTCTTGTTTCTGCTGCCCTTTGTACTGGAAGTCATTATTTTTCCACTCTTTCCTTCTGCTACAATCTGATTGCATTCCCCGAAGTTCATGTGTTGAAGCTTAATCACCAATGTGATATTATGAAGAAATGGAGCCTTTAGGAGGTGTTTAAGTCATAAGGGCAGAGCCATTGTAAATAGGATTACTAACCTTATAAAAGAGGTGGAAGGGAGTGCCCCTTTTTGCCCTTTTATCTCTTCTGTCAGATGAGGACACCTGGTGGTGCCATCTGTGAGGAATGGGCCCTGACCACTCACCAAACCTGCTGGAGCCTTGATCTTGGACTTCCCAGCCTTCAGAACTGGGAGAAATAATGTCTGTTGTTCATAAATTACCCAGTCTAAAATATTTGCTATAGCAGCCGGAATAGAATAAGACACCTTCCCCCATTTCCTAAGATACAACTACATGAATTTTATATAGACTCAGCCAGAAAAATACACTCATAATTCTTCCTTTTCTCCCTTCCCAAAGACTAAGGTGTTTACTGCAAAAGCAAAGAGGTCTTGAACAGGAAGAAGAAGATATCAGAACCACCTATAGAAAAGACTCAATCCTATACTAGCTGGGCATCCTTTCATTCCATAGTTCTTTGTGAGGCCCTTAAATGCCACTGTGGTAGGGGCTTTGAGTGCCTGCACACATTCTCTCAGCTTTGGCCTCTACATGTTTCCAAAACCGCTTGTGAAACCACTTTCAGTGCTCTCCAGAGGCTTTTTCTCTGGAAGAATGGGTGGCCCAACCACAGGGCAGGGTGAAGAGTGTGAATGCCTCTAGAAGCAGTGCTCAAAAGGCACATGGGAAGTGGCAAATAAATACCTGCTCTCCATATTCCTCAGCTGGGATAACTCTGAGGTGTTTCCCATATTATCTCCCACAGTTCCCTGGGAGGATTGACTCTCAGTTGTCCGCAGCAAGTATCTGCTTGATAATGCATGCCTTATGGGATTTTTCTCCTCCTTGTCTCATGTCCCCATTCCTTTTCGAGTTTCCTGGGATCATGTTCCAAATATACTTCCTGCACTCAAATCCTTATGTCAGGATCTGCTTCTGGGAACCAAATCAAGACAGATACTAAAGGGTATTAAGTCTATCAGGATTAATTTTTTAAAATTCTCATTCTGAAATGTACTTAAATTGACACAGTTGTGATATCTCTATTATGGACCAAATTCAAGCATGTTTAGAGAAATATAAATTCTCCATGTTAGTTTCAGCAAAGGGCATGAGATATTTTGGAGACACACATACACACACACACACAGACACGCACACACAGATACACACAAGACAACATGAATGCGAATATTTCTAAGAATAATACCTTGAGTTTTTAGTGACATTTTCTGCCTTGTTTACAAGATGTATTCTTACAATATAAATGTACAGGAGGTTTTCTTTTAAAATTTTGACTTTCTTATGTAGTGCTTCTGTTGTTGACAGTAACTCCAACTGCCTCTTGTTTGGTACTGAAGTTCATACAACAGACTATGAGCCAAAGTTAGTGATTAACTGTTTTGAAAGAATCTCCCAAAATACACTTGTTTGTAATATATCTTGCTTTTGTGTCTCAGGTGTAAAATAATTGGCACTTTATGCCCAATTTGCCTTTTGCAAATAGTATGTTGTGCAGTGAGGCTTGAGTGTCTTCGTAGGACATATTTTCAGAATAGTAGTTCAAGGCACTTTCATAATCCCGTCACATGGAGGAAAGACTTCTCATTTCCCACCTCTATTTTCATCCAGGTCATCATAAAAATGTTTGATTTTACTTCTGGAGTAGACTGATTCAATTTTAAACATAACAATTTATGAAGTGTACATTATCTTCTCCCAGAGTAATATTCTCTGACAGTAACCTCAACTGTTTTTCTTTTCCAGAGATATAATGATGTTTTAAAATAATTCCAAGTGGTTTCAATAAGTTAATCTAACACTGCTGCTTTCTTTTGATGGTATAAATTGGAGACCAAATGGCTTATCTAGATACACTGTTTGCTGTGCCTTTATTAAAGTACATATATTTGTATTAAAAATATATAGTTAAAATTAGATAATATGCACAACAGATGCCTCAGTTATATGCTCTATTCCTGAGCATTTTCCAATTTCTGGCAAAGAGTTTCAAGTTTTCATACTCTTACTATGAACTAAAGGATTAGCTGAGACCACCCTGTCTCAAATACCAGAATCTCTGGCTTGCGAAATGTGTCCTCTTTTGGGAGGGAGGTTCAAGTGTCATTCTTGTGCTAGGCATGCAATTTTTACTTCCCCTGACTCTTTTTATTTTAATGGCTTCTCTCGCCCAACCTCTTGCACTACTTCTGTTGTGTATTTAATTGATCTAGAATGGACTCAGTCTCTACTCTTGGTTCCAAGACTCCCCATTCTCCGCCCAGATAATAATTTCTTAGAACACTCTCTTTGTTGTATGGGGCTGATTTTATTGAAAATTTGGTGCAGTAGAGGACATTTACATCACAGAAACATAGTCACTTTATATTAGAAGTTTAGACATCCTTATACATAAAGGCAGTTTAGATACTCCCCATCCTGGGATATTTCTCTGATCGTACCTTCCCACACGGTGCCCTGGCCTGAACACTATTAATCTGCTTTCCTACCCCTTTTTTTCCCTCACATCAGTCTCAGCAAAACAAGCCCAATTTATTGCATTTTATTCCACTGAGAAACGCAACTGATTTTTTGTTCTATCCTCTTCTGCGGGTCTATCTTTTCATACCTAAGTGGCCCCTCATGAGATTTTGTTAAGTAGACACAGTTCCCTCCCTAAGAGGGATTCTCATGCCAGCTCTTAAGACAATTGGTTTTCCTTTTACTCTGCCATAAGAGCTTTGTAACCAGTCTTCTCAAATCCTGCTCTACTTCACACCAGACTCCACATGTTTTTAAACCGTAAACTTGATCTTGTCACTGATCCTCTGTTTTAAACCTTCCCACTGTTCTTGCGCAATTGTTCAAAGCTTCCTTCCTGGTGCTGTGCAGCAGAGGGGAACAGCAGCCACTGCAGAAGCTCCTAGAACAATCTCCTCAAAAAACTAAAAATTTTAATCTGTAATAATGCAAGAAAAACTGTTGTCTTAATATACTGGTGGAAATACATTGCAGCTGGGGGAAGACAACAGAAGGGAAAAACAAAAAATAGACCTCAACCTCTGGCGAGGGGCAGGCCTGTGTGACAGCTCAGCATTCAGCTGGGAGAGGGGCAGGAGAATTTGTGCAGGCCCCTACCCGTACTCTTGCCAGACTCATGGACACTATGCCTACCTAGAATTGAGGATTAGTCAGAGCCTTAGAAAATGCCTTCCCTCCTCCACTCCCCCGACACCAGGCTAACAAACATCAAGTAATAATCGCAGTGGAATAGACCTGTGGGAGCTGCAAGAGACAGATTGTCTTTGGAGAGCAGTATAAAGGGAAGACCCAAATCCAACTGGGAAGTAAATGCCAAGGAAATGACCTTTTAGAAGCCAGCACCAGCCTAAAGAGATGGTAAGACTAGCAGAATTTAAAGTCTGAAGTACAATAAGGGTAACTATAGCAATAACAAACCTGGCAACCAGCCAACTCCTGAATAGATTACATAAACCTTCAGCACTAAAGGCCCAGCAGAAGGAAAGGTATGCTCATCTCCAAGCATAAAATATAGTTACCTCAGTATTGACTGTTTTACACTAGATGAGCAGCTTTCAACAAAAATATGTGTGACATATGCAAAGGCAAGTAAAGCACACTTGGAAGAGACAAAGCAATCATCAGAAACAGACTCAGATGTGACACAGACAGTGTGGTACTGGCAAAAAGACAAATACATAGACCAGATAAATAAATACGAAGCTCAAAGATAGACCCACATAAGTACAGTCAACATATTTTCTGGCAAATGTGCAAAGGCAATTTAAGGCAGAGAAGATGGTTGAAAAACAAACGATGAGGAAACACTTGATATCCATACGTTAAAAAAAATAAAAACAAGCTCAACATATACCTCAAACTTTACACACAATAACCAAAATAGATCATTGCCTTAAATGCAAAATATAAAACCCTAAAACCTCTAGAAGAAAATTAATGTAACCTTTGGTTTGGCAAAAAGATGTTTAGTTATGAAACCAAAAGCAAAATCTATAAAAGAAAAATATGTTGATAAACTGAGCTTTATTAAAATTATAAACCTTTATTCTTTCAAAAACACCATTAAGAGATTGAAAAGAAAGCCCATTGTGATGGTTACTACTGAGTATAAACTTGACTGGGTAGAAAGAGGCAAAGTATTGATCCTGGGTGTTTCTGTGAGGGTGTTGCCAAAGGAGATTAACATTTGAGTCAGTGGACTCGAAGAGGCAGAACCACCGCCTCAATCTGGGTGGGCAAAATCTAATCAGCTGCCAGTGTGGCCAGAAGAAAAGCAGGCAGAAGAACGTGGAAAGATCAGACTGGTTTAGTCTTCTGGCCTACATCTTTCGCCCATGCTGGATGCTTTTTGCCCTTGAACATCAGACTCCAAAGTTCTTCAGCTTTGGGATTCAACTGGCTTTCTTGCTCCTCAGCTTGCAGACAGCCTATTGTGGGACCTCACCTTGTGATCATGTGAGTCAATACACCTTAATAAATTCCCCTTTACATATACATCTATCCTATTCTGTCCCTCTAGAGAACCCCAACTAATACGCCCATAGACTGGACATGTCTAATAGGATACTTGCATCCAGAATATGTTAAAAAAAATTCTGAAAACCCAACAATATAAAAACAAACAGCCAACTTCAAAAATGGACAAAGATTTGAACAAACACTTTATCAGAAAAGATACATAAATGACAAATAAGTATAAAACAATATGCTCAACAATCACTAGTTTTCAGGGAATTGCAATCTAACAATGAGATGCCATTACATTAAGATAGTTAAAACAAAAGAAGAAAAGAAAACAAAACAAAACTGACAATTCCAAATGCTGATGATGCAGACTAACAAGAACTCTAGTTCTAGTGGAATGATATTGTCACTGTGGAAACAGTTTGGCAGTTTCTTATGAAGTTAAGCGTGCACCTGTCATATGACTTACCAATCCTACTCTTAGGTATTTAACCAAGTCGGTTGAAAACTTCACACAAAAAACATGTATGTAAATGTTTATAACAGCCTTTATAATTGCTAAAAAATTGGAAACAGCTCAGATGTCCTATAACAGGAGAATGGATTAGCAAACTGTAGTTTATGCTTGAAATGCAATACCTTTCAGCAATAATAAGGAACAAATTATTGATTCATGCAATGACATGAATGAGTGTTAAATTCATTTTCTTTAATGAAACAAGCTAGATACAGAAGTCTACATGTCATATGAGTCTTTTTATATAACATTCTGGAAAAGGCAAAGTTATAGCCATAGAAAGCAGATCAGTATTGAGGGAGTAGGGACAGAGGTGAACTACAAAGGAGTAACATGAGAGAATATTAGGGGTGATGCTTTGAATTGTATTGTGGTGGTGCATATATGGCTGTATGCATTTTGTCAAACCCATAGAACTGTACATCACAAAAAATGAATTTTACTTATGCAAATTCAAAAAATTAACCAGGATGCCAGGGGAAGCCAAGAAAGAACACAGAATGTAAAAACAAATGTATGATATAATAACTAAAAGTGGTAAGGAAGAAAGGAGCAGATGTATGGAACTTTTAAAGAACATTACTGTAACTGGATGCTATAAGTCCTTTGTGCAAAATGGCTGTACACAAACTATTTACCCTAATTGAGAAATTGCTTCCCACAGTGATATAGATTAGCAATTCTAAAACTAGTTCGCATGTATACTAGGATTGAACAAAAAATATGCATATAGTGGAAAACAAATGCCATACTTTTCATTGCCAGAGAAAGAAGTTTACAAATAAGTAGGGAGAAGTCTACAAAGATCTCTGTGGTTGTAGATTAGATTCAGAGATATCAGTATGAACTTGTTTGTATATATATATAGTTAAATACATAAATAATTATGTATATTTATATGTGTGTGTGTTTATTTATCAGTTACCACACACACATGTATTCCCTGAGAGGGACAGGCAACAGTGACACCTTAGTAGCAAGAAACATACTTAGTGCCCAGAACATTGTTTCTAAATACCATTCACCAATAAAAGGAATCAGGGATTCCTGGAGAAAGAGTGGAGGCAGGAAAAATACAACATGAGATTGGAGCACCTTGCGGTTAAGAAAGTGATAAAAAAAATTTAAAAGAATATAACAGTCAGTAACCTTAAAAAGCCCCCAATGGCCAAAGCTAGAACAATTTGAGCAACAAAAATAAATAGCAGTAGTACTGGATTATAGCCCAAAGAAGAAAATAGATATTTATGAGTGCATATTTATATAAATAAATAAAAACTTTCTTAGACAGAAATTCCCAATAATAAATACAGGAAGAATAAGAGCAATAGAAAATTATCACTAGAACACTATAGTAATAATTGCTCAGCCAAGACACATTAATGAATGCTAAAATGAGTGGGCAAAAGTTAAAGGAGAAACTTTTGCATCACCCCAAACTATCTCTCCAAAATATTCATTAATTTCTATGGTGGTTTTCATCATGCTTATGAATTCCTTCTACCAGGAAGGAAAGCTTATTTCTTCTTTCCTTGGGTGAGAGCTAGAACTAGTGACTCACTTCTAATCAAAAGAGTAGGAAAAGAAAAAAAAAATCATGATACAGTGGAGAAACCTGGCAGAAAACTATCTTAACCAAGCCATCATGGTGAATATCACCAATAATAAAGCATAGCAACATCATATACCTCCTGATATGATGCACCGAGAGGGCCACCTCACTTCTGTGACATTCTTCTCCAAGTCTCATAATCTTAGTCTAATCATGGGAACACATCAGACAAACTCAATTTGAAGTACATTCTACAAATTTTCTGAGCAGTATTCTTCAAAAAGTTCAAGGTCATGAAAAACAATGATAAATTGAGGAACTGTGCCAGATTGGAGGAAACTAAGAAGATGCAGCAACTAAATGCTATGTGAATCCTGAGTTGGACCCTAGAGTGAAAAAGGGACATTAGTGGAAAAATAGTTGTATTAGTCTGTTCTCACACTGCTAATAAAGACATACGTAAGACTAGGTAATTTATAAAGGAAAGAGGTTTAATGGACTCACAGTTCCACATCGCTGGGGAGGCCTTACAATAATGGCAGAAGATGAAGGAAGAGCAAAGGGATGTTTTACATGGCAAGAGAGAGAGCTTGTACAGGGGAACTCCCCTTTATAAAACCATCAGATCTCGTGGACTTACTCACCATCACAAGAATAGCACGGGAAAGACTCAACCCCATGATTCAATTACCTCCCCCTGGGTCCCTCCCATGACATATGGGAATTATGGGAGCTACAATTCAAGATTTGTGTGGGGACACTGCCAAACCGTATTAGTAGTGAATCTGAATAAAGTCTAATTTAGTTAATGGTATTGTACCAATATTAATTTCTTACTTTTGATTATTGTATCATGGTTATGTAAGATGTTAACCTTAAGAGAAGCTTAGTGAAAGGTATATAGGAATTCTATATACACCCTTACCATCTTCTGTAAATAAAAAATAATTTCAAAATTAACAGTTATTTTTTAAAAAAGGATTATAACATTCTGAAGCTTTAAACTTTGGAGTTTTTCACTTCTGAGGACCAAGAAGAAAAGAGCAAAGAGTTTCTTGGTCCTCAGCAAGATCATTAAGATGGCTACAAGGAGCTATTTTCTTTTTCATAGAGAATACTGATCCTGCCCTTTGAATAATCTTAGCATCAGGAGTAATAATAACAATAGTAGTTTACATTTGTTGAGTGCTTGCTACACACCAGCCACCTTGCCAAATATTTTGCATAGATATCCTCTCATTTCATACTTACACTATCTTATGAAGACATTCTACCCAATGTTATAGATGTGGAAACTGAGGCAAAGTGAAGTTATGCTGAAGGCTACATAATAAATAGCTGTTGAGCAAAATGGGATTCAAACTACTTAAGATGCCTAGCTCCAAACCCATGCTAATAATAATAATAATTTGAGTAAGTAATATGTGCTATAGAATCGACTAATTTTTCAGGAGTGTTATTTTGTTTAATCTGCCTGAGAGCTTGTCATTTTTACTGTCTTCAGTTACTGATGGGGAAACTGAACCCTGGAAAAGAAGCACCTTGCTAAGATCCATATCTAGAGATCTTAATTCCTAGTCTGCCTCACTGTCTTTACAAAGATGTGTCTTTTCCTGCTGCTACTGCTAAACTCAGAGGCTACACCATGATATGATTTTTAAAATGATAAAACTGTGTTCTAATGTTCACCCTGATTCCAATTGCTTTGAAATCAATGTGATTTAAAATTGTTCTTTGTAAGTGCCGTGACACCCAGGATGCAGCTGTAGGAACACCACTGGGTCCGTGGATGTCATGGTAAGGGTTTCACATAATATTTCACATCATGACGCCATCTAAAAACTCCCCACCTACCAGCCTGTGTTGCAGGCAGTTTTTATCGGTATAAACAGTTAGTACTCTTTATGTCACAGTGCCTTCCTTTCAAAAGGCAATCTAACAGAGGAATTTTCTTTCTATTTTTATGCTCTGAAGTAAGCCCTTTAGTAAAAGTGCCATCAAATGATTTCTCAGAAATTATAAAGAAACAAAAGGACCATAAACAAGATAAGGTGGCACGAGGAAACATTAAAAGTACCTTTCAGAGCTGACTGGCAAAGAAACTCCTAAGGTGATGGGTAAGGATGAGTTTGCCCCTGCTGCACATTGCCTTTCAGGCTTACTGCTTTCTAGAGTTCAGTCCTTGCATCGAACTTCGGGGAACCATTTTGCACAGGAAGGGGCTGTTACACCCATATCATTGCTGTCATTGATTTAGCTAAATATATCTTGGGGTCCCTCACCTTCATCTCCATAAGGGCCAATCTGCTGGAAAAGAGCCCACCGCCAAGTGTAAGAAAACAGTGGTGCCCTATAACTTTGCAACCAGGTACCATAAGCCAAGGACGTTGAGGGATGATGAAACCAGACTGGGAGGCAAAGTACCTTGGGTTCCAGAAACAGAATGTACTTGAAAGTAGAAAAATTCACTATTGTTAATAACCATGGCTCAAGAGAAGCCTTTTATACTCTGTTTTTTTTTACTGGATACCCCTTATTCATGAACTGATAGAAGGGAAGTGTTTATAATATAAAATAGCAATCTATTTAGTCATCAACAAATATTTACTGAACACTCACCATGAACTAGGCATTATGCAAGATGCAGGGACAGAAAGAATTGTAAGACATAGTCTCTGTTTTTGAGGACTCATCATTTGTTGGGGAAGATGGACTTGAAAACAAATAATTGAAATTCAGTATGATATGTCTCAATACAAGGTAGGTACCAGTTTGTTGAAAGGACCAAAAGAGGGTGTGATTTTCTCTGCTCAGGAAAGATTTTCCGTGAAGATTTTTTTTCTCATGGGGATAAAATAATTATTAGTGTTAAACTATTTGGTAAGATAGTTTTACATGCATCTGCAAGGATGGTGCCATCTATTGTCAGACATAAAATTAATTTGAAGTTAAATTAGTCCTGTCTTTACTGCTTCTTTTTATCTATTCAATATAATTAAGCCAGCTCTCTTGTGCTCTTACCCTCCTAGACAGGAAAAGGCCTTCTGATCTATTCCTGCCCCAACTTGTTCCAGAATGATGGCATGGATTTCACCTGTACAATAGTGCCACATTCCTAAAATGTGCTTGTTTGTGTCTCATTTCTGCGTCTTTGCATATACTGTTTTTCCCATCTGGATTGTCTTCATAAATGCCTAACAAAACCCAATCTATCCTTTTACAGTTCTACCCCAATATTACTTCTTCCAAGAGCAACCTAACTGGAAGTGCAGCCTTTCTTTTGAATGCCTAGTGGGCATTGTTTATGTCTCCTTAATTTCACTGCTCACACACTTCCTTAGCATGCAGATATTTACACCTTTACCCTATACATGATTTCAGACTTTTTCAGTAGTCAACTGGAACATTGAATTCAAGATATTTGGCAAATAAATGCACTTATAGAAAGTGATGGTGAGAAGTTGCTAGAAAACTTAGACCTGACCAACTGTGAACAAGACAAGAATGCTCCACAAAGAGACGATACATTCCAGAATTACCCAGTGAAGAATGGGGTGTGAAG
The DNA here is from genome assembly GCF_006542625.1 of Nomascus leucogenys. Lineage (NCBI taxonomy): Eukaryota > Metazoa > Chordata > Mammalia > Primates > Hylobatidae > Nomascus > Nomascus leucogenys. Next base: position 23,914,201 of record NC_044388.1, read on the forward strand.
GCATTGTGCCTTCTCAAATATCTGGTCGGACCCAGTCAGGGCCAGCTTCATGGTCATGCAACCTGTGCAGTCACACAGGGTTCCAGGATTGATTTAACATTCTGCTATTGACATCTTCAAATTCTTAATAATTTTTAACAAGGGGATCTGCATTTTCGTTTAGCACTAGGTCTTGCGGATTATATAGTTGGTCTTGCACTCAGTTTAGGAAATGATTTCAAGATTCAGAAGAGTTAGCAAGAACTGGTAAACATTGACCCTTGTTTGTAACCTGGCGATGTACAACTGAAGAAATCAAGATGATCTGCATCATGTTCCTGTGGGGGTCATGAGGCTATTATTTCCTTTCTACCCTGATACTAACCCTCACTATCCCCTTCCCTCTAAAACAATTCCATGCCTCTAGTTAGCTGGAGAAAATGGATGTAAGATGGTACATTAGTTTGGTAGAGCCGTCATAACAAAATACCCCACGCTTGTTGCCTTAAACAACAGAAATTTATTGTCTCACAGCTCTGGAGGCTAGAAGTCCAAGATCATGGTTGGTTCCTTCGTGGTTATGAGGGAGAATTTGTTCCTACCTCTCTTCTAGCTTCTGGTAGCTTTGGCATTCGTTGTCTTGTAGATGGTGTCTTCCCTGTGTCTTTACATCTGAATGTGTCTGTCAGTGTCTATAGTTCTCCTATATATAAGGACACCTCTTCTACTGGATTAGGGCCCACCCTAATTATTGCGTTTTAACTTGACTATCTCTATGAATACACAACTCCCAAATGGGGACATATTCTGAAATAGTAGGGGCTAGGACTTATGACATCATTATTTTTTGGAGGGGGATATATTTCCACCTACAGCAGGAGGATTTTGTCATACAGAATTATTATTTGTATTTAACTGAAATTAAATATCTCCATTTTCTGTCCTATTAAAAGGAAATTTCCTACTCCTTTCCCTTAGAATTTTACTGTTCAGAGGGATTAAAATCACCGTTCTAGCATCACACACAAGGTGTCATTAGGATGTCGTTAGGATGGTTTCCCCATCCACTCTCACCCTCATGCCAGGAGGTAATGTATACATCAGGTTGACTCCTGAACCCACATGGTTTAGCCACATGAGCGGCACAGCCATCTAGAACTAGAAGGAACACTAAAGGTAACTTAGTAGGATATCTTTATTTTACTAATGAAGAAATCCAGGTCCAAGAGGTTAAAATAGTTGCCTCAGAGTGCTCAGGTAATTAAGGGTTGAAGTGGGATCAAAGTCACGTCATTCAACTATGAATATAGAAGCTTTTCAGTGTATTATTGTTTCCACATATTCACATCCACAAATAAATATTCTAAAAACTTTAGATAAGAAAAGTTCAAATACACAGCACGTGTATTCCCTCTCCAATGTCTACGACAAAGGTAAAAGCCTTAAAAATGCTCACAGGTGCCATACAGATGATGGATGTGAAGTAAGAAGGCAGGGTGTCAGTAATAGAGAGTTCAGCAAACCGAAGAGCACAAGCCCTTCCCATGAAAGGGATGGAAGGCAGTAACCATTTCTCAGCCCAGCTGCTTACTGGCCTGTGGAATTACATGCTCACTTTCCCAGATCTTCTGATATTTAAAGGAAACCTAATGATCTGGATTTTATTTAGAATACTCAAATTTAAGTGCAGTGTAAAAAACATACAAATTCAAAGAAGCACTGTATAGTCAAACAGAATTTTTCAGGGGGCTTGCCCAGTTTGAAACCTATTTCCTATCTTCTCCTCTTTTCTTACTTTTCCGATAATCCCTTTACTCCTTGGATGGTTGCTAGGTTTAGGAACCAAAAGGCATTCCTCAGGAACAAATGTAATCACCTTTGGCAATACATATTTAAGGCTTTCTGTTGGATTTCCCCAAGCATTCTTTCAAGGCTTTTCACTCTTCTAGTACATATGCTGTTGTTAATGTTCAAGGTTGGTATGTAACAGTAGTAAAGTTTGTATAGTTGGTAATTAATGGGTCTAAATTATCTGTCATCTCAGTATTTGAATGTCAAAAAGGTTTTATGAGAAGGATATACATTTTTCAGTTTGAGGTTAAAAATTCCACTTCTTTGAGGTACGCGTTGACTTCAAATATTTCAGGGCATGGAGGCCATCTAATGTTAGCACCATATAGTGTGTACAGGTGGTTTATCATAAAATGGTAACAATGCTGGCTCAAACTTAATATACTTACCCTTTTCTTAATTCTCCAGGCAGGGTATTTTTTTTTCTTTTAATTTCTAATTTCACTCACCAAGACTGAGTGTTAAATCTATTTTTTTTCTTTGAAGAAGAGGTCAATCACTCAAACCACCACAAAAGCCTATCTGTTTTACATTTATTCAATGACTCCTTTACTTCCATTCGATTTTCTACCTGTATAAAGTTATTCCTCTTTGGCTTGTCTGTTAGCATTCTGAAGGTGGCATGGATGTATTTTCTATTATAGAAGGAGTGATTTTGGCCTTTGAGGCACTTGACCTAAAGGTATTATTCCTTAGACAACTTACAATGGCTTCTTTTCCTTTCTTTCTTTTTCCCTTATTAGGCACGCAGGCACTCTGGTGGTGTTTTTCATTCTTCACAGCGCAGAAATTGTGTGAAAGACAATAGGCTTGTTTCTAATTTGGTGTTTCCAAAAGCTTGGCAAAATAGAAATAAGACTGTATTCAAAAGTTGAAAAAGAGCATGTAAATAGCAATAACTGAAATTTGTGATTAAACAATTAACAAAAAAGAACCCTATGAAGTCATTAAAAGTATAAAGAGGGAGGCACTTCCTGCTTTATCATTACTGGGTTGAGCTGTTATTATTTAACACTGATTGAGCACCAGCCACGTGGGAGCCATTCTGTGAACAGCAGAGTTGGAAACAGTCACTTTCCAGTGGCATTCTATCTGGAGCCAGCAACAAAACCTGAAAAAGTTTTAGATAGCACTTTATAAAGATAGGGAATCAAGGGAAGGGAATATAGACAACCTGAGTATTGGGACTACAGCAGAGAAAAACGGGCTTTGGAGCAAAACAAATACACAAGCAAATAATAAATTTGAGTTTGAATCTTGTCTTCCCTCTAGTGATTGCCAGAACTTTGAACAAACTATTTAATTTTTCCTAATCTTAGTGCCTTCATCTTTAAAATGGGAGTGAAGTATACCTCTTACAGTTTTCATGGGACATAATGATCACAGAAAGTCTAAGAACATTCTAAATCCTCAGTAAAAGATAGTCATTTTATTGTGATTATTGTTACTAGCTGTCTTCATTTATAATAATCTCATTGTTTTATAATATTGATGAATTCTAAGAATACTTAAATGTCATAAAGAATTTGAAAAAGAGGAATTTAAAGAGATCAGGGAGAAGTGTACCAGTCAGTTAGGATTATGTTATTTCATTTGGCTTTAAGCCAAGCAAATATTCAGCTGCCAGTTAAAAATGTACCACCTGCCTTTGCCCTCCCTTTAATATATTCTTTAAAGTAGTATGGTGGAAGATATCCAGCTACATTCAGACCGTGCTTTTTAATTTGCGGTTTTGAGCAACCAGATTCTTGAAGGAATCCTAGCTTTGGACTTATAAACAATGAAGGAATTTGAGGGCTTTTACTCCCAACATGTTTAAAGGGAACGTTGCTATAGACAAATGCATTTATACTACGTTTTGCTTAGGATTGCTCTCTGTTCATATAGAATGATGATATTTTCTCCTCTGAATAGTAACAGATGCAAGTTGAAGATAACGTAATAATGGCTTAGTAAAGATAAGCATATTTTCACTTGCGAGAGATGGAACACGTTAGAAGAAAGCAGAGAACAAGAGCACTCTCCTGCAGTAGGAAATACATTTGATGACCAGATGCAAATATTATACACTTTTGAAAGTGCTTGATAATACAAGTATCATTTTGTAGTGTACACTTCACTCAGCACATTTACTATTTTATTTTAATGCACCCGATTAGCACTGGAAGTGGAGAGTGTTATGGATTAGAAATTATATAAACATGGAGGATATAGCTGTGGTGATCAGGAAAAAGCTGAGGAAGCAGGCATATGAGGTATCCCACAGAGAGGCTTAACCTCCTCATTCTGGAGGAAGGAATGCAGCAAGAAATGCAGCCACGTTCAACAGACAAGAATATTGAAAGTGGCAACTACTTACATACAAAGAGAATTTTTAAAAAGAAAGATACCTAGTAAAGTGCTGGGCACATAGTAGGCACTCAATATAGATGAAAACTTATTTTTATTAGCGCCCTTTTTCCAGAAAGTATGACATTATTGCTGGCTAGTGGGATATGAGAGGGTATTCATTGAATGCTATTGTGTGTCACAAATATTCTGATAAAAATGATTTTAATTTGCATCATAACACGTAATTTTTTTTTCTTCCTAGGGACTTATCTTCCTCAGTTCCCTGTGGTGAGCTTTTGTAGAGCCACACGAAAGGAGGTTTTTAGCTCTCACCTATGGTCTTCATCATGCACCTCCTAGATTCAAAAGTTCAGCAGGGGCATGTCAAGCTATATAAATAAAAACAAACTAAGACAAAAATGTAACATTCCATACCTTAAAATGCAACCTTAATAACGTGAAAGACCCTGAAGGACTTGAGATGTGAAGATTTTCTACCACGGTCTTTGCATGTATTATTTCTGGCAGTTGTTCCTTTCTACGCCCTCTTGCACACATTTTTAGTTATTCCCTGTTCTCCATCCCTCTGATAAAATCTAGAGTTCCCCCGTCAAATTAGAAAATTTAAAAAAATAAAAAATCTAAAATTAAAATTAAAAAAATTTTTTAAAAATCTAGAGTTTACAAAAAAATTTTGTATCTCAGGCTTGTGAACCATATTGTTAGTTCACAATTAAGAATGATGTACATCCATTGGATGAGTTTTAATTAATTCTTTTCCTTGGCTGATTAGTAAGTTTCTGCAGTGAGTACAAATGTTTACTTGGGAGGGCTGAAGAATGCATTTATAGGTTTGATGATGAACTAGAAGGTCATGCTCAAAGGATATTTGTGTCCATTTTTTTGAAGAACTGTAAAAGAGTGTATTATTGTGAGTTGGATAATGGTGGGTTCCTTCTATACTTAGTAATTTCATAGCAATGATACAGCTGTGTACTATGGGAAACCACCCAAACACTTGGCAGAAGTAGAATACCAATGTACCAGTGGTTCATTTCTAATTAAACTTGTTTATTAATTTTTTCCCAGGGTGCGTATGGCCTTATTTCAGGTTTGAGCTCTTTCAGAGATATAAGGACTGAAAGTGGGCAAAGAAGGGCTATTTTTAATGTTCAAGACTCATTTTTTCTGAACTATCTCCTTCCTTCTTTTTATCCATTCCCTCATAACAGGGATCTATTTCCTTAACTTTTGTCTTTCCTGTCTTTCATGCAAGATTCATAGGGAATAATTTGATATCAGATAGTGTAAATATAAATATAAATATAAATATAAATATAAACATGCTGCTTTTCTCAAACATAGTTAAAATATTTAAAATCTGATTTTGATTATGGATTGAAAAATGATGTCACATTTATTGGGAAATTAGATGGTAGTGAGCTGCTAGGAGCAAAGAAGCATTACAGGGCTTCTGGTTTAAGCACAAGGTGATAGTAAGTTATGGGTTTTTTTCTGAAGACTAAAATAGCCCTTCCAGTTGGCTTAGCAATTCTTTGGGACTTATATAACTTATAATTAATAAACAAATGATCAATACAATTTGTTCCAGTTTGCTAAGGACTATTCCCTGCCTCTACCCCCAAATCATCCTAAACTTAAGAAAGATAATTCAAATTTCAAAACAAAAAGCCATCATAGTACATTGTACTTTGCAAAAATGCCGTCTGATTTTGCTTTTTCTCCCACTACGTTGTGTATTCAACTGTTATATTAGAAAATGATTGTGGAAGTAGAGAAAAAAAGGCTAAAGCGAGGAAAACCAAAAATATAGTAGTTTTTTGATCATTCATTTATTCTCTCAGAAAATATTTATAGAGCACCATCAAGAACTAGGTACTACGGAGATTACAAATAATATATTTTTTTCTCATTTCAGAGGAAAAATAATTTCTGATTTATCTTAAAATAATAAAGTCCTTATGTAAGAAAAAAGATTTTTAAATGATTACACACAACCATTTCCCACTTGTACAAATATCTGGGCACCATGTTGCACAACCCTACAGGGTGACTTCTGCATGTGGACCTCTGTAAGAGGTCCCTGTTGATGTTGCGTAATGCCCAACCTACTCAGTCCTCTGAGGCAGCCCTTTGATACTTACTTCAGGGGCAATGAAAAAATGACTGTTTGTCTCTAATATATTTCTCTAGAAATTTTTCTTCTTTGTTAATATGATAACCGAATTCCCTCTTACTCTTAAAAAAACAAATCAACAAAAAAAATTCCATATTAATCCAGATGCTGTAAAGTGTTTTCTCTTTAAAGTTAATTCTGTACTTAACATGGGGAGAAAGGTGAAACAATGAGGAAGAGTTTTGAAACAGTTTCTAGTGACTTCCCCATATTATAGATTATTAGAGCTATGGAAAAGCGGGTCTTGTCTCTCTGATTGAATGGAACCTGTTCAGCTCTCCCCGCCAGACATAAATTACTCTCTTTGAGTCGAATGGTTGGCTCCTCTTTATGTAAACTTGATTAAAAAAATAAAAGCAGAAACTGAGCCAGTAGGGCAAAAAAGACTGAGTAGATTCTATTCAGTCACAGAAAACCAAAATCATCAATGCCTTTATCATACCTTTTTTTTCTTTTTAACAAAGCAACTCCCAATTAAAGGTGGGATATTTCATTTGGGCCAGTGCAAACACACAGCCATCAAAGGGTTTCATGAGTAATTAGTAATACGAACACAGCCGTCACATTCTGAGATGTGTACATATCTATCCAAACAGAGGGGAAATCGTGTAATTAATTTTGAAGCTGTTATGATGTTTCAATTGATTTGGATCAGAAAAAGGAGAACAATTAAGAAGAATCAGAAAACAATATCCCTTTTAGTATTCTAAAGGGAAGAGAAAAATTAAATAGGAGTTTAATTGAAAAATTCTGATCTATATGAGGGAAATGGAATGTTGTGTATAAAGGAATAGTGACTTATTATGGGAGCATTTGTACTGGGCCAGCATCTTGGGCAATAACGTTTAAATTCCAATGACTAAAAAGCTTTCAGAAAGGTGGGAAGGTCAGGTCAGAAGTCAAAACGTTAAAATTGTTTCTCCCACTACTCAGAACTTTAATGTGAATAGTATCATTCTGGAATTATTCTATTGGAAAAGTATTACTTCAAATTAATTCTTAGTACAAGTATAAAATATTGTCATTATTTTAGTCATTCTATCACCTTTTGTGGGCTATTTTACCTTCTTCCTGTGAATCTTTATGAAGCTGGAATAAATGTGTCTGTTTTCATAGCCTATATCCTTCTGAGAATGCCATTAGTAACTTATTTGATTAACAGATAAAACATAATGACATATTTCCAGACTAATGTTATAGGGTAAAATTTTGAAAAATTAATACATTTTAAAGTTTTCAAAACAACGTTGCATATACAATAATAAGCTAAGTATTACATGGCCATAAAATAATGCATTGTCTCTATATACATTTAGAAATTACTCTGTACTTAATTAATTATGTATTAAGCATCTACGATGTTTATCATATTATTTCCTACTGCTTCTTTGTCCGTTATTACTAGAAAAAATGCATGCAAGGTTTCCCTGTGTCCACTGTACTCATAATTCTCTTGTGAGCACAGATCTTCTTTTTTTTTTTTTTTTTTTTTTTTTGAGGTGGAGTCTCGCTGTCGCCCAGGCTGGAGTGTGCAGTGGTGCGATCTCGGCTCACTGCAAGCTCCGCCTCCCGGGTTCACGCCATTCTCCTGCCTCAGCTTCCCGAGTAGCTGGGACTACAGGCACCCGCCACTGCGCCCAACTAATTTTTTGTATTTTTAGTAGAGACGGGATTTCACCGTGGTCTCGATCTCCTGACCTCGTGATCCACCCGCCTCGGCCTCCCAAAGTGCTGGGATTACAGGCGTGAGCCACCGCGCCGAGCCAATGTGAGCACAGATTTTCACAAAAACCAACTATAGTGTCTTGGAACCCCAAAACCATGTAACTTAGAACTCACTTAAACAGTGGTGAGGGTAATACAGACAAGAAAACATGTATTATACCAACTACATGTTCTATTGTTTAATAGTTTGACTTAAAAATAATGATATTCTTGTGAATTATGACAGAATTTTGTTTTAAAAATAACTAAAAGTAGTATTCTATATATATAAATATATACAAGATTTATATATATTTGAGACAGGGTTTCACATTGTCTCCCAGACTAGAGTGCAGTGGCATAATCATTGCAGCCTCGACCTCCACTTAAGCAATCTTCCCTCCTCAGCCTCCTCATTAGCTGGAACTACAGATGTGTGCCACCACGCCCAGCTAATGTTTTGTATTTTTTATTGTAGAGATGGGGTTTTGCCATGTTACCCATGTTGGTCTCAAACTCCTAGGCTCAAGCAGTCCTGCCACCTTGGCCTCCTAAAGTGCTGGGATTACAAGCATGAGCCACTGTGCCTGGTGCGTTCCATAAACTTTGTTCAAATTGTGTACTTCATCTTTAGATAAATATAGTTGCCTAAACTCAAATCTCCTGATGAGCCAGTTTATTAGAATAATTTTTTGCTAATCATATAAGAAAACTGAGTCAAAAGAAAATAAAGGGGTAAAAAAAGTCATGTTTTATGAGGACAGTTATTTCTGGCCTTTGATTAGGTGGACTTTTGGCCAGGTGATAGAATTCCCCTTTCTTATGATTTGGCATTTAGATTCCCTTAAATTCAAAGTACTTGCTATATTAGAGAGGTCATTACAGGCAGGCCAGACAAGATGAAGTGTTGCTTCTACTCTCAAAATTTTATTTGCTAATTTCAATGAACAGGGTGAAGCAATAGAACCTGGTTGATGGTTGATATAGGAAACAACCTGTTTGAATATGCAAAATTATATCTATTTCATTGCCATGTGTTAGAATGTGTTAGGTAAAATATTCAGTCTTTTCCATCTTATATTCCATATTATATTAATATATAATATATATTATGTAATATATATATTATGCTTATATTAGCATAAAGTTTAGGCTAATTGAGAATATTGCCTGATAGTGCATCGTTTCTCAGCCCTTTCCTAACTCTCCTTTTTCTTCCTCTAATCACAAGAAGAAAACAGCTAAGAACAGTTTGTGGTGCATTTTGGGGGCGTGGGGATTTCATGAGCTTTCACGTACTCCAACCAACTGTATTAGTGCATTTTCATGCTGCTGATAAAGACAAACCTGAGACTGGGCAATTTACAAAAGAAAGAGGTTTATTGGACTTACAGTTCCACATCCCTGGGGAGGCCTCACAATCATGGCAGGAGGCAAGGAGGAGCAAATCACATCTTACGTGGATGGCAGCAGGCAAAGAGAGGGCTTGGGCAGAGATACTCCCATTTTTAAAGCCATCAGATCTTGTGAGAGCCATTCACTATCACCAGAAGAGCATGGGAAAGACTCACCCCATGATTCAGTCATCTCCCACTGGGTCCTTCCCACAACACACAGGAGATACAAGATGAGATTTTGGTGGGGAAACAGAGCCAAGCCATATCATTCTGCCCCCGGCCCCTCCCAAATCCCATATCTTCACATTTCAAAACCAATCATGCCTTCCCAACAGTCTCCAAAAGTCTCAATTCATTTCAGCATTAACTCAAAAATCCACAATCCAAAGTTTCATCTGAGACAAGGCAAGTCCCTTCTGGTTTTGAGCCTGTAAAATCAAAAGTGAGTTAGTTACTTCCTAGATACAATGAGGGTACAAGCATTGGGTACATACAGCCATTCCAATTGGGAGAAATTGACCAAAACACAGGGGCTACAGGACCCATGCTAGTCCAAAATCCAGTGGGGCAGTCAAATCTTAAAGCTCCAAAATGATCTCCTTTGACTCCATATCTCATGTCCAGGTCACGCCGATGCAAGAGGTGGGTTCCCATGGCCTTGGGCAGTTCAGCATCTGTGACTTTGCAGGATACAGCCTCCCTACTGGTTGCTTTCACCAGCTAGTGGTAAGTGTCTGTGGCTTTTCCAGGTGCATGGTGCAAGCTGTCAGTGGATGTACCATTCTGGGGTCTGGAGGATGATGGCCCTCTTCTCACAGTTCTGTTAGGCAGTGTCCCAGCAGGGACCCTGTGTGGGGGCTCTGACCCCACATTTCCCATCTGCACTGATCTAGCAGAAGTTCTCCATGAGAGCCCCACCCCTGCAGCAAACTTCTGCCAGGGCATCCAGGCATTTACATATATGTTCCAAAATCTAGGTAGAGGTTCCCAAACCCAGATTCTTGACTTCTGTGCCCTCACAGGCTCAGCACCGTGTGGAAGCTGCCCAGGCTTGGGGCTCGCACCCTTTGATGCCATGGCCCAATCTGTACATTGGCTCCTTTCAGCCACGGCTAGAGTGGCTAGGATGCAGGCACCAAGTCCCTAGGCTGCACATACAGGGACCCTGGGCCTAGTCCATGAAACCACTTTTTTCCTCCTAGGCCTCCAGGCCTGTGATAGGAGGGGCTGCTGTGAAGACCTCTGACATGCCCTGGAGACATTTTCCTCATTGTCATGGGGATTAACATTTAGCTGCTCATTACTTATGCAAATTTCTGCAGCTGACTTGAATTTCTCAGAAAACGGGATTTTCTTTTCTATCACATTGTCAGGCTGCAAATTTTCCAAACTTTTATGCTCTGCTTCCCTTATAAAACTGAATGCCTTTAACAGCACCCAAGTCACCTCTTGAATGCTTTGCTGCTTAGAAATTTCTTTTGCCAGATACCCTAAATCATCTCTCTCAAGTTCAAAGTTCCACAAATCTCTAGGGCAGGGGCAAAATACACATATAACATAACAAGAGTCACCTTTGCTCCAGTTCCAAACAAATTTCTCATTTCCATCTGAGACCACTTCAGCTTGGACTTCATATCCATATTGCTATCAGGATTTTGGGCAAAGCCATTCAACAAGTCTCTGGGAAGTTCCAAACTTTCCCACATTTTCCTGTCTTCTTCTGAGTCCTCCAAACTGTTCCAATCCCTGCCTATTACCCAGTTCCAAAGTCACTTTCATATTGGTGGGCATCTACAGCAGCACCCCACTCCCAGCAGCAATTTACTGTATTAGTCAGTTTTCACATTGTTGATAAAGACATACCTGAGCCTGGGCAATTTACAAAAGAAAGAGGTTTATTGGACTTACAGTTCCACATCCCTGGGGAGGCCTCACAATCATGGAGGAAGGAAAGGAGGAGCAAGTCACATCTTACGTGGATAGCAGCAGGCAAAGAGAGGGCTTGTGCAGAGATACTCCCATTTTTAAAACCATCAGATCTTGTGAGAGCCATTCACTATCACGAGAACAGCATGGGAAAGACTCGCCCCATGATTCAACCATCTCCCACTGGATCCCTCCCACAACACATGGGAATTATGGGAGCTACAGGTTGAGATTTGGGTGGGCACACAGAGCCAAACCATATCACCAACTCTGTGATTATGATGAAAAGAATATGAACAAAGGCCACTCAGTATGGACAAGCAAGATTTGTTTGATGTACTTAGAAAAACTTGCTCTTATATTTTTGCTCTATCTATTCATCAACTTTTTTTCTTTCTATTTTAGAATTGTATTCTTTTCACTTCCTATCTAGCTACAATACAGAGGGATGTTTTTTGGGGCCTTCCTTGGAAGTAGAGTGTATGGTGGGTGGTTGTCATTTATTCTGTCATTACCTGAAACTTGCTCCTTGGACCCATTCTTCTCTAGAAAGCAACTGTTTTGAGGATGATGTATGTCTTTCAGTTGGGTGATAATAAATCAAGGTGGCACAGAGCCCTAACTGCAATCTTTTCAAAAAACAGTACTATTTCAAGAAGTGCAAAGTGAGGTCTTTAGGTTTAAGATACTGGGAAATCCCAGTGTTTCTTCTCTCCAATTGTCCCTTGCTTTTCTGCTCCTTCATTGAATAACCATATGAATATACTGCAGAGGCCTTGTTACCTGGTTGCTAAGTCCTCTGTCTCCTTAGCAACTAAACTTTTCAGGGATTATAGGGAAAATATTTCCTTCAGCCCTGAAGCTGTTTTAATGCTTTCAAATGTCAAGAAAAAAAAGTTTGTATAGTCCCTTGGGTGCTGGTGGGGCAAGAGATAATATTTAAAAACATGTTTAGTAGGCTCTTTACTAGGCAGAAATCTTCAATTTAAGTAAACCTTAAAATTTATGCTGAAACGTGTATAAATTTTAAGCATAACACAAATGTAAGTAAGTTGTAGAGTTTGAGCAGAGGAGGACCCCCTTATTTGGCTATCTTAAAGGCATCAGGTATGGGACATTATGATGCCCTCTATCTACCCATTTTCAAAGCAATGGGGGTTTGCTTTTACAATTGCTAAGCCAAAAAAGCAAAGGAAATTGGGTCAAAAAATCACTCACAATGATTTTCATCTTGAGTATGCAAGGAAAATGCAGTTTTTAACATTTCTTTATCAATTATTAGATCCTTCTCACCTCCTCATAAGTACCCACCTATCCAATATCAGTTCTTTTGGATTTTTCCTTATGTGATCCGTAATTTGGACATTCTCTTTAAGTAGCATGATCTAATGGAGATCATGCTTCTTCAAACTCTTCTCCCATACCTGGACCCCAAACCATTTTTTTTTTCTTAACAGAACAGCTGAATGTAGAAAAGAGACTTACCATCTTCTTATGGTGTTGAGGAAATAGATTCTCAGATCTTTGTTTAGTAATCTATGCTGTTCCTGGAATGGTGAGCTCTGAAGTATAACTAATTCCATCCCTGCTGGCATCTACTGCTGAAGGATGCACCTGGTAGTCCTTAGGGTCTCCATTCTTTCTTGGATTAGTCAGAACACAATAGTTTCCTCTTGTATATTTGATACCATCTGGCACTCCCTGGTGCCGTGGATACACCTGAGAGACAGTGACAACTCCTACATGTCAAACATCTGCTTTGTAGTATTTAGCTATACTAGAGATACAGCTAAACATACCTCTGCTTTGTAGTCTTTAGCTATACCAGACCCTTAACTGACATCCAGGTGCCCCGCAGACCCATGTAGACACATCTGAGTCCCATCCATGCCTGTGAGAATCAAGTTTGACTCAGGAGAAATAACTCTGACTCTCCGTCTGGTTAAGTTGCCTATACCAGCAAGACTACTTTCACGTGGCTGACTCCACATTGATGAGCCAGAAGACTCAGCCCAGCATACTAAATGTCAATTCGGATGAAGGTCCCTTGATGTCTGTGTTCATCTCAACTTTGTTTATCACACCAACCTTACCCCTAATTCCCAACCACCTACTCCTACAGATATACAATCGCCATGCAGTTCTCTAATCCCATACTTCTACCTCTTTCTTGTCTACATAATTCCATGTCTTAAAGAAATATGGTTTTTTTATTTTCCTTTTTTATCTGTCTAGGCCTTTTTTCTACCGTATATTTTTCTCTAACTACAGTCTCATGCTTGAGTTTTAATGGTGGACAAACTATGGGAGGGACATTTCCCCACCAAGGGCACAGATCAAGAGGCTTTTTCTAATATGGTACCTTCTGCCCATTGTGTGCAATCAAGCTTATTACCTGAGAGCATCCTGGGAAAGAAAGAAATGCAGAGAGAGTAAGAGGAGGCTGAAGGCCCTAAGAGGTGGTAAACAGAATGAGCATCACTAGATAGAGAAAGGGATTCAGACAGCAGGGATAAATAGGGCTCGGTGAGTTCCACAGGACAGTGAATGGGAAGAGGAAATTTTAGAGTTCCCTTAGGGCCATTTTGGAATATGCTAAGCAGGATATGGGTGGGAAGATAAGGTCAGATATGAGAAAGGCTGGATTGTATATCGAATCGGAAGGAAGAGGGTAGTACAAATCAGAAAGGGGCAGCAAAGTCAGGAGGCAAGGGAGTCTAATAATAGCAGAGGTAAAGTATAATGAAAAAAAATATTAGCAGAGGTAGTCAGGTGGAAGTCAATGAGGTGGGGTAAAGACATGAGGAGAAATGTTCTTTAAAGTTAAATGTGTGGGGCCAGGCGTGGTGGCTCATGCCTGTAATCCAAGCACTTTGGGAGGCCGAGGCGGGTGGATTACGTGAGGTCAAGAGTTCAAGACCAGCCTGGCCAACATGGAGAAACCCCATCTCTACTTAAAAAAAATATATATAGATAGATAGATAGATGATAGATAGATAGATAGATAGATAGATAGATAGATAGATACACACACACACACACACACACACAGGTGTGGTGGCAGGTGCCTGTAATCCCAACTACTCGGGAGGCTGTAGCAAGAGACTCACTTGAACCAGGAAGGTGGGGCTTGCATTGAACCAAGATTGTGCCACTGCACTCCAGCCTGGGCAACAGAGCTAGACCTTGTCTTAAAAAAAAAAAAAAAAGTTAAATGTGTGGAAGGCATTCCCTTAATGTGAAACTTACTCAGCACATCTTCCTAGGGTGACTCCTTAACAAAAATAGACAGGACATGCCAAACCCCAAAATATCCCACTTATCATCAGCATGGCTGAAGAGGGTTCACTGAAAATGAATTTCTATTGTCGTTTTCATTTTTTTTTTTGGTCTTGGCCTGGGTTCCATGCAAGCAGGCCCATGTTTTTCACTTCAATTGTGAGAGGTACAAAATGGGCAGACAAATCAACTTCCCCATTGTCAATTTTTGGTCTCAATCTGGGTTCCATGCAAGATTCGTGTTTGTCAGTTAAACTGTTAGAGGTACAAAATTGGCAGACCAATTATCTTTCTCATTATCAACTCCATCAGAGTCCCATGATCGATACTTAATAGGCCCTTAATATGTATTTGCCAAATGATTGAATTGATGAATCAGTGAATTACTCCATGGAGTTCTTAAGAAGTAGAAGTCTCTAGCCCAAATAAATGTATCCTTAAATATTATACAAGTGGTATTCAAATTCATTTTCAGTTGAGAAAAGAGTTGATAAGTGCCAGGTCATTTAGGTAAATGAGTCAAATAAAAAATTCAAAAGGCAGAAAATATTTTAGAAGTGACCATTTAAGACACCTCTGTGAGGTTCTCTATTACCCTGCTGTGATAATAACAGTCCATCATTAATACAAATAATTGCTGAAGCGCGTTGATAAGAAAGACATCTTAATTAAAGATTCTACTATAAACATATGTGAACCAATCCAATTTCTAGGCCACAGGGCAATAATAACCTTCCTATCTAACATGTTTCTTATTTTTATGAGCATTTATTCTTTGGAGCAATGCTGCCTAATTGGACCAAGCACAGGGGAAAATAACATTAATGCTATTTGCTCTGTGTTTGATATCACCTTTGAATGGGAATGTGACACAGAGCACAGGAGTATGTAAAGCTCCCATACAACCTGACTTCCAGACATAATGAACAAAGATAAGTCCTGGCTAAGTCCACTAGATGTAGATATAAGGGCTTTTGATATATTTACACTCAAGTGTTGGTGCTGACTCAGATTTCTTATTATTTAAACTTCTTCCAAGATTGAGTAGATTCTTTCCCCAGTTTCTGAATCCCAAAAGAAGGTAGAAAATAGAACTTTAAATACAAGATACAAAGATTAAAAACTTTAAGGTGACAACTAAAATTGCCATTAGAAGTAATCACATATAAATCTTGAACAATGTACAACTTCTGCTTACAAAAAAGACTAAACCTTGAAATAAAAATGTCTGGGTAAGGACAGGCATGGTGGTGTATGCCTGTAGTGCCAGCTACATGGGAGGCCAAGGTGGGGGGAATTGCTTGAATCTGGGAATTCAAAGCTCTAATATTGCCTGGGCAATACAGTAAGAACCTATCTTTTAAAAAATTGCTGGGTAGAAAATGCTTTAAAGTTTGCCTTACATTACCTTGTCTATGGACTAACAGTTTGTAAATTTTTTACTGAGCTTATGTGTTTGAAATGAGGAAAAACTGACTTCTTAATTTTAAACCATGATTTGTTGCAGAGAGTAGTTGCTGCATGTTCAATAAATAGTTCTGACTATGATTTTGTATATTTTTAGGGAGTTTTCCATGAGACAAGTCAGTAGATACTATGTGGTTTGTCATTTTAAATTGCTTATTAATAAATAAAAGTTATCATCTGTACTATTTTTCCACTGTATTCTTTTGTAACATTTCACTAAAAATATATTGCTATTAAATGATTTGGAAAACAGTGGGTTTATATTTATTTGATATAGATTCGATATATTATATTGATTTAATATTATTGCCTACACTACTTTTCAATAGCACCACAACCAAACCAATAGACGTTTTATTGAGAAATATCTTTTAGTAAAATAATTCAACCTGTCTTTTGTACAAGAGATGTATATCAGAGATGACACAATATTCTCTTCCACCCACTTGCTTTCATTAATGGCAAAATACAACTATGAACATTAGAGAACTTCCACTTTTAGTTACCTCAATGTTGGTTCATTTTTCTACCACGATTCTTTCTCACTTGGCTGAATTTTTTTCCTCCATCTTCCTTTGCCCTTTGCTACCTTTGTTGCCATCTGAAATATTCTTTATTCAACTTTTTGCTTTTTGATTTAGCTTAGGTGGCCTAGAGGGGCAAGACTGGTGTGGCAATTTGGGATCAGCAGTGTTGATGGGTGAACATTTTCATTAGTGGCCTCATTTTTGGTGTCAGGCTGAGGACTTGGGGATGGAAGTCAGAAGACCCACACAGTCCAGGCAAGTAGCCTTTGAAAGAAAGCCTTATTTAGCCTGTCTTAGTTCATTTGTGCTGGTATAAAATAATATCCCAAACTAGGTAATTTATGAAGAACAGAAATTTATTTCTCACATTTCTGGAGGCTAGGAATTCCAAAAGTTGCTGGCATCTGGTGAGGGCCTTCTTGTTTTGTCCTCACATGGCAGAAGGAGAAGTACAAGATGGGGCCAACTACCTCTGTCACACCTCTTTAGAAGGGTACTTAATCCCACTCATGAGGGAGGAGCCCATGTGGCCTAATCATTTTTTAAGGCCTTTAGTATCGCATCGACAACACTGAAGTTTGGAGAAGATAGATTCAAACCATGGCAGAGACCCTGTGTGTCACTTGAGAATTATAATAGCTCTGACCATTCTAAGACATTACAAATGGAGAGGTGATTGAGACTGACTCTTCACTGACAGGATCTGCTAGGTAATTCCTTTAGCAGTAGCTAATTAAGAGATACTTGTTATTTGTGTCTAACTTTAACATTATCCATCATAAGATATCCCGATGTCAAATTCCTTTTGACTTTTTTTGGATATCCTTTAATTATTTACCAGAGTAGAGATGTTTTAAGGCATGGAAGGGTGGGTGGAGGGAAGAAAGCTGACATATCTGAACAAGTGAGTAATTTATAATGGAACTAAAATATTCATAAAATGACAACTCAGATACTTCAATTAACGCAATCCATTCTATTTCCACTTCAAATAGTAAATTGAAGCCTCAAATAATGTTTGTTTTGCAATGGACGATGCATTGCTAAACTGATCCAGCAAATGTGAAGTCACTACCTTTGTGCTTAGTCGATCTCTTTAGATCTGGAGTGGGAAATGGACTCTTTATTATACATCAGTACAAATAGAAAAAATGAGAACTCTGTTTAGTTAATTCATTTTCTAAGCCAATGATTCTTCACTATTTTTCAGGAAGACAGGTCACTGATTTAACTTGGTTACTTGACAACATTTTTCATAGGTTTGTTAGGTTTTTACTCTTTGTATTTTTGTAGGAGAGAAGGCTCAGGTGCACAAAATTGGATGACTCATAATCCTTAATTCATGATACATTCTCATAAGGGATACTTGTGCAACAAATTTAGATATATCATTGGTTAATTACTTAAAATATTTAATCAGTTTCAAACAAAACAAAGCTAAACCTTGATAATAGCTTACATCTAATTCTCCACTCTCCCACTAACCCGTCCTCACTGGGGTGAAATCTGAAGCTGGAAAGGACAAATAACTTGCCCAAGATCACACCACTGTGTGTGAGGGTAGAGATGGATTTCAAAAACAGGTTTGAACCTTCTAACCATTAACTATAGATTTAGAAAAAATAGTATGTCAGTGATGTTTTAAGCAAAAAAACAAAACAAAACAAACAAAAAACCTTCATGGAAGAGAGGACGCTTTATCTTCATTGTCAGCAGATAAATTATCTACTACACAGAGATGAAAATGAAAACCATTTGGAAATATTCCGTGAGTGATATGTACTTCTTGCAGTCATATAGCCTTACTTATCTATAAAGGCAAGATATAAAGTATAGGAAAAGGTAATAACATAAAAACCTGAATATCTATAAAGCTATATATACATATACTGATATACTGGTTTCATTGCTGAGAATTCTTAAACTGTTAGTGTAATATGCCTCATTCGTGTAGGTTAAATCATCCATCATTATGTGCTACAAATTGTTTAAAAAAATCATCACAAAGTGTCACCTTTTACATATCAATCCAAGCAACATCATCTCCTTCAATACAGTCACCTCGGAAGACTTGGCACTTGTTCTAACAATGCTGCAAATTTCTTGAAAAGTTTTTGGAGCTTATTTTAATTGGATTTTCACACACGGCACTTAAGAGATGCCTAATAAACCAATATTACTATTTTAATATCCTATCTCTCTATACCACCACTGCTCAGAATTGCATCATTCATTATTATATCAGTCAGGATTTTTAGCTGCAAGCAGCAGAAACTGACACTTACTGGTATAAGTAGACAAGGAATTTCCTGATTGAAAACAGGATAGCTCGTAGAATTTCTGGGAAGGGTGGAAAACTAGGCTTTTTAAACAAGTAGATTCTAAGGGCATCTGGAATCAGAAGGATTGACCAAATAATTCCCTTGACGCAGCATTATGAAAACACAACTAAGTGTGTGTTGCCACAGCACCTGCTTTTGATGACATCGGCAACTGATCCTGGCTGCAGACATTGGCATTGTGTATGTTGATGCCACTTTCACTGTAGGTGGAAATAATTCTCCCTCCTTCCTTCTTCCTTAATCTGCCAGCTCCAGATTCAAAATACTGGTTGGGTTCATCTAATTGGCTTAAATTTCACCATGGTGCGGTTACTTTCAGGAGAGCTGGAAAAAAGATTGCCTGTTTACTTCCCTTCCCATGTAGTAGAGACGGAGTAGGGTTCACAAATATTTATGTTTCTCATCTGTAGTGTAGAGTTGTTTCTGCTGGCTTCCTGGCCAGCGTCTCTATTTCCCAGCTCTCTGTGTATTTAGATGTGGCTCTGTGACTAATTCTTCTGAGTAGAATGGCAATGGAAATTATGTGTGTCAATGATGTAGTTAAGGATGGGTGTGCCTTCTTCACTTTCTCTTTTTCCTTCTGTAGGACCTTGTATTGAAGACAGCGTAACCCCCAAGAGGAAAGAAACTTGGAGCCCTGAATCAGAGTAGAAGACAAGCTGAACACCAGCCTTGGACTGTTGTATGAATGAAAAACAAGTTTTGAGACTTGTGTGGTTTATTTATTATAGTTACTGTTATTATTAAAGTTTTTCACTGCTTTACTTTCAGTTATTGGTACTAATTATGCAGTGGCTTGTGACACACTGATCTCTAGGGATCGCTGAAAGTGTGAATCAGTGTGCTCCTATAGTAGGAAGAGAATCAGTTGGTTTGCACTTAAGGTTGGGGATCTGGAAAAAGGTAGGTGGCATACATTAGAACTAGGCCAAAAGTTTCTAGTCCTTTCCTTATGTGATATACAGGATGTGTGGCTCAGGAATAGTGATATACTCCCTTGTTTGTGTTCTATGCTGTCTTTAATCCCAATCCTTACATATAATTCTACCTGGACTTAATTCATAGAATTACCTTAAATCTGTTTAATACATATGTATTAAAAATCACCCAACCTCACCTTTTCATACTTTAGCCTCAGTAGAAAATTACTTGAGACATACCTCACAGTCATGCAACATATCAGTATGTCAGGACAACGAGGTTAGCACTTTCTTACCAAGCGTAGGCTTGAATAGAAATCTACTCAGGAAAAAGTGGATGGTCGTTTTAGTTCATTAGAAAGAAACTTCATACCCATGTGCATAAATTCAGCCTATAAAATACTACACTCTCTAACACACACTTTATTCTTCTCCATCACCCAAACCATGCTTTCCTCCACAAAATCTTTGAAACTGTTTTTTCATTACAAAATTTTCTCTCATAAGTCTCTCCCTGTTTTCATTTTGGCCATATAGCTCTTACTTATAAATGTGACATGGAGGAGCCTTGTCAAGTCCCCAGGAGGCTCCAGGCCAAGCATTTCCCCCAAAGGGGAAGCTTATCTATGTAGAATGTTCCAGACTGCAAAGGATTCTCCTCGAGTTTCAAATTCTAATACCACTGGTCTCCCATAATGTTTCTTGTTGGCAGGGAAAGTGAGATTTTTCCCTGAGATAATTTTAGTTAAACCCATCAGCTGCATTTTATGCAGCCTCAGGAGAATACAGAGAACCTGCTCTGAGGTCACTTTTTCTTGGTGACATTTTCCAGGTTAGCAGCTGTGCTGGGACAAGGAAAGCTGCTCTGAGGGTCAGGCATGAAACTTGAGGTATTTGTGCCCTGGTAAAAATCGTTTCCAGAGTGAGTCAGATTCTTTTGATAGACAGTGATGGGATTATGCTGATCAGCAAAAGCCAACAGTATGTGTCTTGCATTGTATCTGACGGATAGGGGTTAAATGGTCTCCTAAGTTAAGGATGGGATAAGGGAATCTAGCTTTTGGTTCCACTGATATTCATACCTTCCTCAACTCTTGAAGACATTTTAAAATAATGTTTATATTTTTGCAAAGTTTCTCAGAAAAGCAACTCCCAAACTTCGCAGAGCTCAGTTACACTGTCTTCAACTCTGCAACACCTCCCCAGGCATTCATGGAGAACTGGAAACATTTTTCCTTTCTAAAGAGGTAGTTTAAATCCTCCAGAACACAGTCACTGCCCACAGTGGTAAATTTATTAATTGACAAACCTGGGATATATCATGGAGGGTAAAGATTTAAGAGATCCTTCAGGTCATAGTCTTTTCTTCCAGGAATTTCATCTCATAAGAAATGAAAACAAACAAAAAAATATGCCAGTGGCGTGTACCCTGGTGGAACCTTCAAAATCTACTGCTTTGACACTTCCACATTTTTCTTGCTATTGCAAACATCATCTCTCCCTTGCTAGAGATGTTACCGCCTCCAGCAAAGTCTGGATAAGCTAGGGTGGCAGACACAATTAGTAAGGGACATGAAGAATGGGGAAAGAAGAAGATGGGAGCAGGGCCTGTCTTGCCTGGGAACGCTCACATAGATGCATTTGTCTGGTAGACCAGCTGGAGATGGAGGTTTTACTATGGCCTCACCCACATCTGGGGTCTTGGCAAAGATGGCTAGAAAGCTGGGACATCTCTCTCCACGTGGTTTCTCATCATTCAGGCATCAAGCCCAAGCTTCTTTACATGACAATTTATTCTAAGAAGGTGGGAATGGAGACTACAAGGCGTTTAAGGCCTAGGCTCTAGAATTGCCAGGTGTCACTTCTTCTACTTTCTATTCATCAGAGCAAGTCACAAAGGCAGCTGAGAGTCAAAGGAGAAGTAGATGTACTGCATGCTAGGAAGATCAGAACATCACATTGCAAAAGGCTATGGACACAGAGATTCATCCTGTATTGAGGGCCACTATTAAAACAGTAGCCATACCAGGAACGTTTCCCTTCATTTGGCTAATTCATATTTGTCCTATGGGTGTCAGTTTGTTTACCACTTCCTTCTGGGATCCCGTGATCTCCTGGGCCTATTCCTCTTTTTTGTTTTTTATTTTTGAGAACTAGTCTTGCTCTGTCGCCCAGGCTGGAGTGCAATGGTGTAATCCCAGCTCACCTCAACCTCCCCCTCCTGGGTTCAAGCGATCCTCCTGCCTTAGCCTCCAGAGTAACTGGGATTACAGGTACGCACCACCATGCCTGGGTAATTTTTGTAACTTTAGTAGAGATGGGGTTTCACCATGTTGGCCATGCTGGTCTCACACTCCTCACCTCAGGTGATCCACCCACCTGGGCCTCCCAAAGTGCTGGGATTACAGGCGTGAGCCAATGCGCCTCTCCCTATTACTCTTATAGTCCTTATCAGAGTCTCTGAAATCACTCGTTTCCATGTGCGTCTTCTCCAGATTGTGAGTCCACCATTTTATCTCTAGGGTATAGTGCAGTGTCTGGGACCTGGGAGGATTCCACTAAATATTAGTTAAATGGATGAGGCTCAAAGAGCTGAGAATCTTATCCAAGATTACACGGAAAATAAACTTAGGTGCACTTCCAGGGGATCTTACCTCAGGAAAGGAAGACGTTACATCAACTTTTTAAATAATAATAATTAATACAATGGAATCATCTTCTTACTTTGGCTTACAACAATCAGGACGTAATTTTGGCAGTGGTCCTTCTCATTGTCAGGTTTGTTCTGGGGAAAAGTCTGCCATTGGAGAGATAGAGTTCAGTCCTGCTACTCAAAGCATGCTCCGGGGCCCAGGATCATCAGCATCATCTGGGAGCTGGTTAGCAGTGCAAAATCTCAGGCCCTGCCCCAAATCTACTGAATGAAGATCTGCATTTTAACAAGATCCCAGGCAATTCCTATGTTCCTTAAAGGCCTAGAAGCACCCAGTTAAAGTATATTTCTGAGTGCACTTTTACAATGCCAACACCAGTGACTCTGAAGAGTCAGCCTTAGAAGTAGCTTCATTCTCTTTTCTAGGTGAGATGATATTTCTTAAGGAATTGTCACCAGATTTCCAACGTGACTTGAGTTTCATCTTTTCTGATTTTGCTAAGTATAAATAAAAGCAAAACAAATAACACTGGGCTTTTTGCTGAAGTTTCATAGTGAAGCATGATGGTGTGTTTGTTACTGAAATATTGTCATAATGTTTAAGTATTTTAGGCTTATACTCTACTCTTAAGTATTCAAATAGTAACAAAAGAATAATGTGTGTTCAGTGTAGGTGAAACCTTGTATTTACTGAAATTTGTGTTGATAATTTCTAGCCTTTAAATTCATATGGAAATGTTTCCCATTTTTATTCTTTTACACACTAAAAAATAAGGCAGGAGAGTGTGCTATTCATAATAACCTGAGAAGAAAAACACAAAACCATAGCTATGTGAAAGTGTGGAAAGAGATATAAAGCTTACCTAATTTAACCATGACTTTATTAAGTATTCAAAAGTAATAATTTTCCATGTTACAAGCATAATTCAAACCAAGAGTTTCAGGTAACAATCCATTAAGTTAAGTATACTTGTTATTATTATATTAATTACTATTATTATTCAAATAAAAAGATCAATTTCCCTGTGAAGTCAGAGGTGTGTTAGAATTTCTATAATAAAAGGGTTGGATTTTAGTGGGGTGTGTGTATGCACACATGCACATGCATGCATGTCTGTGTTTGTAGGTTGAGTCTTCTTTGGACTAAACCTTTGAGAATAAACTCTTCAGGAACTCCATCAGACTAAGATTTGGATTTTCCAAGGATCCTATCTCTCACTGGGGAATTCCCAGGGCACAGTCCCTTACCCACTCAAAGACTTTGCTAATTCAAGAAGGAATATTGAAAGTGTTATCAAAGCCTGCACAATGCCCCTATTTGCATATCTTTCTCAGTGGTATCCTCCCAACTTTCAAGAGTTGCCCACATGTTTAGCAGCTCAGTTACTCAGCTCTTTAAGGGTTAAATGACTTAGGGAGGTGGTTTTTAGTTGGGGAAGGGCCAAAGTTGGAATTTAGAATCAGGCTTAGTGGCTGTATATCTGTTCCCTATCTATTACTGGTCAAACTGCCCTTGAAATACAGGCAGTCTAGACCAGTGATTCCCAAACTTGAGCCTGTATGAGTCACATGGAGATCTGGCTAAATCACAGATTGCTGGGCCTCCTCAGCAAGTCTGATTCAGTAGGTCTAGGATGGGCTTGAGTGCACCTCCAAGAACTAGATAATGCTAATGCTGCAGGGCCACACTTGAGAATATTTACAACTCTCAAAAAGTTAAGAAAGACTATTCTGAGAAAGAAAACTACAGACCAATAATCCCTGATGAACATAGATGCAAAAACCCTCAACAAAATACTAGTGAACTGAATCCAACAGCATATCAAAAAGATAATCCACCATGATCAAGTGGGTTTCATACCAGGGATGCTTTTGATGGATTGCCCATCAATCAATGATCGGACAAAGAAAATGTGATCTATATATACCATAGAATACTACTCAGCATAGGAATGAAATAATGGCATTGGAAGCAACCTGGATGGAGTTTGAGATCATTATTCTAAGTGAAGTAACTCGGGAATGGAAAACCAAACATTGTATGTTCTCACTCATAAGTGAGAGCTAAGCTATGAGGATGCAAAGGCCTAAGAATAATACAATGGACTTTTGGGACTCAGGGAAGGGTGGGAAGGGAGTGAGAGATGAAAGATTACATTGGGTACAGTATACACTGCTTGGGTGATAAGTGCACCAAAATCTCAGAAATTACTGTAAAGAACTTATCCACACCACAAAACACCACCTGCTCCCTAAAAACTATTGAAATAAAAAAAAGAGACTATTCTGAGATTGTCACTAAGGACACTCTGAACGTCTGACTTTTTTTTTTGATAGGCAAGATTATGTAATGGTAAAGAGGATAATCCTTGCAATCAAGTTGTTCAACTCTTAGTCTCATTATTTGCTAGGCTAGGTGGTCACAGTAAGCCGCCTAACTTATTTTGTCTCAATGCCCTTGTCTATCAAATAAAAACAATAATATCCAACTCAAAGGGATTTCATGCAGATAAAGTGAGATTATACTTGGAAGCATAATGCTTTGCACAACTGTTCAAAAAATCTTAGATATTATTAATTACTCTTACCTATTCCTACATGAGTAAATTATTCCTGAAAGCTCACTCAGGGCCTGTCAGGTCAGAAATGTACCTATTCTCCTAAGAGGCATTGTCATGTGTAAACTCAGTGTTCATCCTTAGAGCATAATTCAATTTAACTCATTTCAATCCAACAAATATTTATAGAGTCCTTGTTCTGTGCTGGAGACCATGATAAGTACTGGGAAAATATCTAAACATTTTTGGCTTTTATCATATTATCTATTGCTGCGTAATTAGTTATCCCAAAACTCAGTGGCTCAAATATGCGTTTATTATCTTACAGTTTCTATGGGTCAGTGGGTCAGAAATTCAGGATCCACATTGCTGTTGGTACTTCTGACTCAGGATCTCACGAGTTTTTGGTCAGACTTTCTACAGTCATCTGTAAGCTCAACTGAGGCTAGAAGACCCACTTCTAAGGTGGTTCACTGACACTCCTGAGAAATTAGTGCTGTTTATTGGCTGGAAGCCTCATTTATGCCCCACATGGTCTCTGAACAGGGGTGCTTAATTGTCCTCATGATATGGCAACTGGCTTCTCCCAGAGCCAACAGAGAGCAGGAAGGGAGCCTTAATGCCCTGTATGAAGTAGCATCAGAAATCACACTCTGGGCTGGGCGCGGTGGCTCACACCTGTAATCCAGCACTTTGGGAGGCCAAGGCAGGCAGATCACCTGAGGTCGGGAATTCGAGACCAGCTTGGCCAACATGGTGAAACCCCATCTGTACTAAAAATGCAATAAATCAGCTGGGCATGGTAGCACATGCCTGTAGTCCCAGCCACTCCGGAGGCTGAGGCAGGAGAATTGCTTGAGCCTGGGAGGTGGAGGTTGCAGTGAGCTGAGATTGCGCTGCTGAACTCCAGCCTGGGCGACAGAGTGAGACTCTGCTTAAAAAAAAAAAAAATCACACTGTCATTTTGACACCTCATTGGTTATACACATCAGCCAGCCCTATTATTGTGTATCTGGTAGGGTAGGGGAAGGATAAAACTACATTAAAGTTATTCATATCAGAAGGTGAGAATCACTGGAGACATCTTGGAGGCTGGCTAGTATATCATCAGACCAGAAGTTTAGGATGAGTGATATGTCTATTTGTACTCAAAGATGGAAATGGATGAAACCAACAAATGAAGATACAGATCCAGCAGTGTGTGTGGGGAGGGTGATTCTACCTAATACGTAGATGCTTGTGTAAGAGGAAGTATTTGATTTGGGCTTTGAAGAAAAAGTCAAGGATAGATATGACTGGAATAGGAGCAAGATGAGGTGAGGAAAAACAGAGTACTCATGGAAGACAGTAAAAAACTGTTTGAGCTCCAGACTACACCTGTGTACCTGGTCCTCACAATATGGTCCTGTACAAAATGTATAACCACACTTGCAATCCATGTGCATTGAACAGAGGACTCCATCTTAATACCTTATGTTTCAGCAGTCATATGTAAAAAAGACATCAAGATTGAAATGGGGCTTCCTATGAGAAAATGGGAAAGTTTCTGTTCTCTAAACCTTTATAGCTTTTATGGTTTGTACACCCATAAATAGGATGATCATTTACCCAGGTTCGACTAGGACATTCCTAGTTTATGCTTGTTGTCCTTGTATGATTAATAGTGCCTCCTTTTATTCTTAGAAATGTCCTGGTACATTAAATTGTATGGTAACTTGAGCTACTAAGTAAGTGGGTGAGACAAGTTTTCTCGTTATAGATCTATGGCTCCAAGCATCCTGAGGATAGACTTTGAATTAACTTTCATGTATTTTCTAATACCTAGATGAAGACACTGGATAGAAGTGATAAATAAAGATATGTTATTGGTTGGAATTTTATAGTACATGGTGGATATTGCACGTAAGTCTGAATATATACGGTGTTAAAACACATTCCAGAAGTCAGTTGATATTATAAGCATCCATGGAGGCGAGGGAACAGAAAAAGAGTAGAAGGCCAGTAGTGAATGAGTTGCTTCATTGAGCATTTAAGGGGTTAAAGTAGTTCTTCAGGCTCTGGGTGTGAACTACACAGTGTCTCAATAATACCC
The DNA here is from genome assembly GCF_006542625.1 of Nomascus leucogenys. NCBI lineage: Eukaryota > Metazoa > Chordata > Mammalia > Primates > Hylobatidae > Nomascus > Nomascus leucogenys. Next base: position 23,941,424 of record NC_044388.1, read on the forward strand.
CTAATACCTGTGCATTTATGTGAGCAGAACAAGTGAAAACCTGCCTTGCAGAAATTAGATTAAACAGTTGAAGGAGACAGTCATTTTAATAAGGAGCTTCTATGTAAAAACACTTGATACTTCATTATCTATTTATTCCTCTCAGTCACTCAATTTTATTTTATCCTTCATAATTAAAAAGGAGACAAAACCAAGTCTTCAAAAAAAAAAAAACCGACCCAATGCCACTGTGTTTCGTGTAAACAGTGTTGGTTGGAGGCAGTTTGTTTGTCTACTTTCACGGTCGATGCTATTCTTTCTCTCCCTCACCCCATTGTTATGCTTTCCTCCCATGAGGTCTTTTACAGCATCACAGGGGGCAGAAATGTCTTGTGATACAGAGGCTATTAGTAGAATTATTAGTAGAATTCTAATTACACATAGAGAATTATACCATTGCAACATTTCAAAGATGATACGGGCAATCTTAACACTTCCTTCTTTTTTATCTAGATAGCATTTTTCACCTTCTGTACTCCCTCGGTACACCATCTTTATTGGTATCAGGAAGTATTAGCTACTCTGTCATTCTCTCATTCTCTCATAAATTCCCTGAACCAAGTTTTCATTTTAGGGCTCTGCTGTAAATTTCATTCAGTGCAAAATTTCTTGGAAAGCTGTGATAAATGTAGTGCAAGGGTGTTGATGTTAAGACAGCACCTATCTTTCCTCTCCCCCCAAAAAGAAGATTGCATTTGTACACATGCATGCACATTTTTCTTACACACATTAACTTATTAATGGAACTTAGACAAGTTCTGATGACAAACCTCAAACAATCAAGGCCACTCGGTTGAACACTGAAGTTTCTGGCATGTGTTTTTCCTACAAGTAAACTAAAGTGCAAGGCAACTAAATAGCCTTACATATACAATTATTCTTAGTATGAAATTATGAAAGTTAAGGTACTTATGAAAGTCTATGGCACTAAACCATTGTGGTTTAAATGTCAAGTCTGCCAAAATTTAAACATGCAGCTAGCTCGAGTGCCAGTCCATGGCTTTAGGCTGTCCTTAAGGGTATGGCCCATGCTTAATTTGTTTCTGTATAGTGTCATGGTGTTCTATAAGTGTTGTTGAATCAGTTCACTGTGTACTCTCTTAGATATAAGACATTGATTGTACATCCTAGATGTAAAAAAGAAAAATTTTGATATTTAATCCTTAAATATATTTGACATATGAAAAGAGAATAAATTGGAAATAAATTTGCTGATGGGTGAAACTGAGTCTTAGCTTTTCATTGAAGCCTTCTTATTTGTGATTAGCATCTACTTTCACCCATTTCCTTTAACTTCTTTCTCTGGGGCTACAGGAAACTAGGAGTGAATAGATGTGAAAAACATTAATGGTAGGATGACAGGCGCTGGCATTGTAAAGGAGAGGTAAACAGCATTCTCTTGAGTAGAATCCTCAGAGTGGAATTGCTGTGTCATATGGTTAGTTTATGTTTAACCTTATAATAAATTGCCAAATTGTTTTCCAAAGTGGCTGCCCCATTTTCCATTTCCTCCATCAATATCTGAGGTTTCCAATTTCTCCACATCCTCACCAATACCTGGCATTGTTTCTTTTTGATTATACTATTTTAGTTGATGAGTAGTGGGAATGTAAATAATTCATTATTCTTTTAATTAGCATTTGCCTAACGACTAATTATGTTGTGCATGTTTTTACATGCATATTGGCCATTTGTATATTTTCTTGGTGGAAACCTGTATTCAAATAATTTGCCCATTTTTAAAATCTGAATTTTGTCTTCTTATTGATTTGGAAGAGTTCTTTACATATTCTGAATACAAGTATTTTATCAGAGATATAATTTGAAAGTATTTTATTTCATCCTGTGGCTTGCCTTTTAATTTTCCTAATGGTGTCCCTTGAAGCATAACGGTTCTAATTTTTAATGCATGGTCTTTGAAAAGAACTGTGTTATTGGATATACACTCTCACTGTCCTTTGTTATTTCTCCAGCTAATGTGAATCAGAAACTACTCTACTGCTTTTCACACCATCATTTAAAATACTTGAGGATGTATACTAAGTTTTTTTTCCTTATTGAGGATCTATTTTGAGCCAAGCTTTATATATTTACTCTAACTTAGCAGCTACGCTGCAAACAATTTCTTGTGATTCCCACTTTATAGATTAAAAAACAGAGGCTCAGGAGGTCTAGCAAATTTTCCAAAACTAAAGAGGAAAGTACAAGAAGTGAGTTGAATCCAGTTTTAAATCACTGTAAACTCTGTGCTTCCCATAGGATGCTAAGATGGGCCTTTTCAGGCATGACAAAGCCATGGGTTCTTCACAGTTGGAAGTAGGAGGTTAAACTTTAAGAACCTTGGATTGCTCTCTGCCCTTGGATAGTAGAGTGGGGGTAATATCTCTCTATGTTGTTTCTGGCTCTCCATCTGGTAGCTGTGAAGTAGCCCATGTTAGTTATCACAGACAAGGAAAAAGTACTGTTCTACTTCAAATAGTTAATATTCATCAAATGTTAATGAAAATACATAACAAATAATTACCACAAACACGGTGTCTGATTAAGATGAAAGGGATGACAATCCTGTGAATTTTTAATCTGAAAAATAAAGAATGTTACATTAATAAGACTTAATTATATCATTAAATATTTAAAATTACCTTCCTTAATAGATTTTATTTTTATTTAAAATATTTCATTTTTAAATGTTTATAACACTTTCATGAGACTGGTACATAAAATCCTATCAACTGTGATGGCAAAAGAGAATTTTAACTTAATATAATCATCATATTGATCTCACAACTTCCACTTTATTTATCGTTCAGAAAAGCTAATAACCCTTTTACACGTTATTATAATTGATATTTTCTCCACATAGAGTGATAAATAATTAATACCATTACAGGCACATCATGTGCGGTACACTTATTTGGGAAAAAAATACAACAAACCATCTGAATAGTGTATTATACATTCCATTTTAATACTCTACACTTACAATTAATGCTACATTTTACAGGAAAACATAATTAACTTTGGGAATCTGTCTTGAAATGACCACATTTAGGCAGCTGAAGCTAAGGCAGGGGGTCTAATCTAAGCCAGCTCTCTGGTTTTTCCACATTTCAGCTGCTTCTAAAGGATCAGTAAAATTATATACCTATCACTGAGTCTTTTCACAACTTGGGAAAGGTGTTTATAAAACAGAAAGGATAGTTTTTTTAGCTCTGTGTTCTCTACACAAAAATTGAATTTGATTTTTAATTTTTGCACAGTTTTTGTAATTGTCTTTTTAATGAAAATCAACACCTCTCTCAAAATTGTTAATAAGATAATAAAACTCATTTGATCTTTCTCCTTCCCCTACCCCCATCACAAGAGCCTTTTTTGGGAGGAAGGAAACTGTAGTTATTCCTTCCATATTGCCATGGGTGACTTGATTGTTTACTTCTTTCAGGGAGGCAACTGGATACAGAGTAGTAGGTACAGGGCCTGGAGATATGGGTTGAGATGATGGGTCTGCCTCTTCCTAGCTTTCTCACGTAGGACAAGTTCCTTTACCTCTCTGCACTTTAGCTTCTTCCTATTAGATTATAAGCTTCATGGGGCAGGGGCCATGTCGGTCCTGTTCATTTTATTCCTAGGCAGTGTCTAACGCATGGTAAAATACAACAATGTTTGAGAATGAAAGTATGAATGATGCAGTTATTGAATTGTAGAACTCTCATACAGAAGGAAAATTACTTGGGAATTTATGTAATAAAGTCAATCAGATCAAGCCACCTAATTAGTTTGTTCTGGTTTTGTATCTGTGGCATAGACAAACTCAATCATGCTCAGCAGGCTCAACCAGTAAAAAGGGAGGCTGGACTATCTGGCCCGATCATGGGCTATTTCTGAATTCACCTGCACCCTGACCTCTGGCTTTGTCTCCTACCATTAGCCTTGTCCTTGCCCCTTGAAGCTGACATACACGAAATTGCTCTTCTCAGAGCCCATGGATATTTTCCAGATTTCTAGATGCCCCTTCGTCAGCTTCTGTGTGTGTTTTGCCTCTAATGACCTGTACGTGGGAGTGACTCACCTTGGAGGCTTGTCTGCAGGCTACTGTATCCGTTTTGGCTACATGAACAGACTGCTGGCTGTGCATGTAGGGGTTTGTCCTGCACTGGTGTTTGGTTGCTCCCTCTCCATCAACAATGACCAACCAGGATAGGAACATAAAAGCTCAGTTTGCTTGCCATGAATTGGGTAATTTATACTCTAGAACTCCCCTGTGAGAGGAGACTAAAGATTGTACTTTTCTTGAAACTGTCACTTTGATTGGCTGCTGCTTCTTTCTAATGCTTCCCCGGAGCATTTTCTTAATAAATCCCTTGTATGCAGATCCTCATCTCAAGGTCCCCTTCGGGAAAGTTGACCCAAGACACACAAATACAGATTTAGGTTTCCATATTTGATCAATGGCACTTCTTTATCTCACCTTTATGATCCAACTGCTGGTGTCAACTTCATGTAATAATCCAATCTCAAAGAGCCCGTAGGACTCTACTCTAGCATAGGCTGTGATGGCCAGTCTCTAATTACCTGATGTATTTGACCTGGCTCCACTTACAGAGAAATAAGACTTCTCTTTCTATACAGTCCCACATTTATAAATCCTGGATAGTATCTATTTAGTTCATGGCAGGTTATAATTAAAGAGGTATCTGTGAAAGACGTGTTGGAATTGTTCTTTTTAAACCTGTAACCTCTGTAGAAAGCATGAACATGTTACAATAATTGGGTCATATCTTGTGGAACCCATCAGATTAGGGAAGTATGAGATAATATTCTCTTAAAATCTGGTGACAGAGAGACATTTGTTAAGAGAACAGTTGTCACTGAGTGTCCTCAGGGGATTGGTTCCAAGATTTGCTCCAATACCAAAATCCACAGATGCTCAAGTCTCTTATACAAAATGGCATAATATTATATAACCTGTATGTGTCCTCCTGTATATTTTAAATAATCTCTAGATTACTTATTATAACTAATGCAATGTAAATGCTATGTAAATAGTTGTCGTACTGTTAAGGAAATAACAAAAAGAAAAAAGAAGTCTGCACATGTTCAGCATGTTCAGTAGAGATGCTTTCTTTTTCCCAAATATTTTTGATCGCAGTTGGTTGAATCTACAGATTCAGAACCCATGGGTATGGGGGACTGACTGTAGTCTGCACATAGCATGTTCTCAGTAAAGTATAGCCCATCCTATGTGTGTGAATATGAGTGCAGCAATTTTTAAAGCTTCAGAGATGGGAGGGAAGCCTGCAAATGGGGTTCCAAAGGCAATCTAAATTGAATTGCTCAAAAGGAAGGACAAGTAGGATAGGAATTAGAAGTCCTAGTCCAAAAGAAAGCATGCACTGAAGCTGAAGGTTAAGAAAAGCCAGAACAGATAGAATAGTGACATTATAGACTTTACTCATTACGATATGCAACACTAGCTGCTAAAACAGACACCAAAATTTCAGTGGTATAACAAAATGAAAGTTTATTTATTTTTTGCTCCAGTGGAGTCTGATGCAAATGTTCCTGATTGTCAAATATCTTATCCATGGGCCCAACAAAAGACTTAATGGCCCTACTTCATATCATACAAAAAATTAGATGCAGGTGGATTGTGGATACCAATGTGATAGTTAAAATAAGAAAGCTTCTAGAACCAGTGTTGTCCAATGGATTTAGTTGCACTGGTGGAAACATCACTGTCACCAGCCACTGGCCACATACTGCTATGGACCACTTGAAATATGGCTTGTGCAACTGAAAAAGTTAGATTTTTATTTTATTTAATTTTTATTAACCTAAATTTAAATAGTCACATGTGGCTACTGGCAACACCAGTGAATGGCACAGTTCTAGAAGATAATGTAGGACAGTATGTTCATGAAACTAGGGTAGATAAAGCTTTCTTAAACAGGTTGCAAAGAGGACTAACCATAAAGAAAAAGACTGATACACTGGACTTCTTTAAATGAAGAATTTCTGCTCATTAGAAGACATACTAAGAAGGTCAAAGGTAATGTAAAATTGCAATGCAACATATGGCAAAGAATCATACCCAAATATATTTAAAATCCTATAAATCCAATAAAATCTAATAAAAAGGTAGCATAACCTAATTTTAAAATGACAAAAGATTTGAACATACTTTATAAAAAATTATCTAAATGGTCGGGTGCTTAACATTAATTTGTCATCAGGTAAAGCAAATTAAAACTACAGTGAGATACCACATATCCATCCAAATGGATAAAAACAAAACAAAACAAAACAAGAACTGACAATGAAAATGTTCGCAAGGACAATTGGAACTCTCATTCACTGCTAGTGGATATGTAAATTAGTGAAACCACTTTGGAAAACTGGCAATTTTTAATCAAGTTTAACATTCACTTATGGCCAACATTTTTACTTCCTGGCATATATATCAAGGAGAAATGAGTACATGTCTGCACCTAGAGATATGAACTAGAATATTTATAGCAGCAAACTCAAATGTCCCTCAAAGGTAAAATGAATGAATAAATTGTGATGTATGTATGCATGTGAAAGTGTGTGTATGCATATGATGGAATACTCCACAGTAACAAATATACACAATCACAGGAATGAATCTCATAAATAGAAATTGAAGTAAAAGAAACCAGATGCAAGAAAGCACAGTTAATAATTTACCTAAATAAAATTTACAAAATAGGCCAAAGCACTTTGGAAGGCTGAGGTGGGCGGATCACGAGCTCTGGAGATCGAGACCATCCTGGCTAACACGGTGAAACCTCGTCTCTACTAAAAATACAAAAAATTAGCTGGGTGTGGTGGTGGGTGCCTTTAGTCCCAGCTACTCGGGAGGCTGAGGCAGGAGAATGGTGTGAACCCGGGAGGCAGAGCTTGCAGTGAGCCGAGATCGCACCACTGCACTCCAGCCTGGGCGACAGAGCGAGACTCCATCTTAAAAAAAAGAAAAAAAATAGGCCAAATTAATCTATAGTGATAAAAGTCTGAATAGCACTTTGTGTGTGCATGGTGTGGCAGTGGGTAAAGGTAGAGGCATAGGGAGGCATCTGAGTGCTAGTAATTTCTATTTCTTAATCTTGATGGTGGTTAACCAGGTATGATTACATGGTAAAAACACTTTGAGCTGCACCTTTATAGTTTGTGCACTTTTCTGTCTGCGTGCTGTATGTCAACAAAATATTTACTTTAAAAAATACTCTATTAAAATGTATGAAGCAGGTCAAAGCGTGATAGCAAGAACCTTAAAGTGTGAATGACGAAATCATAAAAGATTTTATTTTCGTTTGTATGGCGTGTTGCATGGCAAAGTAATGAACTAGAGATTGGGACACTTCATATCTGCATCTGATTTCTTACCTCTCAGAGATGGATTTGCCTTTTTATATATTTGTATGTATAGAGTGTTCATTTATCCATTTAATGAATGTTATTGAGCATCTCTACTATGTGTCAGGTTCTAGTTTGGAGGTGCTATGTTGGAGTAGCCAGTTTCTTAATTATTCAGAGATGAACAAATTGGTTGATGAAACTTTTGAACTTTCCAGTATCTCTTCCCCTTTCCTGGCAGCCCCTAAGCTTTCCTCGGGCTCCAACGGTGTATGGAATTCTATGTGGTTACATTAAGGCAAATCCAGTATGTTAGTTAGTATCCAATATGATTAATTCAAAGTTTCTAGATGAATGATTCTGTAGCTGAATCTGTGAACTCTTGTGGACAGAGGCTTTGCCTGTTTCTCCTATGAGTCCCTATGCGTAGAACAGCACCAGCATAGAGGTGAACTCAGCAAAAGATAGAAGGTGCGGAGAATGAAAGCCTCTACCATTACCAAGCTAGCTAATGGCAGTTATCTGCTTTCATTCCAGTGTAGTTTTCCTTTTCACTCAAGGGGGAAAACATTTCTGGATTTTTATAACTCAACAAATAGTGACGTGTAATGACAGCAATCTTCCTCACCAAAGTTCAGATGTAGACATTGGCTACCTGATTCCCAATTTCATCAACTTTAAAAAAAAAACTCTCTATAACACAGCTGTCCTTTAATAGCTTCCGGGGAATATTCTGTGGATTAAACAATTTCTCCCCTAAAGCGTGGACTCCCTATGTCAAAGACTGGTAGTATACTGATAATGGGTAACACTGGTATTTACCCATTCCTCCATGCCAGGTTAATAAAGAGGTACAGTCTGACTTCCCTTTTGAATGATCTGGGATCTTTATCAAGTGAGTTCATAAAGGGGATGGAGAAGTGTGTACTTTTGTCCTTAAGGAAGAGAGATGTGGAATCAGATTTTCAAATGTGCTGTTTTCGTGTCGTTTTTACTTAACCTTTAAGATGCTCTTCCTGGGAACACTGGAGACTTGCTTCTGATGATCTCAGTTCCTTTGAATTCTTTGATGTTTTGTTTTCTCTGCCTGAAGTATTTTACTGCGGTGCTAGTAAAACCACAGAGAACATATAACTGAATGGCTGTCCCTTGCAAGCCCCGTGGATGTGGTGGTGGCAGGAACAATTCTTGGCTTTGCCCCGAGATATTGGAGCTCATTGGAAGAAGTTAAAATGCTAGCTGCCTGAAGGCTTCTTTTTGTTTTCCTAGATGTATAGGCAGGATGATAGGGTTGGATTAGTCAGTTTATGAATTATTCAGAGATGGATTAGCCAGCTGATGGATTATTCAGGCCTATGTTCCTTTTCCATTTCTCTTACCCTGCCAGGCTCCTGTTCATTCCATTCCAACCTGGCTGTTCTCAAGGGCATTAGAAGAAGCAAGAAAAGAAGATATGGTGACCAGTGGTTCACAGCAATGCCCAGAGGAGTTAAAATTGGTCTGATGAAGAGTGTCTAGCCCTGCAGGATTGGGAGGTAGGAAGAAGGATGTTGCAGAAACTCAGCAGCCTGGGTGTCAAGGCATATAAATCAAGAAGGCCACTTTGGGGAGCAAATCAAGAAACCAAGTTGACACCCAGATATGGATAGTGAGTAAAGCTACTGTTAAGTGAAATATGCAGGACTTTGGGACGTGGGTACCCATCCCAAGCACACTTTTCAGCTAGGTTAAATTTAGGCTTTATGACGGGCATCTGAGGCCTATTAGTTTATTCTAAAATTAAAATATGAAGAGTGTCTAGTATATGCTAGGCATCTTATAAACTGTATTAGGATTGCTTTTAACTGCAAGTTATGAGTCAATTAATGGTTAAATATAACAGACACTTTTGAAGTAAGGAGTCCAGTGTTGATATAGCACTCCAGAGATGTCATGAAAGATCCATGAGTTTCCAATTTTTGTTATACTGCTAGCCTAAGCATGTTTTTGATGTTTTTATATGATTAGAAATGGCTGCGGAAGCTCAAAATATATCATGGAAGGTGGGGGTATGGGGGAGGCAAAAGGGCTTTCTACTCCCATTGCTTGGTCTTTCATTAAAGAGGCAAATCTTCTGGAACTCGCAATCAGCATTTCTCTTAAATCTCATTGGCCACATGTTCCTAGACTAACAGCTAGGAAAGGGGAAAGGAAGTCTCCTTGTTGGCTTGGAACAATCAAAGTAATTGTCCAGGTCTAGGATCATGACCAGCATGAACAGAATAGGAAATTTTCTAGCAAAGAATAAAGGGAAAGTAAAAATTGGGTAGATAACCAATAGTATCTACTACTTATTTATTTGCTCATGATCTGAGTGGGCTAAGTCTACTGAGTGACGACCCTTAAGTGTCTGCAAAAATAGGGAAGGCAAAGATGGGACTGTCACTTGTGTTTCGACTGGTAGCAACCCCAGTGGCCCAGTGAGCAATGTCTGGGTGGTCAAGGCTCCAAGCTTCTCATTCTCAGTCCTAACTCTGTGGCTTATTTTTATTGTTATTAACAATTTAACTCTTGGTGACATTGTTGTCTCATTTTTAGAATGGAACAAAGTTCATGACACAGGAGTTTTAATAAATTGACATTTTTGTAAGTATTTGAGATTAGAAGTTATTGGTGAACAATGATGGAAGATTTTTGTGAATCAATTTCTTGACTTTAAGTGCCTATCTCTTTGACTTTAGCTATATTAAAGATCCTGGAAGGTGTGCTTTATAAAAAATATACATACATTTAACATATTCATATGAGCGGAGGCTCAGGATCAAAATATAGTCTGTTTCATTAATTCCCATCACAATTCAGAACTTGTGATACGTAGTTTAAAATTATTTTTAAAAAATAAAGTTAAAAAATCTGTGCATCAAATACAATATTAATAGAGTGAAAAGACAATCTGAAGAATGGGAGAAAATATTTTCAAATTGTATACCTGATAATGAATGAATTTTCTGAATATAAACAGAACTCTTAAAACTGAGCAACAAGAAACCCCAAACCACCTGATTCAGATCTGGGCAAAGACTTTAATAGAAATTCCTCCAAAGAAGATATACAAATAGCCAATAGGCACAAGAACACGATGTCACTAATCATTAGGGAAATGCATATCAAAACCAAAAGATACCACCTCTCACAGCCATTAGAATGGCTATTACTACAACACACACACACACACACACACACACACAAAGTGTTGGTGAGGATGTGGAGAAATTAGAACTCTGTGTACTCTTGGTTGGGATATAAAATGGTGCAGCCTCTGTGTGAAAGCGTATGATGGATCCTCAATTAAATATGTAATTACCATATGATCCAACAATTCCACTTCTGAATATATACCCCAAAGAAATGAAAACAAAGTCCTGAAGAGATATTTGTACATCCTTGCGCATAGCAGCATTATTCGCAATAGCTAAAATGTGGGAGCAACAAATTGTTCATTGATGGATGAATAAATAAGCAAAATATAGTATGGAAATGGAATGGAGTATTATTTAGCCCTAAAAAGGAGGGAAATTATGACATATCCTACAAAAAGGATGAACCTCAATGACACTATGTTAAGTGAAATAAGCCAGGCACATAAAGACAAATAGTGTATGATTCCCTTACGTAAAGTGCTTAGAGTGGTCAAAATTGTAGAGACAGACAGTAGAATGGCAGTTGCCAGAGGAAGTGGCAGGGGAAATGAGGAGTTATTGTTTAATGGGTATACAGTTTCAGTTTTATGAGATGAAAATAATTATTGAGATGGATAGTGGTAATGGTTACACATTATGAATAAATTCAATAGTATTGAGTTGTACAGTTAATAATGGCTAAGATGGTACATTTTATGTGTATTTTAACAAAATAAAAAATTAGAAAAAATAAACTTAAGTACCCAACTTAAATATGGATAGCTTAAGAGTATCACTGGTAGTTTCTCCTTGGCCTAACCATCCATATATAGAATTTCCCTGTGGCTTTATTGCTGTTTACCTGCAGCTTGGATATTTAAACTAGGATCTGTGTTTTCCCACTAAGTCAACTGTTCGTCTCACGCTCCTTATCAGTTTATTGTAGCACTGTGTACCAAGTTGTTTAGTTTTGAAAATTATGGTCATTCTTGATGACTTTCCTTTCACCACATTTAATCAGGTGTCAAAACTTTTCAGTTTTACCTTTAACAGTTCTAACACTTGTTCTTTTTTGTTTGTCTTTGAGGCTAGCAGTCTATCCATAAAAATGGCGGTAATAGGCCAGGCGCAGTGGCTCACGCTTGTAACCCCAGCACTCTGGGAGTCCGAGGCGGGTGCATCACGAGGTCAGGAGATCGAGACCACGGTGAAACCCCGTCTCTATTAAACATACAAAAAAAAAAAATTAGCCGGGCGTGGTGGCGGGCGCCTGTAGTCCCAGCTACTTGGAGAGGCTGAGGCAGGAGAATGGCGTGAACCCGGGAGGCGGAGCTTGCAGTGAGCCGAGATTGCACCACTGCACTCCAGCCTGGGTGACAGAGCGAGACTCCGTCTCAAAAACAAAAACAAAAAACAAACAAACAAACAAACAAAAAAATGGCGGTAATAATGATTTTCTCTAGGGGAATTTTCTTGTCTTTGGAGGGCTTTTCTGAATTTTCCAACTTTTTTACAATTAATTATCACCAGAAAAAAAGAATATAAAAATGTAATAAAAGCTGTTATTGAGTAGTTAATTTGGTTATTCTCAATGCCCTTTATCTAATTCATTGATGTGAACTATTTCTCAATATATGGTGTATGTGTCTATCTGTCAGAATCTTCTGGAGACCCAGATCCTTATAATATCGCACAGAGTCTAGACATTCTATAATGTTCATTGACTTAAATTTAGATGATGTTTCTGGAGAAGGTAGGAACCACACAAAATTTTGTTTTTCATGAGGCTGTTCATAAGGTTAAAAATTAAGTAAAACAAATCCTCAAAATGTCAATCTTCAAAAATCCTCAAAATTTCAAATGGCAGAAAATAAGAAAATGTGAAGAGGGACAGAGTGAGCTCCCCCAACCAGTGACTGCCAGCTTTCTTTGAAAGTTACCATCAAGCTTTGTCATCATTTCAAGAATTTACCTTATTCTCTGTTGATTTCTTCAACTTTTAGTTTAATTTTCTTTTGTATATCATTTTGCTAACTTTTCTTTCTTCTTTTCAACATTAAGTTGAAACTTATCATTATGTGTCTAGGCAGTAAGTTTCAGAGCAGTTGGGCATTGGAATATTACAACATTCAGAGTAATTTATTCTAGACCATTAGTATATACTGTGTATCTATTTAGCCTAAAAGTTTGACAAAGTTTATGACAGTGGCTGAGGAAGAGGCATCCCTATGGAAGGAAGAAAAGAAATTTCATTCTAGCTGGCTATACTAGATGGCATTTTGATTTCCTACTAAGCTCCCCAAATACTGGCAAGTAATGATTTTGGTATAAATTGTACACTTTGATATGTACAAAGTTATGGAGCATTTTATATGAAGTAATAATATTAAGTAATTTGATTGAACTAATGACCTTTTAATCTGATATCTGACAAAATAAGCAACACAAAATATGACACATTTGCCCATTATGGACTTAAATTCTGGAACAGTCCAAATTTCCATTTTTACTGATCTTTGTAGATCTTTGAATAACTTTAATAACAATCAGGAAACTTTCAACCTTCAGCTTACGAATTGCATGGCCACTTCTAGATAGATTGCTTATATCTTAGTTATTCTTATTAACTGACAATAACTGTATCTAATTTTTAAAGTAAAAGTTCATTTCTTGTTTAATTTTCTTTGAAGCATAATCATTCTTGTTATAAGTTGTGTTCAGGGACACACCTCTTGATAGATGATTAAATGTCTCTCCTATCCTTGAATCCTCTCTCCCCTTCTTAACTTCCATTATATCAGAATTGTTCCCATCAGATGAGTAGCTTTAAATAAAAATGCTTATATATTTCACTGGGAATTTAACACCTTTAAAAAAAGGTGCTGGTGTAATCAATCAATACAAATAACCAAAAAGGAAAAAAACTCCAACTAATCTTGATTACATGCTTTTAAATATTTTTAAACACTCAAGCTACCTGCTTTTAAAGAATCACAGAAAAATGGAATAGAAGTTGGCTGTGCACTGATTTGTATAGGCAGTCCAGTAGACAGAGTGAGGGTGCAAGCTTCTCTATTACTTTAAGTCTTTGAGAATTTTGGTGAGCCTATGATTGGATATAGCGATATAGACTGAATAATCTTCTTTTGAATTCAAATGAATCTCCAGCAGTTTTCTTCCTTCCACTATGATGAAAATAGTTACAGTTAAATCAGTTGGTTCCTACAACCTTAGAACAATTGCAAGAGCATTTATACAATTCAGCAAAATGGAAGGGAATGAGAGGCAACATTGTCTAATATATACATTCAAAATATCTTTTCTTCTCTATGGTACAGACATTTGTAGACACACACATTCATTTGCTTTGCTTATTCTTTTTAATAGTAACAACTAACACTTACATAGTCATTACTAAGTGCCAGATACCATTTTAAAACACTTACATAGTATTGATTAATTATCTTCACAACAATCCAATAAGGTAAGTCTTATTATCCTTCCACTTTACAGAGGCAGAACTGAGGCAAAGAGATGTTAAGTTACATCCTCAAGGTCATATGGATGGCGAGTAGCAAGTGGAATTAAATCCAGATCTCTATATTAGAATCCATGCTCTTATGTGTTGATGTATTTCTCTCTGCTTATATTATAGACTTCTTGAGGGTAAAGACTTTCTTATTCGGTGACAGAGGAGACATGACTCTGGTTTCAGAGGCAGACAGACATGAATTAGAATTCTAAGACTTCATAAGTTGACTTAGACAAATTATCAGCACACATACAAATAGTGGTGTGCTGTTAATTGACTCTCCAAAAAAAAAAAAAAAACACTAAGCCCTAATTTATACTTTCTGCTGATTTCCATGGTGTAAATACTCTTGACATGACAAATTTCAAGTTGCCAGTGATTTAGCAACAGGCTTGCAAAATTTCTGAAATTTCAATAATCAGTGAGATGGCTCCAACACAGCGCTGATGGAGGATGGGTAACTTGTCAGTCTTGTTTAAACTCCTGGGTCATCAGCACTAGAATAGCACTTGGCATGTGGTGGTTGCTCATTCATATTTATTAAATGAATGAATGAGAATGTCCCTTATACTCCTTTTACTCGCAGTTTACTGTATTAGTAAAATATTCATACTTGTAGGTAGGTTGTTGAATGTCTTAAATATTAACTAAAAAAAAAATGTCTGCAAAAAGCCTACCAAAATGCTTGGCACTTAATGGAACTCACAGGTTAATTTTTATCCTTTGGAATTCTCTCTTGTCTTTAAATTGCCTTCTATCTAGCAGGTAAGTACTAAATGAATGAATGAATAAATGAGTGAATGAATGAAATTAGTAAAAAGCATCAGTTTCAAATGAACATGCTTGTTATAAATTGTGTTCAGTGGAATAGAGAATCTAGAAATGAGGCGGCACACCTACAGCCATCTGATCTTTGACAAAGTAGAGAAAAATAAGAAATAGGGAAAGGATACCCTATTCAATAAATGATGCCAGGATAGCTGGCTAACCATATGCAGAAGAATGAAACTGAATTCCTACCTTTCACCATACACAAAAATTAACTCAAAGTGAATTAAAGATTTAAATATAAGACCTCAAACTATAAGAATACAGTGGGGTGCAGTGGCTCATGCCTGTAATCCCAGCACTCTGGGAGGCTGAAGCAGGAGGATCACTTGAGCCCAGAAGTTTGAGACTAGCCTGGGTAACACAGTGAAATCCTGTCTCTACCAAACAAACAAACAAACAAAAAACAGCCTAGTGTGGTGGTATGTGCCTGTAGCCCCAGCTACTTGGGAGTCTGAGGTGGGAGGATGACTGGAGCCTGGAAGGTAGAGGCTGCAGTGAACAATGATTATGCCACTACACTCTAGCCTGGGCGACACAGGGAGAAGCTGTCTCAAACAAAAACAAAAGCAAAATCAAAAACAAACAAAAAACAAAACCAGAAAAACCTATAAAAATCTTATGAGAAAACCTAGAAACACCATTCTGGACATCAGCCTTAGGAAATAATTTATGACTAAGTCCTCAAAAGCAATTGCAATAAAAATAAAAATTGACAAGTGGAATCTAATTAAATTAAAGAGCTTCTGCACAACAAAAGAAACTATCAACAGAATAAACAGACAAGAATATGGGAATGACTCATCCTTCTTCCATTCTACAGAATGGGAGAAAATATTTGCAAACTATGCATCTGACAAAGACCTAATATCCAGAATCTATAAGGAACTTAAATATTTCAACAAGCAAAAACCAAACAACTCCGTGAAAAAGTGGGAAAAAGACATGAACAGACATTTCTCAAAAGAAGACATACAAGCAACTAATAAACATGTGAAAAAATGCTCAGCATCACTAATCAGAGAAATGCAAATCAAACCACAATAAGATATCATCTCATTCCAGTCAGAATGGCTATTACAAAACAAAAAACAAAAAAAACCCCCAAAAACCCAAAACCAGATGCTGGTGAGGCTGCAGAGAAAAGAGAATGCTTATACACTGCTGATGGGAATGTAAATTAGTTCAGCCACCATGGAAAGCAATTTGGAGATTTTTCAAAGAACCTAGAACTATCATTCAACCCATCAATGCCATTACTGGAGATATATCCACAAGAAAATTACTAATTATACAAAAGACACCTGCACTCATATGCTCATTGCAGCACTATTCATAACAGCAAAGACATGGAATCAACCTAGGTGTCCATCAATGGTGAATGGGATAAAGAAAAAGTAGTACATATATACATGGAATATTATGCAGCCATAAAAAATGAATGAAACCATGTCCTTTGCATTATCCCAAGTGAATTAATGCAGGATCAGGAAAGAAAATACTGCATGTTCTCACTTATAAGTGAGAGCCAAACACTGCATATGCATGGAGATAATAACAATAGACACATGGAACTAATAGAGTGGGGAATGAGGGAAGGGGTCAAGGGCTGAAAAAATTTCCTGTTGGGTACTATGCTCATCACTACCTGGATAACAGGAACCAATTGTACCCCAAACCTCAGCATCATACAATATACCCATGTAACAAACTTGCCTATGTACCACCTGAATCTAAAATAAAAATTGAAATTATAAAATAAGATAAAAGTGTAAAAAATAACTTGTGTTCAGGAACTCACATCTTCATACATAATTGTTTCTGATATCCTTAGATCTGAACTTTCCTTCTTAACTTTCCTCATAGGAGAAGTATTACCATCAGATGAGTAGGCAGGGTCAATTTTAGTCTTTATTAATGTGTAATGGATATAAATATGAGACAGAATTTACACTTTTGTGACTTCCCCATACTTATAAGGGGCTTTCTTGACCTAGCACAGGGATGTGAATTCAAATGTCTACAGAAGCCAAGCTATTATTAATGTAAATGATTGAAATGTGCTCAATGTCAAGACAACAGGGAATGATTGGCATTTAGGTAAACTGGAGATCCCACACCCAGCATATGGACACACAAATTTAAATATTTTTACACTTCTGTGTGAGCCAAACAAAACAAGTCTTGGGCTGGGTTTGGCTCATGGGTCCACAGTGTTTAACCTTTGCCTTTGTAATGGCAAAAATCATGAACTGGAGCCAACACTGGTTTGATTTGATATCTAGTTTTTCTGCATAACAGCTGGTAGCCCTAGCAAGTTATTTAACTACGCTGCAAAATCCCAGAGGTCGCTATGATCCCCAGAGGAGGAGGCTCTGGGCGAGATTGGGAGCAAGTGCAGGCATACCTGAGATTAAATATTAATCCTCAGATAAATCACAGGGCAAGGGAGTCAGGGACCATTTTACTTGCCTCTTTTCCTTCCTGATATAGGACAGGAGAAAGAATTCTCCATCTTATTACTGGAGACCTCCTAGTACAATAACTGATTCTCAATTTTGACTGCCCATTGGAATCACCTGTGGAGCTTAAAACTATTGATTCCTGAATTCTAAGCCTAGATACTTTGATGTAATTGATCAGGAGTATGGTCATCATCAGGTGATTCTAATGTGCAGCCAGGGTTAAGAAACATATAAATTATTAATTATATGTTTATATTGTATTAATTATATGCTAAAATATGCAATGAAGAAAAAATTATGATTTTCAGTGACATTATGTGAATTGTTTTATGTACCATTGTAGCTTGCGATTTTCTTTGACAAGTGAATGCACGAAAGCTATTTCCACTGAACTTTCAAATATTTTTAAAAACAGCCATAAAATATCCAAACTGCTTTCTGTTAAAAAAGGGAATTCTGCCTTCATGGGACATGTAGAATTACGTGTGATTGTTACTTTAAGACGTGAATATTCCATCAATTATCTCTTGCTCCCTGAATTCTGCCTTGCCCTCTATACGAACTCCCACCACGAAAAAGCTTAAATGTTTCACCTAATTCGCCATGCGGCTGCTTACCTATTTAGGTTAGGGTACAAGAGTTGATGAGAAATTCTTTGGGAGCCAAGCACAAGTTTTTGCTTTCAACTATTTATAGCAATCAGCTGGCTTTTCCAGTCCCTCATTAGATCAATCATGGCCATTGTCTTACAGTTGAGTGGGAAATCGTTACAGGTGGAAGAAGGCACGATGCCTCTAATTCAGCAGAGGCCCCCCCTAACAGGAAAGCTGCAAGGAATTACAATCAAATAGGAGACTTGTCAGGGGAATGGGGTTGCTTCCAAGACAGAATTTCTGAAGACTCTCTGGATTCTGGGTTGAGCATAAAATAAAACGTAGAGAGAAATTGCAACAAACCTACATATACATAAGAGAAGACCACCCTTTTTATCAGGCACAAAGTCTGGTGTTGGACTTTCAGCATTAGCTGAAATGCCACTTGGTACTGACACACTCACATTTGGCGGGGGCTTATCTTTTCTACAGGCCATTTATTTGGGAATGGGTTTTACAGGTGGCTCTGCTGTGGTGTCCAAATCCTGGGCTTATGTAGCAGAGTGTGCTGCATATCTTTGTGGCTGAATCAAGTGTCACATGTTATGGGCTGTTGCTGGCCAACAATTTGGGAAGTTCTTTTACCCTCTCTTTGCTTTTTCCCTGGCCTGTTGAGCAACGATAGTCAAAGGCCAGCTGAACCCATCATGAGTGGGAGGCAAAAGAGAAATTGGTGGTGTCCAGATTTTTTCTTGGGCCTATATGTGGGCTCTGGGGTGACCCTGGGAGCAGGTGGGACTAATTTGGCACCCTTCCCAATAAAACCTGCCTCAAAAAATCAGTTTATTTGAAGGAGTTAACGAAAGTACTAGATATTTTTTACCCACTGGCAGAGGGAAAACTAGTGCACACGTCTGAATAAATAACTGAAAATGGCTTCTCACTGTTCAGGAAGTACAATCAATTTGAAATTAGGATTATGGAAACATCTGCGAAAATTCAAGTGTCATCTCAATTTGGGCTCATTCAGATCCTGTATTTTTCAACTTCCCAAGCAGTGCATTTAAAATCTAATCCTAATTAACACACATAGTTTAATTATAGCCAACAAAATATTCTACAAAAATTGTGTGTGCTGGTTGGGGGGATGGTTGGGGAGGGAGGAGGCGAGGGGGAAGCCAGACAAATGTTCCCTGATTGTAAAAATTCTTGTTTGGTTAATAATATAAATCCCCAAGATTTTAAACACACACTGAAGTTTGCTTAACATGAATCAAAGTAACATAAAAAAGCATGGAGCCCGAATTCTGTTCTAGTTCTACTTTTTGCTTTCTTCCTATTTCTTGTTAACCTGGAAAGAACAAAGCACTTGTTCATTTGGCTCTGTTACTCACTTTTGTGAAGACCTTTGTTGCTTTGTTTATTTTCTTTCTCTGATCAGAAGATAAACCTTTATGGTTGTGTGTGAGTACAAATAAAGGAATAAATCTACTTGCATAAAGCAAACTTTATGGTCTGTTGTTTTAGTGATGAGAAACACCTCTAAGGATTTGAAGGTTTAACTGAGAGGCACACCAATACGTTTTGATGCTTTATTGGAACCTCATCCTAATCAACCAAAACACAGCAATCAACCATCTTGCAGAATTATTGAAGCTTTTCCCCTCCCAAACCTGGCATAAGTGGAATGTGCAAAGGGAAAATAAATTTTAAGAAAACAAAACAAAAATCAAGTAAACAAGAGGGAAAACGTCCCCATTTAGAACCTCAAAAATCATTTTAACTAAAATTAACCCTGAGAGAAAGCTCAAAAATTCAAGTAGACTTAGTCTTGGTCATTTTGTGTTATTATTTTGGTCAATAATAAGTCTAAGAGAAAAAGTAAGATTTTCTTATTTTCTTACGCATTTTGCTCCTCCGTCTCGTAGGTTAAAATACAGGGGACTGACTTCTGTTCTAGATTCTGTTAGCAGAATTTTATTGTACTGTTATTGTTGGAAAATGAAAAACAATAAAAGAAAAAAGTAAAATTCTGAAAATTTTACTGTGGTGTTTGCTGTTAATTAAATTTGACCCTCTGTTAGTATTAAACTAGTCTATATTTCTGAGGATAAGGAGGCGATATTTCTTCTTAGATTAACATTACTGCGATTTCCTGCATATAAGCCCAGTCTTGAAGACAAAATTCATTTGCTTCAGTACTTAATGGTCTACACATTTTCTTTGTCTATAAATCAATTCCATTCCTTTATTCATCATGATTTCCAAAAATTTATAACAATGGAGGCAGTTCATAGTTGTCTAGTAGTAATGAGTTAGTTACAGAGAATGTGCTATGATATTTTGTGGAAAAGAACCCTAAATTTCTCTGCAGAATCCAGTGGCTCAGACAGGCCTTAATCATAGGAATGTCAGATATTTCCATACTTACAGAATAAAATTTATAGACTAGAATAAATCTTGAAAAGCTGTCTACGGTGTAAATTTTGATTAAATTTTACCTATTGACCTATTGTGTAGTAAATATTTGTAATTTTTTGCCAATTCTTTTTCTCGTTTTCTTTTTCTTTCTCTCTCATTGTCTCATCTCTTTTTTCTAGTGTCTTGCTCTCCAAACCCCATGAACAAGGGACTACTAATTTCTAGCTCTATCATAGAGCCTAGCAAAGGGTCTCTCACATAATAACCAAAATATACAAATTGAATGAATGAATTTTACCATTTATTAGTTTCCATGATGAAATTAGAGATATGACTTCTGTCTGGAGGCTATAGAATCAATCATAATAATTTAATGACAGAAAAGTTAGAAAACTATTACAAGTCATTTAATAAAATAACGTTTTATAATAGTAGATTATAATATGTTTTTATAATATAATTATATAATGTGATTATATAATAACAGTAGCATAATGGTCAAAGCAAATCTCATGGTAAGAATGAAAAAACTGTAAGGGATTTAGAGCTCAGGAATTGGAATCAGAACACCTGGATCCAAATTCTACGGCTTCCTCTTCACAGCTGTGTGGCCGATCTATCTGCTTAACCTCTGTAAGTCTTGATGTCTTCATCTATAACATGGATTTTGGAATTTAGTAAGAATTCAGTAAGATAGTGCTTTTTAAGTTCTCAACAAAGTACCTGGAAATTAGTTAAGGATAATAAATTGAAGTGATTATTACTAGCTAGGAATGTTTTTATTTTTGGCACAATAACTTAAGGATCTGAAGAAGAAAATACCCGCAAAAACTGAACTGTACAGAACACCATGGATTAAAATGCCCCAGACTCTTTCAAACTCCTTCCAGATATTCTGTGGCAGAAAGCTCTATGATCTCCCTGGATTCTGGGCCCTGTCTTCTGGTATAATGTGGAAGTTCTTGGCTTGTGGAAAGAAACAGGTTGTTCTGGGCTGAGGAGTAGAAGTACAGAGGGGCAGAAATGCAACTACAAATTAAGGAAAACAGAAAAGTGGAGTCTCAAATTTCCAACCTTCCATAGTTCATATATATCCAAATACTTTCCCAAAGTTTTTGACTCCCAATGTGATGAGAACAGAAAGCACGCTGTACCCAAGAAGGTAAAGTTTATCAGGCATTCTGTTATTGTGCTGACCAGAAATTAGTGCTCACATCCTAAAAATTATTGTAGAAATAAGATTAAGAATATATTTATAAAACAAAAACTAATAAGAATAATTATCCATTTTGCATTAAAATTGAGTCATGACACTAAAGCTATATTTTTAGTTATGGAAATTGTAAAACAGATACATACAAAATTGGAGTCATGAGAATGAATTTTAGTATTATGGCTAACCTAAAAATAAGCATGATAATTTTGCTATCAACATATTTATGTGCAATTATAGGTGGAGTGGGCAGGGCTGATCAAAGATTATGAGCATAAATAAGTCACGTGATCAAAAGATTAAAGATGGGTGGCAAAGACAGTGTATTCTATTCCCAACAGAAAAGACATGGAATCAACCTAAATGCCCATCAGTGGTAGACTGGATAAAGAAAATATACATATACACAATGGAATATTATGCAGCCATGAAAAAGAATGAGATCATGTCCTTTGCAGGGACATGGATGGAGCTGGAGGCCATTATCCTCACCAAACACAGGAGCAGAAAACCAAATACCACATGTTCTCACTTTAAGTGGGAGCTAAATGATGAGAACACATGGACACATAGATGGGAACAACACACACTGGGGCCTATTGGAGGTGGAAGGTGGAAGGAAGGAGAGGATTAGGAAAAATAACTAATGGCTACTAGGCTTAATACCTTGGTGATGACATAATCTAGACAACAAACCCCTATGGGGCAAGTTTACCTATGTAACAAAATTGCACACACACTCCTGAACTTAAAGGTTAAAAAAAAAAAGACAGTGTATTAAGGAAACAGGTAGAAGGGGTATGGAGTTGAATGTAGGAGGGTAGTAGAAGCATTTGGAACTTTTAATAGTGCCCTTATTTATGTGTTTAGGGGGCTATAATAGAGGATTAGAAGAAACGCTAAATATCGAAGTTTCTTATTTTAAAGCCAAAATGTCATAAATATCATAAACACAAAATACAATGTGTGTCAGGTAGAGTCAGCTGGAGATAGAACATGGCTTGGAAATGAAGCATTCCACTTACGTAGATCCACTGAGGTGGCTACCTGTTTTATGGTTTAATTTCATCTGTGGCTGTACAATTGCCACTAGTTTTGTTCCATGGCCATAGATGATAAATATAAAGGCAGAAATGCCTGCTGCAAGAGGAGAAAAGATATTCTCTTTCCAAGAAATTTAAAGTATTAGTTGAGCTACTTAGAGGAAGATGCTTTGGAGCTATTGTTTCATTATCAATGTCCTGTTGCACAGGTCTGCTTTCATCTCAAGGCATTATTTAACTCTTCCTTAGTTCTAGGAGCAATCTAGTACTTTTCTAATAAATATTTCCCCTTCTTTACATTAGCTCACCAGCAATTACCCACTACCTAGAAGACCTTATGTGATTTATCATCCATGTCTTTCTGTTCCCCAGTGATGGTGGCTGAAGGTTAAGGGGATTGGACAGCTAAGTACAAAGAAGTTGTTGGTCATATAGAACAAGTTATCCCATGATTTACAAAAGACAAACAAAATTTGCAGCAGCTCATTTCAATTTCCAAGCTTGGGGAAAATTAAGCCATATGTAGTGATTAACTAAGCAGGCTCTGGAGTTTGAATCTTGCTTCTGTCCTTTACTATGGGACCTAAGCTATTTAAGCTCTCTAGGTGCTTAGTTTCCCTATCTGACAAAATGGAAATAATGTGGGTTTGTGAGGATTAAATGAAGAGTAGGACATAAAGCACTTAGCTTAATATGGTACTTATTAATAGCTCAGTAAATGTGGTGTTTTTTGTTGTCTTATATTATTATGAGAT
Source organism: Nomascus leucogenys (assembly GCF_006542625.1). Taxonomy (NCBI): domain Eukaryota; kingdom Metazoa; phylum Chordata; class Mammalia; order Primates; family Hylobatidae; genus Nomascus; species Nomascus leucogenys. The sequence goes on from NC_044388.1 coordinate 23,964,845, forward strand.
ATTCCTTAAAACAGGTGGCATAAACATTGCTTTTTCCATTTTATATTTTCAAAAGTTGAGGCTCTAAAAGATTAAATGGTCAACATCATACAATGATAGAGCTAGGGCCATATTCCAACATTTTGATGTCATTCACAGATATTTACTGAGCGTCTACAACGTACAGGCATACCTCAGAAATATTGTAGGTTCAGTTTTAGACCACAGAAATAAAGTGAATATTGCCATTAATTGAGTCACACAAGTTTTTTGGCTTCCCAATACATATAAAAGTTATGTTTACTCTGTACTGTAGTCTGTTAAGTGTGCAATAGCGTTATGTCTAAAAAATCAATGTACATTCCTTAATTTAAAATACTTTCTTGTTAACGCTAATGATCATCTTATCCTTCAGCAAGTTGTAATCATTTTGTTATGGAGGGTCTTACCTTAGTGTTGATGGCTTCTGACTAATCAGGGTGGTGGTAGCTGAAGTTTGGGTGACTGTCACAATTTCTTAAAATAAGAGAACAATAAAATGTGCTGCATGAATTGACTCTTCCTTTCATGAAAAATTTCTCTGTAGCATGCAATGCTGTTTGATAGCATTTAACCTACAGTAGAATTTCTTTCAAAATTAGAGTCAATCCTCTTAAACCATGCTGCTGTTTTATCTACTACGTTTACATAATATTTTAAATCCTTTGCTTTCATTTCAACAATCTTCACAGGATCTTCACCAGGAGTAGATCCCATCTCAAGAAACCACTTTGTTTTCTCATCCATAAGAAGCAACTCCTCATCTATTTAAGTTTTATCATGAGATTGCAGCAATTCAGTCACATCTTCAGGCTCCACTTCTAATTCTAGTTCTCTTGCAATTTCCACACTATTTGCATGCAGTTACTTTTTCCAATGAAGTCTTGGTCTTGAACCCCTCCAAGTCATCCATGAGGACTGAAATAAACTTTTTCAAACTCCTGTGAATGTTGATATTTTGACTGCTTCTCCTGAATCACAAATGTTCTTAGTAGTACCTAGAATACTGAGTCCTTTCCAGAAGTTTTAAATTTATTTTGCTCAGATGGACCAGGTGAACACTGTCTTTGGGACCTATGTAAACTTTATTATTGTCTTATTTTAAGAAATTGCAACAACCACCCCAAGGAACCCTACAAAATGTGTTTCTTCAATAATAAGACTTGAAAATTGAAATTACTTTTTGATCCATGTCCTGCAGAATAGAATTTGTGTTAGTAGGCATGGAAACCACGTTAAAATCCTTCTACATCTTCACCAGAGCTCTTGGGTGACTAGCTGCATTGTCAATGAGTAGTACTATTTTGAAAGGAGTCTTCCTTTTTCTGACCAGCAGTTCCCAACAGTGGGCTTAAAATATTCAGTAAACCATGCTGTAAACTGATGTGCTATCATAGAGGCTTTGTTGTTCCATTTATAGAGCACAGGCAGAGCCTATTTAGCATATTTCTTAAGTGCCTTATGATTTTAGGAATGGTAAATGAGCATTTGGTTCAACTTAAAATCACCAGTTGCATTAGGCCCTAACAAGAGGGCTAGCCTGTCTTCTGAAACTTTGAAGCCAGGCATTGAATTCTCCTCTTTAGCTATGAAAGTCCTAGATGGCAACTTCTTCTGTTAGAAGGCTGTTTCATCCACTTTGAAAATCTGTTTCCTGATGCAGCCATCTTCATTAATTATCTTAACTACATCTTTTGGATAACATGCTGCAGCTTCTCCATCAGCACTTGCTGCTTCATCTTGTACTTTCATGTTACAGAGATGGCCTCTTTCCTTAAACTTTATGAACCAACCTCTGTTAGCTTTAAACTCTTCTGTAGCTTTCTCATCTTCCTCATCCTTAATAGAATTAAAGAGAGTTTGAATATTGCTTTGGATTAGGCTTTGGCTTAAGGAAACGTTGTGGCTGGCTTGATCTTCTGTCAATATCACTAAAATGTTCTCCAGATCAGCAGTAAGGCTGTTTTGCTTCTTATCATTCTCGTGTTCACTGGTATAGTACTTTCAATTTTCTTCAAGAATTTTTTCCTTGCATTCACAACTTGGCTAACCTTGTGGCACAAGAGACCCAGCTTTTGGCCTGTCTTGGATTTCAACATGCTTTCCTCACTAAGCTTGATCATTTCTAGCTTTTGACTTAAGTGAGAGATGGGTAACTCTTCTTTTTACTTTAACACTTAAAGGCCATTATAGGATTATTAATTTGCCTTATTTCAATATTGTTGTGTCTCAGTGAATAGGGAGGGCCAAGGAGAGGGAAAGGGATGGTAGAACAGCTGGATGGTGGAGCAGTCGGAACACACACAACATATATAGTTTGTTTGCCATTTCATATGGACATAGTTCATGGCACCCTGAAACAATTAGAGTAGTAACATCAAAGATCACTGATCATAGATCACCATACCAAATTTAATAATCATTTAAAAGTTTGAGATATTGTGAGAATTAAAAAAATGTGACACAGAGACAGGAAATGAGCATATGCTGTAGGAAAAATGGTGCCAGTAGACTTGCTTGACTTGTGTTACCACAAACCTTCAATTTGTAAAAAAAACAGAATATTTGCAAAGTGCAGTAAAGTGAGGCACAATAAAATTAGGTATGTTTGTCCTAGGCCTTGGGAATACAGGCTCTCTCCTTCATAAAATTTACAGTCTAAGGCAGAGATCAACAAAAAACCACCTGTTGGACAAATGCAGCTTCTTTTCTGCCTTTGTAAATAACGTTTTAATTGAACACAGCCAACTTCATTCATTGTCTGTGGTTCTTTCCCTCTACAATGGTAGAGTTGAGCAGTTAGTGCAGATTACAAAAAGCTTAAAAATTTACTATCTGATCCTTTACAAAAGAGTTTGTCAAGCTCTTATCTAGTAGATTTATGACTTACTTTTCTAGAAATGTTTTTCTTTAATAGTAAAGGACTAATTAGGACATGAATAAAAATTACTGCAGAATGGGAACAAGTTTTACTCTTTATAGCTTCCATTATTTCCCTATGCAACTTCTTCCCTCACTTTCTAAGAGAAAGATTATCTTTTTGCAACTACAGGACTTTGTTTCTGATAGCTCTATATTTCTATTGCATTGCTCTCAACTTTTAATCCCAGATGATCCTCCCAGACCTATAGCTTTGCATATTGTCCTTGCTTTTCTAATTAGAAAGAAGAAACAACATGCTATGTTACTCAACATGGGTAAATTACAATATTTCTTGACAGACACACCCTTCAGCTGTACCACCTAGAAACTTCTCCTCACATCCATTCCTTAGTAATAATAAAAAAAAATCTGACACCTACATTTACTTAAAATATGAAATCATCAACTCATTTCAGCTCTCTGGTCTCAAAATTTTGAGTGTGTTTTATCTGGTTAACTGTGTTAACCTTTCTCATTTAAAAAGTACATGCTACAAATGTTTCAGAATTGTTTCTTTGAAAAGTAGACATTCTTCCACAAAGGATGGTTGAGGACAGCAATGTCATTGTCTGATAAAAATCCTCCAGCCTTGCTGGTGGTGGACAAGTGGCCCTTGGAACAGGAAATACTGATTTAAGCATCTGGCTTCCTAGCTAAACACCATGATGTGCATTCTGAAAATGCTTTGCTTATGGAGGGAGTAGAAAAAAACTAATTGCAGATGGGCTGTCTTGTTGGAATGCATGGGGCATTAATATCTGATTTTGAAGATACCATTTGGACTTACTTTCTGGAAGGGAAATGGCTTGGGCAAATGCTGTGGAGAGGGTTCTAAGTCTTGCTGCTTAGAAAAGGATGGGCTGGAATAACCATCAAAATTATCCCAAGCAGGAACTTCTGAAGCCTGTTGAAAGCAACGAACATAACTCTGAAACCTCATCCACCTTGGATTCCATCTGACTGGCTCATGTAAGCTTCTTGTGGGAGGAGGCACATACCACTTGAACAAAACAAAAGTGGTATTTTTGAAAACGATGCTCAGGTTCCTCATTGCATTGTGAGAAAGGAAACATCTGAATACCAGGCAGCTCCAGAAATTGCATTCAAGGATATTGAATTTTGATAGTAAGGAGAAACTTGGCTCTGTCACGTACAGGTGAGCCAAGCCTACCTTGTCAGTGGAAAAAAGGATTTAAATGTGTGTCATCACCAGGAAGGTGTGGGTCAAAACCAGGAAACATCTAACTTAACAACTTGTTATGAGTTCACTAAATTTTTAGGAAAAAAGTAGAGAACCATGTTGTGATTTAAGGTATTCTAGAGCTATTTGGAATTAAAACTTAAGTCAGAACTGTTATGCCAGCAGTATGTAGTATCGGGCCAATTAGAAGATTGTGACATGACACCTTATGATTTTAAAGACTTTTAATTTTGAAATCTCGGTAGCATTTCAGTCTTAAAAATTGAATGTGTACATTTTCTTAGTCTCCTCCATGTGCATTCCCTGCTGATCTTGCTACTTAATCCTAGAGATATTTGATTAAGGAGTACATAGGACTGGCCCAGTGTTTGCTTGTTGCTTTAGTGGCTGTAGTGGGGCTGGGTCCACATTGAACAATGAAATACAACAAAGGCGGTTGAAGCCTCTTGGGTCAGTGGTGACAGGAAGCTAGTAGCGAGCATTCCAATTGAATAAATTAGAAGCCATGTTGAGAGATTTTCTCATAAGATATTTTTTGTGCCTATCTCATTGCGTACCTTAAATGTCCCATTTAGCCTTCTGGCTCACCTTTTACCTAAATATTGAAATAAATTTATTTGAGGCTCTATCCTGCTTTGAATAAAGACATTCAGCTCTTTCTCTAGTGTATCTGGGGACTCCTTGGTTGGCAGGCAAATGTATACAGATGCAGTTGCTTCCTGCCAACTCCTGCTCCCAACTCTTACTCCAGGATCTCCTTTGACTACCTGTGGCTTCCAGCACCCCACTCTCTCTGGGGCTTCAGCCTTCTTTTTTATGCTTTGCACTCCAAATATGGATCCGACCTGCATTGCATTCATCAAGGTAGCATTTTGCAGGGCTGGCACTTATCTGTGCTACGTATTACCCTTCACTTAGGGACCCTGGGAGTGGGAAGCATATCAAAGAGGGGCACTGCCCCCAGGAGGCCACATCAAACGGGGAAGCAGACATTCCCTTCCCAGTGTCCATCACAGAGAGGCTTCTCATGGTGTTTTCTCTCCCAGGAGCCTGTTCTGCAGCTGCATCACTGGGGGCCCATTGCTTTCTTCTATTTTCACCTTCCTCCATTCTAGGTCCCACCTCTCTAAACCTCAACTGGGTCATTCAACCTCCCAGAGGAAATCTAAAAATTCCTTAAAGGACATACATAGACCTCAATGGCCTAGGTAAGACATTCTTTCCCCTTATCAAGCTGAGTATGTTTATACCTTCTTTGTCTCTTTCTCTCCCAGACCAGGGTTGAAAGTACTCTCAAGAATAAAATACCCATAGTAACCAAAAAAAAGGAAAACATTTTCTGTTTAAGATGAATCCTTGCAGCCATCTTAGGTCAACCTTAAATCAATAGCCATATTATAAAATAGCAAATCTGAGTTCCTTCCCAGTAGTTAGTGGAAAGAGAACCTTGGTTGGAAGGCTATGAAGCCAGGGTTATTGTCTCAACTCCACCTCTAACAATTGTGATGACCTTGGAAAGGACCCCTTTCCTCTCCAACCCTCAGACTTCTTTTCTATAAATAGATTGGGTAGGTTAGAACAGCATTTTCCCAAACGAGTGCTTCATATGCTAGTTTGGCAAGATGTTGATGGGTGTGCCAGGGAAAGTGTGTTCTGGGCTTAACTCTTGAGGACCACACACTCCAACAAGATGGGAAACGTTTATTTGCTGCAGGACTTCTCAGATCTTTCAATAAGCTAATGTACACTGTGACTATGCAGAAGAGAGATACAATATACAGAATTTCCCAAATGCGTTTGGAAGATCTTCCCCCAGCTTTAAGTAAGAAACCTATTACTACCTTGCAAAAACGCTGTTTGTTGAACACTAACATTCTGGAGAACAATTACAATTTCATGTTACCCTCTTAATGTGTTGCAATTGTTTCTACCTGTTCAGCCTGAATGAAGCAAAATTAAATAAGCATAAAGGGAGGACTGGCTATTTCTTGATGGCTTTGTCTCGCTCTCTTTTTTTGGGTCAGTCTTTAAAAATTGCGGAGAATCTTCTTACTTTCTCAAAAATTGTAAAGTAGAGTTCTGTGGACATTGATAATTGCAATGCTATCTGTTGAGAGGGCTCTGGATTCTATTATGGCTTCTACTGTAAGCCTGCATCTACCTCATTGAGCTGCTCTTGCTCCCTGTTAACCTGTAGCTCATGTTTTCCATTTGAGGCATGGTTCTGATTAAGAGACTAAGGAGTCAAAGTGCTAGAAAGGTTAGGTTACCCCCTTGGCTCAGTGCCACTCTCCCACCTGGTAATTCAAAGTACAGAATTTTTATGTTTTGAAATGATTCAACACTTTTGTTCATTCTGAAATGAAAATAGCTCCTTTCTAGATTTTCTGATTGCAAAATTCTAGGTAAGTTTGTCAAAGTGGACTTTTTAAGATGAATGGGGATATGTGAGGTGCATAGTTTTTCCTGTGGGGCTGGTTCTCTAAGAATATACTTGTCTGCTTGTTGGGTAATTCAGTATTAATTAGAGGCAAGGATCAAGGTGGATCCCAGGAAATATTTTGAAGCTAGTATGCTGCATAATCTTGACTTAATACCAATGACCCAGCAAATGTTCCCTTCTCAACATGTACCAAGTTGCTTTCAGAGCTGCTGGCTTCTCTCTCATTCCCTGATCAGTCCACCCATTCCTGGTGTTCTCTTGCCATTAGATCTCTCTGGGCTTAAGAAGATATCTGACATACTCAACCAGTCTAAGGAGTGAGGAACTATGGTGAATGCTGTGATATGCCACCCAGATTTACCTTCAGGAATAACATACACCCCCAGCTTCTGGAAGTACTGACAGCAAACATCACCCAGTACCCAACCCCTAAAGGACCTGGCTTGGCTGAACAAAGCCTTCTTGCCCTGGTCGAGTGCCTCCAATGCCTGGTAGATGAGGAGATAAGGGCCTCTGTGCTTCAACTTGGAAAATTTCTGAGGGGGCCATTCCAGCTTCTGAACTACCTGTGGCATAGGGTGAGGCCTCCACTGAGACTGCATCACAGCTCAACTTCTCCCTGTCTAATCCTATTTCCTTTCCTTCCTGCCAGTGGCATTCCTCCATAGTTGTTGATTTCAAGATTCTCCTTAAACACACACACACACACACACACACACACACACACACAAACAAACAAAAAACATAATTTATCTATGCTAATCTTTGTCTTAGAGACTGCTTCCCAGAAAATCCAATGTATAGCAGAGGCTTAATATATTATCAATTTCTAGAGGACATTTGTGTTTTAAAGGAATCCCATAGTGTTAGGGTTAAGTTTAACTAAAAATAATGAGCTACTAATGGTTCAATTGCTTCGCAGTGTAACATCTCAGAGAGAATGGGAGAAGACATTGTTCACGCATGAGAAGAGGAGTTTTCATTTTTTCTTTTAATCATCAGTGATTTTGCTGTCTTGTTTAAAACATCCTTTTCTAATTGGAAGTTGTAAAGATACTGTCCTTTATTTTCACCTCAAAATTTGAATATTTTTCCATTGGCAATTCCAGTTAGAATTGATTTTGTGTGATTGGGTTTTCATTTTTATAAAGTACAAAATGTCAGGTAAAACTAAGTACATGTTGTTTAGGAATACAAACATTTGTGACAAAACTATGTATAAAAGAAAGGGAATGATGAATACAAAATTCAGGTGACTGCTTTGGTGAATGGAGGCAGAGTGGGATGGAGAGTGATATACAAGTCATTTCAATGGAATTGGTAAGGCTCTAATACTTACGTGGAGCACTTACGGGGTGTCCACTTTTATCATCAAGGTTAATGATATACCTACACATCACATATATTGCTTTGTGTACTAATATTATGTGGCTTCTCTATGAGAGAAAAAGGAAGAGAGAAAGTGGAGACAGTGAGAATCACCAACTCAACATTCTTCTGTAAAGGATACAAGAGAAATGGGCAGTAATTGGAGTGCAATGTAGAAGTCATACAAGGTTATTTTTAAAGACATGAGACATGACAACAAGTTTGTAGGTGGATAAGAAAATCCAGCAGAGCAAGAAAAATTTAAAATGCAGGAGAAAGTAGGAACATTTAGAGGAGCAATGCCTTGTGTTCTTTCTGAAAACACTTTTCCTGCGTTTTAACATTTGCCTAAATTATATCATTGGCCCTTCTGAATTGTATATCTCACCCATTTATTCATTTTTCCTTATTCACAAATATTATTCAGCTCCTCCTAGGTGCTAAGAGCTCGTTAATAAACGCAGTTAGTAGTGAGATCTGTTTCAGCCACCTATGTTCATGAGCTTGCTGCTGCAGTGTCCTGCCCTTTGCTCTCTAAGTTATAACACAACTACTTTGCTAAGAGCCAAAGTCTGGCTCCATCTACCTTCCCAGCCTCTTTAGGAAGCAGTCTCCTCACTGAATGGCTCCAGTCAAACCCACCTTCTCTTGGGCTCTTTGACTTTCCAAAGTACCTTCTGACTCAGGCTCACTGCACTTCTAGTCGCTTATGCCTGTAGTTCTCTCTCCCCTAATTATCTCTTACTCTCAGCTCACATACCATTCCCTTCAAGAGGCTATCTCTCCTGTTCCACCCACTTCACTTTGCCTTCACCGTCTAAGTTTTAATATCCATCTAGCCTGGCTTATATAGTCCTGATTCACAATACTTACTCCAATTGCAATTATGCTTGTTTGTTGAGTTCCATGGTAAAATAAGGAAAATCCACAGGAGTAGGCACCATGACTGCTCTGTTCCCTCTTGTATGATTATCTGAGTGCTTCGCGTGTGGTAACTGCTTAACACACATGCTGTGGTCTCTGTCCTTCTGCTGCTTCCATTCTACACTGGAGAAACCTGAACTCAGCAAGAAAAGAAAGTTGTACATAGATGAGGAACTAATTCTTAATCCAGTTTTGTTTCTATTACAGTTTCAGGATTTGGTTTAGTGGCTACTCAGCAGTTTTTTTTTTTTTAAGAAAGAACTAATTGTTAAATTAGACCATTTTGAAGCTGGAAGGGACCCAAGAAGGCCTCATGGAAATATTTCTAGGGTAGAGAATGACAAACAAAAGGAAAAGGAACAAACAGCAAAAGCTAAAAACAACTATTTACGAAGCTCTTAATATGCATTAGCCTTGTTCTAAGAGCTTTACCTACATGACCTAATTTAATCCTTTTGAATTTTTTGAGAGAAGGTTCTATTAGCCTTGTTTTACTGTTAAAGAAATTGCATCTCCAAGAAGTTATGTACTTGCCTAAGATCATTCCCCCTAGTAAGAGGTGATGCCAAGACTGTAAGCCAGATCTGCCTGAAACTAAAATAGTGCTTTTCCAAGTTTAATGTGGGTACAGAACACCTGGGGATTCATTAAGATGAAAATTCTGGGCCAGGTGCAGTGGCTCACACCTGTAATCCTAGCATTTGGGGAAGCTGAGGTGGGTGAATTGCCTGAGCTCAGGAGTTTGAGACCAACCTGGGCAACATGGTGAAACACTGTGTCTACTAAAATACAACAAACTAGCCAGGTGTGGTGCTGCATGCCTGTAGAGTCCCAGCTACCCGGGAAGCTGAGGCATGAGAATTGCTTAAACTCTGGAGGCAGAGGTTACAGGGAGCCAAGATCATGCCACTGCACTCCAGTCTGGGCAACAAAGCGAGACTCAGCCTCCAAAAAAAAAAAAATTCTGATTGGGTAGACCTGAGATTCTGCACTTTTAACACACTTGCTGGTGATGCAGATGCTGGTCCTGGAGACACACTTTGAGAACCACTGGTCTATCTCAGCACTTTTCTAACTTTAACATACATATGAATCACATGGTCATCTTACAAAAATGCAGATTCTGATCCATTGGATCTGAAATGGAGCTTGAGATTCTGCATTTTTTACAAGCTCCCAGTTGAGGACAGTTCTGCTTATCCATGTCCATGCTTTGAGCAGCAAAATTCATATAACCTGAAATACAAATTTTGTGTTGGGGATGGAGACTGGTATGGGTTTTGGAGCTTCCTTTCCACTGCTCACAGTCAGAGCATTCACTGAGGATGATTATGCTATCAGGTGGTAATGGAAGCTGCCTTTGAAATAACAAAGTCCACCCTTGATTGTTGACAACCTCTTAAGGGGTAGAAGGGCAAGAGTGGCCTAGAAGGCTAATGAGGCTTTGAGTGAGTATGAGGTTGTGTGTGATGTCAGTGAAGAAGCCTGTAAGACATGCCAAGTTCACGTGAACATTGAGCATGGACACCAGCCCCCATCCTTTTCAACCTTTCAAAGCAATGTGACGTCACCAGCTCTAAAAAACCCGAGGTTCATAATGAAACTTGTAATCAGGTGAGTCTTGTTTTGTTTTGAGTCCATTTACGCTGTTTCTCACAGTCCCTCACTTGACGACTTCAGGGGCACACTCTGGGGGTGAATTCTGGGAACTCTAACTGATCTTTCAGGTTTACATAAAGTGGGTTGACTCCCCTCAAAGAACATCACTGGCTTTCTTGTAAATTTTCTCTTTTGCTCAGAGAGGGGGAACCTGGATTTCATGACTGATTTATACTTCTAGGGCCTGCAGGTGTTGTGCATACTAGAATTTTGTTTCAATCTCTCTTCTTATGTAAATGTAGAGAAGATGATGCTGAGAGAACTGCCCAGAGCAGGGGATGGACAGGTCACACTCTTGAACTTCATATCATAGTGTTCTGCCCCCCACTCTCCACAAAAGTTGATTAGAAAAACTCTTTGATCATTGTCCAATTGAACCTAGCCCAGATTTTCACTGGAGTCTACTTTTCGAATAAGATACATTCTCCTTCTTTTATGGTAGGGCAGACAAGGTGAAGGGCACTTGCTGAAGGACAGCTCCACTTGAATACTTAGAAAGCACCAGATGCAGAGAGACTCTAAAATCTGGATAAAGGAAGTGTTATTCCCCCTGATTTGTACCACAATGTGGAAATAAAGGAAGTGGAAAAGTATGGACTTAGGAGTCTAACAGACCAGGATCGGCATTCTGACTCCCTCACTTACTAGCAGTGTTGCCTTAGGCAGGCTATTTCACTTCTTAAGATTTGGTTTTCTTATCTGTAAATAGGAATAAAGCAACTAACATGACATTGTGAGTATGAGGACTAGATCCCATGAAATAAGCGAAGTCCTCTGCACCTGGAGTGTAGGATGTGCTCCATAAAAATTAGCCCTTCTTCCCCGTCTCTTCCTTTCCCTTCTCTTTCTGGATTCCAAGTGCAACAAACCAAAATTATCAGACTCTGCAAAATGGCAGTTTCAAAGTGTTTTGTGCCAAGGTCCATTTAGGTTCCAAAATATTCCCATCCCACCGCTTATTTCTGTGTTCTTGCCGTCTGATGTGTATCTGCGTGTCTCTTTGATTATACACTGCTGTCACTCAGAGCGCCGGCAGACACCAACAGATTCTGTTACAACAGCTGATTGTACAGGCCTGCCTCAGCATTTGATCAGCAAAGATTCCACTCAGACCCCAAAGAAACCGTACTACCAGCCAACTTTATTTTAAGAAATTGGTTGCTTTATTTACAAAGAGACCCTTCCGAAAGGTTTCCCAGCAGAACCTAAATTGGCGGTTTTATGTAAAATAATTAAAAACTAGGTTCCAACCCTGTTGTTTATGGAGGGTCTGCCACATGTGCAATACAGACAAATCAAGGCCTTAATGCTTTATTGGATTGGAATCATTTCTAGTGCTTAAGCATTTCGATGAAATTTGCTCAATTTTCTGGGTGTGTTTCACATGAAAAAATTAAATGCCTTTTGGCAGTTCCATTAAATAGACACTGGCAACATCTCTGGATTGTTTAGTGCTCAGAAATCAATGATATAACATCTTGCTTAATCCACCAATTGAGAAATGTATTGCAGCGACTTTCTTTTCTTCTGGTCCATACATGATCGTTACTGTATATGAAGAGTGAACCTGTAGCAGGAACATTCTCTTTTTAGTTAGGAAAACAAGCCAACACAATATACTATGTCATTGTGTGAACGAGTAAAAGTTGTCATCTCTGGGCGGATGTGGCCCATAGGCTCTCTGTTTGGCAATATCCCAGAGCAGGCAGAATCTCGGTACCAGCCAGTCTCTCAGGACAGTGCACAAACTGAGGAACAAGACACAGGATAGGTTAGTCAAGCTAGGGGTGCCCCTTCCTTGCCCAAATAAGAACGGTGCCTCTACTTTGGGCATCTTGATCTCTCTCTCTCTTAAAGCTTTAGCCTCTGAGTTAGTTGTCTTTTCCCCACAAATTGATCAAGGGTACCTTGATCCTAAAACAAAATATTTTTTCTCTGCTCCTCTGTTCTTAATTTGTATTTATTAGGTATCTCATGTATGCTAGCACACAGAATGTCTTCGATAAATGTCTGTTGAATGATTAATTGTGCATTTATCTTGCTCACGTGGATTGAAAGATCACAGTAAGAATGAATACAGTCCACTTTAGGTCCTAGAGATGACGTTTGTCACTTTGTGGGCAGAAGGAAAGCAACCTTTGTTTTTCCTTCCATCCCGTTCACATTTCCCTAGTGTCTGGGAGGATAGATATATTTGTTTCATAGTCTATGACTGCAAGGTAACAATTTTCTACTGGGGATAGAAATGCAATTGGTACAAACACAAGAGGTTGAATTTTCAACAAATTTAGTGAAGGGCTATTCATAGATACAGTATGTGGATTTGAAAAGCCCTCAAAGGCCACTTTGTTCCTAAAGGTCTCTCTCTCTCTGGAGTTCTATTCTTGAATACCTTCATTAGACATAAGTTTGAGATACTTTTATGCTGAGTTGACCCTGAAAAGAATTTGCCCTTATATTTCCACTCTCATCCTTTTAAATTAGAAAAAGAGAAAATCAGATGCCATAGTAGACAGAGAGAAGGAGGGGAAAACGTAGAGAAGGCTTCAACTTTTTGAAAGATTCTGATGAAGATGTTTTAGCCTTTGGGACACACATAAGCCCAAGTGACCAAATGACCAAGAATTGAATGACCTGTCTTTTTTCATCAGGCAAGATCTACCAATGGGCAGAGAACTGGGAAAAACAGAAGTCAGGACATTACCTAAACTTTGCCCCTAAAAAACTCTTCTCAGAAGTTGACACCGGATTTCCTTCTTTGGGATGGGATAATATAAAGGGTGAAAGATACCCTTGTTGCCCTTTTGAGTGTCCAGGGCTAGTTGAGCATATTTGTTCCATTATTGAAAAGGGAGATTAGTTGAGCATATTCTTCTAGTGGTTCCTGGTCATAGTCTATGAATTTTAGAACCACTGACACTGCTCTTTTTATTCTGTCCTATTCTGCTTTTAACTCAATGACAGTTACCTGTCTCCATTGTTCCCTGCACCTTACGTATTGTTCCATTACTTTTCATGAGTCATGATTCAGGGAGGAGGAATGAGAAAGGCCAAAAAACACACTAAGAACATCTTTCATCACTGGATTGCAAACTGCTTTTAAACGAGGTTAATCCTCACAACTTCCCTGTGAGGTTAGGAAGCTTATTAACACCTTTGACATCCTGGAGGACACAGAGGATGAGTGCCCCTCTGGCAGGGCACAGAGCTGGCTTCCTGACTTCTCTAATCATTCAGGGCCTCACCCTAGCATTCCCATTCTCTTCTCCTCCAATATATCTCCTCTAAGAAGGGAAGCTGACCCCTTGCCTTCAGTGGCTGGCATAGAAAGATTCACATGAAAAAATAAACCGCAAGTCTCCTATTCCTTCCTGTGGAAAAGCCCTGGATTTGCAGTCAGAAATGCCAGGTTCAAATCCTGGCACTCTGACTTATTACGAAGTACTTTTGTTTTCTGAACCTTGCTTTTCTCATCTATAAACTGGGATCAATAGATGCAATTGGCATACTCACAAGAGGAAGAATTTTGAAGAAATTAGATGAAAGGCTATCCACAGTGTGTGTATCCACAGAGGGCGGACTTGAAAAACCCTCAAAAATCTACCCTGTCCCCAAGTTCTTCTGTAGGTTCATTTCTTGGGATTGTTCTGGGGATTAAAAAGAAATAATATAGATATAAGGCCAAGCAGAGTCTTGGTACATGCTAGGTACCCAACTAAGAGTCATCAGTCAGAAAAAAAGATGAGTGAACAAGATCTCAGAAGTGAGACCAGGGAAGCCTTTTCCTAGGCACATGGTGGAAAATTACTTACTAAAATAGTTTTAAAACGTTTTTAATTTTTAATTTTATTTGAAACAATTATTGTGCAAATTTATGGGATACTGTGTGATGTTTCAGTACATGTATACATCATGTAATGATCAAATCAGGGTATTGAGCATATCGCCTCAAATATTTAACATTTCCGTGTAGAGAGGACATTCAGAATCCCCTCTTCTAGTTATTTTGAAATGTACACTATAATATTCTTTACTATAGTCATGCTACTGTGCTATAGAACACTAAGACTTATTCCTCCTCTCTAACTGTAATTTTTTACTCGTTGACTGATTTCTCCTCATTATCCCCTTCCTCCTACCCTTCCCAGACTCTGATAACAACTATTCTACTGTATGCTTCTATGAGATAAACTTTTTTAGATTCCAGAAGTGAATGAGATCATGTGGTATTTGTCTTTCTGTGCTTGGTTTATTTTACTTAGTATAATGCCTTCCAGGTTCATCCATGTGCTGCAAATGGCAGGATTTCACATTTTTATGGCTGAAGAGTATTCCATTGTCTATATATTTTCTTTATTCTTTTTTTTTTTTTTTTGAGACAGAGTCTCGCTCTGTCACCCAGGCTGGAGTGCAGTGGCGCGATCTCGGCTCACTGCAAGCTCCGCCTCCCGGGTTCACGCCATTCTCCTGCCTCAGCCTCTCCGAGTAGCTGGGACTACAGGCGCCCGCCACCACACCCGGCTAATTTTTTGTATTTTTTAGTAGAGACGGGGTTTCACCGTGGTCTCGATCTCCTGACCTCGTGATCCGCCCGCCTCGGCCTCCCAAAGTGCTGGGATTACAAGCGTGAGCCACTGCGCCTGGCCTCTTTAACTATTCTTTATCCATATTTTCATTATCTATTCATCCACTGATGGACACTTAGGTTGATTTCATATCTTGGCTATTGTGAATAATGCTGCAATAAACATGGGAACACATATGTCTCTTCAACATACTGATTTCATTTTATTCGGATGGGTACCCAGAAGTGAATATCAAAACCAGGCAAGAACATAACCAAAAAATAAAACTACAGGTCAGTATTTCTGATCGACATAATTGCAAAAATTCTCAACAAAAACTAGCAAACCGAATTCAACAGCAGTTAAATAGATCATTCACCATGATCAAGTGGGATTCATCCCAGGGATGTAAGGAAGGTTAAAAAAAATCAATAAATGTGATATATATATAGATGGAGTTTCACTCTTGTTGCTCAGGCTGGAGCACAATGGCACGACCTTGGCTCACCACAACCTCTGCCTCCCGGGTTCAAGTGATTCTCCTGCCTCAGCATCCGGAGTAGCTGGGATTACAGGCTTGTGCCTCCATGCCTGGCTAATTTTGTATTTTTAGTAGAGACGAGTTTCTCTATGTTGGTCAGGCTGGTCTCGAACTCCCGACCTCAAGTGATCTGCCCGCCTCGGCCTCCCAAAGTGCTGGGATTACAGGTGTGAGCCACTGCGCCCAGCCGTGAAAGTACTTTTAATGGAAAGGAACACCTTCCTAATATCCAAATACCCTTTTCTCCCTGCCCTCCTGTGACTAAAATGCCTTTAGTCTCTGACCAAGCTTATCTTGTCCTCCGTCCATGCCCCAATTTTAGGAAGGTATCACAAGAGTAATGAATAATAGTAAACTCACCGCTGAAAGGAGAGAGGAAAAATACAAAGAACTGGTTAAGAAGAGAAACACAGGAGGGAAGCAGAACACAAGGGAGGGAAGCCTAGTGAGGGGTGGGCAATTTGGTAAAATCTGCTCCATTACTTCACAGTACTTCCCCTGGGTTGGCCTTAAAGAGAGCAGTGAGGATAATGTGTAGGTGCAGTGGATAAGACAGCTATTATAGTTTAACTTTATACCAGTTCTGTAGACATCAAGGCATTATGTAGCAAACCTTTATACCGGGACCTAGTTATATCCAGTAGGATTAGTGCATTTTTCTACAAGTACAGAAAAACAGGCAAAGAGTAGTTTAAATGAGTAATAGCTTTATTTGTCCCACTAGCTGCAAGGGAGCTTGGGGAAGAGAATTCTGTGGTATGTGCAATATAAACTTCTTCCATTTATGCTATTACATCTTTGGTAAAATCCACATCGTGTCTTTAGAACTGTACTGCACAGTATAGCAGTCAATAGTCACATGTGGCAATTTAAATGTAAATTCATTAAAAATTAAATAAACTTAACACATTATTTATCCCATAGCACTCGCCCCATGTGGCAGGTGGCTACCATACAGGACAGTGCTGATATAGAACATTTCCATCATTACAAAAAGTCCTGCTGGACAGCACTCTTTAGATAAAGCTGAGGATTTGCAGAATCTTGCATAAGAGTTGGTAGAAGTAGAAAACATTACATAAAAGACAGCTGAAATTCTTGGCAATGGCAAAGGCTCCAACTGCTGATGATATTGGAGGAGGGTGGCTGAGGAACCAGGATAGAGACTGGATTTCAGAATATTTGCTGTTAGTTGGTGGCAGAAGCAAAGCCAGTAAAACCTTTTCACAAGGAAGATCTCTGGCCTTCCTTAAAAACATCTGAGATTGCCGCCCAGATTTGGAAAATTGAGTCAAGTAGAGCCCCTTTTCTCACAGTATTGACAGTTAGGGAGTATCTCCCTTCTCTGAAATGATCATGAAGAATACATTTTGGATTTAATTTTTTCCTGCAGCTAGCTCAGTCTGGTTTTTAGAAGCTCCTGGAAGCTGAGGGGTGGAGACATGGTCTGATTCCCAAGAATTTAGGAGCATTATTTGTCTAAGCATTAGGGGGAATTATTCAGCTAAGTCCCAACAACTTGACTGCAAGTTTACCTCTGAGAGTGTATTTCCCCTTCCTTCATCATTTCAGTCTCATTACTTACACTACATCTTTTGCTTGAATCACACAAGATGCTCATCTGTCCAAAGGCTTATGATGTGGCCTCACTCTGAATGGCTTCAATTTGAACTGTGCTTTGAACTTACTAGCTTTATTCCTCCTGCTTTTCCTGGGCCAAATGTACAGTTAAATCACATGCTTATTTCTGACACTTGGAGCTGAACTAATGCCATGAAAACCATGTGACATTGGTTTTCCTCTCCTGGTTCTTTTTGAAATGGCAGCCTATTTCATATCTGGGAATCAGTGGAAGGGGCTCTGCTAGGAGAGTGGCTCTCCTGATAAAATGCTATGTATGGTGCCACAGCTGAAAGTTTTCCTCTCCCAGCTCTGGTTAAAATTAATTATACTTATTGTTTCCCTTCTCATTTATCTTTATGTCTAGAAAGTGATAGAAAGTTTTGATCTTCCTTTTGTGGTTCCAGGGCAGTCACAGTTACCAGTAATTAAAGACGCAGGGCCTGTTGTAATCATGAAATCAGAATTGAATTGTGAACCTAGTGAACAGGGACCATTTGCCTCTGCATGAGGCTTTTGTAACTTTTTCTCTACAGTAGGGACCCAGTTGGCACCCAGTAGGTAATAAATAATAATGATAAGTAGTCTCGCCTTGTGCTTTCCAGAATGGTGCCTTGCTTTTTCTAATTTTGTAAAATGGCTTCCTGATGAAGTGGAATGTCCATGTCACGATTGTGCAAAATATGGATTGGTATTCAATGAAATATTAATGATTATCAACTTACTGGGGGCTTCCTTTTGTGAAGATTGAAGTAAAAAAGGAGCTAGATTTTTTGATAATGTGTTAAAATATGATTGCTTCAGTATTAACTGTGGCTGATACATGCCTTTTTTTTTTTTTTCTCTTATTCTACCTCATTCCATCTCTCTTCTGAGTGCCCTCATTTTGGGTATTTTTATTCTTTCCTAAGAGCTTCAGACAGATAATGACATGGTTTGAGGGGCAGGGTGTATGATGCTAGAATGTACCAGAAATCAGTCTTGCCTCCATCATATTGCAATTTTTAAATTTAACATTAAGAGAACTATTTAACTGTAAAATGGGAATAATAATACCGACTTCATAGGTTTGTGGTGAGGATTAATGAAAAAGTAGCTATGAAGTGCTCTAATGTCTGGCACAGAGTAAGACCTCAAGATAGCTTGATTTAGCCATTCTACAATATATACATATTTTAAAATCACATGTACATGAAAAACACATACAATTTTTAATCGTCATTTTAAAAAAGTACCTCAAGAAACGTTAATTTTTATCATTTGGTGGTAGTGGTGCAGAGGAAGACAGACGGGAGGTAAAATTCCAATCTTTGAGCATGCTCTGGAGCTTCCTCCACACCTTTGATGATGCTGTCAGGATTAGCAAGAGTCATTCAGTCTTTCAAGACCCACTAAAAGAAGAGATGCCTCTGAGTTCTGGAAGGAATGGGTGTTGGCTCTGGAAGGGGTTCAGACTCTGGGAATTCACTGTGCTGTGCTTTTCTTTCTCAGCAACTGCCACCTGCAGCCACCAGTGTGGGCTCCCACTGGTACTCCCTACACCCCACCCCCTCCTTGGGCTGTCTGCAGCCTTATCTGGAGAGTCAGAGAAGGCTGAGGTGAGATGAAGCGATAAGCAGGAAGTGCAGTGGAATTTCATTCCAGGAAAAAAAAAAAAGGGACCTTGGCATGAGTAGCAGAATGGAGGGTTTGGGATGTTAATCACTGCTCCTTTTATCAGACAGCTTTATTAAGATCAATGTTTTTTGTTGCCAAATTAGAGTGGACCTAGAGCGAACTTCCCAGCAGTTATTAACACAAGTCCACATTTGCTGGAAGGATTGGGTACCTCCATGTGCTCAGCCATAGCTGGAAGTTACACAATATCTATATCATTTTTCACAGCTTTGTCATTAGCTGGTAATGATTTGATTATTTTGCAGATGAATCACAGTATAAATCTCTTTCACAAACACTACCTCTAAGTATTAATCAAAACCATTAAGGCAAAGCAGTCGGTGCAAATTAAAAAATTTGCATGTCTAAATTAAAAATTACAGTAATACATCATAAATAAATCTTTTAAATTCTCTATGGCCTCTATGTACATCCTTTCTTTGGTGTGCATATTCTATAATGAGACCATGAATACCAAGCTTTTCTCTCATATATATATATATATATATATACACACATTATTTAATTGTAAAGGTAGAATTTAGGTCCTTAGGTGGAACCTGGTATTAGAACATGAAAGGGAAGGGAGAGATTTTCTTTTCCTTTTTCCCATTTCTTTCTTCGCAACAAAAGATTCAAAGACAGCACAAAAAAAGAAGAGAATAGGAGGTATTGCAGATAATTTGCAGCGTCTCCCGTTGTCGCAAAGTAAATATTTGTAAAAGGTGATGCTTCTTTTTCAAATAACTTTGAACTGCGAGGAAAATTACCAAGTTATGTTTTAGGTAATATTTCATTTTGGAACTATTAACACATTACTTGCAATAAGGAAGGAAATTAGAGGGCTTTGAGTGATGAAAGCCACCTTTGGCATTAAAAAACTATTATTATTCCCTTGAAACGCTGAAGCAAATTAAAACAGGAAAATGAAACTTTCAAGTGCCCTGGATTTGAAAAGGCATTTTTCCCCCTTTCATTTGTCAAAAAAAAAAAAAATGAATGACTTGTTTCACTGGAAACCTGGAAGAAATAATTTATTAGGCAGAAAGCACTCTTTTCAAAATGCCTTTGCAAGGAGTTTAGGGGAGTGACACTGCCCTGTAAGTCTCCACCGCGTACTGTGCTTAAATAGGCCTCCTGTGAGTGGAATATAGACTAGTATATGCTAAGGATCCATCTCAGTTCCAGGTAATGGAATGGCAGCAGCAATTAGAAAGCACTTTTGCTCTGCCCAGGATTTAACCCAATTAACCTATCTGTAACCTATTAACCTAATTAAATAGAAGAGCTTCTCAGTGAGAAAGATATGCAGGACTCTACCCATTTGTGGGTAGAGGGTGGAAGGAGGGCATGGTTTAGGGAATATTATAATTTGAAGTCCGATTTTTTGTAACAGAATTGGGGCATCAAAATACAATTCCAAAGTGCTTGGTGTTTCCCTCACAGAAGGCCATGGAATTAGGCAGCAGGTTAGTTTTATACTTACTTATGCTTCCCTGCCTTGTGGGAATTTTACCTTAAATTATTTTTTACTGATACAGATTTGGCAAGAGGCAAGAAAAGCCATTCTGCCCAAGACTCTGTTTATCATGTGTTCCTTACTTCACAAAAACTTCAAAAAGAGTAAAGAGAAAATCCTTTTATCATTTTTTTTTTTTTTTAGTTTAACTCAATCCTATGCAATTAACACCATGGCTGGAAATTTAACAGCATAGCTTAAAATTCATTAAAAGGCAGGATTTATAACTGGCTCTTTACTAACTTGAGTGACCTTACCAAATTGTGTAATCTTGCTGTGTCTCAGTTTACTCATCTGTGTAAATGAGTGGGTTGGATGGGATGGTCTCATAAAGGTTTTTTCCAGCTCTAAATACTTTGTGATTTTATATGATTACTTCTCCCTCTACTTCCTCTTCTTTTGATTCCATTTCACCAGAAATAATGCTTCTTGAATGACTTTGGTTAATCTAATATGAACAATAGCCATTTGTTTATTTAAAGTTAAATAAAATTAAAATTAAATTAAATTAAAAATTCAGTTTTTAAATCATACTAGTCACATATCAAGTGCTCAGTAGCCACATGTGACTAATGGTTATTTTATTGGACAGCACAGATGTAGAACATTTAGATCAGTGCAGAAAATCCTATGTGCTGAATGAACCTGAAACATCTCCTTTCTTAGATTTTCACATTTGCTTGGTTGTGTAACGTCCAGTCTTTTGTTTATGTATGACAAGGGAAGCCAGACTCTTATGGAAAATTCATCTTTATTCAGTTTAATTTTAGAGACATTCTGTCACATCCGTAAGGCATTTAACTAGACACTCGTCTGCTTACTAGCTATAAAATCTTGTGCGAATGGTTCAGCCCTTCCGAGCCTCAGTTTTTCTACCAGTAAAATAGGTTTAATAGTACCTATTCTGCAGGGTGTTTTTTTATATTATTATTATACTTTAACTTCTGGGATACATGTGCAGAACGTGCAGGTTTGTTACATAGGTATACATGTGCCATGGTGGTTTGCTGCACCCATCAACCTGTCATCTACATTAGGTATTTCTCCTAATGTTATCCCTCCCCTAATCTCTCCCTCCCCAGCAGGCCCTGGTGTGTGATGTGCCTCTCCCCATGTCCATGTGTTCTAATTTTTCAACTCCCACCTATGAGTGAGAACATGTGGTATTTGGTTTTCTGTTCTTGTGTTAGTTTGCTGAGAATGATAGTTTCCTGCTTCATCCACGTCCCTGCAAAGGACATAAACTCATCCTTTTATATGCCTGCATAGTATTCCATAGTGTATATGTGCCACATTTTCTTTATCCAGTCTATCATTGTTGGGCATTTGGGTTGGTTCCAAGTCTTGCTATTGTGAACAGTGCCGCAGTAAACATACATGTGCATGTGTCTTTATAGTAGAATGATTTATAATCCTTTAGGTATATACCTAGTAATGGGATTGGTGGGGCAAATGGTATTTCTGGTTCTGGATCCTTGAGGAATCGCCACACTGTCTCCCACAATGGTTGAACTAATTTATACTCCTACCAACAGTGTAAAAGTGTTCCTATTTCTCCACATCCTCTCCAGCATCTGTTGTTTCCTGACTTTTTAATGATCGTCATTTTAACTGGCATGAGATGGTATCTCATTGTGGTTTTGATTTGCATTTCTCTAATGACCAGTGATGATGAGCTTTTTTTTCATGTTTGTTGGCTGCATAAATGTCTTCTTTTGAGAAGTGTCTGTTCATATCCTTTGCCCACTTTTTATGTTTTTTTTTTTCTTGTAAATTTGTTTAAGGTCTTTGTAGATTCTGGTTATGAGCCCTTTGTCATATAGATAGGTTGCAAAAATGTTCCCCCATTCTGTAGGTTGCTTGTTCATTCCGATGATAGTTTCTTTTGCTGTGCAGAAGCTCTTTTAGTTTAATTAGATTCCATTTGTCAATTTTGGCTGTTGTTGCCATCGCTTTTGGTGTTTTAGTCATGAAGTCTTTGCCTATGCCTACGTCCTGAATGGTATTGCCTAGGTTTTCTTACAGGGTCTTTACGGTTTTAGGTTTTATGTTTAAGTCTTTAATCCATTTTGAGTTAACTTTTGTATAACGTGTAAGGAAGGTGTCCAGTTTCAGTTTTCTGCATATGGCTAGCCAGTTTTCCCAACACCACTTATTAAATAGGGAACTCTTTCCTCATTGCTTGTTTTTGTCAGGTTTGTCAAAGATCAGATGGCTGTAGATGTGTGATGTCATTTCTGAGACCTCTATTCTGTTCCATTGGTCTATGTATCTGTTTTGGTACCAGTACCATGCTGTTTTGGTTACTGCAGCCTTGTAGTATAGTTTGAAGTCAGGTAGTGTGATGCCTCCAGCTTTGTTCTTTTTGCTTAGGATTGTCTTGGCTATATGGGCTCTTTTTTGGTTCCATATAAAATTTAAAGTAGTTTTTCTAATTCTGTGAAGAAAGATAATGATAGCTTGATGTGGATGGCATTTAATCAATAAATTACTTTGGGCAGTATGGCCATTTTCACAATATTGATTCTTCCTATCCATGAGCATGCAGGGTGATTTTATGTAAAGCACTTGTCACAGTGCTGGGTAATAGTAGATGACCAAAGATTATTATTTTTAACATTCATTTCATGGAATGTCAAAGCCTTATCACTGGACGGCTGAGGAACTGTTGTTTGTTGAAAAATACTGAACTGGGAATAAGACTTGTAGAAAAATATCATAAATACAAGTATTTTGCTTCTGATTGGAATGTTAGGTTGAAAAAAATTAAACGGAAGGGTGTCAAAAGTCATACGTCTCCTGTGGTAGATGAAGGAGAACTGGACATCTAAAAAGGTGCAGTCCCTTTATTTTTACCCTTTAGTGCTTGGGGTATCTCCTCCTCTGTAGCCCCAGCCCAGTATGAAGGGTTGGAGCTAGAGAGGAGGAGATGCCCTTCTCTCACCAAAGGAAAAGTGAACGTATTTAGACCTCCCCTCACTCCCGCATTTGATTCTTGATCTAGTTAAGAACAGAATATCCTTAGTTCTGCTGGTGATTTACACTGGCTGGCTTCTGTGAGAGAGCTATCCTTTCAGTAGGTTTCTAGAAGATCTTCACTGTGTTACTGGAGAAGGCCTCTATTTGCCAGTTCTAACTTCAACCTCTCGCAGCCACCTTTTCAGAAAGGTACTATAGATCAAATAATTTGGTCTTATGCATAACTGTGGCTTTTATGCTTTAAAGGAATGATACTAGGAAAGGCTCCATAGAAATAGTGGCCTCTCCTGTTTACTGAGAGCCAGGTCTAAAGATAGAGGTGGAATGGCTATTCCAGGCTCTTTTTTGAATATGTTGACATCCATCATGGAATGTTCTCTGCTTCCACAACCCCTTACAAATATTTCTGTCATTCTTTCAGTAAAGGGCAACAAATGGCATCTTTGTAACTTCAGTATTGTAATAAACATTGGGGCCAATGGATGACTCAAGTGCTAAATACTTGGCAAAGGAAGGGATTTATGTTTCAAACTCTTTCATAGTTAATGGAGGCAGTATAGTTTTCAAAGTATAGAATTTGTCTTGACTTGGGCTTAACATTTTGTTTTCTTCACACATAGCTTTCTCCACCTTTTATAATATTTATTACAGTAATCCCACTGCACAGATAACCTTTGTTGACATTTAAAAAATTTATGATAGGAGCACGTGAACATATTTAGAAAATTCAAACAAGGCAGAAAGTATACAGCAGAGAGCAGAAGTCTCCCCCCACCTCCAGTTCCCCCACTCCTTCACCCAATCCCTCTAACAAAGACAACCACTGGTAATGCTCTCTGGTGTGATCTTAAAAACCCATACATAACACCTGCTAGTACCTTCTTAATAATATAAAGAATAAAAACCATGGTAAACACAATATTCTGACCCCGCTTTTTTTTGTTTGTTTTGTTTTGTTTTTGTCTCACTGATGCCTGAGGCTTTTCCGTGCCAGCACATACAAAACTTCCTCAGTTTTTATTTTATTGGCTGCACATTATTTTACCATATGGACATTCTATTCTATAATATATTTAATCCTTCCCCAAATAGTAACCATTTAGGTTGTTTCCATGTTTCTTTCTGCTATGAAAAACTATGGTTCATATTTCTCGTATACATATATTTGCTTTTACACGTGTGTCTATCAGGTCAATTTCTAGCTGTGTTAATGTGAGGTCAAAGACAATATGTTTTTATTTAATGCCTAATGGCCATCTAAAAAATTTAAACTTATGGATATTCTTATCATCAGTGTTAAGAAAGCTTGCTTTTCTGCAGGCTAACTAATATCAGATATCATCACACTTTAACATTTGCCCATCTATTTAGGTGAAAAATAATTTCTTGTTTTGATTTAGATTTCTTTAATTATGAGTAAAATTGCACATCTTTTTGTGTTTTTATTGTCCATTGCCATTTGTATTTTCCTTCCCTATAAGCTGCCTATGCAGCTATCCTTTGCTAATTTTGGGGCAGTTCATTTTTTTCCCCCATTGTTTTGTTCAAGCACTTTCTAAATTGGCCAAATCAGCCTTCTATCTCTGTATTGCAAGTATAACTTTTGTTCAATTTCTTGTTTGGTTCTGCACTTCAGTTACAGTATCTCTGCTCATCCTCTGCCCCCAACATTGAGATGTTTATTTTATGTAGCCAATTCTCAATTATTTCCATTACTACTTCTGGTCAATTTGAACTTGTGGTCTTCCTAGAGCACAAAGGAATGATTTGTAAACATGTTGCCCCAAAGCAATTGTTTATATTGCCTCCCAAGAGTATCCTAGCTTGCATGATAAGTTGTATGGTCACCCTCAGTTTCTGTCCTCCCCCACCTCCACTTCAATCACGTGAATTTCTCTTTGACTTACATACAATATTGAGAATTTGGCATACAATTTAAACAATGCCTTTTGAAGCCCCCCAAAATATGGACACCCACTGATATAGGGGCTTCATTTATTTGTTTAGCAGGATTTGTTGAAACATAAGAATTCAAAATCTTGTTCTGGGCAATACGAGCAATTCAAATATAAGTTTATAATCTACTAAGAAAGGCATGAAAACCACTATGGTAAAGAGAAAGTGCATTTATCTGAAGATTCTCAGTTCAGTCCACTCTTGTGGGTATATAAATGCAAATTTTCCTTTTATTTAAGTAGCAACTAATAAAAAGACCTCTTAAATTGTATCACATGAAGTAAAGGACTTGTTTAACAAAATAATTATGGAAGATCATACCTTCAACTTTTTTTTTCCCCGAGAGGATAACATAAATTGTCAATCAGCCTTTTCCAACAGAAAACAAGTAGAAGAATGGCAGAGGCAAAATCAGTTGGTGGCTCTTAAATACGGCCACATATAAAAGATGATTGAGTGATTAAGAATTGGTTGGCTGGGCTAGGCACAGTGGCTCACGCCTGTAATCCCAGCACTTTGGGAGGCCGAGGTGGGCAGATCACTTAAGGCCAGGAGTTCGAGACCAGCCTGGCCAGTATGGTGAAACCCCATCTCTACTAAAAATACAAAAATTAGCCAGGCATGGTGCTGCATGCTTGTAATCCCAGCTACTTGGGAGGCTGAGGCTGGAGGATCACTTGAAACTGGGAGGCAGAGGTTGCAGTGGGCTGAGATCACGCCACTGCATTCCAGCCTATGCGACAGAGAGAGATCCCTGCCAAAAAAACAAAAAACAAACAAACAAACAAACAAACAAAAAACAAGAATTGGTTGGCTAAGAATAAATACTAAGTCTTGCATATAACTGCTTTTAAGAGAAGCCTTGTTCAGAATTGTCCATCGTGTTATACGTCAGAACTCTCACAGTTATCTTCATGTTTTTTGTCTCCTGTTAACTAGGACCAATCATGATCTTTATAGAAAAATTGGAAAAAAGTACAGAAACATATGAATGGGTAAAAACAAATTGGTTTTCTGTTTTTAAAACTTCTTATAAACATTTTTTGATGTCTACAGAATATTCCTCTTCTTTGGATGCTGCATAATTAAACCAACAACTTTTTGTTAATTACATAGTTATGTCCTTTTATTTTATATTTTGTTTTTCTTTCAATTACATATAAAACTAAGATGAACATCTTTGCACATAAATTTTTCTATGTATTGCCAAACAGTCCATTAGAAGAGATTTCTAGAAGAGGAATTATGAGGTGAAAGGATATGAACTTTGCTAAGGCTCTTATATCCAGAAGCCAGTTCTGGGTAAAGAATTGTCAATGCCTGCTTCTTGAACCATGATGTCTCTTGCTGCAGTCCCATTGTGCAAATATCCTGGCTCCAAAGAGGAGGAAATATAAACCTCTTTGGTGGCTTTAACAAAACAAAACAGTACCCCCGTAAGAATGAAGGGAACAGCTCTCCGTTCATTGTTCCAATATTAAGAGTACTTGTCCCAGTGAAGAAGAATTTCATTTTTTTCTTCCATATTGTAAATCCTCATCGCGTGGTACAAACAGAAATTTCTTAACTATGCTTTTTTACCTGTTATTTGTGCATTGCTTGGATAGCACCTGCTTTCCTGATCTAGGTTCTGGGTCAACCGGGATAAAATCACTCAAGTTCATCCTTCTAAGTCATGCTTGAGAATCCCCATTTACTGCCTCTGTGATTTGCCCCCAATTTACTTTCTACTTTTCCCCAATCCCTGGAGAAAAATTTGGCCACATTCTTTGTAGTATTCAAAGAAATGAGAAGAATCTGTAACAATTCTAGCCACTTTAGATGGTGTGGCATATAAAGCACATGTGGCGTTTTTAAGGGTGAGCCAGGACTTACAGAGGTAAGTATGATTTGTATTTAAACAGGAATAAATGACTGAGTCACATGGGATGAAAACCTGTTTGGCAATCCTCAGGAAGGGGTAGATTACTTCTGACAGGTCTAAACAGCCCAGGTAGATAGGATCATTTAACTATATTTAACGAACACTGACAAAGGAATGCTTGATTAATGTCTCCCACCCAAGTATCCAGGGACTGGCAGGTCACCTTCTCAAACCAATAGGCAGTTGAAGCTACTTCAGAATTTTCTTTCATTATGCACGATTGCAACATGCTTTAAACTGTCTGACGAGGACACGCTTCACCAAGATCTGTCAGTTTCCTCAGTTTTCTGGACTGGGGTGGGATGCTCTCTTCAATTTTGTGTAGGCATTTGGGGGGTCCATTTCGTAGGACACACAACTATGCTAGACCAGTGTTATATTAATGATTTAAACACAAAACAAGTTAATAAAAATCAAAACAACCTTGCCCTTCAATATTGTTAGATATTGAAAATTCCAGTGATTTTTTTGGCTACAAAATAATTGAATTAAAAAATTCTTGGCTTGGTGCGTTGTTTCACGCCTGTAATCCTAGCACTTTGGGAGGCCAAGGCGGGTGGATCATGAGGTCAGGAGTTCGAGACCAGCCTGGCCAACATGGTGAAACCCCGTCTCTACTAAAAATACAAAAATTAGCCAGGTGTGCTGGCTTGCAGCTATAGTCTCAGCTACTCAGGAGGCTGAGGCAGGAGAATTGCTTGAACCTGGAAGGCAGAGGTTGCAGTGAGCCGAGATCACGCCACTGCACTCCAGCCTGGGTGACAGAGCAAGACCCTGTCCCAAAAAAACAAAAAATTCTTGTAGGTGTTTGCACAGAACCTTAATAGTGTTTATGCCAAGCTCATTTGTGTGGTGCCATTCATTTCTGTTATCTCTTCAACTATCTGTGAGTTTCACACTTTGAAGATTTAAGATAAAACCTATTCTTAAGTCTTACCACTAGGATTTCAGGAGGAGCCTACTCCAGTTATAAATCCAGAGGCTGATCCTGTGTAAACGTTGGCACTTCCAAGAGCCAGAGCTGTGGCTCGCTGCAGTTCACATTGCTCAAACAATCAGGTAAAAACTGGGAAACAGCGAAGTCAATTGATTCTTCTGACTGTCAAGACTAAATTACCAGGGCTTGCATTTTTTTCATGGGGTCTCTGTTGAACTAAACTTATTTTATCTTGGCACTTTCCAAACTATAGCACTTTCTAAGATTACACCAATATTTCCATGTGTGGTTCTGCTTTTCAAAAAAGAATTATGATCAAATCGAGTTAATCTTTTGCACGAAGATGAACTTCAGTTATATTTCACCAACAGGAACATTAACTTTTTCTTTTGTTCACTGCTATACCCCCAGCATCTAGACAGATATTGGCACAGAGTAGGTGCTCAATAAATAACTTGTTGAAAGAATAAAGCGTATATTGGCATATACTGTGGGAGTATGGTGGCAAGTGGTCTCAGTCTCAGAACTACCTAGCCCCATGGACCCTGTCAGGAATATGACCTCCTGGACCAGCTATTTCAGGCAAATCTACAGCAGCCATCAGTAAGGAAGCCATGGACCTTGATGCCGGGCTGTGGGGTATCCAGTGAGGAGGGAGGGACGGGAATTCATGGGTATGGCACTCTGTTTGACTAACTCCAACTCACCAGTTAAGTTTCAGTTAAATTCCTCAGAGGCTTTTTCTGTCCCTCTCCTCTTCTTGCCCCACTAAGTTTAGGACTGTGTCAGTTTTCTACAGCTGCCGTATTATTAATAAATTATCACAAACTGAGTACCTTAAAATAACAGAAATCTATTATCTTACAGTTCTGTAGGTCAGAAATCAGATGTGGGTTTCACTGGGCTAAAATCAAAGTGTCTGCAGTCTGCTTTCCTTTCTGGAGGCTCTAGTGGAGCATTTTCTTTCTTTTTTCAGCTTCTAGAAGTCACGTGCATTTCTTGGCTTGTAGCCCTCTCCTCTCATCTTCAAAATCAGCAACGGTAGGTTGAGTCCTCCTTATATCATCCCTCCAACCTCTTCTTCCTGTAGTCAAATCTCCTGCCTTCCTCTTCCACTTTTAAGGACTCTTGTAATTATGCCGAGTTCACCTAGATATCCAGGCTAATCTTCCCATCTCCAGATCCTTAACCTGATCACATCTGCAAAGTCTCTTTTGCCACGTAAGGTAACACATTCACAAGTTCTGGGGATTAGGGCATGGACATTTTTGGGGTGGCTGTTATTCAGTCTATTATAGGGCAAGTTTATTATATACTCCTATAGCATTCTGAACTTTATATTCTTTATATTATTTGATAAATGTTAATTACTTAGCTCATTTTTGTGTGACTACTCATTTAATGTCTGTCTACACACAAAAACCTATGAGCACATAGCAGTGTCTGTTTTGTTTACTCTTGTATCCCCAGTGCCTGGCACAGTATTTGGTTTATAGTAAGTGTCTGGTTATTTTTTATTAAATGAATAAACATTATTTTATTATGTTTCAATGCCCTTGTCAGACAAGGGTACCATTTCATTTTATAGAAGAACATACTGAGGTTCAAAGAGCAAATACCTTTCTAGTTTCTTCCTAGTCAGTGCATGCCCCTCCTCCACCTGCTTTCATATCTAATTTGTTTAATATTCTGGTATGTTGTAGGTGGTACTAGCTACCACACCCCAAGCATGTCAGAAGACAGAAAGCAAGCTTCCAAGAAGGGCAGCTGAGATATCATCAAGTGCTGATGTCATTGCCAGGGTCTGCTTGACTCTTTTGACTGGAAATGGTTGACTGTGATTTAGTAAACATGAACATTCACTACCAAACAGGATCTCTTGATTGGGCAGGTTTGGTGTCAGCTGCTCTGAGTAGAGGGCAGATTAACTGTGCAGTTAACAGAGTTTTGGGGCAGATTAACTGTGCAGTTAACAGAGTTTTAATCATACCCTGGTACCTTGCTGTTGTTTCTATACATTTAAAAGATCTCAGTAATGTAAAAACATGTTTCTTTTTCAACATCTTCAGAACTCTAGTTTGTTCAAGCCTATATGGGGCTCCTTGTCCTTTCTTTAGTTTTTATGTTCAGCCATGAGGTCTATCTGTGCAAGCATCTGTTTAAAAGCTCTGTACAAGTGGCTGGTCCACAGTATGTACTAGATAAATATCTGCTGAGCTATTTAAATGACTATTGATGGTAGCTGATGTTCCTTGGTGACTATTAGGAAGTTCATATTGTGGGAAGATAATGCAAATATCATTTTATTTATGTTGTTGATCTCCACCTTATTCCAGAAAGTAATTGACAGAGCTGTGAGTGTGATGGTGAGTTTGTGAAATCTAAAACCAAGAATGAGTTCTAAACCAGATGCTTTTCATAACAATGCATTGGTTATGAAAAGCCAGAGCTACCAGTTCTACCAACTAATTGATGTTGGAAAAAGGCAGCACATCGATGGAATGAGGTTAGACCTTGGAGCAAAATTTTGGTTTGTATTCCTGGATTTACCACTTACTAGCGATGAGAACTTGGGTGAGTTACTTCATTTATCTGACCCTCAAATTTAGTCTATCAAATGGGTATGTGATTTGAGCTTTGAAGGAAATACTTTATGTGGAAATTATCTAACACAGTGAATGACTTTAAAAATGTTATTTCTCTTTTTTTCTCCATCTTTCAAAGGGTTAAAGAAGGTTAACCTTTTTTCCTTTCAAACGTTTCTTCAATGAGCAACCGTTAGTCTAGACCACTCCTTGTCAACATAATGAAAAGAAGTAGGCAATTGATAAATGATAATTTTTACCCTAAATTATTGACCACATGGACAATGAAATGACTAAAAACTCCAAATAGCCCTGGTGTCATATGCCTTACAGAGTAGAACAGTGTGGTCAGCAGGACTTTTCCACCAGTGCAGAGGTGCTACAGTCCAAAAGGGGTTGGAGAGAGAGAGAGAACTATATCTTTGGAATCACAGTCAGGAAAGACACATTCAGTTTTATTTAGTGACTGTCACTTACCCAGCAGGATTTTGATGTGTTTATTGATGTGGTTACCTGTACAAATCAGGATTTGATAAGGTTTTAGGGTCTTTAAATGAGCTCTTTGTCTACATTCTTGAATAGGTGAACACATGCTTGTGGCATCAACTGAGTTCCTGAGGAAGTAATTACTCACATAGTGAGGTGCATGACAATGAGAATGGCTGAATCGCCTCTAAGCTTGTGTGAATGAAAAGAAAAAAAGCCATCAATCCCTCTGAGTTGAACTTCAAGTCTACATTGAGGTGCCCTTGAAAATTAAGAAAGAAAAGCAACAGATGAGAGCAAATCTTGGCCTAAAAGGATTGAATGGACTGGAGACTAGGCTTGCAAAACTCAAATACGGCCTTATTAAATAGACTTAGATTTCCAAAGAAATATTGTGTTCACAGGAAGGAAGGATCACAACGTAGTAAAAGGAAGATAACAAAGGCAAACCCTAGCAATGCCTATCCACACACTGTGGAGGAACCTGTGGGCTCTGGAATTGTGGCTCCATTACAATTCAGTTCAGCCCTTCTCTCTGAATCTGTGGTGATCAAGCACTCTTCTGACTGTGAGTCTGACTTTGATTGCCTTTATCGGGGTGAAATGAGGATGGGATAGTCATGTGGTCACAATGGTATGATAAATGTGATGTACTTTGCATACACATTAATTTCATAATGTTTAATCAATTTTCAGTCCAACCTTGGGTGATCTACTCCCAGGAGTAGACTGAATTGGGAGGTTCTGTCCGTAAAGGTAAACTACCTCCCTAACTAACTACCTAATTACCACCCTGTGAGGCTTCTTATAAGGTTGCTAGCCTATTTTCCCAGGTAAACGAATACTACTTGCATACCTTTTTGCATTTCTACCTGTGTTGAATTACTCTATGAATCAAAAGAGTCAGCAGACTTTTTCTGTGCATGTCCAGATGGTAAATGGTAAATACTTTAGGCTTTGCAGGTCATCAGTCTCTGTTGCAACTACTCAACTCTGCAATTATAGTGGGAAAGCAGCCATAGATAATACATAAATTAATGGGCATGACTGTGTAGCAATAAAACTTTATGCATCCTGGTATCGACAGACTAAGAATGAATTTGTTGAACAGCAAAATAAGAGCACCCCCGAAATTTTTTTTTGCAAGAATGTGTTATTGAAAGAAAAGCAATAAAGTGATCACCATGGAGACAAATTCTGGACATGGCTGAATTTCTTTAATTTAAAAATCATTAAGTACTTTTTTGTTTAGAATTACATGTGGCGGTGATGAAGGAAGATAGGTACCACCATAAATCTCTTTGGTGATTAGGGCCTCTAAAGACCTTAACCTGGCTCTGAATTCTGGATACCTACCTTCTGTTTGCAAGGCATCATTACATCTTGCGATCCTAGTGCACCTTATTATTGCTCCTCTATAGACTCTCATCAACTGCCTCCCTTCTGCACCAATGAGACCTCATAATTTCTATCTTGTATTACAGTTATTTTTACATTTGTCTTACTTTAAAGGATACATTCTAGGAAGACCAAATTTCTTCAACTTTCTCATACTCAAGTTTCTTCATATATAAACTGGGACCAGAATGCAGACTTTACAGCCCTCGAGGGCATAGCCCATGTACTATCCTTCCCCCAACCACTCCATAATACCAAGCATATAATCTTGTTGATAGTAACTGATTAATAAATTCTGAATGAATGAGTAAATGAATGAATGAATTTGAGTTAAGGTCTCTGCTCTATTTAGGTTTGAACTTTGGCTTTTCCCTTTCTTCAGGTGAATAGCCCTCTGTCTTTTTTCTTCTGGTCTTAGTGTTCTCAATTTCTGCACTAGGTCTCTTCTTCCCCAGAATTTGCTCAGTCTCTGCCTATCTGTCTCTGAAAACTAAAGAGAATTTAGGAATTCTGCCAAAGCTCTGGGGTTATTTGAATTTATGGTACAAAAAGAGCCTGCCTGGGATTCCCCTTTCTTGTAGTTTCGTTTCGAGTAGAGTATAATGTTAGAAAGACAATTTACAGAAAATGTACTTTAAAAGGAAGAGATGAAGGATGTTTCAAAAGAGGAGTGATTCTTATATTGGCAAAATGTGCAACTCTAAATAAATCATTTTAACTCCATGTGAAGGTTTGAGCATTATAGTGATAGAACAATATAAATCTATGTTTATAAACTGTGTATATGTATGTAAACAAAATAGACTGCCTTACCAGCCTGGAGGTACACCCAAGGTCATATATTTTGCATTTTTCCAAATAATGATTCAAACACTCACTTTTCCAGATATATATATGTGTGTGTGCATGCACATATGAATATACACATATTATAAATGCATGTATATTTATATATGTACATATGCATATATAAAATATATGCATGTATGTATGTATCATCTATATGTCTGTCTATGGGGGTTGGGGGAGAGAGAAAGAATTTATTTTAAGGAATCAGCTCATGCAATAGTGAGGACTG
This sequence comes from Nomascus leucogenys, assembly GCF_006542625.1. Lineage (NCBI taxonomy): Eukaryota > Metazoa > Chordata > Mammalia > Primates > Hylobatidae > Nomascus > Nomascus leucogenys. Next base: position 23,998,624 of record NC_044388.1, read on the forward strand.
GCAAGTCTGAAATCCATAGGCTGGCATCCTGGAAACTCAGGCAGGAGTACTATGTTACAGTCTTGCGGCAATATTTTTTCTTCTTCAAACCCATTTTTTTCCCTAAGGCCTTCAGCTAATTGGAGGAGACCACACACATATTATTGAGGATAATCTCATTTACTTAAAGTCAACTGATTATGCATGTTAATCACAACTACAAAATAACTTTATAGCAACATCTATGCTGGTGTTTGACCAAACAACTGGGCACCATAGTCTAGCCAAGTTGACACCTAAAATTAACCATCATATTAGATTAGGAGAAAATTCAGCAACTGTTTGTTCAGGCCAACTCTACCCCCAAATTGTCAAGACCTCCAGGGATTTCCATTCCTGAAAGAATTCATCTTGCTTCCCAAGTGCACCTTTGAGGATACTGGAGAGGACTGTTGGACTTATCCAGTCCACTTTTAAGCAGCTGTTCATTCTGTTGCAGCCTTTTGGTCAGCTGGTTGAACACTTCTCACTCACTGGCTCCCCACTGCAGTGCAGACATCCAGCTGCTGCACAGGTAGCATGATTGTGTTATGCTTGCATACTAGCATTACAGCTCTTTTAGTTCATTCACACTCTTATACTGGACCATTGCGCAAAGGCATCACTTTTATGCCTAAGGAATCTGCGGCTCTGGACAGATGCTGCATGAAACCCCATGGACCAGCAAATCCCAGGTATTATGTTGGCCCTTAGTTCAGCAACCCATTTCCATTACTTTTCTTTTTGTAAAACTGAGTTGTTACTAAGCTAACAATTTCCAGAGCTTCTTAGAATATCTACTCTTCAAAGGGAAGGGATTGCTTTCCTCCAATAAGCTTCTTGCCCTTCAAGCCAGAGTACCAGCTTCCTTTCCAGTTTTGAGCTCAGTATTCCACGTAATATTGAGGAGCAAGCTACAAAAGGATGTTACAGCAGGGCAAGGAATGACTCCCAAACTTATATTTGAGTAATAACAAAGACCACTTTTGTATTTAGGGAAAAGACAAAGATCTGCTTCCTGCTAACTTCTCGATACAAAGCTTGACTGGTAACTGTGCCTGCAGAGGTTTAAATTTCATCTCAACAGGAACTTTACTCCATGCAGACACATAAGTATATATGTGATGAACATTATTGATCTACTTTATATTTTTGCATTTTACAGTCTCTAATAGCATAGATCCTTTTCTATCATCGCCGAATAGTCAGCCTGGTAGGGAGAATTGATGTTTTGATGCCATCTCATTATGAGGCATTTTACTACTCCAAGTTCCAATGTGGAACTATGTATATAAATAATATATACAAGGATTTCATGCTTCTAAATGGCTCCAACAAAATCTCTAAATTTGATTCACCTCAGTTAATGAGTCTCTTCCCTATCCAGATTGTTCTTTGTGTGACATTATTTTAAAGTTTGCTAAAATCCTTATGTCTCATGAAAGAGCCATGACATTTCCAGCTTAGGTGGTTTGTCCTGTTGTCCTTGGCTAAATTTTCTTTGTAGCCTAGTTAAAACCTGGACACCTGGGAGTTTAAATTATCCCTGTAGGATATTAGTATATTAGCTACCTATAAAAATGAAATTTATATGAGGCATCTGTTTACATTGAGCATCCCATAAAATTGTGCCAGAGAATTCAAAGGAAAAGGCTTTCAAATGATGGTTTCATAGCCAGGAGCAAAAGGCTTTTGAGAGTGGCATCTAATGAAATTAGATAACTAATTTTCATTTTATATATTTAAAAGAATTTTTAATAGACATAGGATCTTGTTTTTTCCCAAAATGGTGGTCTAGAATACACAAATGATTTCAAGAATTCTTCTATGTTCACATTAGCTGTTTCAGTTTTATTTATTTTATAGTTACTTGATTCCAAGTGAAAATAAGGGAACAGAGTTTTAAGCATTAATCTGTTCTTGTGCCATTGAGGACTTGGTGAGTAGGAGAAGCAGAAATTCCAATTGTTATCAAATAGTGAGAGATCTTATCAAGTCATTGTGTACAAGTAGTGAAAGGAGTAAAGTTGCACACAAGGACAGGTCTCACCCTAGGAAAGGGTGTGTTAAAAAATAGGTCATTTTGAAAGTCTTCAGTAACAGTCAGGTTTCCAGACTAGTTCACTCTATTTCTAGCATTCTTTGGTTGCAAGTAGCTGTACCTGACTTCAAAAGGAAAAAAGGAGTGGAAGGAAATTTATTTTTAAGATGTGTGATAACTCACAGATATAAAGGAAGAGCTGAAGAACTGAGCCTTGAAAATTGACAGAGGCCAGGGCAATGTAGATATTATACACAAAATACTTAACAACAGGTACAGTGCAGATACTGACCAAATGGAGTGGATACCTATGGGAACAATGAATATAGTCATAGCGGAGCATATTGACTCAAGATGAGCCCTGCATTTGGGAAGTTGGACCCAATAGACTATCTCTTAAGGGAATTCTCATGGAAAGGAGACAATGACAACTCTTCTTTCCTGTTGCCACTTCCTTCAAGATGAAGAGTTCATTATTTCAGCTTGGGTTTTGCTTACAGCTTGTCAAGGAGAGGGCACGGCAACTAGATCTACATTCCACCAAATCTGTTGGAGATAATGGAATGGTAGTTTTCAAGGGAAAAATCAAGGTGTGACTATCAGAAAACTGAGATTGGACAAAACAAACACCACCAAATCCTATATAAACTTCAATAATTGTAATGGAAATTACTTGGTCTTTCCCATTTAGCTGAATCACCTACTGTCACCTGTATGGAACTCTTCTCCTTACTTAATCACATTATTTCTCCTCTTGATCTAACCTTTCTTCTAGTCTTTCCCTTCTTCTTCTTTCCATAGTGTTCCAACTGTACTGTGAATTGAATAGATTTGAAGAGTGCTAGAAGTCTTAAGCTAAGGATCTGAGCATCACTATGACATTACATCTCTGAGAAAATGTGTTTTGTTTTATAAATAACAGAATGAGGTGTTTCAGGAAGATCATGTGTCTCTTGATGCAAAAGTGATGGCTCCAAAAAAACATGGTAACTCTTCTAAGTATTTTTCCTTGAAATAGTGTGATTGTCTTGAATGCAGTGTAGAGATTTCCAAATCAGGGAAAGACTTTTCTTTCCAGTTGAGTTTTCCCATCCCTTTCAGGCACAGGCCAATCTTGTCACTTATATTCACAGGTACTTGTATGTTGGAAAGTATCAATACATAAATATTTTTTGATAGCCAGGGTTATTCAGTTTAAGAACTGGTACAGGCTAGGTGCAGTGGCTCAAGCCTGTAATCCCACCACTTTGGGAGGCCGAGGCAGGCAGATTACGAGGTCAGGAGATCAAGACCATCCTGGCTAACACAGTGAAACCCATTCTCTACTAAAAAATAAAAATAAAAAAAAATTAGCCGGGTGTGGTGGCGGGTGCCTGTAGTCCCAGCTAATCAGGAGGCTGAGGCAGGAGAATGGTGTGAACCTGGGAGGCAGAGCTTGCAGTGAGCTGAGATAGCACCACTGCACTCCAGCCTGGGTGACAGAGAGAAACTCTGTCTAAAAAAAAGAAAAAAGAACTGGTACATAGGGAATATAGATAATACTAGCTGCCATGGGGCAAGCCTTTTTACAGGGGCTTGACATACATAATGTCAACACTGAATCATGCTTTAATTTCGTCCACCTCAAAAAGCCTTCATTTGACTCTACTTTTCACAGCATTTATCATTCCATTTTTTTTTCATTTTCAGCAAAACTTCTTGATAAAGGCATCTATTCTTATTGTCTCAAAAATTTCTCTTATTATTGTCTTTTAAACTTGGCATAATTAGGCGTCCTCTACCCTTATCACCATTCCACCAAAACTGCTCTTATCAAATTAACAATGATCTTTATGTACCCAAATCAGTTCTCAGTCCTTTTCTTCCTATACAACCTACTGGCAGCATTTGTAGTCACTGCTCCCTCCTTTCTTATAGATATGCTTTCTTGATTTGCCTTCCAGGGGTGTTTCCTTGAATTCTTTCCTGCTTCGCTGGTTACTTATCTGTTCTCCTGATCTGTGGTCCTCTTCTCTCTCTAGCTCTACTCACTTGCCTGTTGATTTTATCCAGTCCCATGGCTTTAGATATTTCTGAATGCTGTTGACTCCAGAGTTGAAATACACAGTTCAGATCTCTTTTTTGAGCCCTAGTCTCATAGATCCAATTGTACATTGGACATCTTTTCTTGAGTGTTTAATAGACCTCTGAAACTGGCTATGCCTAATTTAGTTCCTAAACTCTCTGCCCTGAAACTTGCTCAACCCATAGTCTTCTTCATTCAAGCTAATGGCAATTCCATTCTTCCAGTTGCCCAGCCACAAAATCTAGAGGTCTTCATTCACTCCCCTATCTTTTACATGTAATATTCAATACATCAGGAAATCTTATGAACTTTACTTTTAACTTAGATCTACATTTTCACAACTTCTCATCATTCTACCGTTTTTGCTTGCTTTACTCCTCTTCCACATTCTGCCTCTAAACCGGTTGTTCCACTACTATCTTGTGTCCTCCCAGTTGAAAAAATTTCAACACAGCAGTCAAAGGATTTTCCAAAAGCATCAATTGGATTACATCACTGCCTTGCTTAAAACCCTACAAAGGGTCTCTGTTTCCTTCAGAATCAAAGTCCTCACAATGGCCTTTAAGGCCCTATGTTATCTGGTTCCTATTGCCCTTCTCGCCTTTTCCCTACTAGTTTCTTCAATACTTACTTATTTCCAGCCACACTGGCCTCCTTGCTGTTAGAGTTTTTACTTATCTGATCCTGATGATTGTAATGCTCTTCCCCTCCTATTCCCACTTGACTGACTTACTGACCCTCCTCAGGATTTTGCACTAATCTCACGTTTCAGTGAGCCCCACCCTGATCATCACATTTCACACTGAAACATGGTCTTCCTTCCTTTCAACTCACAAAACTTCCTGCCAAACTTTCAAACCCCTTTCTTTTTCTTTTTTGCTATAGCATTTATAACCATTTAGTGTGCCATCCAAATTACTTATTTTATTTATTATCTATCATTTGTCTTCTCCCACCACAACTCAGACCTCCATGGGGCAGAGATTTCTATTTGTTTTGTTCACTAATACATTCCCATGTGCCTAGAACAGTGCCTGGGACTATCCAGAAATATTTCGTTGCATGAATAAAACAAATACATAGAATAAATGATTTCAACTTAAAGAAATTCTAGTGGACATGAAGTACTAGCCTCCTTTTACAAAAAGGGAGACTTAGATTCGGAGAGATTAAAAATCAAGAAAGTTCACAGAGCTAGTAAGTGTGGAACTGGGATTCTAAACAGGTTTACGTATCTCTAAAGTCCTTGCTTTTATTCAGAAAGATTTTCTTTTACTCACTTTTTGATGTAGTTCTCTCCAAGGATTGTTTAAGAAGGAGTAGGCAGAGGTGAAGTTAGCCAACATTTAGTCTAGTATCTTTTCTTAAATTTAATTATTATATCTCAGTTAATTCCCAAAATATCTCTTCAAATTATGAGCTTATTATTATTTGCAGATAAAAATCTGAAGTTCAAAGAACTGAAACAATTAAATGACCTGTATAATGCCACTCTATTAATGACACAGCATTTTGAGTTCAGGAGTTTGATTCCAACACTCTATCATGGGACATTTCCAATTTACGAACTTGTAAAATAAAATTGTGGGACAGGATATCTGAATTGCAAGGAATGAGAAATACTTCAAGGAATGAAAAATGTAAAGCCTTCTCCCTGAAGCTTCTATTGAGCCAGAGGGAAAAATGTGAACCCTGGCTGGAGGGTGGACATATGCTTAATAAAAAACACAATCAAAAAACAATTTGTTGTTTGAGAGCCAAGCTTCAATGTTGCAGGCAAGGCAGTTTGGAGTTAATTCTTTTTGTTAAAAAACTGAACTGCAGCTATGTTTTCTCCAGAAATTTTGTAGGTTCTAACCCTTTCAACTATCTCTAATGATGGCATTAAACGGGACGGGAGAGAAAATATCAGATCTCATTTAGACCTCAAGTGGTAATGTAGTAAAGTGAACTTGCTTCACATTTGCACTGTGGCTTCCTTGTTTTGTCTCTTTCTTTTTCTGATTCTCAGCTGTAGGTGACATTGTCGTGGCCACACTGAAAATCTTCACCTGCTCTGTCATCTCTGAATTTATGTTGCACTTTTTGGTATCAGCCCCAGTGATCTTCTCTCTTTCTCTCTTTCTCTCTCTCTCTTTTTTTTTTTTTTTTTGCCTTTGCACCTTTTTGCTCATTCACTTCCTGACAACATAATACTAATTTTCATTCTGAAACTGTATTTAGCCCTCTTCACTATTGCCAGTAATTCAAAACCAATAATTCCCCAGACTGCTTAAATTCAAGGAACCACACTAAATTTCCAGGTTGCTATAATGATTTTCTTTGAGAAATCCAAAATAAACCTTCTCACCATGTTTCTGCACATAGAATGGACACTTCATAGTATCTTCCATCTTTATGAACTCTCAGGATCTCCATAGGTCTGTGTACGGCAATCACAACTCTTATTTTCCTGATAGTGACCTCAATAATCAAAAACTCTTTCCATTGTGGAAGCCCAGGAAAACTGCAAAAATAGTCACTTTGCTGAATGGAAATGGATTATATTTTGGACAGAATTGAGTGAAAGGTTACATTTGAAAATGTGCCCTGTCTTTAAATTTTGCCATCACAGTGGTAGTACTTCTGGCTGGGTAAGATTTTAATCTATGAGGATATTTCTATATTGTATATTTGAAAAAACCACCAGTCATGAACATTTAGTTGTGCTGAATACACTGGAGCTATCAGCATGCTGTCTGAGCCAGTTGGACTACTTCTTCACATTTTATGTTAATAGTGGTTCTGGATTAGCCGGACATGTTTTGAATTTTTAAGAATTTATGTATGCAGAACTGGACAACCATAAATTCAAAAGTACATAGAAATTATAAAATTAATTGTGAATCCCAACTTGAAATATGTGTAGAATTCCATTACTGTGTAGAGTACAAAAATAAGAAGGAGAATAATAATTAGGATAAATATTAGTTACATCATGCTCAGTAATTTTTAAATGGTTTCACATAATTATTTTACTTGATTTTTCAATATCCTTAAATAGTAAATTTGACATGTTTTTATCAGTTTCTTCATTTTACCAGTGAGGAAATTAAGAATAAATGAGTAAATTAAAAAACCTAAAAGGTCACAACTCTGTAAGTAGAAAAGATATACACAAATATATATGCCCTTGACTCAAATTAAATGCTCTTACTATTACATAATATTAGGACTTATAAACTAAAATCAAACAACTTTAAATGAATAATGGTAACAAATTAGAATAAATGTTAATAATCATTATATTAAATATTATGACTACAAGCCAGAAAATCAAAACATTAACATTAGTCTTTTGAAAAGACTGGCTTCAAAATGAACTTAAACAATTTGCTTTCTATGAATTAAACATTAAAGTGTACAAAACAATTTAAAAAATGATCATAGCCGTTTTTTTTTACAGATTAGAGAAAAGATGCAATCATGTTCCTTTGGCCTTTGGAGGAGGAATAGAAAAAATTGCATTTTTCCTATGGCTAGCAAAACTGCTGAAAATGGATGAGTCGTCAATTTTGATAAGATCCATGACTGGTATCATAATTTGCAGTGATTCATCTGTGATTTTTTCCCCTTCCAAAATAAGGTCTGAAACAAAACCAAAGCCTTGGGGAAAAGATAACAACTGGCATTTTTATCTCTTTTGTGTGTTCGTATGTGTATAAAATGGAACTTATGATAGATTTAGAATACATTTGATTCTGGCACAGTAAGCGATCTTAAAGATCATCTGGTCCACCCCCTCACCGCCCTTCCCCCAAATTCTAGGTTGAAGAAAATAAAGCCTCAGGGAAAGTCCTTCCAACTAATTCTTGATAAACCTAGGAACAAAATTCAGTGCCTGTTCAGCTACACTAATTGTTCTTGGGATATAATAATTCTTCTTCATGGCTTATTTTTAAAAATTAGAAAAAGAACAAATGTTATCCCTCTACCTTCCATCACGTTTAGCCATTCTTCTTTACTCTAACTGGTATGTAATTTGACATTATAGTTTATAGATAAATGTATGTTTCACAAACACTATAAATTGCTCCATATTATGATGCTTTATTCTCTCTCTTTTGTTTGTGCCTATGTTTCTTAGTAAAACCAAAACTCACATCCTCATGTGAGCCTACAATCCCCAGGCATTCAACTCTATACTACATAAGTTCACTAGCTATATTTTCTAAAGTTTCACCTTTATTGAATTTGCAATTAAAAATCAATTCTGAATCCTTGAGTTTTTTCAAAAAGGAAGCCCAAAGATTGGAAGGAGAAAAACAATAGTACTGTTTTTGTTTTTTTCTCACTAGCTTTTAGGCATTGTTTAGACAATGACCTAGAGGAATCATTCTGACTACTGGTAATTTTTGCTATAGCAAAATTTCTCAGATGAACCTCTCTGTTGAGATTTTTGTTTCTCAGTTCAATTGCATTTCTGAGCAGGATGTATTATCTGTGTTCATCATATTTGGAGACACCATTTTAGATGGATGCAAATCTCAATAGATGCTGAAGAATTTTTGACACTTTGGATTTGTGTGTGCACATGCCAGTTACTTGCTGTTTGCCCACCACCTCTGTTCTTCATAATAAGAAAAGATAAAAGGAAATGAGAAAATGAACAGTGAAAATAATATTTTTTCTTCTGTTTCCCTTCTTATTTGGTCTGTGGCTTTTTAGAATGGTAGCTCTTTCTAATCAGATATCACACCTTTCTAGACATTTCATTCATCACCAAGAACCGTGTAGATGTCCAAAGCAAAACAACAGCAATTATATAATAATGCTAGTACTTAATTCTATATAACTTTGTGACAAACCAAATTCCCAGATCCAAATTTCTATTGGTTAAAGTTTTGAACCCATGTTTGGAACTACAGGCATGCACCTCAGAGAAATAGAGTTTGGTTCAAGACCACCACAATAAAATGAATATTGAAATAAATCAAATCACACGAATTTTTTTGCTTCCCAGTGCATGTAAAATTATATTTAAACTGTACTGTAATCCATTATGTTTACCATAGCATGATACCTACAGAAACAATGTATGTATCTTAATTAAAAAACACTTAGCAGCTAAAAATTGCTAACAAACATCTGAGCCTTCAACAAGTTGTAATCTTTTTGGTGGTGAAGGGTCTTGCCTCAATGTTGATGGCTGCAGAATGACGAGGGTGGTAGTAGCTGAAGCTTGGCTTGGCTGTTGCAATTCCTTAAAATAAGATAATAATAAATTGTGTCATATCGATTGACTCTTCCTTTTATGCAAAACATCTCTGTAGCATGTGGTGCTGTTTGATAGGTTTTTACTCACAGTACAACTTCTTTCAAAATTGGAGTCAGTCTTCTCAAACCCTCCTGCTGCTTTATCTGTTAAGTTTTTGTAGAATTCTAACTCCTTTGCTGTCATTTCAACAATGTACACAACATCTTCACCAGGAGTAGATTTCATCTCAAGAAACCACTTTATTTGCTCATCCATAAGAAGTGACTCTTCATCTGTTCAAGTTTTATCATGAGATTGCAGCAATTCAGCCACATCTTCAGGCTCCACTTCAGATACAGTTTGGCCCTGTGTTCCTACCCAAATCTCACATTGAACTGTAATTCCCAGTGTTGAGGGAGGGAACTGGTGGGAGGTGGCTGGATCGTGGGGGCAGATTTCTCCCATGCTGTTCTCTCATGATAGTGACGTCTCACGAAATGTGATGGTTTAAAGATATGTGGCCCTTTCCCCCACGCTTTTACTCTTTATCCTGCTCCATCATGGTAAAATGTGCCTGCTTCCCCTTTGCTTTCCATCATGATTGTTAGTTTCCTGAGGCCTCCCAGCCATGCTTCCTGTATGGCCTGTGGAGAATTAAATCTCTTTTCTTCATGAAATACCCCGTCTCAGGTAGTTCTTCATAGCAGTATGAAAATAGACTCATACAGAAAATTGGTACCAGGAAAGTGGGGCACTGCTATAAAGACACCTGAAAATGTGGACGTGACTTTGAAAATGGCAGAGGTTGGAACAGTTTGGATGGCTCAAAAGACAGAAAGATGTGGGAAAGTTTGGAACTTCCTAGAGACTTGTTGAATGGTTTCGACCAAAATGCTGATAGTGATATGGACAATGAAGTTCAGGCTGAGGTTGTCTATGATGGGGATGAATAACTTATTGGGAACTGGAGTAAAGGTCACTCTTGCTACACTTTAGCAAAGAGATTGGTGGCATTGTGCACCTGCCCTAGAGATCTGTGGAACTTTGAACTTGAGAGAGATGATTTAGGTTATCTGATAGAAGAAATTTCTAAGCAGCATGTGACCTGGCTGTTTCTGAAAGTATATGCTCATATGCATGAACAAACAGACTATCTGAAACTGGAATTTACATTTAAAAAAGAAGCAGAGCATAAAAGCTTGGAAAATTTGCAGCTCAGCTGTGTGGTAGAAAAGAAAAACCCATTTTCTGGGGAGAAAGTCAAGCCTGCTGCAGAAATTTGCATAAGTAAAGAGGAGCTAAATGTTAATAGCGAAGACAATGAGAAAATTGTTTCCAGGGCATTTCAGAGACCTTCATAGTAGCCCCTCCCACCACAGGCCCAGAGGCCTAGGGGGGAAAAATGGTTTCATGGGCCAGGCCCAGGGCTCAGCTGCTCTGTGAAGCTTTAGGACATGGTGACTTGCATCCCAGCTGCACCAGCTCCAGCTCTGACTAAAAAAGGCCAAGGTACGTCTCAGGCCATGACTTCAGAGGGTGCAAGCCCCAAACCTTGGGGGCTTCCACATGGTGTTGGACCTGCAGGTGTGCAGAAGGCAGGATTTGAGGTTTGGGAAGCGCTCTGCCTAGATTTCAGAGGATGTATAGAATTGCCTGAATATCCAGGCAAAAGTCTGCTGCAGGGGCAGAGCCTCATGGAGATCCTCTACTGTGGTAGTATGCACGGGAAAGGTGGGGTTGGAGCCCACACACATAGTCCCCACTGAGGCCCCGGCTAGTGGAGCTGTGAGAAGAGGGCCACCATCCTTCAGGCCCCAGAATGGTAGATTCACAAACAGCTTGCACCATGCACATAAATAATCCACAGGCACTGAATGCTAGCCCATGAAAGCAGCCAAGGGGCTCTACCTTGCAGAGTCACAGGGGCAGAGCTGCCCAAGGCCTAGGAATCCTACTCCTTGTATCAGAATGCCCTGGATATGAGACATGGAGTCAAAGGAGACTGTTTTGGTACTTTAAGATTTAATGACTACCCAGCAGGGTTTTGGACTTGCATGGGACTTTTAGCCCCTTTCTGTTGGCTGACTGCTCCATTTCAGAATGGAATCACTTATCCAATGCCTGTACCCCCATTGCATCTTGGAAGTAACTAACTTGTTTTTGATTTTACAGGTAATAGGCAGAAGGGACTTACCTTGTCTCAGATGAGACTTTGGACTTGGACTTTTGAGTTAATGCTGGAATAAGTTAAGACTTTGGGGGACTGTTGGGAAGGTATGATTGGTTTTGAAATGTGAAAAGGACATGAGATTTTTGAGGAGCCAGACGAGAAATGATATGGTTTGGCTCTGTGTCCCCACCCAAATCTCATGTTGAATTGCAATTCTCAATGTTGGGGGAGGAACCCGGTAGGAAGTGGTTGGATGATGTGGGCAGATTTCCCCTATGCTGTCCTCTTGTGACAGTGAGTTCTCATGAGATCTGATGGTTTAAAAGTTTGTGGCACTTCCCCCCATGCTCTCTCTCTCTCTTTCCTGCTCTGCCATGGTAATACGTGCCTGCTTCCCCTTCACCTTCTATCATGATTATCAGTTTCCTGAGGACTCCCAGCCATGCATTGCACAGCCTGTGGAACTGTAAGTCAGTTAAATATATTTTCGTCATGAATTACACAGTCTCAAGTAGTTCTTTACAGCAGTGTGAGAAAGGACTAATACAACTTCTAATTCTAGCTCTTTTGCAATTTCTCCCTCATCTGCACTTAATTTTCCACTGAGGTCTTGAATCCCTCCAAGCCATCCATGATGGTTGTAATTAACTTTCCAAACTCTTGTTAATGTTGACATTTTCACCTCCTTCAATGAATCACAAATGTTCTTTTTTTATTTTTTATTTTGAGATGAAGTCTTGCTCTGTTGTCCAGGCTGGAGGGCAGTGGCACGATCTCGGCTCCCTGCAAGCTCTGCCTCCCAGGTTCAGGCCATTCTCCTGCCTCAGCCTCCCAAGAAGCTGCGACTACAGGAGCTTGCCACCATGCCTGGCTAATTTTTTTTTTTTTTGCATTTTTAGTAGAGACGGGGTTTCACCGTGTTAGCCAGGATGGTCTCAATCTCCTGACCTTGTGATCAGCCCACCTTGGCCTCCCAAAGTGCTGGGATTAGAGGCGTGAGCCACTGCACCCAGCCACAAATGTTCTTAATGGCACCTAGAATGGTGAGTCCTTTCCAAAGGGTTTTTAATTTACTTTGCTTGGATGGATGAGAGAAATCACAATCTATGGCAGTTATAACCTTATGAAATGTATTTCCTTGATAATAAGACCTGAAAGTTGAAATTACTCATTGATCCATGGACTATAGAATAAATATTGTGTTAGTAGGCAGAAAAACAACATTAATATTTTTGTACATTTCCATCAGAGCTCTTGAGTGACTAAATGCATTGTCAATGAGCAGTAATATTTTGAATGAATCTCTTTTTTCTAGTAGTAGATCTCGACAGTGGACTTAAAATATTCAGTAAATCATGCTATAAGCAGATGTGCTATCATTAAGACTTTAGTGTTCCATTTATAGAGCACAGGCAGAGTTAATTTGGCATAATTCTTAAGGGCTGTATGATTTTAGGAATTTCAAATGAACATTGGGTTCAACTTAAAGTAACCATCTGCATTAGGCCCTGACAAGAGAGTCAGCCTGTCCTTTGAAGCTTTGAAGCCAGGCATTGAATTTTCCTTTACAGCTATGAAAGTGCTAAATGGCATCTTCTTTAACTAGAAAGCTGTTTCATCTACAGTAAAAATCTGTTGCTTAGAGTAGCCACTTTCATCAATTATCTTAGCTATGTCTTTTGGATAACATGCTGCAGCTTCTCCATCAGCACCTGCTGCTTCACCTTGCACTTTTATGTTATGGAGACAGCTTCTTTCCTTAAACTTCATGAACCAACCTCTGCCAGCTTTAACTTTCCTTCTGCAGTTTCTTTACCTCTCTCAGCCTTCATATAATTGAAGAGAATTGGAGCTTTGCTCTGGATTAGGCCTTGGCTTAAGGGAATGTTGTGGTTGGCTTAATCTTCTGTCAAGACCATTAAAACATTCTCCAGATTAGCAATAAGGCTGTTTTTGCTTCCTTATTATTCATGTGTTCACTAAAGCAGTGATTTTAATTTCCTTCAAGAACATTTTATTTGCATTCACAAGTTGTCTAACTCTTTGGCCATGAGGTCTAGTTATCTCAATTTTGACAATCTTTCCTTACCAAGTTTAATTTTTTCTAGCTTTTGATATAAGATGAGAGATGAGTGACCCTTCTTATTACTTGAACACTTAGAGGACAATGTAGGGTTATTAATTGGCCAAATTTCAATATTGTTGTGTTTTAGAAAATAGGAAGGCCTGAGTAGAAGGAGAGAGATGAGAGAATAGCCAGTCAGTGGAGCAGTCAGAACACAAACACAAATTTTCAATTAAGTCCCCTGTCTTATATAGGCATGGTTCATGGTGCCTCAAAACAATCACACCAGTAACATCAAAGATCACTGATGACAGATCACCACCATAGATATAATAATAATACAAATGCTTGAAATATTGCTAGAATTACCAACAAGTGACACAGAGAGAGGAAGTGAGCACATACTATTGGAAAAGTGGTGCTATAGACTTACTCAATGCAGCATGGCCACAAACCTTCAATTTGTGAAAAGTGCAGTAACTGCAAGGCACAAAAAAGCAAAGTGCAATAAAGTGAGGTATGCCTGTATTAATATTTATCTTAATTGACTCACTGAAGTTTTTAATATCTTTCTCTTCTGGCTTATGTGGGAAGGATTAGGGAACTTCTTTTATCAATGCTTATTCTTAAGTACCATATGTGGTGTTAAGTAATTGTAAGAAATTTAACTGAGTATGGGCAGTGAATATTAATTTGCTGCCTAAAATGTCTTCATTTTTGGATCTCAGTGTTACCTTGACAAACATGTCTTTTCTTTTAGCATGGGGCTGACAAGGTGGTAAAATACAAATGCAGAGAAAATGGGTGTTGGTGAGTGGGATGCTTCTTGGGTCCTAAAAACATGAGATAAATTTGCAATCTTAAAACACAGGCTCATAAATGAACTTGAGGAGGCTTATGGTGACCTGTTCACAGTCATAATCTGTAGCCAGTCATGGCTTCAATCAGCACTTCGAGAAGTATATATCCCTAAAATAATAACATGAAAAGTAAATAATTTGTACTGTGATGCCCAGGATGGGAGGCAGCATTGTGTAATGGACTATGGCAGTGAATACATTAGACTTCCTTGCCTAATTAGACTTCCTTCCCTTCCTTGCAGGATTGGACCAAAGGCTGAGACCTCAATCTTTGAGTGACAGAAACAGCAATGTTTCAATCAGGGTCTGGGCAAGAAAGAAATAGCATACTCAAGCATGGTAATTAAGAATCATTTAATAAAAGGACTCTTTACTGAGACATGGGCAAGGTTAAAGGCAACCAATAAGGGGTAGAGTATACAAGGGCTAGCAATACCAGAGAGTCATTGCCACCCCTTGATCTAAAGGGACAAATGGAGGAAATGGTTAGTGGGATCCAGAGACAGCCCCTGTAGCTGTGTAAGAAGTCTACATGAGAGAAACTGTGGCTTTTCACAAAGGGATGCAACAAACCTGTGGTGACCCACAAGTCAAGGGACTCCAATCTCCTCTTGTGCCCTCCAGTCTCCCAGTGGTGACTCCTATTGGTCAAACTCAACTTGAAGCCAGGAGACATGGGAATCAGTTGATGTAATCTATACAGGTCAGCCTCTTGGGACGCAGAGCAGGGTAGAGGGGACTGGAGAGTGAAACCGAGGCGAAAAGATAGCATGTCCAGACCAGCTCACAGATGCCCTTAATGAGATGGTGAATTCAAATGCAGGCAGAGTGTGTTTTTATTGATATTAAATATTTTACATATTTATAGGGTACATGTGAGTATTTGCTACATGCATAGAATGTGTAAGGATCAAGTCAAAATATTTGGGGTATCCATCACCTTGAGTATTTACCATTAGTATGTGTAGGTATCATTTTGAATCCTCTCTTCTAGCTACTTGGAAACATACTATAGGCTGTTGCCAACTGTAGTCACCCTAGTTTGCTATCGAATAATGGGGCTAATTTGTTCTGCATACCTGTATGCTTGTACTCACCAACCAACCTCTCTTTATCCCCCACTCTACCACCACACACCCTTCTTAGCCTCTAATATGTCTATATATCTATGAAATCAATTTTTTCAGCTCCCACATATGAGTGAGAACATATGGTATCTGTCTTTCTGTGCCTGGCTCATTTCACTTAACAACCTTCAGTTCCATCTATGTTGCTGCAAATAATATGACTTCATTATTTTTATGGCCAAATAGTATTCCATTGTGCATATATACCACATTTTCTTTATCCAATCATCTGTTGATAGACACCCAATAGCAAAGATAGGTTGATTCCCTATCTTTGCTATTGGGAATAGTGCAGTGATAAACATGCAAGTGCAGGTATTCCTTTGATATGCAGATTTATTTTCCTTTGGGTAAATATCCAATAGTGGGATTGCTGGATCATATGGTAGTTCTATTTTTAGGTTTTTGAGAAACTTTCATACTGCTTTCCATAGTGGTTGTACTAACTGACATTCCCACCAACAGCGTATAAGGGTTCCCTTTCCTCCCTGTCTTTGCCAACATCTGTTACTTTTTGTCTTTTTAATAGTAGCCATTCTAAATGGGGTAAAATGATATCTCACTGCAGTTTTGACTTGCATTTCCCTGATGTTCAGTGACGCTGAGCACTTTTCATACTCCTGTTGGCCATTTGTATGTCTCATTTTGAGAAATGTCTATTCATGTCCTTAGCCCACTTTTTAATGGGCTTATTTATTTATGTATCTATTTATTTGTTGAGTTGTTTGAGTTCCTTGTACATTCTGGATGTTAGTCCCTTGTCAGATAAGGGGCTGAGTGCCTTGACAACTTAGATCATTCAAAGTTATAAGCAATGGCAAGGTGGGTCTCCACTTCTTGTAATTTAGGGGACTGGGTCAATTATCTGCATGCCTTTGCTAACTGCTTTTCAGGTAAGATTTATCCAGGTGTTGGGTAGGCATCCATTTTATATAGGAGAGTGGTCCCCAAATTTTAGTGTTATATATTCCACTTATTTTTCTGCCACGATTCCTGAATCTTATGAAAACAAAGAAAAAAACGCCCATTTATGCCCTAGACATTTCCATATTCACTAATTTTCTGCTATAGAGTGATCATTTATGGCAAATTTTAAGTTAAAATACGCAGCATTGTTGAGAGTCCATTTTACTAGTATACCTTAAAAACACAAGCAAAACTAACAAAATAATAGTTAAAAATTGTCAGAATGCTGCTCAGTAGTTTTTACCTCTCTGATATTAAAACTCAAAAATGATATATAAAAAAGAATTTATATTATTGATAATATATTGTTATTAATAGACTAAAATCTAACAAAAATAATAATTGTATGATACATGAACTATAGTCATTAAAATAGCACATTAAAAATCGATGTAATGACTGCTCAAGAATCAGAGTTCTCAGTAACAGTTGTCATTTACATTTGTCATCATTTTATTTAAATTTTTTATTTTTAATTGACACAGGATAATTGTACATATTTATGGCGAACAGTGTGATGTTTTGATACACGTATACATTGTGTAATTATCAAATCAGGATATTTAGCAAATCCATTACCTCAAATATTTGTCATTTATTTGTGGCAAGAAGATTCAGAATCCTCTCTTCTAGTTATTTTGAAATATACACTATAATATTATTTACTATAGTCACCCCACTGTACAATAGAACACCAGAACTTATTCCTCCTATTTAATTGTAATGTTGTATCTGTTGACGTATCTTTTCTCATCCCTCTCTCTCCCATAGCCTCCCCAGCCTCTGGTCACCACGATTCTGTAATTCTATGAGATCAGCTTGCTTAGCTTCCACGAGTGAGTGGCATTATGTGGTGTTGGTCTTTCTGCACTTGGCTTATTTCACTTAACAAAACGTCCTCTAGACTCATTCATGTTACCATAGAATTTCATTATTTTTATGGCTGACTAGCATTCCATTGTATATGTATATCAGTAATATTTTAATAAATCAGATATAATACTCATCCAAATACTGAAAGTACTTCTGGTAGATTTATCAAACATTTATAGTAACAACTATTTTTCGCTCAAAACAATTAAATGAAATTTAAATTACTAGGTTTACTCCCAGATGCCTAGGGGAATTTGCTGCTGAATGAAAGATGGGAGGCACATATCCCTAAATATAAGTAATTTATATCTGTTTTATCAACTGAAATATATAGAGGACCCAATTAACAACAGTCCCTAATACAGAGATTATTAGGGCGATGTGGTGGTAGTGCCTCAAATGATCTTACATTTAGTAAGAAATTGAATGTTTATGCCTTTTATCTTTCAGGTTATATTAAGACAGTTTTCTGAGGAGTTGTTTGAGGTTAAAGGTTGTCATTTGCAAAGAGTACACCACCTTTCTGCCTCCAGTTTTAGAAAGACTCTTTCTGTATGGTTTAAGGGAAAAAGCAGAATGAGCAGATGTTTGGGAAACCGCCAGGAGTCTCAACTTTTAAACAAAGATATCATAGGTCAAATAAGTGAGCCTGATCAAAGATTGCCAGGGAAATAATGGTGAAGACTCTACTGGTGGAAGATAGGATGTCAGTGATACTAGTAGATTGAGGGAATGCTAGAGGAGCAGAAATGGGAAGGATTGTCCCAGGCAAGTAGAGGAAGTGATGCTTCAAAGATGCATGTTGTTGGCGAGATAGGCAGACGCTGGGAAAGACAGTGTCTATGTTTGCTTTCTGCTGATCTACTGAAGGTGACAGATGGATAATTATATGCAGATATAAGATTTTTAGGTGACCACTGGAATTAGATAAGAGGAATTTTTCATCACTATTAAAAGGTGAATGAACAAACCAAACAAAACTGTGTTATATTTTTACCATTTGTCAAAATTAATGCCTTGTGCTTTTCCATTGGCTGGGTATAGATAGAAATTGCTCTTTGTCATCCTCTCATTACCCTCTTCTCCCATTACTTAATGAACTCCTACTTATTCTATCTCTCTCCACAAATTACTTTTTGTGACTACTTTCCTTGATTCTCTAAGCCTAGAGGCCACATTATAATACATCCTCTTACTGTCTTACTCTATTTAGCACCCACCGGCTGCAATTATTTATTTCTGAGATCATTTATGTATCTGCCTTCCCAATATGCAGTATCTCAGTGAGTACTGGGGCCAACTCTTCTTAGTCTCATTATAAAACTCACACTGTTTTTGGGAATGTAAATTAGTTCAACCACTGTGGAAGACAGTGTGGTGATTCCTCAAAGATTTAGAACCAAAAATACCGTTTGACCCAGCAATCCCATTACTGGGGTATATACCCAAAGGAATATAAATCATTCTATTATAAAGAAACATGCATGTGTATGTTCATTGCAGCACTATTCACAATAGTGAAGACATGGAATCAACCCAAATGCCCCTCAATGATAGACTGGATAAAGAAAATGTGGTACACATACACCATGGAATACTGTGCAACCATAAAAAGGAACGAGATCATGTCATTTGGAGGGACATGGATGAACCTGGAAATCATTATCCTCAGGAAACCAATGCAGGAAGAGAAAACCAAAGGGCACATACACTCACTTTTAAGTGGGAGTTGAACAATGAGAACACATGGACACAGGGAGGGGAACGACACTCACTGGGGCCTGTCAGGGGAGGGTGAGGGAAGAGAGGAGAGCATTAGGGAAAAGAGCTAATGCATGCTGGGCTTAATACCTAGGTGATGGGTTGATAGGTGCAGCAAACCACCATGGCACATGATTACCTATTTAACAAACCTGCACATTCTGCACATGTCCCCAGAACTTAAAAAAATAAAATAAAATAGGCCCGGCCCGGTGGCTCATGCCTGTAATCCCAACACTTTGTGAGGCTGAGGCGGGCAGATCATGAGATCAGGGGATTGAGACCATCCTGGCTAATACGGTGGAACCCCATCTCTACTAAAAATAGAAAAGATTAACTGGGCGTGGTGGCTGGTGCCTGTAGTCCAGCTACTCAGGAGGTTGAGGCAGGAGAATTGCTTGAACCTCGGGAGGCAGAGGTCCAGTGAGCCAAGATCATGCCACTGCACTCCAGCCTAGCGACAGAGCGAGACTGTGTCTCAAAAAATAAATAAAATAAAATGATTTAAAATAAATAAAACTCAGTGCCTTATGCATAATGGTTACTCCTCTCGTATTTATTAGATTATCAGTTAAAGAATTAGGGTGACCAATAATATTTCAATCCTAGAGTCTTTTCTCTTAAACAATTTATCAGTTGCTGTTTGTACACATATTCCCTCAGCACATTTCTAGACCCATCCTGACATCCAAATTCCAGCAGCTGCAACTATTTGCATGAGTACTTTCTTTCTTTAGTTGAGCTCATTCCCCTTGAGTGTTGGGTGCTTGGAAGTTAATGTCCCTCTGAGCATCCTTCAACAAAGGTTGGTAGATAACTCTGAGGATATGTCCCACATTGGCTCCCAGACTTCCCCAGTGGAATTAAGCTCCAATTGACCCAGCAGGAACTTGTTCCATAACCCTCTATTGGCTACCTAACTTTTGTCTCTTTCCCCGTTTCCCTTCTCTACTTTCCTGGAATCATCACCCTAATAAATTATTTGGACTTGAATCCATGTCTCAATATCTTCTGAAGGAAAATCCAAACTAAGAGAGTTTGCTTCATAGAAAGAACCTGAATGAGTCAAGCCAGTGAATGAAAACATGTACACAGGTGTGTCCGTGCATAGACATTAAGACTTCAGTATTAGCTTCTGTCTTTTTGGTCTCTTAAATAATTTTCTTTCATATATTTCTAATAGCAGTTTGCTGTCAAAAAGCGGAAGGAGATGCATAAAGCATCTTCAATCCAAGACGAGATCTAATAATGAGCATAGTTTCAATTTCAGCACACCTTACCTACCCCCCAACCCTGACTGTACCAGTCTCACCCTACCAGTCTCACCGCATGTCCTGTTGCTGGTCCCAAGACCTTCCCCTTGATCTGTGCTACAGTGGCTGAGAGGGCCAGTGGGTAGAGTAATTTCAATTTAAATACTTTAGAGGCACAAATTATTGAATTACAGGTGTGTCAAAAGCACAGTTACATTGTTAACTTTGCATGACTGACTGGTGTCTAGTTTCTCTGATTTTGACTGTTTCTGAAATGCATGACTTAAAGTCTTCTTTAGGTCTTTGCTCAAATTTGATCTTGTTAGTGAAACTTTTTCCGAAAGCACCTTCAGAATCTTAAATTCCAAACCAACCTCAGTCCTCTCTAGTCCCCATTTCATTTTCATTCATAGAACTTGTTTGCAGCAGACATTTTCTATGTTGTTCTTTTATTTTGTTACTGTCTGTCTCCCTAATCAAGAAGTAAGCTCTATGACGACAAGGATTTTTGTCTGTTTTATTCACACCTATGTTTCTAGGGCACATAGGAAGCATTCAGTCTATATTTGTTGAATAAACAAGTGAATAGTTTTGGATACTGAATACCGTATATGTTAAAATAATCATAGCTACACATTCAGAAAATATGAAAGGCTGAATAGTTGGTTGTACTTATAGCCATTTTTTATTTGTTAGACCCTGGAAACCCGAATTCTAGCTGGAAACTATAGTCATTTTAGAGGTTGAGAATCTTCCTAACATTCTAACATGGATATTGAAATTCGGCAGATTAGCAAAGAGGCAATTTCTGTGGTTTATTAAATAATTGATGATTTTTAAAGATTTTATAAGCTTCCTTATACTTTAATATTTTCTAAGACATTCAAGAATTCCCAAGTACAGCAAACAAGCAAACAAATATAGGTTGAGTATTCCAAACCTGAAATGCACTCCAGAATTTTAGACTTTTTGAGAACTGACATGATGCTCAAATGAAATGTTCATAGGATCATTTTTAATTTCAGATATTTGGATTGGGGGTGCTCAACCAGTAATCCAAAAAAATCTGAAATCTGAAACACTTCTTGGTCCCAAGCATTTCAGATAAGGGATTTTCAACCTGTAACAGCAAACAACAACAAGAAAACCTCCTCTGTTAACTTTTTACATGCAAGATTTCTTCTTTTGTCTTTATTATGTTACTTTTATTGTCTGATTTATGAATTTCCTCCAGCAACCTGTTGAATGCCTCATAATAAATAATGGTGTAGCAAAATCAGGCTGCAATGGTTACAGGGAATAAAAGAGAACAGAGAATCCCACAATCTAGTATTATTCATCACTTATCACTATTTCATCATGGTACAACTGCTAGTGTCAGAAGCATACATGAGTACACATTCTTTTTGTGCAAAATCTTGGACAGCGAGAGATTAACCATTCCATTTGAACACTAATGAATTAAAATTTACTATTTAAGTGATAATTAAGAATTATCACTTTTCTTTCCTGATCCTTATTTTTTTCCTTTTCTTTTCTTTAATAGCTAGGACCCCAGTAAAATATCAAACAGAAGTAATGATAGCTCACCTTTTCTTGTCCTAAATCTTAAGGAGATTGCCTGTAATGACTCACCATTAAGTGTGATGTTCACTGTACCTTGTTTGTACAACCTTTTATCTGGTTAAAAAAAAAAAGATTGTTTCTATGCTTAGTTTGCCAAGTTTCTTTTTTAAATATGAATTAATGTTAATTTTAGCAAGGTTTTTCCAGAATTTATTTTTTAAAAATTGGGTTATTGTATTAATTTATGTGAGCTTATTTTCTAATATTAAAGCACCTTTATAAGCTTGAGATAAATGTAACTTAGTCATCTGTTTTATCCTTTTAGGTGCTGCTGGATTTAGTTTGCTAATATTTGGTATAGAGTAGTTTCGTCTAACATCATGAGAAAGTTTGTTATGCAATTTTCCTTCCTTGTTCTGTGCTCCTCATGTTTGGGCATCAAGATCATGTTAGCTTCATAAAATGAAGAGTGTGTCTTCATTTATTGCTTCTCTAGGAGATTTTGTTTATTGTTGAAATTACTTGTTCCTTGACTGTTTGGTAGAATTCACCAATAAAATCATACCACTACATACCTATTAGAATAGGTATAACTTTTTTTTTTTTGACAAAATGACATGCTAAGGCCTGACAAGAATGTGGAGCAATGGGACTGCTAGTGGGGGTTCAAATTGATAGAGCCACTTGGAGCAACACTTTGGCAATTTCTTACAAAGTTAAACTTACACTTCCCATGTAACCCAGAAATCCCACTTCTAAGTATTTACCCGAGAGAAATGTAAGCATATGTTCACACAAAGAGCTGTATAAGAATGTTTATTGAAACTTTATTCATAATTGCCAAAAAACTGGAAACAATCCAATTGTTCACCCACTGGTGCATAAACAAATTGTGCATCCCTACAGTGGCATATTCAGCATTAAAAAGGAATGGACCAGTGATACACACAATGACATGGAAGAATCTCCAAACCTTTATTCTAAGTGACAAAAAGCCAGTCTAATGGCTACATATTGTCTGATTCCATTTGTATGAAATTCTGAAAAAGACAAAGTTATAGGTTCAGAAATCAAGTCAGTGGTTACCAGGAGCTGGAATAGGGAGAAGGGAGTGTACTACAAAGGCATGTAAGGGAACTTTTGGAGGACGATGGAAATATTTGTATTTTGATTGTGGTAATAGTTACATGACTGCCTGTGCATGCCAAAACATATTGAGCTTATACCGAGAAAGTATGGATTTTACTCTCTACAAATTGTATCTTACTACATCTAATAAAAAACAACCCCGGGACTGGGGTTACTTTACAGGCATATTTTTTAACTACTAATTTAATATTTCTAATTATGGGATTATTCAGGCTTTTAAATTCTTCTAAATTTTTTCTAGGAATTTGGCCTGTTTTTTAACTTTTTGACATAAATTATGTAATATTTGCGGAATACGTAGTTATGTGTTCCTTTTCATTTCTGAGTGTTTATTTGTGCCTTCTCTTATTAATAAATCTGAAAAGAGATTTTCACATTGTATTAAGATTTATATGTAAATACTTTTTTGGTTGCTTTGATTCATTCCATTCTAGAATTCACTTGTTTTCTGATTTGTTATTTTCCACCTTATCTTTTTTCTTTTAATTTCTTTGTGTTTGTCAACTTCTTGAAATAAATCTTATCTTGCTAATTTGTAACTTTTCTTATTTTCTAACATAAGCATTTAAGACAATACAAGTCCCTCTAAATACTGCTTTTGCTGCATCTGACAATTTTTATT
Organism: Nomascus leucogenys; assembly: GCF_006542625.1. Classification (NCBI taxonomy): domain Eukaryota; kingdom Metazoa; phylum Chordata; class Mammalia; order Primates; family Hylobatidae; genus Nomascus; species Nomascus leucogenys. Next base: position 24,022,396 of record NC_044388.1, read on the forward strand.
AGGTCATATTTTAAAATTCTTTATTTCTAATAATTTATAATGTATACTGTAATTTCTTCTTTGATCCTTGGTTTACTTAGAAGTATGTTCCTTAACATTTCAACTTGTGGAATTTTCATAGTTATCTTTTGATTATTGATATCTAGATGAATTGCATATTGGTGAGAGAATATATTCTGTTTTATTTCATTCCTTTGAACTATGCTGATACCTGCTTTATGGTTCAGTATATGATTAAATTTTATAAATGTCATATAGGGTAAAAAATGATGTAGTCAGTATGTATGCTGGTTGCAGAGCTTAATATATGTTTATTTCATCAAAATTACTACTTTTTTGCTTGTATGGCTTTATATTTACTGAGGGGAGTATAGAAATATCTCTCTATGAGGGTGGATTTACTTCTCTATCAATTTTTTATTTAAGTGATGTATTAGATCCTTTCAGATTTAACATCCTATGCCTTAGTGAAATGAAACTTTTTAATATTATGATCTGACCCTTTTTAAATCTGGTAATACTTTTTACTTTGAAGTCTGTTTCATCTGATATTAATGTAATTAATTACTCTATTTTCCACTTATGTCAATATCTTTTTTTTCCTCCATATTTTTCTCTCTGGTTTGCATTTTTTTCTGCATATTTTTCTCTCTGGTTTGCATTCTGGATAATATATTTTGCCTTATCTTTTAGTTTTTGTCTCTTGATACACCTGCAGGGTCTATTGGTTCTACTATTAAATGTATGTATTAAAAATATAATTTCAATTTTATTTTCAGTTTATTGAAGTTCTATTTGGCTCTTTACAAATCTACTTCCTATTATTTTTTATTATATTATAAGCCTCCTTTTATGTTGAACCTTATTAAATATATTTATTGTATATTTTATGTCTAATGCTATACTTCTATAGCTTCTGTATTTCTAAAATTGTTTAGCTTTTTTATTATTCTCATGCTGTGGGCCCGGTTTCCTTGCAGGGTTAGTAAATTATGACTGAAAGTTGCTCATTTCCCTTGGAACTTTATCTTTGGAAATGTTTTGAGGTCTCGGATGAAAATAGTATCTTATGTAAAGAGCTTGTATTTATTTTTGTTAGGTGCTTGAAGCCATTACCAGTCCAGGACCACTTTAAGCTGAATCTTCAGTTGAAAATATTCAGATTACCCAGTTAGTAAGAATTTAGGCTATAAATTTTAGCAGCTGACTTGTGATTATGAATTCTCAGGAAATATATTTTCCCTTTCTGCTTAGCACCAAGATTTAAGACAGGCAATATTTTAGATGCTTTGAAGTGGATGGGATTTTATTACATTAAGTGTTTAAGTCTCAGTGGAATCAGCATGGGAATCTTTTTATGGACTCCTCATCCTGGGTAGGCTCTAGGATTTGTTTTCTCCCCCTGAAGTCATCCTACCTTGTGAAAAGCCAATGGTTAAGTGTGTCTTGTTTGGTGAATGATTTTGAAGAGAAAAATGGTTTTGGTGCCTTTCTTACCTCTCCAGGGTCTCCCTTCTGTCAGTTTTAAGCCAGGAATGTTCACGCTTTTGCTAGATCATGGATGCTTTTCTATACTCCATTCATCATACTTTAGTTGTTTTCAGCAGATGCACCAGTCCTTTTTCCCAGTTTTCCCTGTACCTGAAAATGGAAATAATAAATCATTCCTTTTCAAATTCTAGACGAGTGATGGCAAATAAGTTTTATCCTAAGTACTAACTCCAGTTAATTGAAAGAAGTTGACTACAGTCTTTAGTTGAGAAGGGTTCTGACTCCTTGTTCAGACTCAGAGGATAAGAATGCTATACTTTTTTTTGTGATGTGTTGGACTGGGCTAATATGGAAAGTGAGGATTGAAGTGGCATATATGCTGTGTTTTGTTCATCCACAACCCAATTCCTGATTCTTTTGAACCTTTCAGAGAATATTCATTGGACTGTTCCTATGTTGTTCTTGATTCTGAGTTCCAGACTCGGTGAGTAGCATTTTATTTATTATTCCTGACACATTTTATTTGAAGCTTGCAAGGTTTTAGTATTTGAACAGATTTAAAAATTAAAGGGAAAAAATTCAGGAGCCTATCAGGCAATTTCAGCGGGCCATCAGATCAAGGGTAAAGCAGCCACATAATGTTTTAGATGGTGCCATGCATGGATAGTACAAGCTGATTCCATTTGTCTTCTATATTTTCTTCTTTTCAGTTCTTAAGATCTGCTATGAAAAACAAATAAGGATTTTGAAGTTATCCATGGACTTTTGGAGGTAATATCTAGTAAAATTTTTGTATGGTTGCATTTTTGGGAGATGACATTAACTGTGATTGGGAGAATGGCTAAGGAAAGACTTAGAGGAAAATGATGGTGATGGTAGTGGGCAATCAGAAAAGGAAAAGTTTGAGTGTGATTGACTTAGGTGTTGTCAACTTGATTACTCTACGGTAGAAATCAACCAGTATTCGACCAGGATATGTCTACCTTATCTTTGTCAAAAATTGATTCATCACATTTCAAAATCAAATGGCTTGTCATCTGGAGATCTCAGTACAAATAGAGCTCCTGTTTCTGATGAGACTTTTCTGTTTTTAAATGACTGTGTTACTAACAACCTTCTCATGATCTAATAATATTAGTAAGTACCTAACATTGGTCCGGAATTGTTTCAGAATCTTTGCTGATTGCATAGCAAAGAAAATACAGGACTTTTCCTTATTTCAACATTAGCAAAAATATTTTTTTTTTTAAATTAAGATTTTTCCATTGTGGTAGGACAGAAGCAAAAGTCTTTATAACTAGTATGAATAGACACTTTTGTTGGCTGAGTCTATTCAATACTGATACGGAAATTATTGGCAAATTCAGATTAGGAAACTGAAGATACAATCAAAATTAAAGGAGAAAATATGAGAGAGAGAGAGAAAAAAATGTGCGTGAGAGAGAAGTGATCAAACACTTCCATGGCTATAAACTACTTAAAAAGGAATAGTTTCCCCCAGCTCTGGAATTTACCACTTCTTATCTTGTAAAATAACCCCTTCTGTTATCTTCGCTCCAGAATCTCCTTTTATCTTTCCTCCCTCTCAGCATGGAAATAAGCTCAAGCCTCTTCCGTACTAAAGATATATAAGCGAACAAACAAGCAAAACCTTGTCACTTGACCTTAAATTCTCTTCTATTTCATGCTTGATCTTTCCTACAATTTATTTTAAACGAGTCTATCCTTATTGTCTTACTTCTTATTTGCATGTCTATCCACAGTGATCAGCTTCCCACCTCTACCACCACATTAAAGTCCTCTGCCACCAAGACCACCAAATGGTGTTCCTAAATCCAGTGGACTCATGGCTCTGTCTTGATCGTGCTTCACTCTCCTCTTCTCTAAGTCATGCTGGACATGCCCTTTTCAAAGACGTGATGACAACCCCACTACCTGAACTAAACATTTTCAAAGTGGCTCCATTCAAGGGAGCAATTTCTTATGTACCTAGTTTTCTCAGACTCCATTTCTCGTCACTGCAAGCAGAAAAGAACCTCTTAGTGTAGTTTCCTCATAGTCAGCGTTGAGGCCACTGAATCAGGTGGCAGATTTTAAATTGCTGCTCAAATTTTCTTTGTTACATTTACATATAATTTTTAAAGATAAATTAAACCATAAGGCTCATAACAAAAGCCAACAGTCTTTTATCTCATCTCTACCAATACACCTGTTCTCAAAGGCAACCGCTTTCACCCCTTAATAGTTGTTATTTTACATTTAATTCCATATACATATATTTCCTGATGTTTCAATTTTAGACATTTTTTACTGAGTTTATACTGTGATAGATGAGGATTTATGCCCTGTACTTCCTTTCTCCCTTATTAAGGTATCAAATCAATGTTCATCATTATTTACATTTTAGTGTTTTTCTAAATATTCTTCACTATAAGAGAAAAAGGTATCACATAATTCAATTGTCTTACTTTTATCAGGTTTATTTTCTCAAGCAAATAATTGTATAATATGCTTGCATTCTTGCTTTGCTTGTACCTATCAGTAATTCTTTTTCAATATGCCAATGGAAATGTACAACTATTCTCAATACTTTTTTCCATTAGTTAAATGAATCAGGTGTTTGTATCTAGTTTTACTTTTTTTTTAATTTTCTTACTGTGTTTATATAGTATTTAGCTCTCTCTGGGAACCTTTCATCATGTTTCTCTAATTCTGATATGTTTTTCTTTAAGACAAACACACTCATCCTGGGATTTCCCTTCACTCTCATCCAATGAAAATTTTTTCTGTCTTGAGTGTGACGCTCTGTTTTAGATGCAGCACTATTTTCAAGTGTTCTCTTGGTTTTGATGGAGAAGAAAATAGTGGAAGTATAAAGGAAATATAGAAAGTATATTTTACAACTTTTTCTATTTCTGATGACATGCTTTTTCTACTCTGAGACATGATTGATGATTGACAGAGCACAAAATTTATGTTAGAAGTTATTATTCTCCAGATTTTTAAAGGTATTTTTTCACTGTCTTTCTGCTTCCAGTATTGTTAACGAGAAGTCCAGAATCATTATAATTTTCAGTCTTTGATATGTGACTTGTTCTTTCTAGAACCTTATGGTGAGTATCTTGCTTTGGATCACTTTTCGTTCATTGCATTGGGTAGTGGGTAGATGTTTTTATTCTGGTACCTGGTAGGAGACAGGAGCTAGTGGATGGATTTTGTGCATATGGTTTACCTTAATCTCCTTATTTTTATTCTTACTGTAATACATTAGAGATTTCCTAATATTTGACAATCCTTGTATTCCTAGAATGAAATTCTCACTTGGTCATATGTATTTAAAAAAAAAAACATTTTTATTGGAAAATAACTTCAAACTTACTTTTTATTGTTGTAAAAAATAGTGTGCAAAACATCTTTCTACTTCTAATTATGCTTTTCAATTTGTTAAGATTTTACTGCGTTCTTGTATCATTCTCTGTTTCTGTTTATTTCTGTCCCTCTCTCTTTCTGTACACACACACATAAAGTTGTTTACCCACAGAAACCAACTCTTTCTCTCTCTGTCACACACACACACACACACACACACACAGAGTTTTGGGAACCATTTCAGAGTATGATATTACGTCTCTTTACACTTCAGTGTGTATATCCCATGAACAAAAAACATTCTCTTACATAACCTTATTGTTATTCAGGAAAAATAACATTAATACTGTTATCAAACTTTTCTTCAAACATTTGGTATAATTCGCTAGTGAAACAATGTGGGCCTGTGCTTTTCTTTGTGGCAATTTTTTATTACTAATTCCACCTTTTTATTTGTTATTAACCTGTTCAGATATTCCATGTCATCTTGAATCAGTTTCAGCAGTTTCTGTCTTTTTAGGAATTTTCCTATTTTATCATAATATATTTTTTCCATACAATTATTTATAGCATACCTTTATCATCTTTATTATTTATGTAAGGTGAGTAGTGATGTCCCCTCTTTCATTCCAGCTTTTAATAATTTCAATCTTTGCTCGTTTACTTTCGGAATTGTAGCTAAAGTTTTGTCAATTTTGTTGATTTTCTTCAAACAGCCAATTTTTTGTTTCATTGATTTTCTACCTTTTTCTATTCTCTATTTCATTAATTTCCACTTGAATCTTAATTATTTCATTTCGTATCTTTACATTAAGTTTACTTTCCTTTTCTTTTACTAGTGCCTTAAAGTGAGAGGTTAGGTTATGATTGAAAACTTTCCTCTGATTCTATCAGGAATATGGTGATTCATTAGGGAATAAGGAATATCTTGGCCAGCAAGATGGTGGAATAGAAGTTTCCACCAGTTGTCTCCCCACCACCAGCACACCAGTTTAACACCAATCTACACATAAAACACTCCTTCATAGGAATAAAAAAATCAGGTAATCCCTGTAGTACCTCGTTTTAACTCAGCGTCACTGAAAGAGGCACAGAAGAGATAGAAAAAACTGTCTTGAATCATTGATGTCAGTCACCCTTCCCCTGCATCCAGCAGTGGTGGCTGCATGGTGTGGAAAGCATTGCTCGGCCCTGGGTGCGGGCGAACCTGTCAATTGTGAGGCATGAAACTCAGTGATGTTCTATTAGGGCAAAAAGGAAAACAGGACCAAACTCAGCCGATGCCTGCCCACGGAGGTAGCATTTAAACCAGCTCTAGCTGGAGGGGAATCTCCAGTCCCAAATTTAAATTCCTCCAAACCTTGTCATTATGAGCTAAAGTTCTCTGAGTAAGTAAACTTGAAAGGCAATCTAGGCCATAAGGACTGCAATTCATATGTGAGTCCTAGTGCTGAACTAAGCCCAGAGACTGTGGACTTGGGAAGCATGCAACCTACTGAGACACCAGCTAGGGTAGCTAAAAGTTCTGGCATCACCTTTCCCCAGGCTGCACAGCTCATGTCTCCAAAAGAGACCCCTTTCTTCCATTTGAGGGGAGGAGAGGCAAGAATATGGAAGATTTTATCTTGCAACTTGGATACCAGCTCAGCCGCAGCAGGATAGGGCACCAGTCAGAGTCAACAGGCTCCTGTTCCAGGCCCTAGCACCTGGATGACATTTCTACATACCTCCTTGGTGAGAAGGAAACCCAATTCCTTGAAGGGAAGGATCTAGTCCTGACATCATTCATCACCTGCTACCTGAAGAGCACTTGAGCCCTGAATAACCAGCAGAAATACTCAGGTACTACATCGAGGGCCGTGAGTGAGCCTCTGAGACTTGCCAGCTTTGGGTGAGACTCAGCCTATTACTAGCTGTGGTGGCTGTGGGGCAAAACTTCTACTGCTTGAGAAAAGCAGAGGGAAAAGTAAAGGGGACTTTATCTTGTATCTTAGGTACAGAATGGCCACAGAGGGATAGACTACTAAGTGGGCTCTTGGGGTCCCTGATTCCAGGACTTGACTCTTGAATGGCATCTCTAGACCTGCCCTGGACCAGAAGGGAGCCCACTGCCCTGAAGGATAATTCCCATGAGAGGCAGCATTCACTACAGGATGACCTAAGGGTCCTTGGGCCTTAAGAGAACATCAGCAGTAGTCTGGCGGTACTCTCCATGGCCTATTGGTAATGGTAGCTATGGGGTGAGGCTCCTCTGCCTTTGGAAAGTGGAGGGAAGAGTGGGAAGGACTGTGTCTGTGGTTTGAGTGCCAGATCAACTGCAGTACAATAGCATACCACATAGACTTCTGAGGTTTTTGACCTTAGTCCTGATGGCACCTCTGGACCCACCCAGGGACTGCGGAACCTCACAGCCCTAAAGGGAAGGACACAGGACTGGCTGGCTTTGCCACCTGCTGATTGTAGAGCCCCAGGGCGTTGAGTGAACGTAGGCAGCAACTAGGGAGTTTTACAGTAGACCTTGGGTAAGACCCCATGTTGTACTCATTTCAGATCTGATCCAATTCAGTCATAGTGGTGGTGGTGGCTACAGAGGTGCATGTGTCACTCCACCCCCAGTGTTGGGTGGCTCAGAACAGATAGAGACTGCATTTGTTTGAGAGAAAGTAAGGTAGGAGAACAAGAGTCTCTGCCTAGTAATCCAGAGAATTCTACCAGATCTTGTCCAAGACCATCAAAGTGTTTCCTCTGTGAGTCTGCAAGAACCACAGTGTTACTGAGCTTGGGGTGCCCCTTAAAGCAAATACAGCATAGATCACAACACCCAAGCCTTTTCAAATATGTGGAAAGCCTTCTCAAGAATGATGGGTGCAAATAAGTCCAGAGAGTGAAGACCACATTAAATAGCTAATTCTTCAATGCCCAGACACCAAAAACATCCAGGAAAATATGACCTCACCAAATGAACCAAAAAAGGCACCAGAGACCAATGCTGGAGAAACAGACATGTTACCTTTCAGACAAAGAATTTAAAATAGCTGTGTTGAGAAAAATCTATGAAATTCAAGATAGCATAAAGAAATAATTCAGAATTATACCTGAATTATTAAATGCATTAAATGAAATTATATCTGAATGATTAATTAGTAAATTAAATGAAGAGATTGAAATAATTCAAAAGAATCAAGCAGAAATTCTGGAGCTGAAAAATGCAACTGTTATATTAAATAATGCACCAGCGTCTTCTAATAGCAGAATTGACCAAGCAGAAGAAAGAATTAGTAAGCTTGAAGACAGGGTATTTGAAAATACACAATCAGAGGAGACAAAAGGAAAAATAATAAAAAACAATGAAGCATACCTATAGGATCTAAAAAATAGCCTTAAAAGGGCAAATCTGAGTTATTGGAGTATGTAGAGGAAGAGATGGGGTAGAAAGTTTATGGAAAGGGATAACAGAGAAGTTCCCAAACCTAGAGAAAGATATTAACATCCAAGAACAAGAAGGTTATAGAACATCAAGCAGATTTAACACAAAAAGACTACCTCAAGGCATTTAATAATCAAGCTTCCAAAGATCAAGGATAAAGAAAGGATCCTAAAAGCAGCAAGAAAAAAGAAACAAATAACATACAATGGCGCTCCAATATGTCTGGCAACAGGCTTTTCAGTGGGAACCTTACAGGCCAGGAGAGAATGGCATGACATATTTAAAGGGCTGAAAGGAAAAAACTTTTACCTAAGAATAGTATATCTGGTGAAAATATCCTTCAAACATGAAGGAGAAATAAAGACTTTTCCAAACAAACAAAAGCTGAGGGATTTCATTACCACCAGAGCTGTCCTATAAGCAATGCTAAAGGGAGTATTTCAATGAGAAAAAAAAAAAAAGGACATTAATGAGTAATAAGTAATGACCTGAAGGTACAAAACTCACTGGTAATAGTAAATATACAGAAAAACACAGAATATGATAACACTGTAACTGTGATGTGTAAACTAATCTTATCCTAAGTATGAAGGATAAATGATGACCAGTGAAAAATAATAACAACAACTTTTCAAGCCATAGACAGTACAATAAGATATAAATAGAAACAATAAAAAGTTAAAAACCAGGGAGACAAAGTTAAGATGTAGAGTTTTTATTAGTTTTCTTTTTGCTTGTTTGTTTCTTTATGCAAACAATGTTATGTAGTTATCAGGTTAAAATAATGGGTTACAGAATAGTATTTGCAAGCACCATGGTAAACTCAAACCAAAATTATACAATGGACAGACAAAAATACAAAGCAAGAAACTAAGTCATATCACCAGAGAACAACAAAGGAAGACAGGAAGGAAAGAAAGAAGGAAGAGAAGACCACAAAACAACCAGAAGACAAATAACAAAATGGCAGGAATAAGTCCGTACTTATCAATAGTAATATTGATCATAAGCTAACTAAACTCTCCATTCCAAAAACATAGAGTGGCTGAATGGATGAAAAAACAAGACCCATTGATCTGTTCCTACAAGAAACACATTTCACCTATAAAGACACACATAGACTGAAAATAAAAGAATGGAAAAAGATATCCCATGCTAATGGAAACCAAAAGAGAGCAGTAGAAAGTACAGACAAAATAGATTTCAAGACAGAAACTATAAGTAGAGACAAATAAAGTCACTATGTAATCACAAAGGGGTCAATTCAACAAGAGGATATAACAATTTTAAATTGTTCACATTTTAAATATGCATCTAAACCTGGAGTACCCAGATATATAAAGCAAACATTATTAGAGCTAAAAGCAGAGATCAACCCTCATACAATAATACCTGGAAACTTTAACAACTCATTTTCAGCATTGGACAGATCTTCCAGACAGAAAATCAACAAGGAAACATCAGACTTAGTCAACATAATAAAAACCATATAGGACAGAACCACATATAGTATCATACTGAATGGGGAAAAACTGAAAGCCTTCCCTCTAAGATCTGGAACAAGACAAGAATGTCCATTTTTACCCTGTTATTCAACATAGTACTGCAAGTCCTACCTAGAACAATCAGACAAAAAGAAGAAATAGAGACCACCTAAATTGGAATGGAAGAAGTCAAATTATCCTTGTTTGTAGATGATATCATGTTTGGAAAAACCTAAAGACTCAACAAAAAACTATTATATATACAAGTTCAGTAAAGTTTCAGGATACAAAAATCAATATATGAAAATCAGTAGCATTTTCATATGCTGAGAGTGAACAATCTGAAAAAGAAATCCTATTTACAGTAGACATAAATAAAGTTAAATATCTAGGAATTGACTTAGCCAAAGAAGTGAAAGATTTCTATAAGAAAAACTATAAAACACTGAGAAAAGAAATTAAAGAGGACACCAACAAATGCAAAAATATCCCTGTTCATGAACTGGACAAATCAATATTATTAAAATGCCCATACTCCCCCAAATAACCTACAGATTCAATGCAATCCTTATCAAAATTTTAATGAAGTTTCTCACATAAATAGAAAAAACAATCCTAAAATTTATATGGAACCACAAGAGACCCAAAATAGCCAAAGCTATTCTAAGCAAAAAGAACCACATTACGTGACTTCAAATTATACTACAGAGCTATAGTAAGCAAAACAGCATGGCACTGGCATAAGAACAGACACATAGACCAAGGAACAGAATCTAAAACCCAGAAACAAATCCACACACCTGCAGTGAACTAATTTTCAACAAAGGTGCCAAGAACACACACTGGGGAAAAGACAGTATCTTCAATAAATGGTACTGGGAAAACTGGATATCCATATGCAGAAGAATGAAACTAGGCTCCATCTCTTGCCACATACAAAAATCAAATCAAAATGGATGAAAAATTTAAATCTAAGACCTCAAACTATAAAACTACTGCAGGAAAACTTTGGGGAAACTCTCCAGGACATTGGTCTGGGCAAAAATGTCTTGAGCAACACTCCACAAGCATAGGCAACCAAAGCAAGCATAGGCAACCAAAGCAAAAATGGACAAATGGGATCACATCAAGTTAAAAAGCTTTTGCATAGCAAAGAAACAATCAACAAAGTGAAGAGAGAAACCAAAAAATGCGTGGAAATATTTGCAATCTATTCATCCGACAATGCATTTATAACCAGAATACAAGGAGCTCAAACAAGTCTATAGGAAAACAATATAATAATCAGATTAAAAATAGGAAAACTATTTGAATAGATACTTCTCAAAAGAAGAAATACAAATGGCAAACAGGCATATGAAAAGGTGCTCAACACCACTGATAATCAGAGAAAAGAGCATCAAACTGCAATGAGATATCATCTCACCCCAGCTAAAATGGCTTTTATCCAAAAGATAGGTAATAACAAATGCTGGTAAGGATCTGGAAAAAAGGAAACCATGGTACCGTGTTGGTGGGAATGTAAATTAGTACAGCCACTGTGGAGAACAGTTTGGAGGTTCCTGAAAAAAACTAAAAATAGAGCTACCATATGATCCAGAAATCCCACTGCTGCTGGGTATATACCCCAAAGAAAAGAAATCAGTGTATTGAAGAGATACCTGCACTCCCACGTCTGGTGCAGCACTGTTAACAATACCTAAGATTTGGAAGCAACATAAGGGCCTATCATCAGATTAATTGATACCTATACACAATAGAGTATTATTCAGCCATAAAAAAGAATAAGATTCTGTCATTTGCAACAACATGGATGGAACTGAAGATCATTATGTTAAGTGAAATAAGCCAGGGACAGAAGAACAAACATCATATATTCTGACTTACTTTTGGGATCTAAAAATCAAAACAGTTAAAATCATGGAGACAGAGAATAGAAGGATGCTTACCAGAAGCTGAGAAGGGGTAGTGGGATGCTGGAGGGGAGGGGACGATGGTTAATGGGTACAAAAAAATAGTTAGAAAGAATGAATAAGAACTACTACTTGATAACACAACAGGGTGACTATAGTTAATAATAACTTAATTGTACATTTCAAAATAACTCAGAGTATAATTGGATTGTTTTTAATACAAAGGATAAATGCTTGAGGGGATGGATAGCCCATTCTCCATGATGTGATTATTATACATTGCATGCCTGTATCAAAACATCTCATGAACCCCATAAATTTATATACCTACTATTTACCCCATAAATTTATATGCCTACTATGTACCCACAAAAATTAAAAATAAAAAGAATAAAAATATAAAATAATTTTTTCCTCTTTTTAAATACGTTTACAGCTATTAATTTTCCTCTAAGCACTGCCTTAGCTGTATTCCTTAAGTTTTGGTATATTGTATCTTAATTTTTCATTCATCTCAAAGTATTTTCTAATGTTCTTTGTGATTTCTTTCCTGACCCATTTTTTAGTAGTATGTTTCATTTCCACATATTTGTGATTTTCCTATATTTATTTATGTTATTAATTTCTATGTTATTACATTGAGATTGGGGAAAATAATTTGTACGAATTCAATCATTTAAAATTTATTGAAGCTTGTGTGTGGCCTTGAATATAGGCTATCCTGGAAAATGTTCCCTTGTACTTGAAAAGATGCTAATTCTTTAGACAGAAAAATTCTCCGGATAGAAAACATATAGAAGTGTGGGAATTGGTGAGGTAAAGTGGAGGAAGACACAGCTTAGTGTTTTTCGTAGTAGCGGATACAGAAAAGAAGGAAGAAGAAGTTCACTATAAGCTCAGATGCATCAATAAGGTGGGCAAGCAAGAGCAAGTTGTGGGACTACAAACAGGAGGAAATGGGCTGGGCATGGTGGCTCACACCTGTAACTACACCACTTCAGGAGGCCAAGGCAGGAGGGTCACTTGAGTTGCCCCAGCCTGGGCAACATAGTGAGACCTTGTCTGCTAATACCTAGCTTCACCTTAGCTAATACAGCATTTTTTCCTGTCTTCTTATTCATCTTAGCAATGAAAAACGTTAAGTCCAGTGGCACCAAAAGGAGTACCATGAAAAACGATGGCTTTACTTTGACTCTTTGTTCCCTGGTAGATAAGCAACTGGCTGTTCTATGCACTGCAGGGAAAGCAGTGGAATGCTTCAAAAGACCACAGAATGCTCATTTCCAATAAGCAATGGATAAAAGACAAAAATTGGCCTGGGAAGGTAATGTGTGCCTGTAGTTCCAGCTACTTGGGAGGCTAAGGTGGCTAAATCACTTGATCCTCGGAGTGCGAGGCTGCAGTAGGCCATGATTGTATCACTGCATTCTGCACTCCAGCCTGGGCAATAGAGGAGAAAGACCCTGTCTCAAACAAACAAACAAACGAACAACAACAAAAAGGAAAAAACAGGAGAAAATTGGATGAAAATCTCTATTTAGAAGAGCTAACCTCCCTACCTCTCACTAGAGCAAGCAGATCCCAGGTAGCCAGCTGTTTATCTCTAGGTTGGATACTGGAGCTTTTTAAACTCAATAGTCCCAGATAAAAGATATTTGCATCTGCTTGCCTGTTCTGCGTCTAGCATTTTATTTTTCACTACCAGAAACACAGAAGCTGCTTTAAGAGAGCTCATACTGACTTTCCTGAAACAATAGGGAGCACCAAAAGAAAAAACAAAACTCAACCCTCCATGTATGGTCCAGCTTGCAAGGAGCTGTTCGATTTGCTTGCACTGTGCTCTCTTTCTACACATAAATGTCACTTTCTCAGGGAAATGGTACCTAGAGGCCCCCCATGTGTTTTGACCCAACACTCCAACATTTGAAAACCAAGTCTCTGAAGTCTAGCTGTTCAGGTTCCAATCCTGTCTTCACTGCTTACTATATTGCATTTTTCCAGTTTGGCCAGTTAGTGTGAGTAGAAGTAGTCTGTGCAACTTGTAAGAACCTCCCACGCATGGCCTTTTGTCCATTAAGCTGGCTGGAATGGAGTCAGTCACCAAGTTGGACTTGGTAGCTTCAAGATGGAAGGCACTTGAGTCTGTTGGTTAGTGCTTGGAAGAATGTTGTCTGCTTCCTAGAAATACCTAGCTTCGCCTTAGCTAATACAGCATGTTTTCCTGCCTTCTTATTCTTCTTAGCAATGAAAAATGTAAGTCCAGTGGCACCAAAAGAAGTACAGTGAAAAACGATGGCTTTACTTTGACTCTTTGTTCCCTGGTAGATAAGCAACTGGCTGTTCTATGCACTGCAGGGAAAGCAGCGGAATGTTTCAAAAGACCACAGAATGCTCATTTCCAATAAGCAATGGATAATAACAACAATAACAGTAATACCATTAATGGTAATAATAATAAACATTAATCTCTCTTCAGCAGGCCCTAAATGTCGCTCAGTGGCCTAAGGGCTATTATGATTCTGGTGTGACTAGGCCCCGCTGTGGGCCTTTTCTAAGGCAAAGGAGTTGTGGGGTTGGGGGCAAAAACCTCTAAGCTTGGTACACAATGGAGCATAACCTCCTCTTTCCATTGATTTTCATAAGAAGCCAGTGGAGATCTGTCAGGGCAAAAGCTTTCTATAGAGCCTCCTAGAATGACAACGCCTGATGCCTAACACTTTTACTGGAGAGCAGCCGGTAGGCATAATGAAGTCAGTAATTTTTCCTGCTTGCAGCCTTGAATTAGGCCACATGGTCGAGCTTTCTAGGCTGGTGAAAAAAAAAGTACCACAGAACTTTAGAAAAATGGTAACATCTTATAAAATTATTTGAAATCTCTGGAGTTGCATCTCTTTTATGGCTCCAAATTGGTATACCTATTAACTTAGAGTGTTCAAATTTTTCTAAAATATTATTGTATTTAAGACATAATGCCATTCCCAAACAGCACATGAATTACAGAGCGTCAGGGAAAGAGAGAGAGACTCACCATTTCCAGGCTTAAAGACCTTTACCACAATTAGTAGTTAGTAGCTTTCAGAAACATTTGCTGGATAAGTAACCACGGTCAAATCACATAATTTTGCCCCCACCCCCTCCTCCTCTCTTTTCTTTTATTCCAGGGTTTTGAGTGCTGGTCTAAGAGCTATAATTTCATCTTTAGGCATATTTCTGCAGGCATCTTTAATGAGGCATTTGATTTGTCCAGTCCTGCTTCCCTGAATTCAGCCATTTAGGGATTTAGGGTTGGGAGAGTGTGAGAAAAAGGGAACATGGAATACCACCATGATGCTGAGAAAATACAATCTAAGGATTCAAAGAGATTGTGAATTATCTTTTTTCCCCTTTGGGCAGGGCTATATCTAATAGCATTCTAGATAGATAATTTTCCATTTTCAAATATTTATTGCAAGCCTATTGTGTGCCGTATATATTTTCAGCATGAGAGGTACAAAAATGATTTCATCCTATTTTTTGAAAGCTTTAGATATGTAAGAATTTCAGTAGTTTATGAACTCAATCTAGGAATAATTAAATACCCTACTTTTATTATTTAGCAACTTTGGACCTGAAAATAGGAACGAAGGAAAAGACACAGTTTATAAAACATTGGTTTTGCCTATCTTGTTCACTTAGTTCCAGACACTGTTAGTATGCCCTTAATAAGTATTTGTCCTATACTTAAAAACCTTATGGGAAAGAAAGACATTTAGATAATTCTTTAATAATTGAAATAAAACAGTTGTGCTGAAATAAAATATTTATAGAAAAATTAAATATTTCCATACTGAAAGTAGGAACTGTTTTCATTGTCTACTGTGTGTGTACAGAGTCACCAATGGGTTACTTTGCTAAAATTTCTAAGTGGAACTTGGAGCTCATTGTGTCTGAGAAACAATGTTATTAGTGGCAGTTAGGTCTCTAATGTATTCCACAAAATCCTGTAATACAGCTTTTTAATGTATTAAGTACTTTTATCCCCACAAAATGGATATATTTTTAAGTTAAGTAAAAAACATTATGTGTGTGTGTTTGCGTGTGTGTGTGTTTTACTTAACTGTTACTCGTGAACAGTTGCTTGAGAAAAGCAAGTTTAATTAGGAAGTATATGAGGATATAGGTGCATATGAATTCAGCAGAAATTTGGAAATGGATTTTCCAGCCCTGTTGCTGGCTTGAGTAGATAAGAGCATTTGTTTGTTTCATATTCTTTTTGCGAGGGATCAGTGGACGATCAGATTCCGACCTTAAATGTATTTTGTTTTCCTTTACTTTATTCTGTTATGTTGATAGAAATACCCTTTTATTTATCAAGTAATATTTTTGGTTTACCAATGAAATAAAAGGCAGAAAAATGAAGGAAAAAGAGAAAGCCTCTCTGAGAAGAATAGGAAATGATTGGAATTAAGAGATCAAGATGAAAGAAAGAAACTACAGAGGAAGTCAAGAGTAGTAAGTGATGAAAATAGTCAAATGTCCAGTGTTTGCACGCCATCTCCTAAGGGGGCAAAAGAACAGTAGTAGAGAAAAGAACCTACTGAAGTGATTGCTGGGAATACTCTAGGTAAGCTCCATTGGAGAGTGTGGTCAGCAGGGCCATGTGCAAAAGGGAAAGTGCATTCAGTGGGAGAAGATAACCTGTCTGAGAAATGAATGGTATTTGCCATAAGTGTGGCTTATAAGCTCATTGGGAAAATAAAAAGAGATCGTTTTGCATTTTTCTTTGAAGATTGACAGAGCTTACTGTTCTGAGTGCTGGCTTCCTTTACCCTAGAGGAAATAAGACGCCTTTAGTTTGTTAAGCTGGTGACCGAGGACTGTATTTCTCCAAAGCTAGAGGCTGGCAGTGTTGAAGGAGCAAAGGGGAGGTCTAACTTTAGGAAGAATTACATTTCCTGGAACTGGGAGGTTGGAGATTGTGTGTGCCAAGGTCTGGGACTTCTGATGAGGAGGCGCTGTGGATGCTGGGCCTTAACACAAGTGGTGGTGGCACTGAGAGCTGTGACAGGTTCTGGAGGCACATTTGGCATAAGGGAGCAGATACTGCAAAGATTCAGCCTTTCTGCTCCCAAAGGGTCTTTGTCAATTCAGGCAAAGAGTATTTCAGATGTGACTCCAATGAACTGCAAGCTAGAGGTTCCCTCCAATGTCCCTAGGTTGCCATAGCAGTAGATTTCTTGTAAGATTTCAAGTGAGGAGAAAAGCCACACTCCAAAATGACTGAGGTGTGATTTCTCAGAACCCCTATGTGTGGGTAATGCACTACATTTAATGTAAATTAGAAAAACAAAAACTATATTTTGCTGTTGGCATGTCCTGACATGCTTGTTTTTATAATTTTACTAGATGTGCAGTGGTCCATTAAAAATACATAGAATTGTTTTGAGTATTTTGGAATTTTATATAAATGACATCATACTGTTAAAAGAAATGGGGTGAGGGAGTAGAGTGTGTGTACTGTGTTATATATTTAGAAAAAGATCTGAAGCAAATATAGTAAAATGTTAACATTTGTTAAATCTGGATGGTGGATATACAGGTGTCTTGCAAGTTTTTATTCCTGTACTTTTCTGTATGTCTGAACATTTGGTAATTTTTTTAAAAATAAAGAAAAAAAAACAAAGAGAAAAACCAACATAATATTTCTGGACTCCAAGAGTCATGGAATGTTTAATACTAGTTTTACTTGAAATATTTGTAAATTGGTTTGTTACAAGTCTTGAGGTACTTTCACAGCTTGAGTGGAAGCCTTGCCTATTTGATGACATACTAACATTATCAACTGAACATGTCCCAAATAGAACTCTTGAACTTTTACTACCATACCTGGTTTACACTTCTCCATTTCAGTAAAAGTTTCAACTATTCATTCAATTACTTACACCAGGAATCTAGCAATTGTCCATGATTCCTCTTTTCCCCTAACTTACCAAATTCAAGTCATTGATTCTGCCTCCAAACATATGCATCTGATCCAAAATTTTATCCTGATCTCTGCTGTCACCTTCTTATTTCAGACCATCTTCTCTCCCCAGAATACCACAACAGCCTCCCAACTAATATCTCTGATTTGACTCTTTCCATACCAATTCCTTCTCTAGACATTGGCAAAGTGATTTTCTTTAAAAAATTGAAATCAGATAATTTTATTCCTCGCTAAAAGCTTACAATGACTTCCCATTGTGTTTGGGGTAAAATACAAATATCTAACCACAGCCTACAAGACCCAATATGATCTAACTCTTGTCCATATTGCCTCACTTATGCTCCAGCTCTTATTAGTTACAGGAACACACCAAGCTCCTTCCCATCCTACAGACTTTTACTCTGTTCTTTCCTCTACTTGTAACCAGACTTTGCAAAGCTAGATCCTTTCCTTTCTTAGGTGACAGCTTACATCTCTTGCTGACCACTGTATTTCAAGTAGATTCCTCTTCTTTTATTCTTTATTAATCCTTATTTTTTCACAGAACTTATCACAGCTTCCAATTATTTTATAGTATCGATTGCCACTTGCCATTAGTTTTTGACCATCCAGGATCTAAATTCCCATGTATTTAGAGATTCTCTCATATGATGAATCTAAGCCTAGCCTCAATATAGAAGTCACAAATGCAAATACTGACTTTGTCTCAGAGTCTTCTGCATCTTGGACACATAACCTAGACCATACCATTCAGATCATTTTTCCCCAACTTTGACTTAAAAGCTAGTATTGTTATGAATTTTGGTGAGAGAGGTGGCTGCAGCAGCAACAGCAGTTAAATCCATTTTTCAGAAACTGCAGAGCCTGTGGTTATGATGAAATTGGCACACTGTCCAGTTCTAATGTGGTGAGAAGCTCAAGGCTGGATATGTCTATTCAACAGAGGCAACTGGGATGCAATCACTGGATCTGTGGCATGAATGAGGGCCTATTCCTCATTGTGTATTATCCAATCCTGTTTTCTTAGCACTCTTTGTGATTCTATGGGTTACGCAAACAAATGCTTT
Source organism: Nomascus leucogenys (assembly GCF_006542625.1). Taxonomy (NCBI): domain Eukaryota; kingdom Metazoa; phylum Chordata; class Mammalia; order Primates; family Hylobatidae; genus Nomascus; species Nomascus leucogenys. Next base: position 24,041,112 of record NC_044388.1, read on the forward strand.
CTATTTTCTTTTTTAAAAAATACCTTTTCTGCTTAAGTTAACTTTCATTGGTTTATGTTTGCTTTTCAAGATTGGGACTAGACTGAAACACATAGGCACAAAATCTGAGAAGGCACTCATTATTTACTATTTTTTCATGAAGTTTCAAACTTGTGCTTGCACATCTCCGAAAGTGAATGCCTCCTTAAATTTTGTGCCCCAGGTGCCTCGCTTACTTTATTTGAGATCCAGCTTTGTGTTTGCAATGATAAGAAGTTATGAAATCCAACTTTTCTGAATACCTGGAGTTTCTGGTTATAAGTGATGAGTGGTCTGTCTCACAAAGCTAAGTAGTGAAATATTTCTGCGGGAGTAGCTTTGAGTTCTTCCAGAATGAACACATCACTCTCTTCCAGCCTGCATAAGAGAAGGCAAGGAATAAACTAGAATTTGGAGAGGTTAGTAGGGAGAATCGTTTTTTCATGAAATGATCAATGTGCTACAAGTTTCTTTTTCCCCCAACTAATAGGGAAGAGTCATGCTTCCTTTTCACTTCAAAATGAGTGGAGCTTAAAGAGAATAACCTGTAGTGCTTTGCTCGCAGTAAATCTTGATAAACCCACACTAGATCTTAGCTCTTCCTTTTCTCTTTGGCCTCATGTCTTTCTACTCTCTTTCCCCCACCGCACCCCTATCACTCTTGTCTAACCAAACTGTCCTCCTTACTGTTTTTCAATAAGCCAGGCCACATCCTGCTCTAGAGCTTTTACTTTTATTATTCTCTGGCCTGGAACCTCTTCCTCCATTTGTCCACTCCTTTACCTCCATTTCTACTTAGCTGTAACCTTCTCCAGACACCCCTACCTAAATAGCACCTCTTTGATATTTTCCATCCATTTTTCCTACTATGTTCTTTACTCTAGAGCTTATCTCTTTCATATATTTAATTTATCTATCTAGTAGAATGCAAGCTTAGTGAAGATGGAAACCCTTGTCTATTTTGTTTGTTGCTATATCCCAAGCATCTAGATCAGTGTCTGGTAGAATATGTGCTTAATAGCTACTTGTTCAAATAATGACTCAGTAATGAGTGGAAGTGGAAGTTTATCCAGAAAGAGAAAAAGCTCATCGTGCCCCCGTCCCTTGTATATGCATACTCCTGGAAGTCTTCCAAATCCAGCACAGGACACAACTGAGTATGTGCTGAGATTTTAAGCTAGGTGGAGTTTGGAGTTCAGTTCTCTGCTTTCTGGGCACAGAGAAGAATTTCACTTCCGCTCCCTCTTTTGGCATAATCATATGGCTTTCTTTGCCAATGAAATGTGGGTGGAAGTGAAAAGAGTCATTCCAGACAGAAGCATTAAAAGCTAGTGCACAGTTTGCCACATTCTCTTCCGACTGCTATGATGATCGTGAAAAATTGTGTTGTGATACATGCCTCAGTTAGCTTGGCCTTTGAATGACTCAGAGGAGGAAAATTCTGCTGCCAACTTATGATGGACATTCAATTGGAGTAAGAAATAAACTTGTGTTGTGATAAGTCACTAAGATTTTTGGATTGTTTGAATGGGCTGAATATTTAGTGGACTATGGTAGTCATTAATGTTATTCATCAAATATTTTTAGCTTTCTGACTTCCATGCATGTGGTAGAGTTGAACGTCTTGCCATCTGATATCCATGGTTAAGTTGAGCCCTATGACTAGCTCTGGTCACCGACTTGTGAGCAGAGAGGACATGAATGCCTTACAGACTGGTGCATTCAAGTGTCAGATGAACCTCCAGAGATATAATCCCCGCTGATGAAGAGCCTAGAAGTTAAGTTTTGCAACTAAGATCCACTGAAATCTAGAAACCTAACAGAACTCTTTGAAATACTACAATTATTTACAAAGGGTGAGCTTGTAAAATGAGAAGACTAATTCTAGTTTTAATTCTAGTTTGCCACTCCCTTCCCTTCCCTTCTCTTCCTTTTTCCTTCCTTCCTTCCTTCCTTCCTTCCTTCCTTCCTTCCTTCTTTCCTTCCTCTTTCCTTCCTTTTCTCCCTCCTTCTTGCCTCCTTTTTTTGCAGTACTTATTGAGGCTAACTCCTCATAATTCATTCTATTCCAAATGATTTGTTTTAGTCGGTTTGGGTAATCCATTTCCCTTGCCAATGGTTGGTTTTATAAATAGCATATGACCCAATCCTGCCAATGAACCATGACTAAAGTCTTACAGGGACTTTCTGTGAGAGGTTTTCTTTCTTTGAAAAGAAAACACAAGAATAGTTTCCTTCTGCTTAGTTTGATGCCTAGAATTACCGCATCCATTTTCTTACTGGCCCAAGAAACAAGCAAACACAGAGAAGAACTGAGCAAAGATAATTGCTAATAAGCAGTTATAGAGCCTATCCTAACCTTTGGACTTTTATTATGAGAGTTCATAAATCCCCATATTATTTATATCAGTTTGAGCTACAGCTTGCTGCTGGTTGCAGGCCAAAACATTCTGATACACCTTTATTCCATGATTTCTCTCTCATTTTGTTCCAAAAAACATATTTGCATCCAAATAAAAAGTAAGTTATTAAGGAAATACAGCCAGATGGTTGGTAGACAAATACAAGAAAGTATCTTGCTAAGGACTCAAGGAGAAGGCCACAAGTTTGGGAGAATGGAGTAAGATAAATGGAGCCAAAAGTAACCAATAGATTTGAAAACCAGAATTTTTCTTTGGTAAGAAACAGAGAATAGAGAAAATGTATTGAGTGGAGCAGAGGTAGATGAAGAGAGTGGTGCAGGATTAAACACTGTATGTGAAAGCTATTGGTATGTTTTTTTACCTAAAGCCACAGATATCATCAGTCATTAAGGCTTTCAGACTTTAAAGGAAATGACAAAGACCTACATTATTTTCCATCTCGAGCATACTTTTATAAGTTATCTAATATAAAGAACATAATTTAAGCATTAATGCAGCAAAACTCCTCTTTCAAAAATGTCGTGTCACGTTATAGAAGAAAATAAAACAAATAATCGTATACTTGAAATTTTGTAGTATCTTTTAGTCCTAGTAATTGCTAAAAGTGTTGGGAAGTTAGTTAATATACTAAATATTTATTTAGTATTTATGATATTTAATGCATTGAGGTTAATGCTGTAAATATAAGAAGATTAGTATCTACTGCAGTCCTGTAAGGAACAAGCAGTCAAGTCAGGGAGATGGTTCATAAGTCATTAACTTTAAGTCTCCATCAGAATGGGAAAAAAGTCTGAAAAAAAGAGTTCTTAAAATGTGCTTAAGGACCCCTTTGAAATTATCATTTTGTTCCAACCAGGTGAATGAAGACATACCTGAAAGAGAAAGGAATACACCTAGGTCGAGTCTTGCATAATAGGTAGGCTTTCAAAAAATAGAAAAATATTGACTAGTTAGACCATGCATGGAAAAAGGAAATTTCTAGGAAAACAAGAGATCTGGTTAGGCTGAATAGTGTTACATATGAGGGGGTGCACTGGCACCTGACAGCACCTGAACATCATGCAAAGAACACAGCCCTACCCCACAGGCTTTCCAAGAAAACCCTTTTCAATCACAGGAATAAATAAGGTCTGTGAAAGGTAAGCTGGGAGCAGCATAGAGGATGTATCTACAGGTATGGGAAGAGAGAAGACATTAGGCAAGAATACCTCTGCAGGAACTACTTTGGTGGTACAGATAAAACATTAAAAATATCTGAAAAAGAACAATATCAATGGAGTGGAAAAGAGAAAAAAAATTTCAGTTGCCATTGAGATAGAATCAACAGGTTTGGGGTTTCTGATGACTCAATTCTGGCCAATGTAATGTGGATAGAAATGAGATAAACCACGGATGGCCTTGATCTTTTAAACATGATTGGTAACCTCCAAGTCCTCTTTTCCCTTCTGAAATGACCTTGGAAATTTTACCAGATGGGGTAGCCACACAATGGAAGGAGCCCAGATACTCCATTGGACTGTGACATGAGGTTTTGGTCTTATTTGTTACTAAAACATAGCCTAGCTCATATACTTGTTTTGGGAGAAGTCTATGAATTTGGTTTCCAGTATGATGAGTTGATGAAACCACAGTCTGAGGCATTAGCAGTACCTATCAGGCAGTTGGAAAGGCATGTTGAAGCTCAAGAATATATTAAGACTAGAGTTGTCAGGCCAGGCATGGTGGCTCATGATGGTAATCCCAGCTCTTTCGGAGGTCAAGGTGGGCAGATCGCTTGACTCCAGGAGTTCAAGACTAACCTGGGCAACATGGTAAAACCCCGTCTCTACAAAAAGTACAAAAATTAGCCAGGCATGGGGGTGCATGCCCGTAGTCCAAGCAACTTGAGAGGCTAAGTTGGGTTGACCCTTGATTGGGAGGTCGAGGTTGCAGTGAGCCGAGATCATGCCAGTGTGTTCCAGCCTGGGCAAAAGAGCAACCTCCTGCCTCAAAAAAAAAAAAAAAAAAAAAAAAAAAAAAAAAAAAAAAAGACTAGAGTTGTCACCAAATTTATCCACATAAGAATTCCATACATAAATAATTAGTATACACAATTCAAAGGGACCAAGAACTTTTTTTTTCCTTTGAATGAAAACTGCATCTGAAATTAGCTCCAAAACTAGAATTCTTTTAAAAAATATTCTAAAAAACCTTTACTGTTTTACTTTTCTATTTTTACCCCCAGCTTTATTGAGGTATACTTGATAAATAAAAATAATGTATATATTTAAGGTATACAACGTGATGGTTTGATGTAAGAATATATTCTGAAATGATTACCACAATCAAGTTAATTAACATATCCATTATTTCATCATTTGTCTAAATAAACTGCCCCACCACTGCACTCCAGACCAAAACTTTAGAAGGAAAATCTACTCCATCCTTACAACTCTGGGACGGTAGGACATAAGATCAGGAGAAATCTATTTGTGTGATGTGGAGGTCACCAAGGAGGGCTAAAAGCTTCTAAAACCTCTCCATCAGAAAAGATTAAATTGGCATCTGAACAGAGCTTTATATCATCAGGCAAACCTCCTCCCCTAGCGATAAAAGCCCGTTCAATCAGATATGTGTTCACCCTTCTGACTAAGAGAAAAGAGCTTCTGAAAAAGGAGATTAAAAGTAGAAGCATAGATTCCTGGCGGCATTTATTTGGGTAATAACACAAGTCTGATCACTTCGCCCCTGCCCCTAATGGGAAAAACGTTATATACTCAGGTCATAGGATTAAGGGATTCCTTAGTCTGTAACAGTCTTCATACAGTCAAGTCATAGGATCAAGGAATTTCTTGGTTTATGACAAAACACCATAAACGGGGTGCCTAATAAACAACATAAATTTATTTCTCACAGTTCTGGAGGCTGGGATTCCAAGATCAAGGCACAAGCAGATTGAATATCTGGTGAGGACTTACTTTCTGGATCATAGATGACACCTCCTCACCATGTCCTCACAGGCTGGAAGAGGCAAGGCTGGGGCCTGTTTTATAAGGGCATTAATCTCATATATGAGAGCTCCATCTTCATGACCAATCACCTCCCAAAGACTCCCTCTCCAAGTATTATCATGTTGGGGATTAGGTTTCAGCATATAAATCTTGGCAGGAACACAAAACCCAATAGCAAGGGCTTTCTTAAGGTTCATAATAATGACAATAGCAAACATTTATGAAGAACCTACCATACCCCAAACCTCTGACCTTACACTTACTTTTTTATTTAATTCTCGCAATAGCTCTCTAAGTTAGATTGTAATAATATTCCTATTTTGCAGCTGAAGGTACTTAATGGTTTTCCAAAGGTCACAGAATATAAGATGCCCTGGAATTCAAATTTAGGTAATCTGAGCTCAAAGTTCAAGCTCTTAATTACTATATTCTATTTATTCAAGAACTTATTTTTTAAAAATTTAATATCTCTGAATTGATGGCATACCATATTTTTATTGGGAGTGTTTTTCTGTCTTTTTGGTACATAAAATAATAGTACATCTTACAATTCATTGCGTCTTGGACTCCATAAATATAATACAATGCTAATCGGCCTCTACTGACTGCTCAAGCATGTGTAATTAGGTGGGAGAGTGGGGACTGACTTAGTAAGAAGCTATATTTAGGGAAGAGGCTTTCCAACTTTTTCACAGAGCAGAATGCATTATGCAAACAAAATCTGACATAGAACTCCAATATGCAAAGCAGAGAAGAGTGGTATTTTATTAGTATAAATGCACTTCATGTTAAAATATATATGTATTTATTAAATGGTTAGTGACACTACTAGTTAGCACATTGGACATTGCTAATGAGTTGAATTGCCACTTGAATTTTCTGGTTTTTTTTATTTTTGAGATGGAGTCTCACTCTGTCACCCAGGCTGGAGTGCAGTGGCGCTGTCTCAGCTCACTGCAACCTCTGCCTCCTGGGTTCAAGCGATTCTTCTGCCTCACCCTCCCAAGGAGCTGGGACTACAGGCACGTGCCACCACACCCGGCTAATTTTTGTATTTTTAGTAGAGACGGGGTTTCATCATGTTGGCCAGGCTGATCTCGAACTCCTGACCTCCTGATCTGCCCACCTTGGCCTCCCAAAGTGCTGGGATTACAGGCGTAAACCACCGCACCCAGCCTTTTTTTTTTAATTAATGTTTTAGAAATATTTGAATGCATATGAAAGCCATTATATTCAAATCAAATATGAAGGGAATCAGGACACATCTTTGCGAATCCATGGCTGGAAAACTACTTTTCCAAGGTTTATAAATCACCACATGACAAACATCATCATAAAATCAAAAGATTACCCCGGTTTCTTTTTTTGTACGGGACATTATGCATTGAAATTTATTTGAAATGACTTACATTCAAGGAATAGCCTTGAGGAATCACAGAGCTTGAGTGAGCCAAAAGAAATACCTGCTTCAAATTCTCTGACATCATCAACATCACTTCTACCATCACCTGGCATTTTTAGTAGTAAAATAGTACTTCCTGGGGCCAGCCTGCCATGTTTGAGTCCCAGCTCCATAACTTCCTAACTACATAAGCCTGGACACTTCGTTTAATCTTTCCAATCTTTGAATTCTTCATCTGTAAGTAAGAATCAAAATATCAGGAGCTATTTTATAATATTGTTTTAGGAAACAAATGAGATAATATGAATTGTTTACCTGTAGTAAGCAATTAATGAATTTTAGTTTTTATAATTATTACGGCCCCTAAACAAAGGAAAAATAACCATGCTATGGGCTGGGGAGAGAAAGATGCTGAAGTGATGATTTATGATATTCAGGAGGTCTCATCTCTTTGAAAAGATTAAAAATAAACAAGAAAAATAAATGGCAATGAAAGTCAACACAAAGTCAGAGCTCAATAAATGATAAAGACGAGGGTATCAAAAGTCACAGAAACAAAAGCACCTTGTTTTCAAATTATATTTATTAAGCAAGTTTCTAGACTTCGTGGTCATATAAAAACGTATTACGAAAGTTGTAATTTGTAGGGTATGTGGGATATATCTGGGCCACTGATATGCTGATATTGGTCTGTAATATTCAGAAAAGTTTTCAACCAATTTTTAGGTATAAGGATATTTCATATAAAAATTTGGAGTTTGATTTTTTCCCCCTTTTTAATCAAGACATCTTACACACTGTTTCTCTAACTCTGCATGTCAACAATTACTTGGGACAAGTAGCAACTACCTTTCTTACAAAAGTGAATGGTTTCTCTGATTGACTACAGATCTCATCACTCTCTATTGCTTCATGAATACTGTGGTTAATTACACATCTCTATTAGCACTGCCCTTGTGCTGTTGCTTTTCTTATGTTACATAAATGTGTGTGGTTTTTTAACCTCTTTTTTTGTGGAAGTAAAGAGCCTTACTACATGTTTACCATGTGTCTTAGTCCATTTTCTGTTGCCATGACAAATTACCTGGGACTGGGTGATTTTAAAGAAAAATGTATTTAGGTCATGGTACTGGATGCTGGGAAGTCCAAGATGAGGTGGCTACATTAGATGAGGGCTTTGTGCTGCTTCACAGCATGAGAGAAAAGCAGAAGTACAAGTGAGCACATGCAAAAAGAAAAGAAACAAAGTGGGGTTATCTGCTCTGTAACACTGCTCTTGTGAGAACTATCCCCATCCTGAGGGAAGTGCACTAATCCCTTCCTGAGGCCTAGGCCCCCATAACTCAAAAACCTCCCACCTCCCACCAGGTCCCACCTCCCAACATTGCTGCATTAAGGAATAGAAGTTCCAACATATAAACTTTTGGGGGACACATTCAACCCACAGCACCATGCAGACAAATGCCTCTTATTCCTGGTTTGCTTTACCCACTTATCTGATTGTGTCCTGTAGGCTTGTGAGTGTCTGTCCTGAATAATCTTCAAAGACTTAGATGTGAAATGACACTTGAAGAATGCTTCATTTAAAAAAATGTGCAAGGAGATAAGTGATACAGGAGCGAAAAACAAATGTGACAAAAATCAAAGGAGGGGGTTGATATTATCAGATAATTTTTCATAGGGGAGGTATGTCTGGAAGGACACATAGGTCCTCAGGCTAGGAGGATGGCATTGGACAAGCAAATGTCTAAACTCCACAAAATAGCAGTCTAGAGACCCTCAACACATTTTTCTCAAACACCAAATGTAATCACAGTGCTTCTTTACTTAAAAACTGTCAGTGGCTTCCTATTGTCTTCAGGATAAAAATCCAAGCTCTTTAGATTGACTTAGGAAACCTTTTAGATGTGGCCTTTGGCTACCTTCCTATGCTTGTTTTGAAAGGCAGCCCTGAATCTCCCACGTTAGCCCCTGTGAGCTAGCCACACTCAAGGGCTTGCTGTTCCCTCAAAGTATCAAGCAATTTTACATTTTGAACTTACTGTTTGTTTAAATTTACCCCTGCCCCAACCCGCTGTCACCCCTTCTGAGAAACTTCCTCTAATACCGTCTTACTCCAAAGCTGAGTCTGGGACTTCTTCTCTGGGTTCATGAAGCACAATAAACAGGGCTGCATCTTCCATTATGCCGTTTGAGCTGTAAATCTCTTAATTAATTCAGCTCCCTCGATGGGCTCTCAAATCCTTGACGGGGGGATCAGAGTCCAGTCCTGTAAGGATGCCATGGTAGGGCTTGTTAGCCCTGAGGGAGGAAGTAAGTATAGGAGCTAGGGAGTCACTTTACTAGCTAGGAGAGCATTATAGGAAAGTTCTTTCTGTTGAAAATGAGCTGTCAGCCAGGGCTTCCCTGTCTCTCAGGGATCTGTCAGTTCACTGTGAACTTCTCTGGAAATTCAGAGCCCCCCTTCGTAATTTTCGCAAATTCCTGATAGTTTGCTTCCTCATGCATCTGTCCATCAACGTTCCAGCTGTCGTGTTAGTCCTTGTTTTCATCGTACATTGTCCTGGAGGCAACATTGAATCCCTCCACCAGTTCATGAAAGATCCTCTAGAAATTAGCTTTGTGCTGGTTTACTTATTTTATTGAAAATTTGAGGGGTCAAAGAATATGTCACTGTACGAAGAACATACTCTCCAAACCTAATTCAGCATAATATTCATCTTCTTTAAGACATTATCAAGGTATATCTGCAAGCAAATGTTCTTCCCTTTTTAGGAGTAAATAGGCTGCCAGCTGTTAATATAATGACATTTCTACATCCTAAACTCATGTTGACCCGAAGTCACTGCCTTAATATATTTCTATTCATTTGCCTTAGTTCTACACTGGGGAATAATAAAAAATGAATTTATCTTTTACAAGACAGATTTCAAATCTATCATATAGTTCTAATCTTTTACAGGTCAAGCATCCTTTGTGTCTTTATCTAGAATTGGGGGCTCTGAGAGGCAATTATTTTTTTCAATGAGAAAAAAGTTCTCAGACTTTCATAGTAATGTTTTTGGGAGTTTTTATGTGCAAACCTTTTCTCAAGTTCACCCTAAATTGATTCTGTGAAATCTCAGCTTTCTGTTGCCTTTAGGTGGATGAACACTTTTGTAGGCAAGTAAAATAGATTATTACACCTGACTTATTTACACAAAGTAAAAAATAGGTTACAGCCTTTTAATTTAAGCTGATCAACTTTATTATTTCTCTTTGGATGAAAGCATGTGCAATGTTTTCTGTGGTTTGGGTGTAATTTCCTGCCAGAGGGGGATGTGGAGGCGGAGGGGAAAGGAGGGGTTGCTGAGTTTTGGCATCAAATTCTTAAGTCCAGCTGCTCTCTTTTAAGTGTCAATGACCTTACTCTATAGCATCCAGACTGGTCAAGGTCCCTATAATGAGAAAACCAAATTACAGGTATGTAATTTTCACAGTTCTCTGCCGGGATCTCCAAGTTGGTGACAAATTGATATACTACTGTCTGTACGGAAGACTGCTTTCAGAAAACAGGCCACTCTCAGTTGAAACACTATGCCTGAAGGATTGCGCAATTTTAAACTTCCGAGGTATAAAAAACATCCTTCACCCAAGTCTCTTGTAGAATGTTGAACTATAGAGCATATTGTTTAAGCTTGGAAAGCCCTGCCAAAACAACAAGATGTGAGAAAAATCTTCAGGCACCAGGAACAAGGAGATCATGGAAGAGCAACTAACAATGGGAAGATAACGTATGTCATGGGACTAGAATCTCAAATTGTGAATTTTGTTATACATTCCTCTGCCAAACTTTTAGACATTCACAGTTAGTCAATATGTCCCTTATAGTTACATATTTTTCTAGAAAGTAATTTCCTAAGATCATAATAAAAAACAGTAATCATTATAGTAATAGAAATAAGTAACATTTATTGAGATTTCCCTATGTGTCAAGTTCAGTTCTAAACACTCCCCATGCATTCACTTACTTGATTCTTACAACCACTGCATGAGGTACAAATTATTATTGTCCTCATTTTGCAGGTGAGAACACTGAGGCACAAAGAAAGATGTAATTTGTCTAAGGTTGTACTGTCAGCAAAGGGTTGGGACCAGTGGTCAACCCAGGCAACCTGTCTCTGGTGCTCTCATGCTGTTACCAAACTGGATTTCTGGAAGGCACAGTATCATTTTTCACAGGAGCAAAGAAATAATTGAGTGGTGTATTCCTGATCAAGAGCTTAGCCATGCTTAAAAGTAAATGATCAAGCTACAGTGACCCCTTGGTATGGGTGAGGGATTGGTTGCAGGACCCCCGTGTATACCAAAATCTGCACTTACTCAAGTCCCTCATTCAGCCTTGCAGAACCTGCAAATGCTGAAAGTTAGCTGTCCATGCAAGCAGGTTTCGCATCCCATGAATGCTGTATTTTCCATCTGCATTTGTTTGAAAATTATCCACGTGTAAGTAGACCCCAGAAGTTCAAACCCATGTTGTTCAAGGATCAACTGTAATGTCAAAAAACTAAAAGTATAACTAAATGGATCTCTTCTCAGTAGAAATGGTGGATAGTCAAGCTGAGATTTTCGTCAGCAGTTCCCAAAGGTGGCAGAAATGGGCCCTAATCCTGGAGTTACTGAGTCAGAGGTCAAGAATGAGAATTTACATTTCTAACATTTCTCCAGGCGACTCTAATGCAGATCTGTATTAGGAGATCACACATCTAAGTTTCATTTTTAAACACTTCTTGAGCCTGGATAAACAAAGGTTAAAAAAAAAAGAAAAAGAAAACTATTGCCGTATAAACAGAGGTGAAAAAAACAGCCATGACTTCAAGGTGTTCAAAAACAACTCAAGGTTTGCATAGGATGAAGGGAAATAGGCAAATAAGCTGCTATAATACAGTTTAACAAAATTTCTTACAGAGCAAAGAGAACAATAGCAATTCCAAGAAAGGAAAAAGGACAAGGAAAATCAGAAAATGCTTGGTAGAGGAAGTGACATTCAGGCTGAATTATCTGAAAAGATGAGGATGAAGTAGTTACTCAAGAAAGGGAGATTAGAGGAAGAAGGGTAGGGAGGACTTTTCCAGATACACATGTTTTTTCAACAATAACTAATGCATATTTGCCACGTGCTAGGTATTCTATTATGTGATGGACACAGAACATGTGCAAATGAACATAGAGGTTAGAGTTTGTGGCTTGTTCAAGGAACTGAGAGTAGTCAATTTTGTTTAGATGTGCCACAAGGTAAAAAGAGGAATGGTCAAAGAGGTCACAGGTTCTGTTCCCTAGGAAGCAGACTCTAAGGGAGGATTAGCAAGCAGAGTATTTATTAAGCAGTGCCCTCAGGATCAACATCTGTGGAAATGCAGGAGGGGAAAGTAGATTCGGCAGAGGCAGAAGTTGAGCTGTGATGCAGGCCCTACAAATGTCTCACCTTAACCCACAGAGAGCTCTGTATCTTGGGTAGCCAGCAACTTAAAATTCATTGTGTTTAGAACAAAAGAACGAACCTAAAAATGGTAACCAGTTCATCCTGAAGTAGGAAAAGGGATGGGTAGGTTTCCTATGTGTTGCCATAATCGGAAGAATGGAATAATTTCTATTATTCTGTTTCAGATGCTTGCCCTTCTCTGAACAATTTGACCATACCTCTTTAGAATATTCCCTCCCCAACCTCCATACTCCTCACAGCCCCCAGTTAATAACCCATGATCCTGGGCTGTGAGACAGAAGTGGAACTGCCTTCTCCACAACCCCACCATGTTACTTATGAGCTGAATGCAGAGTCCCCACGCAGGGTACTCCTCCTGTCCCATGTCAAAAACACAGCGTTTGCCCTACAGTCGTGAAGTCAGCAAAGAGAGCCATTTCCTAATACAAAAAGTGATACTTAGAATTATGTACAACAATAAGTAGAATCACTCCAAGTGAGTTATCTATTTATAACTGGAATATTGATATTACTGCTGATATTAACAACAATTACATAGGATACTGCTTGCAAAAGCACTCTAATCTTGATTAGTTCATTTTGCCCTCAATATAGTCTTAAGAGCCAAGTGACAAAAAAATTAGTTCCATTTTGTAGAGGGGCAAATTAAGGCAAAACAACATTAAATGTGTTACTCGCCCTGATTTCTTTAGGTTGCCAGTATGATCATCCCTCTCCTGGACACTTTTGGCTCCTCTTTGCAGTCTTGGATGGCATTCCTCTGTGTGTATGCATGTGTGTGCATGTGTGTGTGTGTGTATGTGTGTGTGTGTGCTTCTGCACCATTAGATGGCAAATCCTTTAAAAGCAGGAATGTGCATGCCACAGTCACGTTTGAATTCCTCAAAACATTTCTTGCAGTTCTTACACGCTCCCAGTGCTTATTTGGCTGGCTGACAGGGTGAAGGAAATAAGTGAATTGTGAAAAATACCATTTGAATTCAGCAGGAGAGGTGGGCCTGGAGCCTAGATTGTCTGCTCTTTCCTAGATTCTCTGGTGACTGAAAGTATGGTCTGTAGACTAGCAGTAATGCAAAGACATAGGCCTACCCAAGACCTACTAAATCAAAAGCTGCATTTCCATAAGATCTCGAGACAATTCCCATGCACACTAACATTTGACAAGCATGGTTCTAGAGGGTACTTTTTCACTTCCACAAGTATTGAGTGGTTTACCACAGATAAATGTATGTCCACTGGCCTTGATTCTTCATGCAACCAAATCACATGCATGGTTTCACCATGACCCAAGCGTACTAGAAGACCAGGAGTATATATAGCAGCATCTCAGGAAACTGAGATGAGATAATTGGTTGTGTAAATTAATACTTCATTAAACATGTAACAGCAGCAATAATAATAAACATAATATAAGAGATAAATTTATTGAGCAGTTTCTATGAGACAGATACTGTCCTAAATATTTAACCTGTATTATTTCAGTCATTGTATGCCTAGTAGTTTTCTAAGTATATATGCATGTGGATCTGTAGAAGAATTTATTATAAGTTTTACCTTGGTTCTCATTTATTTTTAAATGAGACTTTCCACATACACACAGCCATATGAGTTCTAAGTTCTATTGTCCCAATTTCACAGGTGAGGCATGAGGATATTGGTGTTCTAGATCCCATGGCTGGAATGTGGGGAAGCTAGGACTCATACCCAGGCAGTATGGCTTCTGGGCCCATGCCTTTAAACACCAACTGAAATAGATTTAGAATTACCTTGGTCCACAAGTGTATTTTTTTTTTCTCTCTTCCTAATGTCTACAACAATGAAATAGCTTTGGCAAGACAGTCTTCATACATAGAAGAACATAGAAGAAGGGGAAGGGAATACAAGTTGAGCGATGCAATAGGTCCACTCTGCATAGTTATTTGACGTCAGATCCTTGATTAAACATGGGCCTGGCTCTCCAGACTCCAGCATCAACCTCCCATGAATTGAGCAACATCCTGTTTTCTTAAATTCCTATTACTAACTGAAAAACTCCATTTGGTCTTACTGTGTTTCTCCCTTCCCCTTGACCCTTCATGCTTATGTATCTATATAAAACTAATAAAAACTTGAACAGGAAATATAAAATCACCATGAAACCAAACCAAACCTGCAGCAGGACCTCAGAGGGCCCTCTGCAATCAGAGCTGTGTGAAACTATTTTCGGGGAACTGTAAACCTAATAGCTTGCTCTATTCAAGGCACAGCTGCAAGGCTCCCGGGACAGATATGCCCCTTGTTGGAAAACAGAAGGGCTTGTAAAATTATTTTCACAAATGTTTTTCCTTAATATTTTCCCAGCTACCTCAGGCACTCCTTCCCCTCTGCCCTGCTTAGCTAAATAACTGGAGTCTGAGAGAAGCAATGACAAAGGAATAATGATTTTCCCCATTTATTGATTATTATTGATGGGTAGCAAATCATTTTAATAACACTTTCTACTCAATTTTTAAATAAATCATTTAAAAGCATTCTTTTTAGATTTAGGGATTTTCCTTCTTTTTAATTCTTATCTGTGCTATGGGTATGTTTTCGGGGTGGGTTATCCCGAGTCTGTGGCCTTCATTATGCCACAGGAATATTCTCCTGGTTCCAGCAACATCGTTTATACCCAGGGCAGTTGAGCTTTGCTTTGTACCAGTGCCCTCTCCTCGCCTCACACAGATATGGCTCTTTTCTTTGGCCCACACTCACAAAATCCTATTCTCCTTTGAACCAACATTCCTGCGTAATTCTCTGTATTTTTGACACTGGGATTATCTCTTGGTGTGTGTTCTTAAGCCTGTTGTCCTGCTAAAAGAGACTGGATGCTCCTTTTCTTTGGCTTGTGTTTTTACTCCCTTAGGCTCTGAAGCTTTGGAATCAGCCATAGACAGGCTCAACTCTTGCTTGGTTGATTCCTATGTATATAAAATAGCTTAGAATGAATCATTCAATCTTTCTTATACTCAGTCTCTTCAATTACCATATGTAGTCAGCTGTATGCACCATTTTGATAAGTATTTACCATATACTCAGTTCCTGTCCATGTATTAACTCATTTTATCCTGATACAACCCTCCAAGAGAGACGTAATCAACATCCTGTTTTACGAATGAAGAGAGGAGAGGGCAAAAATTATGCCCAAGGTCACAGACATAGTAAGGGAATACCTGGAATTCACTCATGTATGTGATGACTCAGGAGTCCTTGCTTTTAACTACCTACGATGATGTTTTCCAGACTACAGGGTTATTGTGAAAAATAAAGAAATGACTTCTGCTATATCCTCAGTAGTTTAGAACTTGGCTCTGAGATAGTGTATAGTCACTGTGTCATTTTTCTTTGATTTAGACACTCAGGTCTATAATCACTGTTTCATCTGCCTCTTGGTTCACTCCAACATTGAGACTTGTGGCATTTTGTTTCTTCTGTAGAAAGCTTAGTTGGTTATTCTGTAAGATTATGTTATCCTAAGCCCATAACCTTCAAAGTTCACATTAAATATCATACACAAATCTGTGTTTAGGTATGAATATGTGTAAATCTTGTCTAAGACGAAGTTAAAGCTTGTCACAAGTAATGTATCATCAAGAATGAAGAAGGAACAGTCATGAAGGGATGGAGTAAGGAGTGTATTGTACTGAACACCTATTAACCTCCATAGGAAAGGCACCAGTTTTCAAGAGACAGAAGAGACCCAGAGCCAGACAAGGAGACACATACAGGGGATAGAGTCCAGTGGCAGCAAACTGGACAGGAGAACCGGCTTACCTACAGAAATGATCCAGTGGCGGCAGGCTTGGCAGGAAAACTGCAACCACTTGCAAAGAGCATGAAGTTTATGTAGCATTTTCACTCTCCCCTTAAAGATCTCTACCTGGCAACATTTAACCTAAAACTCAGGGTCTCAATCTCCTGTACTGTCTGTTTTCCATGGAACCGGGGCTCAGATGTTTCTTATAGAAGAGGGAAGAACCTCCCAGTTGGCCACACTGGATTCCCCAGCTCCGAACACACATTCAGATCTGTCTGCCATACAAAACAAGGTCATTCTAAGGGTATGCTTAAGTTATTGCAGCCAGGGGCATTTACCCTACAGAGTGGAGACAGGAATTCTAAATCTGTGTTCAGAACTCACTCTAGCACTCCTAATCACGTCTCCTGCTCCCTTTGTTCCTGACCCTCACAACTGCCTCCAAGCATGATCCAAAGTAAGATAGAGGAAACAGGAATAAAAAATAGACTTCAACTGAAATTATCTGTGGGGCATGGTGGCTCATGCCTGTAATCCCAGCACTTTGCTGGGGCTGAGGTGGGTGGATTGGTTGAGCTCAGGTGTTTGAGACCAGTCCGGGAAACACTGGGAAACCCTGTCTCTACAAAAAAAAATACCCACAAAACTTAGCCAGGTGTGGTGGTACGTGCCTGTAGTCCCAGGTACTCTGGAGGGTGAGGTGGGAGGATCACTTGAGTCTGGGAGGCTGAGGTTGAAGTGAGCTGAGATTGTGCTACTGCACTCCAGCCTGGGCAACAGAGTGAGATCTTGTCTAAATAATAATAATAATAATTCTCATCCAATAAAAATTCTCATCCCAGGATGCCTTAGTTCATTAAAAATGTGGCAAAATAAATGTTGGTCTTTAGAGCGGTGTTCTACCTTATAGTCAGCAACTTATGTCATAAGGTGTTCTACCTTATGTCAGCAACATATAGTCCAGCAACTTATATACCACAGCATAGAGCAGTGGTACTCAAAGTGTGAGCCCTGGTTTCAGCAGCATCAGCATCACTTGGGAACTTGAGATAAATGTAAATTCTTGGCCCCATCCCAGACCTACTGAATCAGAAACTCTGGAGGAGGGCCCAACAATCTGTTTTAACAAGTCCTCCAGTTGATGCTAATTCATGCTCAAGTCCGACAATCATTGTCTGAAGTTGTGGAGGTGGGGGCAGTTCACAAACTACAGCTGCAAGCTAAAAGCAACCCAACACCTGTTTTGTTGTTGTTTTTTTGTTTTTTTTTTTTTAAGATAGTCTTGCTCTGTCACCCAGGCTGGAGTGCAGTGGCACAATCTTGGCTCACTGCAACTTCCAGCTCCTGAGTTCCAGCAATTCTCCTGCCTCAGCCTCTCCAGTAGCTGGGATTACAGGCGTGTGCCACCATACCCAGCTAATTTTTGTAATTTTAGTAGAGATGGGGTTTCACCGTGTTGGCCAGGCTGATCTCAAACTCCTGACCTCAGCACCACCTGTTTTTATAAATAAATTTATGTTGATTAACAGTCACACCCATTCATTTTCTTATTGCCTGTGGTGGCCTTCGTGTTATAATGGCGGTGTTGAGTTGTTGCAACAGAGACCGTATGACCCTGCAAAGCTAAAAATATTTACTATCTCTACCTTTTTTTCAGAAAAATTTTCTGAATCCCAGCTTAGAGAACTATGGGAACAGAGGGTTCCAAGACAACTATTTAGAAGTGCCTCTGCCACCTATATGCTTTGTGACCTTGGAAAATTTCCTTCCGATCTTGATTTTTTCCCTCAAAATGGAGCAAGAATAACTATATCCATCTTTTAAGTTGTGATGATGAGTTAGCATATGCAAAGCCATGAGTAGACTTCCTAGTACTTAACAATCACTCAATAAGTGGTACTTATTATTATTGTAACAATACTAGATAAAATTTACTGTCAGTTTATATTTGAATCTGAACCAAAGTAGAAAAAATGACCTGATTTATCAACTAAACTCATTGGTTTGGTGGAGGCTAAAGAAAATGTTTAGCCCCACAGTCTTTCATTAGAAAACACAGTTTTCAAGGTAGTGAAATGTATTTAGGTTTACACTTCAGTTTTGAAACACATTCGTGTATTTAATGTCTTTAGTCTTGAGTACAGCCAACCAATAAACAAAAATGTCCATTCATCTGTCAATACTTTTATTTATTAATATTATTATTATTATTAGTTTTTGAGATGGAGTCTCGCTCTGTCAGCCAGGTTGGAATACAGTCATGTGATCTCTGCTCACTGCAACCTCTGCCTCCTGAGTTTTAGCGATTCTCCTGACTCAGCCTCCCAAGTAGATGGGACTACAGGCGCGTGCCACCACACCCAGCTAATTTTTGTATGTTTTCAGTAGAGATGGGGTTTCACCATGTTCGTCAGGCTGGTCTTAGACTTCTGACCTCAATTGATCCGCCCTCCTTGGCCCCCCAAAGTGCTGGGATTACAGGCATGAGCCACCACTCCCAGCCAATCTGTCAATACTTTATAATTTAAGAATTCTTAGTAGATGCTTTTATTTTGACTACAAACATGGAGAAAAATACTTTGGGAATTAAAGTACAATTTACACTTGACGGTTTTTTTTCCCTACTATGGATATTAGAGTTTGGACTTTTGGGAATAAGAAAAAACAAGAAATGACATTCATATCAAATTGTTTATATACATTATATTATATATTGTGGTATATGACACATGAGAGACATCCATTTTTATGAACTGAAATACGAAGTTAAACCTATATAACTAATGTTTAATTTCTGTCACTTTACCTAGAGATTTGAAACAATGATACTCTATTATTACTCTTCATTCTGTGGGTTGACTAAGTTGAACTGGCAGTTTTCTATCCCATCTGGTTAGCTGAGGTCACCCATTTCATTGCCTTGCCCATTTCATTGCATTCAGCCTGGAGCTTTGCTGAGGGGCAAAGATTTCCAAGACATTCTCCCCTCTTCCAGGGCCTCCCTCCACAGCTCTCATCACTCAGTAGTCAAACCGAACTTCTTTTGGTATAGCAATTGGCTTCTATGATGGAACATTCTAAGAGGATTCTTAGTGTGAACAATTATTAAACTTCTGTTTGTATCAGGCTTGCTAAAAACAGACTTGCTTGGCCAAAGCAAGTCACATGCCCAAGCCTGTGTCAAGGGTTAAGGAGCATGCATATACAAGGACATGACTACCAGGAGGCTTGCTTGTTGGGGGTTACCAGTGCACCAGTCAGCCATGAGTAATATCTTCTGAATAACAAGAATTTGGTGATTCTGGAAGACACATTGATTGACTAGACTGCTTCCAGCTCGGTGAGTATTGGAGAAGGGCTATGCACCCTTATTTATCTATTTCAACATGTGACTGGAATTGATTATAGAAGACAAATTTGTTTCTGAATGTTTGTTTAAGGCCCTAAGTTTTGAATAACTAAAGCGCAGAAGGCAGACCTTCTATTTCCCATTATCTTATATCCTCTTTTAGGGATTTTGAGCACAAAGTGCAGGACAGATGTTTTGGATTAGCTTATACAAGGCAGTCAGAGTTTGGAGTGCAGTTGTATAACACACAATTTATGCCAGATTTTTCTGAGACTTTAGTACTAATGTCTGAGACAAAAGCCAGACTTTAGTAATGAGAAACCAAGGTGGCATTTGGTTGGTATCATTGACATAGCTAAAAAAAAGCCTCCCACCCAAACCACCTGGCAATAAACAGGATCATAACTACAATCAAATGCTACAGGGACTGTCAATTTTTAATCCATGGGCAAAAACCCCTCATTCCTTATCAGTTGTGCTAAGCACTTTAGGAGCTTTACCCTTTAGTTCCCCTCAAATGATGCTGGATTCTATTAAAGTTGTATAGTGTTCAAGGTAATAAAAATGATAAGAAAATAGAAAGATAACTAGGAAAATGGCCTAATGACTTAAAAAGAGCTAATTAATTTGAATGAGTTAGGTATCGTCATAATGCCTTCTGGAAAACTGTACCGAAGTAGTGGCTTCAGTTGGGGTTCTTGAGGGAATCTGCTCAGATATCTACAAGTAAGAAGGGCTCTACTCTTTCAGGAGAGAGCATACTCTTTGAATTAATAGAGAACTCCATGAGCGAGTACATGCCCAGCCTGAATAGCTGAAGAAAGCCAGGTGATCAGTGAAGTGATTGACATTCCAGATCATTCTCACTTCTGTGCATCCTTGATCTACTTTCTATAGAGCATGAATCAGTCCTTAGAATTAATAATACTAGATACTTTGCATATAACTTAACAATAAATGCAAGTGGATATTTATAAATTATTTAAGGTGACATGATTGCATTTGCGAAGACAGAATATGTACATGATGTGATAGATGCAATTCATTTGCTCACTCTAGGAGCATTTTGGGGTACCTATTGTGTGCTCATCCTTGGCACTTTGAAAAATTTCCCCTTCTTATAGAATAACAGGGGAGGGGTTTCAAGATTAGGGAGGGGGGTTAGAGTCAGGGCAGGAGAAAATGTCTGTGAATGCCTAAATCGTGTCTCAAATTTGGAAACATTATCATTTGTTCCTTAGCTTTCATTAGATTCTCAAAGGAACTCAATGATCCCCCAAATGTTAAAAACAGTAGAGCATTAGAGATGGAAGTAATCATGACTTTTTGCCCTATGGCTCATTTTATAGTCGAACCCCCTCATTTCATAACTGAGAAAATCCAAGCCCAAAAACAGACATGCGTGCTTTGTTCAAAAATCACTCATCTGTTTACTGATAGAGCTCGGTTTAAATTTCAGTGGGTTTCACTTACCTCTTGGGGGTTCCACTTGAAATGATAACCATAGTTTAACCAAATGTCATATTGATATGAGCATCCTAAAACACGGAATGGAAATGCAGTTCAATAGCAACAAAATGTTGCTATCCTAGCAGAAAATAAACATTTTCCCATGGTTTTCTTATTCTCTATCCCATTATTCCCAGGCAAAGAACGGGGTGGGAGACAGGACTCCTTGCATGGCTAAAGGTCATGGAAACTTGAGAGAATGGCTTCAGTGAACTAATATTCTAGGAATCTTGGACATGTGAAGAAATTCTACCCATTGATCTCAATGAAATGGCAGCTGAGAGTGAGACTGGGTCTTCTCATTTAAGTTCCTCTTTCCTGGTATAGTGCCTTGTGTTTTGTTGATTAGAAAATGATTCACAATAGAGTATTAGTATACTTAGTAGACACTGAACATGTTAAGTCAGAGAATTCAGAGGGATTCTGGAGGACTCAGGAGAAACAGACAAGATGTGAGGAAGGAAATGCAGACGGTATACATTCCTAGAACCACAAAATAGTCCAGTGAATTAGAGGACACAGTTGTGACTGAACTGCCAGTACCCATTCCCATTGACATAGCTACAGGGCCTCTCCTCATATGAAAGAAGTTGTACAGACAAAAGGCCATACATCAATTAAACCATCGTTATGGATGGAGCAGCATACTAGCTCCACCATGAGTTTGAGTTTAAGACTTTGGGAGAGTTCCTTGCAGTTGACAGTGGGAAGATCTACTTGAGTTATCAATGAAAGAACTTGTATTAATTCTGCATACACTGGAAATTCTTGGGGACTGAACATATTTTTCCTTGACTGCTGATATGACCCTGGTGAGTGTAAGAAACCAAGTGTGCATCCACCTGGCCTCTCCTTCTTGCTTTGGTGATTACCACAAGGTGAGAAGGTACTCAGATGAGGAAACTGTAGAGCTCCTTCTTCTCATGGGATGGCTTTTTTGGACTGGCTTCATTTATTTATATGAATCGTCTGGTTTCTTTTTGTCTCTTGTAACCATCTAGGATGGAAAACTGTTTCAATACTGTTAGTGAATTAATGGTGAGACGATAAAGACCTATGCATTTAGGATATTTCTCTTGAAAAATTCGACTTCTTAGTCCAACTCCACCCATTTGAACTCTTCTTCAGCCTAATGGGCAGCACAAAAGAAAGAGAGGGGCTCACTTCCAGATTCTGTTCACATAACTGTGAGACTACAGCAAGTTCAATCATTATTTCCAGGTTTCTGTGTTTTCACCACATAGGAAGAAGGATTTTAAAACTGCATGCTAATCAATGTTTTGAGAACTCTGGCTACAAAGCTGATTCATGGGTGTAATATTAATGCGGTTGGCACTGCTTTCTTTTACCTTCGCCAACACCAAGACGTTTTAGAGCACTAAATTCAGGAGACTTCTTTTTCTTTCTTTTATTTATTTGTTTATTTTAAAAAACTTTTTATTTCCATAGGTTTTTGGGGAACAGGTGGCGTTTGGTTACATGAGTAAGTTCTTTAGTGGTGATTTGTGAGATTTTGGTGCACCCATCTCCTGAACAGTATACATTGAACCCGATTTATAGTCTTTTATCCCTCACCCCCTTCTTACCCTTTCCTCCTAAGTCCCCAAAGTCCATTGTGTCATTCTTATGCCTTTGCATCCTCATAGCTTAGCTCCCACTTATGAGTGAGAACACATGATGTTTACTTTTCCATTTATACACAGGAGACTTCTTTTAAGGAACAAGAAGGTTAAGTTGTAACTACGTTTTCTAGACCCTATTGCTTAAGGAAATTTGTCCCAGGAAGATTCCTGTAGGGCAGTTTAGTTAGCCCTAAGGTAGAATAGTGGCAGAAAAATTGGAGCCAAACTGGTACTTTGCTCTATCTTAGGCCATCATGTTTATCTGACAAACTATAAACTCCATGAAAAAAATGGGGCTACCCAATGATAAAGTCATGTTTGTGTACATGTCAACTTCATTTACCTTCCACATAGGTGAGCAACGAGCAGTCTTTCTTTCTAAAATACTCGTCTGATTCTGCTACTCTCTTGCTTAAAACTCTCTAGTAAACCTGTGTTGCCTAGAAAAAGGCCCAGTCTTCTTAGAACAAAGTCCAAAGCTTTTCTCTTTCTTACTGTAATCTATTTTTCTAGCTACCTTTCACCCTCTGCAATACGTTTTCTCCAGCCATAACTGAACAATGTCTTTCTGACATTGCAACCTCTTTTCACACCTCATACTTGTTTCTTCAACTGGGATAGTTGATGATCTGTTGCAATCTCACAAGTGTCTCCTTTCTTTAGAAATTTGTCCTGGCCAGGCTTTCCCAAAGTTAGAATTATTTGCTCTCTTATTTGTGATTCTTCCAGCCCTTTATAAATGTCTTATTGTGAGTTTCTCTTACTGCTAATGTTTGAGCTTTTCAGGAATCAAGATTAGCTGTGGCTGCATTCCCACAACTGGCACAGTGCCTAGGACAGAGTGAGTGATAAGTTGTGATGAGGAAGTACCTGGATGGCTATGGCCGGACCTTGGATAGCACTGCCAGTGAGGGTGTTCCACAGAACACCTTTGACTGAGTGGGAGAAATGCAGGTCAAATCTTTTTTTTTTTTTTAAATGTAGAAATACAGACAGAATCTCTTTTACTATAACAACTATAATTTCAGTGTTATTCTTATTCCATAGCATCAACTCCTTTACAGAAAAAAGACCGATGACACCCTTTGCCATTTAAAAATTCTCACCACATATTGAACAACCCCAAAAGAATACTCATTTGCATTGACTCAGAGGGTGCCAAGGACTGATACCAAAGCTTTTTATGTTGAAAGGCAACAGAGAGTAGTGGCTGAGATCATGGATTGAGTTGAAATCTCAGTTTTGCCACCTACTAGTATGTGACCTAGGGGAAGTAGACTAATTTCTTTCTGTCCATAAGCCCTTTCTGCCCACATATTAAAAAACAAGGATTATAATTGTACTTACCTCATAGGCACCATGAGACAAGGAATAAATCTGTTAATATTAAAAGCTTAAAACAATATCTGGCACAACACCCTAAAAAGCAGTGTAAAGTACTTATCAAAACACTATTTTGTGGAAGATATATCTGACTCTGCGTTTTTATTTTTCCATTTACTAGCAGCATAATCCTAAATTTTAAATGTCCATTGTCCTTAAACCTTAGTTTTCCTTCTCTGTAAGTTGAAGCTAATAATTATGCCACTTTTAACCTTCATCCATTAAGTGTGATATGTCACTCAAAGCATTTAGCATAGTAAGTGTTCAACAAATTCTACCTACTGCCATTATTTCATGAGGTAGGCTGTCAACAAATATTTGGGGCTAAATCTTAGTTGATGAAATCTCAATTTCATCATCCTAATGATGAAACTTCTTTTGCCATTAACTTTTTAATAATGTTTTTAATAACAAGTAAGAAAAATTTCAGTTTCTATCTCCTTTTCCTTGCTGGCATGCATTAAGAGTTGAAAAAAAAGAGGTCTCTTGTATCAACAAATTGCCTGTAAATCTAGAGTCACAGAATGTTATGTCTATGGAATTTTAGAACAGAAACTTTATCTGTCATAAATTCTATCATAAATTTTAACTGCTTTATTTTAAATCAGTGGTTCTCAATTGAGGGTGACTGTGCCCTCAGCTTCTTCCTTAGAGAACAATGGAAACTATCACAACCGGTGGTAGGTGCTACTGGCTTCTAGTGAGTAGAGGCCAGGGATGCTACTAAATATTCTACAGACCACAGGATAGTCCCCTACAGCAAGAAATAATCCATCCTAGAAAGTCAATGGTGATGAGGTTTTAAAAAAACTCTATTTTGGACTTAAGGAAACTGAAGCTTAGAGAGGCTTAAATGACTTGTCTATGGTTGTAGGATTTGATAACATTATTTCTTGCTCCATTTGATCTATCATGACGTCCTAAACAATCCCAGCAGATAGAAGACAGCCTAGTATTCAGACTCCTTTCTCAGCATTCCAAATCCCTCTACTCTGAGTGCATAGAATCTCTATTTTCTCCACAGATCAGCTTTCACCCCGTTGTCCCCAGCTCACCAAAACACACATATGTGCACACAATTCCATCATGGAAAAGTAATGCAGAGAGAGTTCACCAAAGAAGCAAAGGCAAATTATTTTTCCTGGGCATACCTGTTTCAAACCAACCAATTCTATTACACAGTTAGTCCAAACAGAAGCCTGGGTGAAAAGGCAGACCAACGTACAGGTCTTTGTTGCTGTAGGACTAGAACCGGGCCAAGGTTCCCATGGGTGATAATCATGGCTTGGTGTTCAGTGAGGTCCATAGGCAACTGCAGAAATACTGTGACTACAGAATAAAGAATAAGAATAGAAAAAGGGGCATGACTTGATGAGCAAGCCACACAGATTCACAGGAAATAGACTTCAGCAGTTCTAGTATCTGTGGTTTTCTTGAATTCTTTTCAGATCTTATTCTGGGAAAAGAAAGTTATCAGGTCAGTAGTGTTAATGTGCTTTGTTTTGTTTTGTTTTTGCTCTGTTCTACATGGGCAAAACACGAGGAGATAGACATTTTCATGGTAGACTGGGAATAAAGAAAAAAGGTGATCCTGAGAAGAAACCCTGATGCAGTTCAGGGAGGGGAATAGATATAGAATGAAGTGAAGAAGATGCATATAGTTTTTCAACACTAAAAAAATGACTGAAAATAGTTTGTTCTCTTCTAATATCATTAATGAAACCACATAGTGATGTCACTTCTGATCACGCTGAAATTTGAGTTGCTGATCTTGCGATAACAAGCTTCCTCTTTGCGTATTCACAGCGTGTCTACAGTGGAAAAGACCTTCAGGTTAAATGTGAGTGGGTGGAACTTGTCAAGAAAAATAAGTTCACCACCACAACAACAAATGACAGGAGAGACAGAAACTTCTCTGGGAGAGCAGAAGGAAAAAAGCGAAGTCTAAGTATTATTAAACATGTGAAAGAAGAGTCATTTAATAGGAAGTAACTCATTCACACAAATATAACTTTGTGGTCCCTCAGAAGTACGTAAATACTACCAATCAGTCCACCACAGATTATCATCAAAATTTCTTGGGAAATGCCTCATTAAAGAGTCTTTATAGAATAATATGAGTGTGCATCAGTCAAATAATTTCAAAAAGACGTTAAACACTAGCTCTTAGAGATGTAAATTTCCTTTCCTCCCTTGGGTACTATATTTGCCATTGTGAGTTTTGAATTGAGGCTAAATGTGAACCCTTTGAACCACGCTCATCTTCATAGGAGAAAGCCGTTTCTTGTTTTTAAGAGGAAGGCCTTAAATGGACTGAAGAATAGTGGTTTTGGCAT
Organism: Nomascus leucogenys; assembly: GCF_006542625.1. Taxonomy (NCBI): domain Eukaryota; kingdom Metazoa; phylum Chordata; class Mammalia; order Primates; family Hylobatidae; genus Nomascus; species Nomascus leucogenys. The sequence continues at coordinate 24,067,401 of NC_044388.1, forward strand.
TAAATTGCTCTTCTCAGATGTATTTATTACATGATGAAATTACATGATGTATTATTACTTGCTGAAATAATTCCATCGCATAGGACTTGATGAATAATTGGTAAAAAAAATCTTTCAGAATTCATAGTTCTCAGACTTTGAAAAATATTTTTAAAAAATTGATATCCCCAAGCCCACCCACCTCATTACACAATCATTTATATCACTTTTTATCCCTGGTGCTGTAACCCCTGTATCCCCTCCATTAAGAGAGTGTTGGTGTGCTTTGTTTTGTTTTGTTTTGTTATATAACAGTTTCAATGAAGCGTTTCATCAGAAAGATCCATATGTGACGTATTTTGAGTTGCGAATTGGTTTATTCTCTACTCTTTACTGAAGTTTGTCTCCATTGACTGGTGGCCTGTTGAAGATCATAAATGTCTGTTTTGATTTTAGGGCACTGTGTTTCTTAAAGTTGGAGTTCCTGGACCACCTGCCTCATAGGTCTCCAGATGTGCTCATTAAGAAATGCATATTTCTGTGCCTAATCCCAAGCTTACTAAATCAGAAACTCCTGGCAAGTGGGAGCCTGAAATCTACATTTTCGCGTGTTTCTTGACTGACACTTGTCTGTGTGGGGTGGAATGTTAAAAATTTAAAGGAAAGAGAGACCTATATGGACATTACAAATAGAGATGGAGAGAAATGACGGTAAGGTAGCATAAGGAGACACTTTGGAAAATAGATTTTTTGAGGAGGAAAAAAATTATATTGCAAAATTATTGTTATGTACACAAGTTATTTCTATATTTTGTCCTTTATCCATGCTCTTTATTTAGCTAAATATCCCTCTTTTCTCTGATTTTATTTTTTTCATTTAGTCTGTTTTAACACCTCTGTTAAAAGAAAAGAAGGGAAACAAAGAGGGAAAATGGGTGAAACTAAGGAATGTAATATGCTCTTAAAAGCAATTTAACATTGTTTAAATATATCTATCTTGATCTTTTCAATGCCATCTGACGTTATTTAATTTGTTATTTGTATATTATCATATATTGGGAAGTGAAAAATAACTGGAACTATTTTTCAGACCTCAGTGTTATTTACTATATTAAATTTATTTATTTGTTTATTTTAAAGAAGACCACATAAAAGTATAGAACACTTTTTAAATGCATGCAAAGAAACATCTATTGTTAAAGTGTACCTTATGCTTGACACTCTTCGATGATTTTAGTACACTTACTATTTTCCATGCCATAATAAGAAACTGTAGGACTTTTTGTAGCCTTTCAATGAATTGAATCCTCTGAAAATTGCTTCTAATAAAATAAAAAAAAAACTTTCATATCACCAAATTCCAGTCACAATAGCAATCTTGAATCTGTTTGCCACTTAATTTCCAGCATGAGAAAGAAATAATGTTTTGGGGACCATTATGTAGAATATGTCTCTGACTTCTGGGCCCACATTTAATTTCCAGCGTGTGAGGATTAAAACCTGAAATTATGTTGTTATTTTAGTTTAGAATTCTTTGTATTTTCATAATCATCATTAGCAAGATTCAGAGAGTTATTGTTATAATCAGCTGTAATGATAGCTATAATTATTAACAATGCAGGGCAGACAATAGGATTTGGACTGAATCTGAGGCTCAGTGTGTATATCACTGTGGTCATTGTGCCAAACTGCACCTGAAAATGGAATGGACAGCTGGTCTAGCATGGTTACACTTGCTCAACATCTTGGAAAGACATCAGTAGAGCAGACAGTTTTGGGCCTGGTCCTTCAGTGACTTCAGAAGAGAGACCTTCTTGACCATGAATGTGTTTTTTCACCAGAAGGTGAAAAATCAAGATAGATTCAGGACATTCCTTGAAATGTTGGTGATGAATAGGTAAAAACTCAGATAGGGATTAAACCAAATTATAAGGGGGAAAAACACAGTCTACAAAGAATGATGAAAATCTCTTATAGATTATTTTCAATGGAAGTTGTCTACTGTTATTCTAGTCCTCATTGGCCATCTTTGCAGATGCAAACTTTCCTCTACCCCTCTGCATGCTGTCTCTTCCAGCCTGAGTCACAAAACTCATAAAGAGCTGTTTTACCATAATTTCCAAGTGACCTAAACATATATTAGTTCCCCAGAGGCATGGCACAGTGCTGGGAGGAGATGACAGGGGCAGGCTGCAGAGGACATTGTGAGAAGGGAAGCCCAAGCTGAGCTGCTTTTACTTTCACCAAGCTGCATTTTGGGACAGGTTTAGCCAGGGCAAGGCTAAAGCAAAACTAACCTCTAGTCTCTCATCTGGAGCCCTGCTAGCCTTTCTCTAAGCACAAAACTTCAACATTTGTTTGGGGTTTGTCCTTTGCCTTTAATAAAACTTAGAACAGCATTTCTGTCTTCATAACGATATTTAGCCCAAATAACAATAATTCTAAAATTGGCCTTCTTACCTGAAAAATTTAGAAATGTCAACTATCCTTTTAGATATTGAATGAATACACACATACTCTCTTTCCCTCTCTCATAAACACACACACAGACACACACTCACACTCACACAGCCATAATAATTATTTTACTTTCTCTCAAGTGAAACTACATTTATTCTACTCCATTTTGAGGGGAAGAGGCAGCAAGAGATTGGGGCTAAAGAGCCTGGTTAGCAGAAGACGATAGAGAGTTGGGGCTGTGGGAAGAGCAAGGAAAGAAACCACACCTTGCAACAAACACTCCATGCTGGGTTGATGGACTAGAAGCCTTTTCTCCGCCTTTTAAAACAAAAGTAAGAGCCAAGTAACTAATGACAAGTGATATGAATTACCAGTATCAGGACACTAAGTTCTGGCCCCACTGCACTGTGACCTTTGTTATGGCTTTAGGCAGATCACTTTGCCGATCTGTGCTTGCAGTTTTCTCATCTGTGAAATGTGTTTAATCATATTGACTTGTTTCCCAGGGAAGTAATGTGATATATTAATATTTGTGGAGCACTTTGAGATCTGATGATAAAAGGTGCATTATACTAAGTAGTGTTTGCTTCTCTCCTCGTCCGCTTACCCCCAACAGATAATCTATACTCCTATCATATGCATGTTTTTGCAAAGTTCATGTAAATGACTCCAGGCTGTTTTATTTTTAAAAAAATTAATGCTGTGATATTTCTCCAGAATCCGACAAAACCATAAAAAATAAAAAGAGTAGCAGTGGCATACTATGAAGGTTAAAGTCTTGTAAAAATCCATAAGAAAACAGATTTCTGTTCTAAGCTTGTATGGGGTTATTATAAGCAACAGTGAGTAATAATGATTACAAAAATGAGGAAAAATACATTGACAGTGTCATTTGAAAACAATTGTGTTAAGAGGCTTTTTACACTCATTTTACACAGTGTAGGTATCCAAAATGGGTTTTAGAGGATATTAAAAGGATTGTTTTTCAAGGTATTAAGTGTGCGAAGAACAAGAATGAAAAAGATAGAGAGTTGGCTGATGGAATTCAGCTCAGAGAAATGACCTAGCCACACAGTGTAGAGGGAAGGTGTAACAATTACTTCCTCTCTGGGCTTTTAGCAGTTCAAATATCTTTAAACAATAAGAAATTGCCTTTTACATACATTCAACCTAAAATATTTTCTTTGTTTTTCCTCTCTTGCAGTTTCTCTAGACATTCACAAACTCTCGATATTGGAAGTGAACTACATTTCATTGTTATTGATTTGATTGGCAAAACGTGTGAGCAACATAGTTCCTCTTTTCCAATCCCTAATATCTTTCTGCTTCTCTCTCATCCCACTTCAAACAAGTTCCTCATCTTGCCTTCCGTATTTTAGTTAATGTAACTATCCTTCTTCCAGCCAGCCAGACTTGAAACCACAGCCTTCTCTGACCTCATCATGATGCTGTATGTCATACCTAATGTGCCAACAGTGTCCTTAAATGACCACTTCTCAGAATTTAATGCAGCACATCTGAATGACCTAAGGATCTTGTACAAATGCAGATTTTGATTCTGGAGGTCTTGGATGGGCCCGACAGTCTGCATTTCTAATAAGCTCCCAGGTTGTGCCCATGTTGCTGGTGCATGAAGCATAATATGACTGGCTAGGCATTAACCTTCATTTTCAGGCAAGACTTTGGCTGTCTACTGATATAATTCTCTCTTTTTTTTTAGGAAAATATCCAACCCAGGCAGGATAGAACTGATCATCCTGAGGATATTGCCCTTGGAGTTAATTTTTTGAGAGAAATAAAACAAGAAACATCATAAGACACAAACCCCAAACAACTGGTGAGCAAATGGAGCTTCTCTATCACTCATATTCTCTTCTAGGACAGCTGTTTGCATTCCACTCCCTTACACATTGTTGTATGTTCTGTTTTGTCATAATGTATTCCTTCAACCATTTTTTTGAGAGTACGCTATGTGTGAAACACTAAACTACACTCAAAGAATAAAAAAATGAAATGGTACGATGTCCCACCATCAACAAGCTTATACTCTTACAAAGAAAAGAGCCAAGTAAGCAAAGAAATACAGTGAAGTGTAATATTTCCCTATGCCTAGAATATTCTCACTGCTCTGAACTCCTTTCCCATCCTCAAATCCTTATTGCCACACACACACTTTGTACCGTAGCAACATTGAACTATGTTATGTAATACTCTAATACAAGTCATAATTTTAATCCTGAGAAATGTTGCATTATCAACGATCCAATTTCTATGCATTATCGAAAATTGTGATATAATAATTGTTCTAATGAAAGGTATTATGGTTTTGAGGCTAGATTGTTTTCAGGTTTATAAGGACTGAGAATTCCAGCAACAAATATGACCCTAAATATATATTACAAAACTTAAAAATTGCTGAGAAAATGTAGTTATTACAACACTATAGTAACAGCCCTGGTCATAAAGAAAATTCAAGTATAGCATCACTGGTGATTGGCTTCCATTCTCATTCCATTGCCTGTTCTCAAATGGAGAATAGTGGGGCATGGATGGAGGTGGAGGGTGATTCTTGGGTGGGAGGCAAACAGCAGCCAAGAAGATCCATCTTGGGAAGTACAGAGGCAGAATGTAGGCTCCGGGGAGTTCTAATTCCTCTTAGCCCATTTTTTCCAGAGTGGGATGGTGAAATTGGCATTTGCTACTCAGAAGATTCCTGGAATCTGTTGCTCTTCTGAATGTTTCAGGTAACCCTGGGATATAAAAACATATCCAGATATTTAACCTACCACAGATTGGCACTAAATGTAACAACAGTAGGACTAGGACAACTTGGGATCATGTTAACAGACCAGAAACTACAGACCGCAACAGAAATGTGCAGATTGCCCAGGTGGTTTCTACAATCTTGCAGCGATGAAACCCCATGTCTTATATACTTGGTGTTTCCTCTATTTGATTCTAATGAGCTTCTAACCTCTACTGATGGTGTTTCTCTTTCTACCTCATCAGCCCAGGGTAGAAAACCCAAGGCCACTCAAACATAAGTCGCTTGATCAATACTAATTCCTGATCAAGTCAACCCAATATCCAGCATCAATTAGATAATGTAAATTGTATTTCCTCACTAATTTATTATAAATTATAATAAAATGTAAAGCATAGTGTTTATAATATGCCAGACATTATCCTAGCTCTTTTGCATGAATTGACTTTTTTTGTCCTTGTAGCAGCCTCATGAGCTGTTTACTACTTTCATTTCCATATTACAAATGAGGAACTTGATGCACAGTGAGGTTAGGCAACTTGCCCAAGGTCACACAGTCGGTATGTGTTAAAGCTAGGATTCAAACCTAGACAGTTCAGAGTTCAAACTCTTTACTGCATCTGAGTCATGAAGACTCCCACAGGGAATAGAAGGTTATATTTGGATATTAGATATTTTATGGAGCTACTGAAGGCTTTTCAGAAAGGGATATGATCAGATCGAACGTCTGAAAAAGATCATAATCGTGGCTGGGGATATTTCCAGATTTCCTGTGCAATTATTTCTCCTTCAGCCTACTCTGATAACTCTTTGTGGTTAAAAGCTTGGGCCCTTGAGTCAGAAAAGTCTTGGAAAAAAATCCCTTTTAATTATAATAACAAACACTTTGAGCATTACTGAGGCTCTGTGGTAACTTACATGGATCATGGTTTTGAACCTTCATAATAATCCCTGAGGGAGATACTATTACTCTCCGCTTTTCAGATGAAAAAACTTGAGTTCTCAGATTGGTTGTAAAAATATGTCCAGGATTATATTACTAGGTATGGAGCAGAAGTTAAAAAACCATTTTGTCTAAATTGCAGAATATTAGTTACTGTCGTGTAACCTATTATAATAAAGATTGCTGGTTCTTACATTTGTTAGTGGTCAGATATTTGGCATTATATTATACTATATTATATTATATTATATTATATTATATTATATTACATGTTTTGAGACAGGGTCTCACTCTGTCACCCAGGCTGGAGTGCAGCTTCATGGCAACTATGCCACACATTTAGAAAGTTAAAAAACTCAACGAATAAAAAATATTCTTAATGTTTTATTTCCTCATTAAAAGAGTTTCCTTTTGTTATTCTGAATGAAAACTGTGACTTCCTTTTTTTCCTAAATGTATACTTGAATCTTTTGCGGATGTATATTTTGCCTTGTTTGTGGAGATGCTCCTTTATTCAAAATATATAAGAATTGCTTTTTAGATGTTTATCATCGACTTTTGATGTCAGTTTCCTAGTAAGTACAAAAACCTCCCTTTCCAGTGGCTCCCCAAATAAATTCTGGAAGAGCTATGTTTTAGAAATTTCGGGATTTACTCATATAAGGAAGGATCCCTAAAAGTTAATATATTAAGATATGAGAAGTGATGGCCTCTGCTTTTGGTTGGTGGGCAGTCTTTCTCATTTCTTCCTCAATTAGGAGTTCATGTAAACAAAAAAAAATCTATGTTTATGAGTTTGTGGTCTTATTTCTACAATTGTAAAGATAATTAAATATAATAATATCAGAAAACCATATCTACATGATAAGTTTTCATTATTAGTTTGCTAGTGTTAATATTAGGAATAGTAATAGTAGTAGTGTTTGTGCTACTGATATTAACCTTGTTATTAATCAGATTGTAGCATGAATGACCAAACTTTTTAAAAAGGGAAAGAACTGAGATTCCAAGGAGTTGAATGAGCTGCTCGTAATTATGAAAGAAGACACTGGCATAACTAGGTTAGAAATGGATGAACAGAAGCCTAACTCCTGCTTTCTATGTATTAAACAATGAATTCTAATAAAAGAACTCCTAATCATTGCCTGCATAATGACATATTCAACAATACCCTTAACTGCAAAACAACTTCCATGTTTTTGCACATAGCTGTTCATCCAAAGGGCAAGATGTACACCATTTCCTTTAGCGTTCAGTTCCCATCATTTATTACTTCATTCATTCATGGAGTAGATGTTTCTGAAGTCTGTGTGCTGTTTTAGGTACTAAGCTAAGTACTGGAACAATAAATGAATAAGTCACTGTTCTCAACACAAGAAAGCAGAAACCTTCAATATTATTTCACAGGATGTTTCTCAGTTTCCATTTTGTCTTATCGCCATCTTTTTAAAAGTAGCTCCAAGTGCTTCTGGTCACTGACACTTCATTCATTTATTTATTCAGTCATTCGTTCAGTAAATATTTATGGACCCTTGTTATATGCTATGGGGATAAAGTGATGAATAAAAAAACACAGTCCTTCCCTTTCATGTACCTTAATTTTTTCTGGTAGAATAGACAGATTAAAAACAAAGAAACAAAACAATTACCAACTGTGACAAACACCATAAAAGAAACAAATATAGAGAGAATAACAAAGGGACCAACTTCAGAAGGGATGGATAGTAAAGACCTTTGGGGAGGTGACATTTATTCTGGAATCTGGAAGCTGAGAAGTAACTAGCCATGTGAAGAGTGTAAAATCATTTTAGTAAAATAGCAGAGCATAAAGATCTCGAGGCAGAAATGAACTAGGAGTTTTTCTACACAGAAAAGAGACATGATCTAATTTTATTTTTAAGAATATAGTCTTGGCTGCTGCAATAGAATGGGCTGGAGCAGGGCAAGAAAAAAACCTGGAATACTATTGCATAATGGAGAGACAGTCCTGATAGCCCGGGTAAGACATGATGGTGGTTAGGTGGTGGCAATGGAAATGAAGAGGAACTAGAAGATGAAAGATAAATTTTGGAGGTATAATCAGTAGGACTTGTTGATGGACAGAAAATGCCAGAAAGACAAAATTAGCAATCCAGATTAATTTCCGAATTTCTGGTGTGAGAAATTGGATAATCATTGTTGTCACTGACTGACATGGAAAATCCTGGATGTTGGGAGGCAGATTAGGGAGGGAGGGACAACAAAGGAGTTGAATACAAAGAAAGAAAACATCTTAAAAGCATCCCTCATATTAATAATTGAGAAATTCAATCAGAAATACACACACACACACACACACACACACACGGGAACAGCAGGATCTCTGAAAAAATATTTTGATCTCATTCTACAAGTAAGATGCTTGTGCAAATCAGCAAAGATGTCACTGGTACTGTGTGACACCATCACCACAGAATATTTCCTCGCTGGCATGGTATTGATTCCAATTACTCATTTGATGTATAAATCTCCCTGGCATATCCCTGTCAAGGGATCACACAGCCTGTGGTAAAATAGCAATGGTTACAATGGGTGGAAGGTAACAATAATATTTGATTCTTATATGTGTCAAGCACTCTTGGAAAGGCTTAATAAAATAAAAAGAATACTTATCAAACTTTTTTTTCTAATACACAGTAGCAATCTGTTTCCAAGTCTACCCATTCATTAATGTAATCTTTGGCACTGCCCTCTGACAGCATGGTGCTAAAAGAGTATATTCACAGGTGCACCTGTGGGGTTAGGAAGGTTTCCTTGTTCTCATTCTGGCCCCCTCACACTCTTAGCGTTGCAGGGTTTTTTGTTTTTGTTTGTTTGTTGTTTCTCATTGTCTCACTGGTCTGTGACAAGGCTGGATGAAAAGACCTTTGAATTCTTCTCTAGCTCTAAGCTTCCACAGTTCCAAAATTTGTTACCTTCACTTTTAAATAGACAAAGGATACGTATAAGCTATGACAGAATGAAACTGGTAAAGAACTAAAATGATCCAGCTTTAATGTCCTATGTATGGAATTTTATATTGAAACTTGTAACGATGAATGAAATCCTTAGTCATTTTAAAGAACAGAAGTGCCATTTATTTTTGTACGATTTTTTAGGTTTTTTTTTTTGGTGGCCCAAATACAGGTTGAATATATTGCCTACTATTAAATAAAATACCTATTTTCAGGAATTCATGTGATAAATATTTTCCTGAGTTCTAAGAAAAGTTTATCTCTGCCAGCAAAATATGTGTATTTTTCATGCTAACTACAAGTGCCGTGCCCTAGTTGAGTGTTATCCTGGGAGAACTTCTGATGCAGAAAGGAGAGGATAGAAACAATGCCAGGACATCACAGAGTGGAGGTAAAAGAAACAAATCCTCTTCCACTTACCCACTCCCCCACCCCATCTCCTGCTTCAGCAAGAACAAAGGAGACGTATGATGAATGATACCCATAAAGATACCCTGGTGTCTGGAGACCCAACATGGGAACCCCAGACTAATACCATGACTTATGCCACTAATGAGGAATCTGAAAGAGGACATAGTAACTCCACAAGGCCCTTTCTCCCGACATTTGCTGGTGGTGAAGACGTACATAATTTATCTTCAAACTCAGTTATCACTGGCCGAGAGCCAGGGTGAAACTGAACCTGCAGGTGACTCTTTTCATTATGGTCAATGAGGTGGAACTCTAGCAGTAATACAACATGTTTCCCTTTTCCACTTTACTGCTAGGGCACTCAAGGCCCTAATCCTGTAAGCAGGTCACCTTAGGTGCCCAGTAGTACTTATACCTTTAATCTGAATCATCCTATTTTATTTATGATCATTTTGTAATTATTACTAATTACCTCTTAATGAGTCTGCTGCATTAATTGATGTTCTAAAAATATATAGAAAGGAATCAAAGTTAACACATATGTGCTTAATGAATCTAATATCATTATTTCAATTTGGCCAAATTATCTTGGTAATGAAGTGAGGAGAAGGGTATATGAGACACATATTCACTTACCCTGGGATTATCTTAGAGGAGAGCTATCTTCCTATAGTTAATACAAGGTCACACAGCATATGGAGGATCATGATACAGGCTCAGAGCTGTTATTGCAAACATTTCCTGAGATTGTTTTCAGCAGCTTGCTGGAGTAATGAAAAGATCCTGGGCTTAGGAGTTGGTCTGACACAGGTTTCATGGCCTAACTTCACTATTGACCAGCATGTGATCTTGGTCAGTTCATTTAATTTTATTGAGCCTTGGTCTTCTCAGTGGTAAAAATGAGACTAATACTTCACTTCTCACAAACTCATGAAGAGAATTAAGCATAATAACTGTGTACAACTATGTAGCATGGTGGCAGTCTTCAAACACTCAGTAAGAGAGCCGACTTCTCTTACTTATTTTCTGCATCTTCCAAATGCAAAAATGAGCATTTGGGGTTATGGGATACATACTAAAACCTATAGGCTATCCCCTTGTTGCTCTCTCTGTTGTTTTAACAGCAGAGCTTGCATTTGTTTATTCTGCACATGTAAACATTACACTAAAGAAATTCATCAGCTACCAGCCCTTTTGTACCTCACGATATTTAAAATTCCTAACTCTTTGAAATGACATAAAGATATCTCTTGACAGCTGTTGCCTTTGACTCACTCACATGATGTTGCAGACTCTTACTTATCAATCAGTTTAGACGACAAATGGGAAAGGCCCTCTGTTCTCCTTCTCTAAGTCTACGTGGATAAATGTGGTAAAGTAGCACAAATTTCTTTCAGGGCTTAGACTCAGCCTGAATATCTGTAATTACCAGGCAATATTTCAACATCTTGATATTTAAATTTATACAAATCCCACATGCACCCACCACCTTCTTTAAAATGCATTTGGAATTATTGTTGAAGTGTAGAAACAATGTTTTAAAAAGCCCATACACAGGACTTTATGGGGCACACTGTTCTTTGGGCTGCTGTGGTTAATCTAGGCCGGTATACTGCTCCAAGTAGTTGGCAAATTCCACTGTTGCTTCCTTTTTTTTTTCCTTCCATGAAGTTTAAAATAAACAATTAACCTATTTCCAACACAGTGTTTGGTATTGATTTAATTTAGCATGTGTTATTCATCTGCATGCCTCACAACGGTTGCTTAATTGTCTAAATCTTCCCGTGTAGAGTGCTGCCTATGGAATCTCTTTCCACAGAACACTCTTAGCAGAGTGTGGCTTACTATTTCCATAACATCTGTCTTTTCTACTAAAGAGCAGATTAACAATTATGCTTCTTTTAAAGGTGTGTGTGTGTGTGTGTGTGTGTGTGTGTGTGTGTGTAGGGAGGGTTGGGCAAGATAATTTGCTTCTTGTATAATTTTCTTTCTGGCACAATAGTTTGCAGCCTTATCACCAGGTCAGGGATTTTGCCTATACCCACAATGCAGCTGGCAGGATTGCCCTTTTCTTTTGCCTTATTATGCCACAGAATGCCACATTATTTCCATTAAATATGATTGTCTTCAAATGAGACAACATATGCAACCCCTCCTCCTGCTCCCACTCCCCATGTCTCTCTGTCTCACACACACACACACCCACATACACATACACACAAATGCAGGCACACATGCACACAAAGCTCCTTTCAATTGTGTTAAGCAGTAAAGCAGAAGGATTTTTTAAATTAGTGTTTTGTTTTGGCAATGGTTGCTGATGTGTTCATGTAATACAGTTTTAATCAAATCCCCAAAGCTGAAGACCTTTCAGCATATCTTAGGCTGCACTGTGCAGGGCTTATTCCACTTGAAGTGGCCACCAGGGAGGTACAATTAGCTGTTCCCATGGAGAAGTTTGTTATAGTAATAAATAATAAGTAGCATAGGTAGCGATGGAATCAATTAAAGATATTTTTGACCGTCTAATGGTTTATGGGAATGCTAAATAATTGATAACAAGTTTTTGACTGTTTTCTATCTGCATGTCTCCTTGTAACTAAACATTGACCATGCACATAGGACAGTGTCTGAGGTCACTACTTTTTCTTTTGTAAAGCCATATTGTCAAGGGTATTCTATGAAAAACAGTTACAGCCCTTACATAACCAAGCTGATTTTGAGAGGGTTAAAACTCTGCTGTAAATATTTGCTGCAGGCAGAAATCTAACATATGAAGCAGGAGAACAAATTGTGTTATCAGTTTCAAAAACAATCTGTTTCTCCATTCATTTACTTATTTTTTTTAACCAGTGTAAAGCAGAACAATAGGAGTTGGGTAGCTAAGAGGGCTTTGTGTTTTGTCTCTGGGTTCCTACTGCTGTGAAGTTAAAATGGAAATTTGGCAAGTGGGACATTAGTAAAGTGCTCTAAATGCTTTTGGCATCTTGACAGGCAAAAAAAAAAAAAAATCAAAATGGTCAAGCTACCTTGGTTCAACATTGGTGAGTGTATGTTCATGAATTCCTTTATAAATAAAATCTCAGAATAAAATAAAATGGATGGGTTTATTGTGTGTATTTGAGGATGAATTGATATGCCACACATCAACTAAAGCAGGTCAGTGATCCATGAGCTTTGCAAGATTTACATGAAAAGACACAATTGTTCTTTCGAAGTTATTGGATAAGTGACATATGGTCTCAATGCCAATGTGAGTATCAATGGGAATTAGTCCGACTAAAATTTGGGCTAAATAAAGCTTAAATCACAGTTATCATCATTTGATTATAAAAAGTAGTTCCGGTTGATTCTCTACTTTACAAATGTTTTTCTCTAATCATAAAAGCCCACTCTGTGGATTTATCTGCAGAATGACCCCACTCTATCCTTAGGGTTTCTATGAAGTCAATATGAGCAATGCAGTATACAAGAGCAACAGAAACTGCTTCTGTAGGCTGCTGGAATGTGAAATTTGTAAGTGCATGTTCATGATACCTCTGGTCAAATATATTTAATATAATAGTATCTTGTACTTTAGTAGGGGTTGGTAAACTACAGGACCACGGGCCAAATATGGCCTACTGCCTGTTTTTGTAAATAAAGTTTTATTGAAACACAATGATGTTCATTCATTTATGTATTGTCCATGAATGCTTTATGGGATGATGGCAGAGTTGAGTAGTTGCTACAGAGACTGTATGCATGACATATAAAGTTGAAAATACTATCTGGCCCCTTAAAGAACTAAGCTTGCCAATTCTAGACTTACAGAATTCCTTAATCTGATCATTTAAAATTTACTTGTTATCTTCATCACATTCCTCTGAGAGGAAGTTTTTCGTTTCATTCCTCCCAGCCCTGTTTTTCTGTACTGAAGACTGTAATGCAAGGAATTTGAGAATGATCAGAGGATCAAATAGAATACTAAAATGATTTATACTTCTTTCCTAACCACAGCCATTGACCAAGAGCGTCAGCAGTTATTGACAGAGTGACATGGCCAAAAGACAGATACCTCCTGTTGGAAAGATTTTGGCCAATTGCCTCAAATCACTAGGGGTATCACAGGTGGCAGTATCCATTGGAAATTTATCAAAATGGTAAGGAACTCCAAAGCACAAAGTGAAAATCAAACTAAGAGCAAAACTAAATAATAAAAAACAGGTTGGCTCTAGAATTCAGATCGAGTGAGAAAATGTGCAGGAACAAAGCAAAAGGCTCTGAAGGAATTGCTTGAATGTGAGGAGGTGGCTGGGGTTTCTTTTCATTGGATGATGTCTCCTTAATAATTATCCTGCAGAGGGTGGACAATTTCTTCATTTTCACGGTAGCTATCTTCTGTAGGAATATGTGGGCTAGTTTTTTTCTCCTCTATCACATTCTGGATGAGCTGCAGAGAGCTAGTAAAAAGAGATGAGAACATGAGACATAGAAGGGTGGTCTTCACTCAGAGCCAGGAATTCTCCCCACTTCCACTTACATGGTATGAACAAATGGAAACTACCCATATTTCCATCAAGTATCTGAGTCTAGCATCTAGAATAATATATGTTTTAGAATTGTCTCACTTATCAATTTTACAACTTTTTTAACTAGGGAGAAATTAGTAAATGTGACCTGAGATTAGGATGTCTCCACTGAAAAACAAAAACAATTTTATTGGTACTGTTTTTATTGTTGAGTTACTTGGTAAATAGAGAAAGAAAGAATCAAATGAAAAGAACAGATTGAGTGGCTCAATTCTTACCTTGTTTAGGTGCAAAAAACTGAAGGTACCTGTTCACCATGCTCCAGCCACTCTGGACTTGTTTTAGTCCTTCAAGGTTACCCTGTCCTTTTTCTCCCTGCCCCAGGGTTCTCAACCCTTTTGGTCCAAATTACTTTACTTTTTCTTGTTATTTCTTAGCCCCAGTTTCCTCTGTTCTTTCTCCTCTTTTCTTCATTCCCCTTATTTTTATTGTTTTGTCCCTTTTTCTACTAGCAAACCTGAGACCTATGCAAAGCATATTAAGCATTCTTTATCTTGACTATGACCTCAGAAGTCGCTGACCTCTGCTTTGTTTACTGGAAATAGTATGTCTACTTATTCTACTTCTTCCTAGTTAAGCCTATGCTTTTTCAACCACCTGAAATGCTTGCAAACTGGTAATTAGGTTTTGTGTAAACATTTAAGAGTTTTATTTTCTTTTTAGAAAGGGCTGTTAAGTACGATTTGGTTGGGGATTTTGGCACATCCAATCTTTATTTTTTCAAATGACTTATTAGAAAGCAACAACCCACATATGTTTTATGTAACAGAAGTAAGAATTCAGTTATCCAAAGTCATCATCTCTACTCAATGTTCTATAAAATTAGTAGAAGATTAGATAAAATTATTAATCAAAGAAATCAAAATGAGAAAAGCAAAATAGGTGTTCGTTCACAGTTGTTTTGTCTTTGTTGTTATCTAAAGAACCCACAGATCTGCTTGTCAAGAAATTCTTTTGAGGCCTTTCTATGAACCAATTAATCTTTAAAACTAAAGCTTGAAGAAAGAAAAACTATTGTTGGGTGTCAAGATAAATTTGAAGTTGAAATGATCTTTGAATATGCCGTTTAATATTTGAGAAATGTGCTACCTAGTAGTTCACATCTACAACTCTTCTGCTAACAGGCAAAGATGACCTTTCTGAAGGAATGGGATCATAGATTTTTTTATTTCACCTTTATTTCCATAGTCTCCTTTATGACACACTTGTCAGCAGGTGTGTCAAGTGTAGAGCCTGAATAAGCATCAAAGTTTGAACAAGCATTTGTACAAAGAGAGCCCTGTCCTCATGATTCACTCTGTTGTCTATCCCCACACGCTGGTCCATGATTCTCCACTACCCTTTTCCTATACCTGCCCCTTCAGTTTTATCTCATAAACCCCCCTTTCACACTATCTTCCAGCAACACAAAGGAGAATTACCCAAATCCATTATTCATCTTATGCCTTTTCACATCTCTTTCCATTTTTACTGAAATCCTTCCTTTCTCTCTTATTTATTCTTTAAAGCCATGCTTAGGTATTAGCCTTTTTTATAAGCCTACCTCAATGCCCTACTTCAGGTGAAGTTAATTTCTCCTTATCTAAGCTACTTGAACATTTCTTCCACATTTCTTGTGTTGCATGGGTCACACTGTTCAGCAACTGTGTGTTAAATGTTTGTCTATCCAAAGTTCAAGTGCTGGGACCTATCTTTATCCCTACTACCTAACTTTGGGGCTGGCATATAGAAGGGATCCCAGATATCTGTAGAACTGAACTGATGAAAAGATAAAAGCAAAATTCTATGATTCCTGGGAGATAAAACACAAAGCTTGGACCTTCTAACCAGTGTGAATTAACCTATCATAGACATTTTAAAATTTCAAAATAGTTTGCTGTTATGTCTCTAAGAATTATTTTTGTAACACCTATAAAGTTGACTGTTGGGCTAAGATTATTGGAGATAGTGATTAGGAGATAGGGTGAAGTTTAATTCTTTACATGACTGAACTTCAATCAGATTCACCAAGAAATTTTAGGCCACATTTATTTATTTCAAAAAAAAAGATAAAATCTAGTATCTGCAAAACCACCAAATATGCACAAGTCTCTCCTTTTAATGAGTCACTTGAATGCAAAATCAACTGTAATTCAAGAAACCAAAAACAATGAAAGAAGTGAGCTTTGTCAGACTGGACCAACTTGTTCTACCTGTTACAGACAAAGAAAGGTCTGATGAGGTCCAGGAAACGGAATTAGTTAGAGCTTAGATTGCAAAGGAGTATTCTGTGTCTCCCCCTACTGGTTGGTGGAATAACTAAATAGAACAACCCCCCAGGAATCTGAATGGCCATGATTTCCTGATAGCTTTGTACCATCTGATCACCTGCCTCTGTGAACTTTCAATAAGGAAGGTTAATCAGGAGTCCACTTCAGGATATTTTCTGTCATCCCCAGTTTTCTAACTCCGGTTAATTAGCATTCTGCACTTCTTAACAATTCTAACTTCACATCCCATTGAAATAAACCTAACAATAATTTGAAAAGCTTATTATTGTGCGTATTCATGAAAAGAGTTGAGACAAGCCAAGGACCTACAAAAGAAGATATTGTATGATAGATAATTTACAAATCAGAAAATGTCCTCATTCTGTGATAACAGTTAAATCACCCCCAAGGTTTGTCATTATCAGCTACAAAGTGTAGGCTATACAACAAATAATAAGAAAAAACGAGAAGAGCAAATTAAAAATGGGTAGAAGTGAAGATTCGCATATCTAAGATCAGATATGAGGACCAACAGTGAAGCACCAAAAAGTCAATGCAGTACTGAGCAAAGAAAAACAACACTAGAAAAGAGAAAAGAAAATAAACCACGATGAGGAGAGTGGTTTCTGAAAAGTACAAAGGGCACAAAGGAGCATACATTGCAAAAGTCTTTGTAGGTCTGGCTACTTAGAAAGACATAAAAGCTAATGGTTAAAATGTATTCATTTTTTTTGTTGTTTACTATGTTAGGGAACAATGTAATACCTTATATGGAGAGTTAGATTAGAAATAATATAGAATTCTAAATTTATTCATAAATATTTATTGAGTGCCATATTATTTTGTATATGTTAATTCATTAAACAATTCTAAAAATATCAGTAGCTTGAGGTGAGAATTTGTTTCTCACTTGTGCCTCAGTTCACTGCCGATCATTCTGGGACCATGCTCCTTCTACCATAAGGTGCTACCATCTTTAACAAATGGCCTTCAAGTTTGCTGAGCAGAAAGAGAAAGAGCATCATTCACGAAAGGTTTTTATGCACCAAAGCTGGAGGTAGCTTATTTATGAATTTTTTACACACATTCCATTGACCAGAAATCAGACACGACTCCACTCTAAATGCCAGAGGGTTCTGGAAAATGTTGATTTCCTACTTGCTCAAGAAAAGGAACATGAATATTGATTAGCAAAAACATTTTCTGTGTGAGGGTCTGGAGATTCATCAGTGGTTGGCAGGTGGAGGGAACAGACAAAAAAAAAATTCCATCTTTAAGGTCAGAAGATAGACAACAAATGAAACGGAGAAGTTAAATGCACAGTATATTAAATGGCAATGTGTGAAAACTAAAGCACCCAGGTAAGGAAGATAGACAGCATGGCAGGAGTCAGTTCCTACTATGTTACTGCCTTGGGAAGGAGACAAGGGAGCTAGTCGATATGTAGGGGAAGGAAATTTCAAACAGATGATACTGTAAGTCCAAGATCCCTGACTCAGGGGGATGGCTGGCATATTAGAGAAACAGCAAAAAGCCCAACGTGTCTGGAGTGGGATGAGCTGCTGCTGCTGGGGGCATTAGTAGAAGATGAGAACAGTGAGATAATAGGGAAGGCAGATTTTATGCTGTTCGTAGACCATTGTGAGAACTTTCAGCTTTTTTTTAAAGTGAGGCTAGAAGCATTGGAGGGTTTTGAGAAGAGGACTGACATGCACAGATTTACTTTCTGTGGTATCACCCTGGTTGCTGAATTGAGAATAGAATGCAAGGGACAAGTGTGGACATAGGCAGACTAATTAGGAGACCATTACAATCATTACAGTGAAAGACAACTGAATCAGACTGGTAGCAGTAGAACTGATAAAAAGTGATTGGATTGTAGATATATTCTGAAAGTGGGGTCAACAAGATTTGTTGATTGAGTGTATGTATGGTGCAGAGAAGAAGAATCAAGTATAACTCTAAAACATTGTGCTTTAGCAAACAGATGCATAGCAGAGTGTGGGATGGGCAGATTTTTTAAGAGAAAATAATTATCTGACCAGGAAGTAAGTTTTTGACATGTTAAAGTTGAAAAGGTTATTAGTTATTCCAGTAGAAATGCTGAGATGACCCTGAAAATAGTGTCTCTGGATTTCAGTGGAGAGGACTGGCTGGAGAGAGAAATTTGTTAGTTATCAGATTCTAGTCAGATGAGATCATGAAGACAATGAGAGAAGAGCTCTGCAGAGCTGAACTTTGAGGCACTGAACATTCCAAGGTTGGGTACATGAGGAGGACCCACCAAAGGATAGGAAAACTTTGTGGCTAGTGAGGTAGAACGAAAATCAGTTGGAAGCTAAGGGAAGAAAATGCTTCAAGAAGAATAGAGAGATCAACTGTAACAAACGTTGCTGATAGATCAAGTGAGAGATAAGAAATGAGATGAGACCATTGGATTTAGAACATGGAGGTCATTTATATTCTTGACAAGAGCTTTGTTTCTATGAGGTGGTGAGAATGAACTTGGCTGGAGTGTGTTCCAAGAGAATGTGAGAAGATGAATTGGGGATTATGAGTGTAGATAATGTTTGCTTTGCTGTAAAAGGAAGGGGAGAAATGAGGTACTGGCTGCAGTAGAAAGTGGGTTTGAAGAAGGTTTGTATCTATCTATTTATCTAAAGATGGGGGACATAAGACACAGTAAAATTTAAACTTCAGATAAACATATATATTATATATATATTATATATATATGATAGATTCTGTAGACAGGAGTTGTTATAGGAGAAAGATGATAAATTTCTAGAACAATTTTCTTGAGTCGACAAAGGCAAATGGGATTAAGTGCAGAAAGAAAGGGAGGCTTTTCCTGGCCAAGGGGACATCACATCAGTAACAGGGAAGAAGGCAGTGACTTGACCTAGATAGAGGTATGTGGTGGGGGTGGGAGTGGGAGTGGGAACTTGTGGAACTTCTCATCTGATTGCCTCTGTTTTCTTCACAAAATGGAAGGGAGAACAAAGGAGGAACTGTTAGATATTTGAAGAGAGCAAAGGTACAAAATGGTGACCTAGGAAAGCAGGAGGGTGACTGGGCTGGGGAAATGTGGTGTGATTGTCTGTCCACATGAAGGGCTCTCTTGTGGAGAGTGAACAGGAATTGAAAGTGAGGCGAGTCAGCAGTCTTGTGTTTATTTCCAGCTTCATTAGTTTCACAGGTGCAGGTGAGGAACAGAGGAGAGTTGGATTTGACTAGAGTTGCATTTTTCAAGTGAGTAGGCCAACGAGAGAACAGAGAAGATGAGAGCATTTGCAGAGATATGATGCAAAAGATTGGCTTCAAAACTTCAGCAGGATAAATAGTGGAGTGAGGATGTAGGGTTAAGAGGCAGTTTCAAACATGGGGTCAATGCAGCGTAGATGCCAGTACTGAGTCGGGGTACTAGGGGGTATCAGCAGGGAAGATTGAAAGTAGTGAACAGAGAGAGGTGAATTTAGAAGATATTACAATTTTTGGTAACAACAAAGTGTAAGGCCTGACTACAAGAAAAGATGACTGAAATAGTGTGGAGAAGAGTTCAAGAAAGTTAGAAAGCAAGGACTTGAAATTATCATCTTCATGGACATTGAAATCACTAAGAATTATAATAGGGATCGTTTTGTGGAAAATGACACTGTGTCAGGAACTAACATCTTCAAAGAACCAAGAAGGGATGGACCTGAGCCCATAGATGCATAGGGAAAGAAGAGATGATCAATAACATAATCTGCTGACAGTGGATTCAGGGCTGGATAGTGTTGGGAAGTGAGAGGCAACAAGGATTAAAGAGGATGCCTGCTTCACAGCCAGCCTGGTGGTAATGCAGAGGGTGGGAACGAAATGCGCTCAGGGGGACCCGTCTTCTTAGGAGACAGCCTGGTTTCAATTTGAAAAACAATTGAAGGTTTTTCAAAATAGGTGAGATGAGTGAGAAGAGGTTGAAGATGTTGGAGATTTTGATGATGTCCAACAGTGAGTTTCAAAGGGCCCTGTGAAAAGGATTCAGGTGATCAAGAGAAGTCGGAATTGCGTTCTCACAGAGTTGTATGCAGATTAGAGTAGGGGACATAGGACACAGCATGAAATTTAACCTTCAGATAAACAGTGGGTACTTCTTTGCATTTGCACCCAAGCCTGGGTCACCACCACCCCTCCCTCACCCCATCCCTTTATATCCACTTGTCTTTTCTTCATCTCTATAGTTTTGTCATTTTTGAGAATGTTACATGGATGGAATCATACAATATGTAACCATCTGTGATTAACATTCTTCACTAAACAGAATGTCTTGAAGTCCATCCTAGTTGTTGCATGGATTCATCATCCATTCCTTTTCATTGCTGAAGTATATTCCATTGTATAAAAAGCCAGAGTTTTCCCAACCATTTGCTCATCTAAGGACATATGTGTTGTTTTCAGTGTTTTGCTGTTACTAATAAAAGCAACCATAAACACTTCATGTACAGGATTGCTACTGTCTTTGTAGCAATATTTTTGTTTTCAGCTTCTTTGAAATCATAGGTTCTGTGTTTTTGTTGTGTTCTTTTGTCTAACTCAAAATAAATAAATCCTAATTGTAAATGTAAAACAAAAGTCCATCCATGGAAATAACATTGGGACATGGCCTGTAGAATGAAACGAACACAGAGAACAGTATGGATGACTCTTGCAAACAGTGCTGAGTGGTGGAAGCCAGTTACAAGCTTGATTCTATTTATATAAAACGCATACAGCAAAATTAATTGATGCCATCGGAAATCTAGATACTGGTTATCCTTGAGAAGATGTCATGACTGGCTTCTCAGGTTCTGGTAATGTTCTATTACTTGATCTGGTTGACAGATTCACTGGTCTGTTAAGTTGGCGAAAATGCGTAGAGCTGTGTATGTATGAGAGGTGCACTTTTCTGAATATATACATATACACATTTAAGGTTTAAAAAATGAACTTTATCATATGTTTCGAGGGCTTCTCTAATGTGTTTTTTTTTGTAGGCTGGGATTCACAGTTCCATTTAAATTTCAATCATCAATAACATTGTATTTTGTAATACTCTCAGAGAAAAGGGAGACAAGTGTTTCAAGCTTGGTGGCTTGAACAAACTCACACTAATTTACTTATAGTGGTAGCATTGATTTCATCTGTACTCCTTTTTTTTTTCTTTCCTGTAATCGATCTCACTGTCAAAATCCAACCTGAGAACAATGGAATGGGTAAGTAGAATAGTTATTTATTAAAAAGGCAACATCTCAGAAATGAAATTACAATTTAGTTGGGATAAATTGTCTTATAACTTCATTTTTTTACATTAAAGCTATAATTGAGGGGTATTATATGCTGTTTATCACTGCAATGAAAATGTAGTCAGAATGAACTTCTCGAGGCTGTTAAACTGCCTCTTATTAGCATTGAAACTATACTCACAGCCCATTATCTTGGGCTATATTTTTTGGTATAAGGGAATTGCTATCAAAGTGTACTTAATCTGAAAGGAATTGGATTATAATTGGAGCCTTTGTAAAAGGGGAGTTAAAATTATTTGGTATTGTCTTAAGGTAACAATATACTGTTGGAATATTAAAACAGTATAGCAGTGGCACTGGAAAGGCACACTGACTATCATCATTTTATGTCAAATGATTCTCTGCATTTTTACTCCTAATCAATCTGGGTACCAAAGGATAGAAAATGTTTATAAATTTGTCTCAAAAAAAAGAGAAAATGTTTATAAATTCATTTGATAATCCTGGTTTTTCAAAGAGGGTTGTCAAGTTTTTATCATGTTCTATTATCCATCCACAGTTATCACTTGGCATTTCTTCACAAGGAGTGTTAGAATCTAAGAGTAATAATTTCTGTATTTGAAACATAGTAGGTATTTCCTAAATGTCAATTAAATTAAATCACATTGCCAACAGGCCTGAGTAAAGGAGAACAGAATATTTCTTCCAGTGGATTATTTCAAAGGCAGCAAAATAACAAATGTGGGATGATTATTATAATTTTTATACTATGATATACCAGTCTAATTGCTGCCAGGCATGCTTGTCATAAAGAAAAATTTTAAAAATTAAACACTGTCATGCAATCTAGGACAGAGGTTGGCAACTTTCTCTGTAAGAAGCCAAATAATAAATATTTTTATCTTTGCAGACCATACAGTCTTTGTCACAACTCTGCCATTGTAGCGTGAAAGCATCCATAGACGGTACACAAATGCATGGATGTAGTTGCACTCCAGTATAACTGCAAAAAGCAGACAGCTGGCTGGATTTAGCCTATGGGCCATAGTTTACACAACTCAATCCAGGTGATTGCCTAGTAACTCTCTGATTGTAAACAGGAAAGAAAACCCATGCCCTGAAATCTCATGGCTATATTTGGTTGTAAGTTCACCATCCGGAGTCAAAATATGACATTAATTGTTACAGTGACAATTATCAGACTATAGTATTAAAATACAAGGTAATTATAATATAATAATTTGATTATACAAATAACATTGTTGTCATCAAAAATAAATGGCGTTTTATTCTTTTATCTTTGGAGACATTGAAATACATCATCTCCTACTCCTAAGTAGAAACATATAAAGCAAGTCAGTATAATTTCTAAACAAAGAAAGAATTCAAAAGTCCATTTTTTAACTTGTACCTTCTCCTTCCTTGATATAACATGCAACCCTTCTGTGTGTGTGTGTGAAGCACTGATTGAAATGTATGACTCCAACTGTGAGTGTTCCTCGACTCTCCATTGCTTTCCCAGCATCTTTAAATAAAACAGTCTGAGAGTGGGTTGGCCCCTCTCCTGATTTATGAGCAATTTGTTGCGCTACTGAAACAGCAGTCATGACAGAATCCTGCATATGCTTTAAAGCATTGAAAGATACAGAAATTACTAGGAAGGACTTCTTCCACCAGGAAGAGATACCTGTGGTCTCTTTGCTGACCCCTGGGCTAGAGTTTAAAATTTACTCAGAAATAAGCCATGAGGGGGTGGGCTCGGTGGCTCATTCCTGTAATCCCAGTGTTTTGGGAGACCAAGGCAGGAGGACTTGCTTGAGGCCAGGAGTTTGAGATGATCCTGGACAACATAGTGATTTCCTGTCTCTACCAAAAAAAAAAAAAAAAAAAAAAAAAAAACAAAGTCCCAGAAATTTGCTTGTGTCACCAGTTTGAGAAGGGTGCAAGTCACCTTGTGGTCAATAACTTGACGTAAGTGCCAGTTTCCTCATTTGCAGAACTGAGATAATATCCACTGCCCTCCCACCACTACTTTTCAGGGCTGACATGAGCATTAAATGAGATGGAATACATAAAGGTGCTTGGTATACTCAACCAACAGCCATTTTATTACCCATGTGCTCTCTCAGTTGTTACTGCTTCTTTTGTTTATGACTAGTACTGGGTGAATTGCAGGCACTGACAAACAATCACTGACTTATTTTCCTACCTCCCAATTTGTATTCCTGTTAGAAATCTGCAGACTGACACCAGAATGCCAAACCTGAACTGAAGTGCAGTGACATCTTCATATCCTTTAGCTGCACAAACAATCTAGGGCAGCAGTTGCAGTGCATTTCCCAATACTTATATTTCAAGTATTTTTTCTGACATTTAACACCATTAGAACATACAGCAGAATCCAAGGACAGTTTCTTTGAGGTAAAAATGTGAGCGTTTTTTCATATCTCACTGTGTTGAATAACCTTTAGATGCAAAGTTAGCACAGCAAACATTGACACGATGCAGGCAGCTCAGTGCAGAGTGCCTAAAAATAAATATAAGAAGTTCATATGCTACCAAAAAAAAAGAGTTAAGAATTTAAATGAAAAAACAGCTTTGAGTCTTATGATTCACGAGATCTCACTATTGTCTTTGATTCCATAGATACAATTGATTGGAAGACACTAAATATAGTTTTACCTATTAAATATACATAGCTTAGATAAACCTATCATTTTACTTTTTGGTCTATTGTCTTAAAAGTTTTCCGGCAGTTGTGAAGTGTGATTATTTCAACTGCAGTCTCAATTTGTGTGATTCTGCAAGACCATGTGATTTTGGAGTCAGAAGTTCTAGATTTGAGTCCTAAATTTATCGTTTTAGGTCAACTTGGATGACTTTTCAGCTCCTTGGTTTTCTTCTTCATATGACCATTAGGAAATCCTTTAAGGATGTTTTAATTATACAATATGCCTGCAAGGTGACACTACTCTTCCTCTTCACCCTCACCTTCCAGTAGGTGTGGTTTTTGGATGAAGTACTAGAGACTGCATTCTCTCATCCTTGAAGATGAGGTATTTTCTCAGGATGCTTCCTGGTCGTTCAAGCACCATTGTTTTCTGGCAAACATCTATTCTCTTTCTTTAATGGCAATAACATTTCTAAGGTTTTTGGAAAACCTGCCTCCCTTCTTTTCAGCCCTGTAGTTTAATGAGGTTGACCTTAAGTCTGGTTTAAATGGTAAATCCAGATTTGTTGAAGCAAATCAGTGTATACTGTGTTCCTGATCACAGTGATTGATTAAAAGACACTAAAATGTCCCAGTATTAGCTCTCATTTGGAGAGTTTGAGTCACATGTCCTTTCTTTGAGCTATCAGAGTACATGTGAGAACTTTGGCTTGAATGCTCAGATAAAGACTTCCTCTTTCCCACTGAATAGAAAGGCAGATACAAAAATCCTTGAGAGCTTCTGGAAGTCACTTTCAGAGTTACGTCTAAGTGTAACTGGGCTCTTTGTGGCATTTTAGAACCATAGGTTCAAGCTTTGCTTGAAGCCAATGTTACCTGACTAATGCAGTTATATGAGTCAATAAATCCATTTTAGTGCTTAAGTCCTGTGGGTTGTACTTTTGCCACTTGCCAAAAGGTCCAAACTGAAGTACATAGGCCTTCTAGATATACCTACACATGTCTGAATCTGAAGGTTAACATGAAATAAACTCAAATAAAACCCTAGTTGCTTGTGAAAGCTTAGAATAATGTTAGAAACTGTACTGACACCGTTACTCCTCTATCCTTCCCTTACATCCAACTTTCTGGGTATTTTTCCTTCTTTCTTTTAAATTCTAATACTTTTGGTACTACCCATAAAGAGTGCTATTCAATCCCACTGGCTAACCAATTTTTGATAATAACAAGAATATTCCTTATATAGCACCTACTTTCCTGGATACTGTACTGATTGATTTATATTGATGCTTAATCTATAAGAAGTTTGTTAAGTAAGATTTATTATTCCCATTTTAAGATGAGAAACCTGATGCTTAGGAGGACTAAGTGACTTGCACAAGGTTACATACTAGTAAGTTGTGCAAATAGGATTCAAGTCCAGGCATCCTGACAGAGTTTGTGCTCTGTCACTATGTTGAGCTGACAATTAGTTTACGGGTGTGTCCTCAGGACATGAAGTAAGTTGACATGGTCCTCCACCCTTCCATGTTTATTCAATTCAACAAATATTTATTGAATGTTTAATAAGTGCCAAATACTTTGCTGGGTGATGAGTAGATAAACTGTAAACAAGCCAAGCACAGACTCTGCTCTCCTGGAGCTTACAGTCCAGTGGGGTTTGCATGCCAGATAGACTGTATGTGGTAAGAAACACCATAGGGGACGCTGCTAAGCAAGCACATGGCAGTGTCACCCAACCCATCTAATAGTATCAGGGGAAGCTTCCATGGTCATGTGCAGCCTGCTCCATGACTCAATAGGAATTGGCCAGGTGACAAGTGCTTAAGCAGGGAGAGTGAGAAGTACTTCAGGGAGAGAAAATAATGTGAATAAAAGTCTGAAAAGAGCACGGTGGGCTCAGAGAGCCAAAAGAGTTTTGAATCTTTTAATAGAAATTGGCCATAAAGAGAGGCTAGTAGGTAATCGGAAGCTAAACTATAGAATTCAATCTTCATCTTAAGAATGATAATGGGGCCGGGAGCGGTGGCTCACACCTGTGATCCCAACACTTTGGGAGGCCAAGGCGGATGGATCACCTGAGGTCAAGGGTTTGAGACCAGCCTGGCCCACATGACAAAACCCCGTCTCCACTAAAAATACAAAAATTAGGTGGGTATGGTGGCACACACCTATAGTTTCAGCTGCTCAGGAGGCTGAGGCAGGAGAATTGCCTGAATCCAGTAGGCAGAGGTTGCAGTGAGCTGGGATTGTACCACTGCACTTCAGCCTGGGCGACAGAGGGAGTCTCTGTCTCAATTAAAAAAAAAAAAAAAAAGGAAAAAAGAATGATAATGGGAACTAAGCGTTCATGTTTTGATCAGAAATATTGTGTAGGAAAATCACTTTCGTCATTTGGGAAACAGATTAGAGAACATGGGGACTGGGAGACTATATGGGAGGCTATGCAATAACATGGATGAAAGGTGCAATGGTCTCAGCTGGAAGTGGGAATGTGGGAAGAAAGAGAGAGAGGGAAAGAGGTGAGGAGGATCAATATGAGACCACTTTAGAAAATACAATTTGTCTGACTTGGTGACGTTTGAGGGAGAAGCAACATTAAGAATGATTCTGGGTTATATCTAGGATAACTGGGCAGTTAGTAACCAATTTCACTGAAGCGAGGAATTCAAGAGAAGCAGGGTTCAAAGTGAAGGGGAATTAAATCACCGCCCTTACCGTGTCAGTGGTTTCTGAACTTTTGTTTTAAGGAGACTTCCCAATTTAATTTTTGATTCTGCTCTCTTCCCCTATGCTGCACACAGTATTGCTACACTTGGTTAAAAATATTGTCTGACTTTCTCAGAAAACAAAAATTTGGAAAGCTGCTACATCCAACACATACGAAAGCCACTGCAGTGAGTAGAGTATACGTAGGTACTCTAGACCAGAAGCCCAACACCCCCAATTATATTATACAAATTTTCTAGGGGACAGATTTAAAACAGCAACAGCAAAACGAACAACTTGTTGGTGCTTGAAGGTTTAAGTGAATATTGGAAGTAAACAATAGATTTCATAGAGGAGTTCCAGTAGTGATGTGATAGGAAAAAAAGATGTAAGTCAACTGTCTCTATGCCTGTCATTTTCTTGGACTTTAAAGCAAATTATCAACACACTTTAATAAGGGGCCTACATAGGAGAAATCCTTTGATGAACCCAAATAATGGGAGAAAAACATGGACTTTTCAAAATCAATTTCAGAGACAGCCTGCAAAATTAAGCTCCCCAAAGCACAATACACTCAATGCTCCCAACTCCACCACTGATTTGCCACCTTTATATCCTCCTTGATAGTCTCAGTTCTTAGATTAGGAAAACATAAGCATCTGGTTATAGCAAATACAGCCAGTGGTCTCCAAAACACAGCCTTTGGAAAAACAAACAAACAAACAACAAATAAGAGGCATAGGGTACTAAATCTATGACAAAGTTACTAATCAGTGATGTTTCCTAAACTCTGGGATTGTTGACAAATATTTACTTTCTTGATTCCCCTGATCTGTTTTTAACTCTTTCTCTACAGCTTTCCCTACAGTTTTTCATTATCTATCCACAGACTATGATAGGAATGGGAAATTAGGGTGGCCCACTGTCTCAGTCAGTTCAGGCTGCTATAACAAAATACCTTACACTGGGTAGTTTATAAACTGCATAAATTTATTGCTCAAAGTTCTGAAGGCTAGGAATCCAAGAAATAGGCCTCAGCAAATTGTGTCTGGTGAGAGTTTGCTGTCTGCTTCAGAGATGATGCCTTTAAGCTGTGTCCTCACATGGCTGAGGGTGGCGGGGCAGGGGGTGGAACTCTCTCTGGCCTTTTTTTTATTTTGTTATTTTTTTAAGGCCTTTTTTTTAAGGGCATGAATCCTATTCATCAAAGTGGAGCCCCATAACCTAATCACCTCCTAAAGGCCCCTCCTCTTGACGCCATCACCTTGGTGGTTAGGTTTCAACATATAAATTTTGGAGGGATAAAAACATTCAGGGCGTAGCACCCAGTTTTCAATGAGCTCAGTCAAAACCCCAGAATCCTCAGAGCAATGTTCCTGGTGGGCACTGACAATTGGTAGAAATTGGCCAATGCAGTGTATTGAGTCATTAGTGCCAAGTGCTTCCATATATATATATACATATATCTTTTGTAAAGTAATTTTGCATTTCCTCCCACCTCCCCTTTTCTTGACTTTGGAATTGACCATGTAACTTTTTTGGCCAGTAAAACATTATTAACCCAATGTAAACAGAGGCCTGAAATGTACTTTTGTGATTATACTTCTGTCTCATTTTGTTGCCCAAAGCAAATCACAAGGGTCAAGTGAAAAAAGACTAGAAAATTACACAGAAAAGAACATAGATATTGGCAGAGGGTAAAGAATTGGGGTGAATAATCAAATCTGCTATTAACCTAATCCCTGCTTTGTTTTGCTGCTAAGAATTAAGTAGTGGACTGAGATATAGTATAATAGAAAGTGTGTGTTTGGGTTAGGAACATGCTGCTTTCAATAAGATGGTCAAGGAGGGTTTCTCTGAGAGGTAAGATCTGAAAGTTGGAAAGAAACCACACTTGCTACAGGCTTGGAGGGGTGTTTCAGTCACAGAGGCCTCTGCCAGCCCACACAGAATCTCTGTATAAATTGCAAAAAGACTCCCTGTCCAAAGAGGTGAATTTCAGGAGAGCTACCTGGCTTGGCAAGCAAAGCTAGGGCTATATTTTCATCCCCTTTGGTTGAGCTGTCCTGGTTAAGGTCACAGATGGGAAGTCTCATGATTGTTGTGAGAACTATCAGAGGGCCATCATGGCTTGCAAGCATAATCACTAGGAGTGATTATTTATATCACAGAATCATCCATTATATCATAAAGATTAATCCTAAGGGCACATAAAGATTAATCCTAAGGGCACTATGAACATCTAAGTTTGTTAGACTAAGTATGTGTCACAGCCTGAGTAGGAGGCATTTACATTTAAAATATTAAGAATCACTGCCCAGTAATCAATCAGCAGTAAAATCAAATAGTCTTTGAATTAAAATTGTACATTCATGAGAAAATACAGTTTTTAAAGGTTTACATTTGTTGCTTTAAAACTATCTATGAGGTAAGATGAATCACGACTCAAGTCAAGGCAAGACAGAAAACTATTTTTGTGAATGAGGCACTCAAGAAAGCAAAATGAAATGGGAAGAAAATGAACTTCTTAATAGGGTTCGTAAGATGATGAGAGCCATCTCTGACTTCATCCAGCAGTTGGAAAATGGAATAGGGTAAATTCATGAGGTTGGGTCACAGCTCATCCATTCTGTGAAATGTCCAGAATCATCATTGTCCCTAAGCACCAAGCAGAACCTGCTGGTTCTCCCTTGTATTTTAGAAATGTTTGTCATTGCATCATACTAGAAGCTTAAGAGAAGGATTAAAGGGAAGGCTAAAATTTTATGATCTTTGTGGAAGAGCCCCAAATCTTGGTTCATGAGTTCGTGGGGGATTCTGAGATTGTGTTAATGGCTCCTGTTTCATGAAAGAAACAGAGAGGAGGGAAACCAAGAGAACAAACATTAAGAGAAATGAGGGAGTTGAAGTTGAGCATTCTGCAGTGACTAAGCAAGCAGCTGGTGTGTGGCTGGACAGCTTGAATTCTCTGCGGGTAGATTGGATATTTGGATGGAAGGGCATGAGTTGCTTGGCTTGGGCTTTCATTGTGAGCAGCAGGTGTTACAATGGGCAGCCTGGATACTTTTTTTTGAGAGGCTGGAGAGGGAACCAGACTTTTGCCATTGCTACTTTTGTAGCAAAACATTTTTTGCTATTGTTTCTAGTACATCCATTCTGAATTTCATCTGATGGGGTTGGACAGAATTAAACCATTTAACAAAATTGGGCAGAATTGGGTATTTTAGGAGGGTCACGTTTGCATATTTGAACACTTGGACTCCATTTCATCTTATAGCCAGAGGCTTTAAAAAGAGCAGCATTCTTTTCAAATTACTAACATATAAAAATGTCTTCATGGTTTTTGCTTTAAGAGAGGGAGAACCTATGCTTACCTGTATTGTTATCACTACTATGGCAGATTTTGCAGTAGAATCTATTGCTATTGTGGGAAGTGTTTTTGCTACTGAAGGTAGCTATTACTTTATTATATTTACCTGTTTTCTTGCAATCCACACACACTAACACTAGCTACAAATTGTATAAAACAAAAAATCCAAGAGTTTCAAAGTGAAATTCAAAAAAGGAAAGATGGAAGTCTCTCCCACCACTCCTCTTTCCCCCCAGGAGGCTAGTTGTCCACATGGTGACCTCTGCTGAGAAACACATAAGTACTTCAAAGTCCAGCTGGCTTTCTGTGGGATGCACAAGAAGGTTCTTGCACATCTCACTCTTGTTGTCTGTAAATGACTGTTTTACTGCACTGACATTTCCTCCCGGAATCAGGTGGAGGGGGTTTTCCTATTCTGCCTGCACCCTTTTGAAAAGAATCCCTTTGCAATTATTTGTGCAGTTGCCCATCTACAGTGTGAGCCAGGCAAACCAGCAGAGCATTGCTTGGGCACGAGGACGGAATGTGTCACTGGTTGGGTAATGGTGACAGTCTGGGAACAGGCAGTGACTTATGTTGATCAGGATCTCTCCTGCCCAAACTGAGGGCTGGGAAGCAGGCCCCTTGGCCCACAGAGAGGACAGCATGTTCTCCTCTGGCTGGCTGCGGGGTGGGAAGCATTGCTAATCTGAGCAATGTGAGCTCGTTAATCTTGGAATTATCTAAGAAAAGGCAATTGCCTGGCACTTCCTCAGCACACAAAGCAGGAGCTGCTATCACTACTGCCATCAACAAGGTCTATCGGACAGAAGCTTCAGAACAGCTGAATAACGTACACACAGATATCTGCTGGTCCCAGAGATGCCCACTTTCTGAGTTCCAGATGCAAGTGGAAATGCACAGAAACGCATGAAGGCTTCTGGGCTGATTAAAAACTCAACACAAGTTGTTCTCACACTTTTTGGAGAGATTGTTAAAAACACATATTCCCAGGTGCTTCTCTATGGATTTTGAATTCGTAGGGTCCGGATCAGGGTCTGAGCCTTTGCTTTTCCAACAGACTCCCAGGGGTTGCTGATGCTGCAGGTCCAGGGACCACATGTTGAGTTGTACTGCTCTATACTCTTAGAGGCTGAAGGCTTGGTTTTCTGGGAAATTTTTGCTCTGCATCTAATGGTTTGGAACCTCTGAAATTTATGACTACTGGTCTTTGAGTTCTGATTGATCTACAGCTTCACAAATGGCCCGAATATTATTAGATTCAAAGCCAAATGAATTTGATGAAAACACGTCAATTAGGCACCTCTATTGTTCTTTCATGACAAGACTTGTTCAGCCTAGCAAGAGGGAACCATTATTAGGGGTAGAAAAAGGAAAAGAGAGAGAGAAAAGGGTAAAAGTGTGTAGCTATATATGTATTTTGTTGTTGTTTTATACAAACAAAGTGGAGTTTTAAAAAGCTCTCTCTCAGCTTCTTGGAGAAGGATGCTGGTTTAAACAAAAGTGATGAGAGAATCTTATCCAGACCCCTGAGGTGCTAAAGAGAACCCACTTTGCTACACACTCTATGAATGCTGGTGATTTTGAGATGATCCCTTGATATGAAAACAGAGGTGTGCATTGATTCCTGCTGTGACCAGGCTGCTGGAACATTTGACTGACTCAATAATAATTATCCCTGTAGTGTTCTCAGGTAACTATTGTGGAACTGCTGGCTCCACACTCAGTTCCCCCTCTCCCAATTAGTTTTACTCTCAACACTATTTAACTGATTTTTAAAGAAATACATTTGTAACCAAAATAAAATATTAGTGACCAATGTTATATATGTAACTACTGTACAATCCATACAAATAATTATCTCTAGTCAAGCAGGGTTTCCAAAGGTATGTAATAAGATTGTTA
The DNA here is from genome assembly GCF_006542625.1 of Nomascus leucogenys. Taxonomy (NCBI): domain Eukaryota; kingdom Metazoa; phylum Chordata; class Mammalia; order Primates; family Hylobatidae; genus Nomascus; species Nomascus leucogenys. The sequence continues at coordinate 24,099,690 of NC_044388.1, forward strand.
GATGAGTAAATAAGTTTGATTGTGCTTTTAAGCTATGCGAGCAGAGAAAAATATGTAACAGACTCTTATCTTGTCTGAATATGCATCAGTTCACACATTTGTCTAACTAAATTGTATGTGTGTGTTTTCAAATCTCACAACAAATCAAGAGAAGTTTGATTTGATCAAATATTATTGTATTAGTCAGAATAGTTTCAGTAATTTTGCAGCAACAAATGGCCATCAAATCTCTGTGACTCACACTATATGCCCAACATCAGTCAGCTCTGCTTGTTATAGTTATGCAGGGACCATGTTAATGGACAGTCCATTTTGATGCATGCTGTTTGTCCTGATTGGAAAGGTAGAGAAAGGGCAAGGTGCACACTAGCAATTAAATGATTGAGCCCAAATGTGATACATGTCACTTCTGACCACAGTCAACAAGCCCCCTGACTGTTGAGGAAGTAGTCATAACCTTGTCTGTCTTCAAAGAGACAGTGAAGCGTAGCCTCTCATGAGGAAAACTGGATATTGGTGAACAGTGGGAGGGTCTGCCTTAGGTAGAGTCTGCACAACAGTTTGAATATGAAAGGAAAGAACTTAGGAATTTTTATTTGCCTGCAAACTACAAATGCATGTCAGTTTGTGGCATGAATCCAGGCTTGACTAGAGCCTTCTTAGAGAAGGTCAGATCTCCTTTTGAAAAATGGTGTAATTAACATTTATATCAATCACTTTAAGATAAAAGATTTAGACCACCAGGTTAAACTTCCTGTGCTATTAGTCTGTAAGATGTAGTGAAAAGTGCATGGCCTGGGAATGAGACCAGGATTCTAGCCTTGGATCCACTGCTCTTTAGACAAATTGCCTTACCATCTCTGTAGATGAAGTGGTCAGACAGAATGATCTGTTAGCTTCCTTTCAGCTCCAAGATTCTGCGATTCTATGAATTATAATCTTCACTTAGATTTATATAATATTGACCAGAATGTGGTGTGGTGGAAAAAAAGATACTAGAAAGTATTAATAATAGTGCTGGCCTTATAATGGAGCATACATAAGTCATGTAATGAGTTCCCTTTAATATCATACATATATCCCTCTGGTGCCAGAGTTGAGTTATCATTCTCAAACCATCTAAAATGCCAAGATTACAGTCTGGTTGGAAGTCTCTTCTGCCTGCTGGGAGGGAGCAGAGCAGTAATGATTAATTGTAAAGGACATGGACTCTGGCTTTTCACCTGCCTGGTCTCTGTAGCTTTCAGGGTCCTGTCTATTTGGATCGATGGTTTGCTAATTACAAACTGTCTTTGGAAGGCTCCACCATACTCTCTGGTGATTCATGTTTTTGCATTGATTTTCACATAAGCTAAGATGCAGTTGCACCATTTAAGCACTTGAAAATTGGTCATCAATGAACTATTTTGGACTTAATAGATTTGATAACACTCAAAGACTCTTTATGTTTTGATTTTTGGATTATACTACCTAATATATGTCCTATTTATCTGCTTTTTAGAAAGACTCTAGTAAGGATAGGCTCTGATTTATGGATCGGCCTCTATAGGCAGCCTGAAATGGAATAAAATCTAAAACTTACTTCAGTGTTCCCCAGGCTACTTACTCAGTGAATGTGTGTCTCATTTACACCTGAAATTTTTCCTGCTAGTGAGGTGATCTTCATTTTAAATGAGGAGTTATTTTCTTCTGCACCATGATTGGACTCAATTACCAAATTCTAGGTTTAGAGCCACATCCAGTCCTTTGGATCATAAGTACTAATTCAAGAAAAATTATACTTATGAGATTGTCTGGCAGATACGTGGAATGAGTTAGCTAAACAGTGGTTTTATAATTTTTGAAATACTAGAAAACAATACGTACATGATTAAAGTGGTCTGCGATTTAGCCGATGTGAGTTTCCTGTCTTAGCACTTCAAGCTTTACAGCCTTCTTCTGATCTTCCCAGCCTGTCCCTAAGGCAACTCAGTGGCATGCTAAGGCACGAAAGAGCACATTTAGGGATATCTCCAGAAACAATGGGCATGCAGCTTTGGAACAAAACTTTAGCATATTCGTCAAAAGCATGGACTTTGGAGGTCCTATCTTGAGACCTAGATCCACTTTGAAGCCTTCCATTTTTTATTTGTGTTGTGCCTACCCTCTTTAATCCTGCTTCCTTATATGCAAAATCAAGATAATTATACCTAACTTAAAGAGCCCTCCTGAGGAGAAAATGAGAGTAAGGAAATTAGTAAGATGCTTTGGCATGTAGTAAGCACACAGTAAATGTTAGCTATTCCTCCTCCTTTTAATAAGCTACATGCCTTACTTAGGAGTGTAAATTATGATAAATTAATAGAAAAATTGATTCTGCCTTTGATCAGTCATTGATGTGATGATATCTGGTTTTATATCCTAATTTTTAAAAATAATTCATATGCAAAAGAAAAGAATCAGAACAAAAACAAAACAGATATAACAGATGGAAGAACATTATTTCATTCCTTCTGAATGTAACTTAAATGTCACCTACCTGGGAATTTCCAAATCTTCCAGTGTTGTTAGGTCACTCTTTCTTGGATGTTTAAGTAAAAATAAAAATGGTTTGAACTCATCCCACGAATACTCAAGCCCCCATAGGGATTCTCAGGCTCTGATCACGTTTCCTAAATCATTCCTATTTTCTGTTTCTACTGAATCTTTCAAAAACGTCCTGTCTCTCTTCCTGTGGTTGTTTCTTCTCTCTATTTAGAATTAACCCAAACTTCTTATCCTGGCTATCTCTAAGGCATTACTGTGAAAAGTGGATGTGTGAAGGGATGAAGATAGTGCAATATAGCAATTAACCTAAAACTATGTTCAACTCATCCTTATTCTTACATGTCATTACTTAGCCCCTATACTGGTTAGTTTAACACGTCAATTTGGCTAGGCTACAGTACCCAGGTATGCAGTCAAATACTAGATATTGCTGTTCAGATATTTTGTAGATGTGGTTGACTTCCACAATAATTGACTTTAAATAAAGGAGATTTTCCTCCATTACACAGATGGGCCTCAACCACTCAGTAGAAAGGTGTTAATAGCAGAACTGAGGTTCCCTGAGGAAGAAGAGATTCTGCCTCAAGACTGCAACATCAGCTCTTGCCTGAGAGTATAAATTTGCCCACCTGAGCCCTATCACGTAATTATATAAGCCAGTTCCTTGAAATAAATCTGTCCATCATCTATCCATTTATTCTACTAGTTTTGTTTCTCAAAGAACCCTAACTCCTGATACAGACCTTTTCCACACTTGGAATTTCTCACCTATCTTATTTTATCTAATAAAGTAGATTTAAAGGGTGAAAAACTGATAGTAATAATTCGTTACACTTACTGTTATAAACAATACTGGCTGATATTTAATCAGCACTAGTATGCATCAGGCAGCCATTCCTATACTCTATTCAACCACCTCTGTCTATGCTCCTAATACATAGAGCCCAGGTGGATTTTAACCATATCATATAATTTTGAAGGGACCTTCATCAGGATCCTCTACTCCTGACAAAAAAATCCCTAAGTGGACTGCGCCAGCACCAGAAACTCTACACATTCCTTTGGGCTAAAGATTTTGTTATAGAGAATTCTTTCCTTGAAGGAAATGTCCTAGGAGAAAAAGGTGATAATAATTTAGCTGCTAGGAGACCCAATAAAATATCAGCATTTTCCTGACAGATAAGCAAAAAACAACAATGGCCTAAATTTTTAATAAGTACAGTCTTGAGAATTATCCCCAGGGAGCAGACCTGGATGTAGTTCCTCAGTGGGGGGCCACTGGCACCTGCAGGATGTGGTAGAAAGAAGAGGGAGAAGAAAGGTGGGAGACTGCCAAAGGAAGTGTCTACTCCTTTACACTTGAATTGGTTCCAATCACACCTGCTCCCTTTAGGGGAAGCCTTTCCACTAAATAATGATTGTGATGACTTGGCAGGCAGACTGAATTTGGATGTAGGTAGATTATCAAAAGATATTTTTTGCCTAATAACGATACCCTTTTCTGAACTGCAAAATATGTTCTCTGCTCCTCCTTTCTTTTCCAGGGTCTCATAGGAAGGAAAGAGTGGTTATCTTGCAGTTTACTCTTGGTTTCTCCAATTGTTCCTTTAACTTCATCATGTTCTCTTGCTTTCTCAAGAACTTTGTTCCATCTGTATTTATTCTCTCTGTCTTTGTCCCAATCTTGAGTCTTTCTGCTCTAGTGCACCCAAGTCTCTTCCAACTTGAAAAAAAGACTTTCCCACATCCTGTTACCTCTTCTCTTAGCTCACTATAAAGTGTCTATATTTCTGTCTTGATTTCTTCACTGTTCTTAACTCAAAGCAATGTGATTTCCATACAACTCATTGTATTAGTACTCTACAACAGTTTCAATCAGTTGTGAAAAGCAAGTCTTTTTTTTTAGTTCTTGTCTTCCTGGACCTCTTTTTGGTACTCAGTACTACTGGCCAGAATACATGGCACCATTTCTCATTTTGACTTTCTTAACACTTGCTGATTCTTAAAAATGTCCCCTTTACTGGTTACGTTTTCTCTTCCAATCCCCTAAATATGGATTTACTTCCCCCTCTTCAGAAAGCTGATTGCTAAAGATGCATGAGCACACCTCTTGTAAGAAGTAGCAGTTTGACAAGGTTAGTCTGAAAGGATAAATAACGTGAGATTGTGAATGGCTTGGTAAGATAAGCTAAGAGTTTGAATGTTAAATAAGTTCCATTTATGACTTATACTGATATGTGATATTTTGTGGGCAAAATCTCCAAAGAAAAATGAAATTTTGCGAAGTGGTAACACAAATATAACTAAACAGCAACTTGACTTTGAGGACAAATAATTATAAACTGTGTGAGTAGATTAGCATTGGCAATGCTTAGAGTAAGGAGTAGAAACATTTGGAAAATACTTGGTGGTCCTGTCAGCCAAAATAAAATGTTCTCTTCAGTTGTAAGAATTCTAAGAGTCATTTCTACTATGTACACATTCGTTGGGAATGCTAACATTTCCTCTTGACTTCATCTTTCAGGAAATAACAAGTAAATACTAAACCTATACAATTATTTATTTAATACCCTTTCTCTTTGTGTTTCTTTTAAAGAAAAAAATGACCAGTGAATACTTTAATGTGTAATAAGGAAGTAGACTAAAGGGTATAAGTGGCAAATTAGGTAACTTCCTTTATATAGATGATCAATCACAATTATGTGGGGCTTTGCTGTTTTTGAAATGAAATAGTCAATGAGAGCAAGCTAATTACTCAACTAATCTTAACTCTGTTTCAACTATATGACACAACCTGAAAGAAATCAAAGAAATAAGCAGAAGAATCCTAAAATTCCTGTGAAGGAAAAGATTCAAGCCTGTACATGTTTATATTGATTTTTGTTAATAGATAATATCTTCCAAAGCCTAGGTTACAGTAAGCAGTTTGTCAATAAGGACAACTGCACTAATTGAGTGCTTATTATATGCCAGAACTGTTCTACAAGCTTTACATGGGTTCTCTTGTTTGATATTCTCAACAACTCTCTACTATAGGTTATTTGTATTATCTCTACTTTACCAAGGAAGTAGAAGAATAATGTCAAAAAAAGTAGTATGTGACAGAGCTAAGATTCACATCCAGGTGGTCTGTGGTCGCAGCAGCTGCCCTCCTAACTACCACCGTATAATGCAGTGGTTTTTAAAATGTGGACCTGGGAGCAGCAGCAGCAGCACTGCCTGGGAACTTGCTAGAAAAGCAGGTTTCAAGGCCCCTCTTCGGGACTGCTGAATCAGATAATATGGGATAGGGCCCACAGTCTGGGTTTGAATAAGCCTGCCAGGTGATTCTGATACATGCTAAAGTTTGAGAACTGCTAACCTGTGCTACACGATCTTTACAGTCAGGTCTAAGAATATCCAATATCCTAATGAAAATGATCTTATAACATTGAACAACACGTGGATGCATGTTGCAACAAATAGAGTGAGCAGGAAAGCCTTCATGTATGTTGGAAAAGGAAGAACTGTCAATTTATTCTGTTTCCAGTACGACTATGCACATTACCTTGCACAGTCAGAAAAAATAAATTGTATTCTGAGGCAAACTAAAACAGGGTCACACCGATGAGTAAAATCCCCAACATAATAAAACCTTTACATAAGCCTGGGATCCCTAAATAAATCATTTGATACCTTACCTGCTTTTAGCTATGTCGATGTCTGAAGATACGTTATAACCTTCCTAAGTATGATAATCATCTGAGAAAGTTGCTGTCTTTTCCACCGTGATTAGAATGAAATAAATTTGTTTGCATTGGTAATTTTGTCCGTATGTGTGCTTTTAAAAATAGTTTTTGTGTATTTTATTTGATGACCCAGGCCTTCTGAAATCTGATTCTGCTCCATTTATCTACTGCTTTATAATAAACACCCCAAAACTTAGCAGTTTAAACAATGTATTATTATCTTTTATCTTACCACTGGTGGACCAGGATTAACTCGGAGACTCTCCCTTGTGGTCTCTCATACAGTTGTACTCAGGTGATGGCTGAAAGGAAGTCACTGGAAGGTGTGACAGGGCTGGAGGACCACAATGGCTCAATTACATGGACGATATTTGATCATGGATGTAAGCTGAGAGCTCATTGGCAGCTGTTGACCAGAGCTCCTATACATGGTCTCTCTTTGTGGCTTAGATTTCTCCCATTATGGTATATGGCTGACAAGAGGGACGTGTCAAAAGCAAGTTTTTAAGGCACCTCCATGGAAGCTGAAAGCCTTCTAATAATCTACTTTCAGAAGCCCTAGAACACAATTTTTGCTACACTAAGGCCAGCTCAGACTCAAGGGGAGAAGAACTAAACTCAATCTCTTGATGTGAGGAACAGCATTCATGTAAAGTAAAGAAAGGAATAAACGAGGCCTTCTTTGGAGACTACCATACACTCTCTTGAACTCTTTAAAGTAAGCATTTTCTTATGCATCTTTTTCTCAGTTTTCTTTTGACAATATAATAATTTAGTTAAGTCTTAAAGTTAAGGAAGGGTTTGCCTTTATCACAAACTATGTAGAATCTAAGATTTTACCCTTTTGGCAAGCTAACAAGTTATTCTGCCACAGTCACATGGATGATGGTAGAAAATACAAGATTCCTGGATCAGAGACAAATTACACCTTATTACTCACAGTGATAGAAGTAACCAGCATATAAGCATATATTTTTGCCAAGGTTCCCTGAGCCTCAGTTCCCACAGGAAGACAAGAAGACGGTGAGATGGCTCTTGAACACACAGTAGGTTGTGTCACAGGAGAGAGATCCTGAGCTTAGGAAACTCAAGTCTATTTTATAATGAGCAGTAAGAAAACCTCTTCTTTGCTCCAAAGGGAGACACTGTCTCTATCTTCCAAGGCTATTCTCTATAGAAGTACCCTGAAGGGATAGCCCAGAACAAAGGCAGACAGTATCTCACTTTTAAGACATGCAGAAATGAAAGACACCCATAGACAATTGTCCCCAAACAACCATGTGATGGTGGTCATGACAGGTGTGGAGATGAGGGGAAAAAGATGGATCACCTAGATAGGAAACAGAAGCAAGAGAAGTTTTATATTTTGAGAATTGTGAGGAGTTCCACTTAAAAAGGAGTAGAGAAGTAAATGAGGATAAAAGAACCTCAAAGAACTGTCCATAGCATGTTTAAGATTTTGAATTTCTTATGTAAGCAATACCAAACTGCTGAAAGGCTTTTATGAGGGAAAAGACATGATCACAGCTGGGGTATTGTAAGCTTACTCTAATAGGATCTGCAGAGTATTTAAATTCCTGGAGGAAGAGAACTTATTTAGAAGGAAAGTAGATGAAGGGAGCCTGAGCTGAGAGTGTGGCATTCGGAGTGGAGAATCAGTGGTACCTACATATGACAGATGTTAAAGAGATAGACTCCATACACATAGACTGGGCCACTGCCCTCACCTCTTAACACAGTGCATTGTCATTATTTGATTATTTGTTTCTCCCATTAGACTCTTACCTTTTTCAGGGGAAGAACTACATTATATTTTTCTTTATACCCTCTATGTCTGGCTCAATTTTGGTTTGGTAGATTGGTTGATGTAGGATAGGGTTTAAAGTGTATCAAAAAATGTACAAATTAGAGGCAAATAAATGAAGTTCCTAATCCTTATGGAACTTACATCCTAGTGGAAGAGATAAATAATAAATGAATGAACAAGTAAGCACCTATTCTTATGCCAGGAGGTGATGAATGCTACGAAGAAAAATAAAGCAGGACAGGGGATGGTGGGGGCGGGGGCACTACTTGAGATAGGGTGATCAGGAAAAGCCTCTTGGAGAGAATACTCTCAGAACTTCAGTCACCTCTTTGCTAAAACCGTTCAGCAGGGGCACGTGGGTATTTTGGATATGCAGAGTTAGTCCTGAGTCCAGGCGGAAGTGTTTACTGAGAGTTGATGAAGCTGCATAAAAATGTCCAGCAGTGTTTTCCTGCGGATTCACCCAGAAGCTGACTCTGAGACAAATTTAACAAATAAATAACAGTATAAATACACATGTAACGAATTAACAAATTTATTCTTGAGGTGGTCTTAAGAAACACCGGTTGGCAAAGTGAGTAAATGAGACCAGGATATGAAGGTAACCATGAGTGTGGGTAATGAGCTGAATTGTACTAGCGTATTCTGGGAACCAGTACAGAACATGCACCTCAGCAGTATCCGAGGGTGAACTGGTCAACATTTTACACTCTGGGGATAAAAAGAGTTCTGATTTGTAGTGTTTCATGATTCCTTTGGTGTAAATACTCCCACCCTGGCCTATTTTAAACTGTCTATGTGATACAGCTAAACATGGAGTTTGAAAGGATGCACAGTAGCAAACCATTAGTTACATTATATTTCCAAATAAATGTAGTAAAATCATTAGAAGATGATGCATTTGAGTATTTAGCACACTTATTTTTCATATTGTTTACTTAACTGAAATGTATATAATTAATTTTTAATTTTTAAATTTTAAATGATGACTTACCAAATTCCTAAGTATTTATTATCAGCCCTTGGGAGCTGGTGTGTACTGGCTGTATCACATCACTGGAATATTTCACCTGAGAAGTGAGGAGCCTGGGGTATTTCTCTGTAATGGATAATGGCTTTTCCTAGAAGATGGGGAAGGGGAAAAACTTGATTCTCCCACTCTTCAGGATTGTGACTGGTGAGAGCAGAGCACTGACACCCAGAGAAAACTCTTTACCAAGGAGACATTGGTAAGACCTGAGGACTGAGTGAAGGACTGGCAAGGTGATATAGTTTGGTTATTTCTCCCCACCTAAATCTCATGTTGAAATATAATCCCCAGTTTTGGAGGTGGGGCCTGGTGGGAGGTATTTAGATCATGGGAGTGGATCCCGCATGAATGGCTTGGGCCATCCTGCCAGTGGTAAGTGATTTGTCACTCATTGTTTAAAAGTGTGTGCCCTCCACTCCCTGCACTGCCTCGCTTGCTCCTGCTTTTGCCATGGGATGTGCCTGCTCCCCCTTCACCTTCTGCCATGATTGAAAACTCCTGGAGGCTTCACCAGAAGCTGAGCAGATGCCAGCACCATGCTTCCTGTAAAACTTGCACAACCATCAGCCAATTAAACCTCATTTCTTTATGAATTATACAGTCTTGGGTATTTCTTTATAGCAATGCAAGAACAGCCTGGTACACAACATCTTCTGCAAGTAGGTAGAAATGATCCTGGGTCCTGATAAGATGAAAGCAAGTGAGCTTAAGAAATGACACCTTCTCTGTTTGGGCTGGTAGTTTTGAAGTTTGGCATTTACATTTATATTGGACCTGGTTTGGTGCCACCATGTCTTACCTTTGTAGTAAAAGCCTAATATATACAACAGCCTTGGTGTGTTTGAGGAAAAAAGAGATAGTAGGCATTTGTTGGCAGACACCAAGACAGGGAAAGAATAGTAGCTGTAGGAATAAAGATTGAGATGTTAGTACCTAAAAGTGAGGAGTAGCAAAAAAAGATGCAAGAGAATGTGACTCAGAAGCAGCCATACCCAAATACCCCTTTATCCCAAAGACTCCAGAAAAGGGAAATGCTTGTAAAGCATTTTGGTGAAATCTTGCTGTTCTGTAGATGTAACTAAAATGGCAACATCCTGTATAATCTTTGCATTTTTAAAAGATGTAGAATTGGTAACCTTAGGCATATTTAAAAACTCCTTTGAGTTTAAGACTAGACTGGGCAACATAGGGAGACCCTGTCTCTCATAACATAACCAAAAAAAAAAAACAAAACAATTAGCCAGGCGTAGTGTTACACACCTGTAGTTCCTGCTACTGAGGTGGGAGGACCTCGCGAGCCCAGGAGGTTGAAGCTGCAGCAAGCTGTGATCGTGTTACTGTACTCCAGCCTGGGTGACAGAGTGAGATCTTTTCTCTTAAAAGACAAAAAGAAAGAAAACAAAAGAAAGACAAGAAATGAAACTCCCTTGGTCAGCTTTTTTTCGTTTTTACATACTTACACATTCTAATTATTACTGATATTTTAAATATATTTATTAAACAGATGTTTATTGAATCTTTCAATATACCACACAGTAACCTGGAATTGTTGCTACATCAAGAAAGTCAGTCCAATCGCTGTGCTGATTAAAAGTATTGCACCTTAGTCAAACTTGAATAACAGCAAGACCTTCATTGTCTCAAAGTCTGTTTCTGTCCTGTTTGCTTGTCATCCCCAGGAGATGCAGTAAACCCCTACAGAGCTGATTGCTTGCCCAAAGATATCAGAATCTGCACTAAGGCCGATTTCAGATTTGAAATGTGTCCCAACCCTAAGTCAAACCAAAGAATATAAGTCATTGTTCTATTTAATGCAAGGCTCATCTCAGGATCTCATCTCAGGAGCAAGTTTCCTTCTCCTCCTTACATTATAAAATGAATCAGGAGCACACAGAATTTCAGAGCTGGGTAAATGAAATTTCAGAAACCGCTAATTCTAAGCCTTATCTTCAGTTCTACACAAGACAACCACGCCTTTGATTTCTCTTTACGGGAAAGCTGAGAAACCACCATGGTGGAAAAAGTGTGAGATTTGCCTATGAAAACCAAAGTTAATTACAGCAACACTTTTGTTAAATATATATATATAAATAAATATATATTTATATATTTAACAACACCTTTGTTAAATATATAAATATATAATATATATTATATGTATTAATATCATATAATATATATTATATATAAATATATAATATACAATATTATAAATCTATAATATGTTTATTATAGATTTATAATATAATATGTTATATTATATCATATATATTATATTATATCACAGCTTTTTCAAGGCTACAGATGAGAGATGAAGCCCTGACTTAGAAGTTGAAATGGGATAAGATCAGGTATAAATGGAGATTCATGAAAATGTTCTCATATGATGAGGCACCTCCTTGCTGGTTGTTGGCGTTAAGGACATACTGGCTTCCTTCAAGGTATAGAGTCAAGCTCATCACTGCCTCAAAGACAGGACAGCTCTTCGTAAATTAGAAAGCATTATATTAACATTAAATAATGTTTTTAAAATATACAAACATATTATTATTATTATTATTATTATTATTATTATTATTTTTACAGGCACTTCTGATTGACTCATTTTTCTGTCCAACAGAGAAAAACAGCTTGCGAATTTTCTTAAACATGCAAACGTTCTAGTCTGGAAAATGTTTGGTAATAAAGGTCACTGTGAACTTCTCAAGGAGCTCAGTGGGACAGAAGCAGCCTTTATTTATGTGTATTTATCTGTTATTCACTGATGGCTTTGCTGAGGAAAGCTATATTGTCAAGTGCCCTAATTAAGAAATAATAATGTAATTGATTTTTTATGGATTATCTTCAATTGAGTCCCTTTACAACAGCAAACTCTCATTGACTACTCGGGATAATTGATGGCTTCTCAGCACAATGCCCTTGGCTGATTGCAGAGCCATTGATGCAGTGTCTGACAATGATCACAAGCCAGCTCAGTTCTCAAAATGGAGACCCTTAGAAAAGCAGCAAGCTGAAGTGCAAAGGGTGTTAATTCACTGAGGGACACAGGTCAAGTCACTTTCATTTTTGCAAAATGAGGGGGTTGAACTAAATCAACAGCTTGAAAACCAAACATAAAAATTCAGCAGAACCCCTTTATCGCACACATTTTCTGTAGGAGCCACGTCTGTAAAACAGGTCCAAGTGATGTTAACTTCGGTTGAAGTGAGGTTGGGAATGCAGAGCTGGATCTAGCTCCTCACTTCCTCCCACCAGAGCAGACGCTGAAGGATTCCAACATGCACAGTTTGAAAACTCCTGGACTAGATGATCTGTAAGCGTGACTCCAGTTCTAAAATTCTAGGATTCTGTGATATGACTTCAAGGACTCCAGGATAAACCAAAATAGCCATTAGTCTCAGCTTTGGAGTAGATGCATCACGAAGCCTGTGCATCATAGTCAAGTCAGAATATCAAACTTGGCTCAGAACACCCAGGCTGTGCCACAAGCAGAGTGGAGCAGTTTGTGCCTCTGATTTTAGTGATTTCATGCTGTTGTGCGTGTATATGCCTGTGTGCGCATGCACACACACACTCACACACACACACATACACGTTGAGTTAGTCCACAATGTTATAGGAGCTCTGAGTTTTCTTATTTTAGCAGATTTTTGTGGGGTTGTGAGGGGGCTGTAGTTGTTGAGAAGAGGGAAGCAACAGCTGTCGGGGACCAGTGGGTATTGTGCTAGACATTTTATAAAAGGAGATGTATTACTCACATTCATTCATGAGAAAATTAAAGTTCTGAAATGTCAACCAAGGCTGCAGTAAGTCTCTATGACTCCAAAGCTCATACTTTTTACTATATGTGATTTCTTCTTATACAGAGAGATCCAGTTAGATTGTTGTGGAAGGAGAGGGGTTAATATACACAATCATTCTGAAAAACTCCTGTCAAATGTAAATAAAATGTTACACTTTTTATTCTTTGAGGGCTTTAAGGAATGGGATACCTGAATCAGTGCCATTTCAACTAAAGTGTCCTAATATATGTAGAATAGTGTTTCTGGACAGAGGATGATTTTATCCCCTTTCCCAAAGGTACATTTGGAAATGTGTGGAGACATCTCTGATTGTCACAATTCTGGGGTATCTATACTAGCATCTACTGGGTAGAGGCCAAGAATGGTGTTAAACATCCCAAATCTAGCCCCACAACAAAGAAGTATATGGCCCAAAATGTTAATAGTACCAACATTAAGAAACCCTGATCTAGAGGTACTGACAGCATTAAAGGAGGTGTTACCAAATAAGATGATGAATGGCAAGTATGGGAATCCAGATATAATTTCTAACTTATTTGATTCATTTAGAATTTTCTTGAAAGTCCGCTGTAAAGATTCTTAGCGAGACAATGATACCTTGATTAATAAGTCTTCTGGGAATGAAGATTAAGCCCTGTGTAAAACACTTACACATACAAGACACATTTTCATAAATCATCTGGAGCAGAAGTTACTATTATTAGGGTTCCAGAAACACTGACATCCAAACTTATATTTTATCTGTACCGTTCATAAGGTCCTCCTCACCTCATATGCTGAGGTGACACTTTTTGGTCATCAGATGCCAAGACTCTTCTATTCCCTTGAAGATAATCTTCTTTAAATTTTCAAAACTACATGCATTTATTTTAGGTTGATTAAATGAAGCTTTGTATATATGGTAGGCAGAATAGTGTCCTTTCTGTCCCCCAAAGACGTCTACATTCTGATCCTGAAAACCTGTAGTAAAAAGGACTTTGTAACTGTGATTTAAGTTAAAGATTTTGAGAAGGGGAGATTATCCTGAATTAAACATGTGGGTTCCAACATAATCACAAGGGCCGTTAAAAGATGAAGAGGTGAGGCAGCAGCAGCAGTTAGAGTGATATAATGTGAGAACTCAATGTCTTTTTGCTGGCTTTGAAGATGGAGGAAGGGACTGTAAGCCAAGGAATTCAGGTTGCCTTTCGAAGTTGAAAGAGACAGGGAAATGAATCTTACCCAGAGTCTACAGAAAGAAACACAGCTTTGATTTTAGTCTACTGAGACCTGTGTCAGCCTTCTGACCTCAGAACTGTAACATAATAAACTATTTTTGTTCAAGCCACTAAGTTAGTCGTCATTTATTAGAGCAGCTACAGAAAACTAATATAGTATGTTACTCCCACCAGGTCCGACAGGATGCTCTGCTTAAGCGTTAATGAGCTCTGAAGGTATTAAGAGGTTGCTAAGGGACCCACTCCCAGACATGTTTTAATTCCTTGATAAACATGGAGAAATTCGATTCCTGCATGAAGTTGGAGGAGGAGGATGCTAGAACACCAGTGTTTGGGATAGAGACAAAAGGAAGAGAAGAAACTGAATATGTATGTATTCAATCAGCCACTCCTAGGGTCTAGATCTGGTATTCTAAAGTAAGAATGTCCAACAGAATGTTAATGCAAGCCACACGTGTAACTTAAAAGTGTTTAGTAGCCAATAAGAAACAGGGGAAATTAATTTTAATAATTTGTTTACCCTATGTATCTAACATTATCATTTCAATAGGTAATCAATATAAAAATTATGGATGGAATATTTTACATAATTTTTCATCCTAAGCCTTTGAAATCTGGTATTTTACACTTACAGTACATCTCAATTTGGACTAGCCACATTTCAAGTGCTCAGTTGCCACATGTGGCAGCTACCATATTTGGCAGTGTGTCTCTACAGAGATAAGAGATGCAGGCTACACTTGAAAAGATTATATTGATGGAAAAACTTGCGAAATTCAAGGCATTTGAAATCCTACCTTAGCAGCCAGGTGACAAAGGTGCCGTAAGTGGGATAGAGAGTAGCTGTCCCCATTTTTGTATAACTCATGGCAACAGAATCTGGAAGGAATCGTGAAGAGAATGACCTTGAGAAGATCACTGCAGCAGCCACATGATCCAAAACCCCCCCCACCCCAACATGAACAAAAGACAGTCTATTTCGCTGGGCCTTCAGAGCGGAATAACCATTCCAGAGCTTTGTTTGGATGCGTGCATTTCTTGTCTGTCATTTTAGCTCATAGGTTTTAACTGGAGAAGATCCCTGAATGAGCTTCTAAAACATTTTTCTCATGGTAGGTGGTCTACAAGTGTTTCTTCAATGAACGAATCATTAAACAAATGATTTATTTAAGCCGACTAGGAGGATTTAATCATTTTCTTGGCATAAAGACTAGCAAACAGCCAGTCAAAGGAATGCTTTTGGAATTTTGTATTATATAACCTTGTATCACCAACTGGCACGTAGTAGGTGATATTTGTTTTTAGAATGAAATACTTGGCTTCTATTTAGAGATCATCCTAGTGCTAAAACTAGCTAAGCAACTTATTCCATGTTTGGCTAATAGGATATCAGCACAGCATATTTTTTTGTTGTTAATGAGAAAGGCAGTGGTTCTGTTACGCCCATGGAAAAACACACCAAAACAAAAATATCTAATACAACATAACTTTTTAGATTTTTTCTATTATTAGCCCCAGTGAGTGCCGACAAATTCTTGTAGTTTACCACAATGCCCAAATCAAAACCCTCAAATGGTATGACCACAAAGGCTGTGAACTCTCAAGCCAGTAAGCTAATGGACAAGATGCTAAATATCAACTGAGGATCAAGATATATTTTTAATTACAGTTGGCATTTTGCTTCTGCTTAATCCATTACATAGGAGCCAACACCATGGCTTTTCTTCCAATTTCTGACTTCATCCATTGCTGGGGCTCAGCTTTGGTCAGTAACATTAGGTAGGAGGCCAACCACTAAGGAGGGGTGAGTGATTGACCTGGATGACACATCTGTACCACAGAAAAAAACCAAATGAACCCAAAGAAGCATACAGACAATGTCCTTAGATAATCACTGCTAATGTTTTGCAGCATTTTATGGTTCTTAGGCAAGATACTGTATTGAATTCCAGGTTAGCATAAGGCCTTTATTGTTGCTTTATTTTTTCATGATAAAGTGAGATAAAAAGCATTGTTACGGCAAGGTCCAGGCCTAGAAGACAAAAAACTTAGAGTCAAATCTTTGCATTAGATGATAATGGATGAGGCATTTCACATTTCTTAGCTTTAGTTCACTGATTTATAACATGAAGATAAAAAATATCCTTTCAGTTTTCTTAAATTGTATTTTGTGAGAGTCAAATGAAAAAAATTATTATATTTGAAAAGTATTATTTTTAGTAAAAAGAATATGATCAATATCATTATCAGTTGATAACATCAGTTATCATGAGTTAGAATGGGACTTTGTTTATTTGGTGATTTTCCTTTGGTTTGTTTTTCTGAACCCTCTTGTCCATCTCCCAACACTGGTCCCAGTCAGATTTGTTTTTCTATCAGAAGTTTAGATTAATTCCTCCCGGCATTTTCTTTCTGTTTAGTGTTTGCATAAATAAAACCAGAAACCAAAAGTGTAAATACAAAGTATTCAACTTATGCTCTTGAAAAATCTACTTGTCCCTTTTTTCTAACGTCTTCCAAGAAGTAGTATCAGTTAGACCTTGCTATGTAACAGAAGTTCACATAATCACAGCAGCATACACCAGAAGTGCACATTTCTCGCATGTTTGTGGGTCAGCTGGGATTGATACATCCAGGCTGGGCTCTGGTAGGTGGGTCCTGCAATAGTTCTCGCTATTTTGGTGCTTTGCTATGAGCTAGTCTTGGATCTTCTCTACTGTATTTAGTCTACAGCTGGGGCTAAAGGGGCGGCACCTTGGTGAATTTCTTTCATGAATATAAAAGAGGCATAAGATGGCAAGCACAATCAAACAAGGCACCACGGGAGATTTGGCCTCAAAGGATGTTTGGCAAAATACTCTGAAACTAAATCTAACCTAATAATTCTCTCCCCAGGTAAAATGTTTATATCATCAAAATTTAATCTTGTGTTGCCAGATGAAAGTTATGTTTGCTTTCAAAAGTCAATGCTTGTAGTGACAACAATAGCAACTTTTTACATGGTTGAAGACATCATGCTATTAAAACTTTGGTGTTTGTGCACATGTGAGCATTAATTCTTTTGATTACTTCTTGTATCAGGTACATTTTCATCAAATGTTTTATTCTTAATTTTCAAAACTTTGAAAAGTTAGAACATTAAAATAATGTTCTAAAACACTAAGACGAAATAGTGATGCAGTAGTATCTGTTTATAGGAATAGTTTTTCTCTGTAAGTGAGTCAATGAGAATGAAAGTTTTGTGAAGGGAGGATTGTACCTTCTTCAGTCATATTCAGATCCAAGTTTGCAGTGCAGTACTAATGGAATACTATCATCAGTTTGTTTTGATGATTAGCATTGTAATGAAATTAGCTTATTCTACTGAGAAGCTGTTTTAGCCATTTCATTTTAAAATACTCATTAGTTGAATTGTATGTTTTACTATTGCGGTACTGTGTTTTATACAGGGGCATAACAAAGATCCCGGGATAAAATCATGTTCGATTTTCAGGACAGAGGAGTTCAAAATGATTTCTGATAAGATCCACTTAAAAGCTATCTTTTTTCCGGAGGTGGAGCCAAGATGGCCGAATAGGAACAGCTCCGGTCTCCAGCTCCCAGCCCCAGCGACACAGAAGACGGGTGATTTCTGCATTTCTGCTTGAGGTACCGGTTTCATCTCACTAGGGAGTGCCTAACAGTGGGTGCAGGACAGTCGGTGAAGCGCACTGTGCGCGAGCCGAAGCAGGGAGAGGCATTGCCTCACTCGGGAAGCGCAAGGGGTCAGGGAGTTCCCTTTCCTAGTCAAAGAAAGGGGAAGCAGACGGCACCTGGAATATCGGGTCAGTCCCATCCTAATACTGTGCTTTTCCAACGGGCCTGGAAAACGGCACACTAGGAGATTGTGTCCCGCACCTGACTCGGAGGGTCCTATGCCCACGGAGTCTCGCTAATTGCTAGCACAGCAGTCTGAGATCAAGCTGCGAGGCGGCAGCGAGGCTGGGGGAGGGGCGCCCGCCATTGCCCAGGCTTGCTTAGGTAAACAAAGCAGCCAGGAAGCTCGAACTGGGTGGAGCCCACCACAGCTCAAGGAGGCCTGCCTGCCTCTGTAGGCTCCACCTCTGGGGGCAGGGCACAGACAAACAAAAACTCTGCAAGAACTTCCACAGACTTAAATATCCCTGTCTGACTGACAGCTTTGAAGAGAGTAGTGGTTCTCCCAGCATGCAGCTGGAGATCTGAGAACGGTCAGACTGCCTCCTAAAGTGGGTCCCTCACCCCTGAGCAGCCTAACTGGGAGGCACCCCCCCAGTAGGGACAGACTGACACCTCATTCAACCCGGTACTTCTCTGAGACAAAACTTTCAGAGAAACTATCAGACAGCTGAATTTGTGGTCTCACGAAAATCCGCTGTTCTGCAGCCACCGCTGCTGACACCCAGCCAAACAGGGTCTGGAGTGCACCTCTAGTAAACTCCAACAGACCTGCAGCTGAGGGTCCTGTCTGGTAGAAGGAAAACTAACAAACAGAAAGGACATCCACACCAAAAACCCATCTGTACATCACCACCATCAAAGACAAAAAGTAGATAAAACCACAAAGATGGGGAAAAAACAGACCAAAAAAACTGGAAACTCTAAAAAACAGAGCACCTCTCCTCCTCCAAAGGAACGCAGTTCCTCACCAGCAACGGAACAAAGCTGGATGGAGGATGACTTTGATGAGTTGAGAGAAGAAGGCTTCAGACTTCGTCAGGGAAATGTAAATGAAATCCACAATAAGATATCACCTCACGCCTGTTATAATGGCCACTATAAAAATATATTTTTTAAAAAAGCAGAATATAACGAATGTTGGCCAGGATGTGGAGAAAAGAGAACTCTGTTGCACTGTTTGTGGTAATGTTAATTGGTGCAGCCACTGTGGAAAACAGTTTGAAGTTTCCTCAAAAAATTGAAAATAGAATTGCTGTATTATTTGCCAACCCCACTTCTAGATGTGTTGTTTTTATAAAAAAGAAATCAGAATCTCAAATAAATATCTGCACTCTCATAATCATTACAGCACTTTTGCAATAGCCGAGACATGGAAGCAATCTAAATGGTCATTGACAGAAGGGTGGATAATGAAAATATGGTAATACATACAATAAAATATTATTCAGCCTTAAAAAGAAGGTAATCCTGACCTTCAGGACAATGTGGATGAACCCATAAGACATTATGCAAAGTGAAATAAGCCAGACACAGCAGGACAAATGCTACATGTTTCTGTATTTATGAGGAACCTAAGATAGTCAAAGTGGTAGAAGCAGAGAGTAGAGTGGTGGTTGCCAGGGGGCTGGGGAAGAGGGAAAGTGGGTAGGTATTAGTCTAAATGCAAGAAGTTTCATTTATACAAGATGAGTAAGTCCTAGAGAGCTACTATACAGCATAATGCCTATAGTTAATAATACCGTATTGTATGCTTAAAATTTTTCTAAGAGGATAGGAAGTATATCCTAATATGTTATCACTAAAAATAATTATTGATAAAAACACAATATGTGTGTGTTTTCATACATATGTTGTATGTATAATAATAATTAATAAAGAATCCAGGAGGAAAAAAAAAAAAAAAAAAGCTATCTTTTTTCCTTTGATGAAATGTTCAGTTAGCATTACAAAACTTACTAAAAAAAATCAGACTCAGTGAAGATAACTGTAATCATCACACACACATGCATGCATGCCCCTTATAAATGCCTACTTTGTAAATGGGGCCTTTTGTTTCTACTATCTCCACATTAAATAAATAGCTGTGAACAGTTGATAAGTTTTAAGTGATTTATGTGGCTCTTTATTAAAAATTAAAACATTGCTTATAAAATAAAACTAAGATTTTTTGAGCATAGGTGTTCAGTTTAAACATTGTATCTAAGTGAATGGGGTTACTGTTCTTGGCTCTAGGGGGCTTCTTACGTCTCAAGAGTCAAGGGGTCCATCAGCGGGCCATATTTGAGATTGAATGCTTTCTCATGATCACATTCCCATTGGTGAGTCTATCTGAAGTCTACCTTAGAGCTGGCATCCAGGCTGCTCAAAATACAATCCCTGGAAGCATTTCCAAAACCAAACATTCTCACACTCTCCCTCCCTTTCTCTTCTTTTCTCCCTCTCTCTCCTTGAGTAAGTATGATCACATGGTATAAAATCTTTTAAGAGATAGATAGTAACAAGTATCTCTCTCATTTGAGTTTCCTATCCACCTTGTGCCATCTCCCAATATACCTGTGCTTACTGGTTTTTAAAATAAAAACGCAGTGCAATGTTTCATTAAATTTTTATTTTGTATC
Source organism: Nomascus leucogenys (assembly GCF_006542625.1). NCBI lineage: Eukaryota > Metazoa > Chordata > Mammalia > Primates > Hylobatidae > Nomascus > Nomascus leucogenys. The sequence goes on from NC_044388.1 coordinate 24,120,118, forward strand.
ACTTCTCTTAAAATTACAAACATATGTGTGTATTACATATACATATGCATATACATCCGGATAATCTGTGTAGATTATTTGTTGAACAGTACAAACCACCTAAAGACACAATAGCTTAAGCAAAAACAATATATTATTTTAACTATCCGGTAGGTTAGAAATTTGGCAGGATTGTTCTGGGCAGTGCTTCTGCTACATGGTGTAGCAAGGGCCATTCATTTAGCTGCATTCAGCTATTGACAGGTCTGAGCCAAAGTTTCTTAAGTCTCATCTTCAGGCCTTAGGCTGAGACCTAAGAAACTTTCACTTATATATTGGGCACCACAGCACTTTCCCAGGTAGCTTCTCCCTTCCTAAGTGACTTGGGCTTCCTTGCAACATGGTGGATGGTCTAAGGGCAGCTGGACTTCATATGTGGTGGCTGGCTTCCAAGGGGGAGTGTTCCAAGAGGTAAAGGTGAAAGCCTTAGGGTTCTAAATTCTTTTTTTTTTTTTTTTTTTTTTTCTGAGATGGAGTTTCACTTTTGTTGCCCAGGCTGGAGTGCAATGGCACGATCTCGGCTCACTGCAACCTCCACCTCCTGGGTTCAAGTGGGAGGTGGAGCTACTCCTGCCTCAGCCCCCTGAGTAGCTGGGATTACAGGCATGTGCCATGATGCCCGACTAATTTTGTGTTTTTTTAGTAGAGACAGGGTTTCTGCATGTTGGTCAGGCTGGTCTTGAACTCCAGACCTCAGGTAATCCGCCCGCCTCGGCCTTCCAAAGTTATGGGATTACAGGCATGAGCCACCGCGCCTGGCCTCTAAATTCTTATGTGATAGTAATCAAATGACCCAGCAAATATCAATAGGCCATATTTGAGATTTAATAATTTCTCATGATTTTCTTTTAATTGATGAGTCTATTTTAAGACTCTTAGGACTAACATCTTAAGGCTCAACCAGGAAAATTAATCAGAATCACTCCTAGTACATTCCCTTGGACAGAACAAGTCACAAAGTCACCCAAAAGTCAGAGAGAAGGAAGAAATTCTGCCTCTCAATGGAATGAGTGGCAAATAATTTTCAGCCATATTTAATTCATGACAATATCTGTTTCATTTTATATGTTTAAAAGCCCACAGACACCAACCAATCAGTGACTGAAAGATGTTTGCTAATATGCTATGGAAAATTTGATTCTGGTTCTGAAAAAATAATCAAGTTACTGGAGAAATATTGAAGTAAGAAGGGGTGCTTTTAGAAATAAAAGTAATTTTTTTCTTTTTTTTGAGACAGAGTCTCGCTCTGTCACCCAGGCTGGACTGCAGTGGCGCGATCTCGGCTCACTGCAAGCTCTGCCTCCCGGGTTCACGCCATTCTCCTGCCTCAGCCTCCCGAGTAGCTGGGACTACAGGCGCCTGCCACCACGCCCGGCTAATTTTTTGTATTTTTAGTAGAGATGGGGTTTCACTGTGGTCTTGATCTCCTGACCTCGTGATCCTCCCGCCTCGGCCTCCCAAAGTGCTGGGATTACAAGCGTGAGCCACTGCACCTGGCCAATTTTCTTTTTTTAAAAAAAATAAACTCTTTTTCAGGAGCTCATAGGTTTGTTTTAAAAGCCCACATTGTTGTAATACAATGTGTTGTTAATAAAAACAATACAAAAAAACTCCCCAAAGTATTTTTGATCACTTGGACACATCTAGACTGCCGATTTGTGGACAGGCTAGTTCTTGATGCATGCTTTGACATATACATTAAACCTTCTCATACTATTCCCTTGATGAATCTAATTCCCATCAAACCTGTGACATAACCTATAACTATCACCAGCTTCTTTGTGGGAGTTTACGATCTTCATGATATATGCCTTCTGAAATATATGTCTGTAGGCTTATGGTAAAATTAATAAAACCGAAATTAAAACTGACAGCTCTGAAATGATATGCTACCCTTAGCATATGGAATAACTACCGTGAACACTTATGGGGTTTGTTGCAAGAGTATAGACAGTTACCCAATGGGGGATAACTTCTGAACTGTGTTGCTAAATCTCATTTGACAGGTTTTGGATTTGGTATAATTTTTCTATAGCATTTTAGTGTTGGGTGAGCAATATGTTAGCTATGATTCAGATGACATTTTATTTCTAAGCCCTTTAGTCTTTCCCCTCCAAGTCCTCCTTCACTTCCCTGTCACACCCTCCTTTTTCTCTCCTTTCCTTCTCTCTATATATACTCTATCTTATCTAAATATTTTAGCAGCTAGTTCATGGCTAGAAGATTCTTTATGAAATACAATAACAAAAAATTCTTTTATCTGGCTGCAAATCTGAATGTGCACATCTGCAAATCTGAGAGTACATGTCAGAGTTTTACTTGTCTATCTATGGATTTATTATGTTTTTATTTCTTATATCCTAACATTTATACTGTTATTTTGTCTGACGGTAAAAATGTAAATTGCAAGGATTTAGTCCTGTACATTGTGTTGCATGATCCAGGCTTTTATAAAATCTGTCTTGGCCCCACTTCATGCATGCACATGTGTGCGTGCATACACATTTCTTTTTTTTTTTAATCTTTTTTATCTGATGAGTGAAGCGCTGCTAGCCAGAAGTTGACTTTGTGAAGAACAGCAGTATCCCTATAAAAGAAAGCCTTTTGCAGTTTGGAGGGAAAATAGGTGAGAATAGGTTGTTATAATAACAAAGCAATATTCATATATTGTAATTATGCTGAAACTTCAAGATTCCATATGCTGGAAACTATGTAGGATTATTCAAAAGATGAAAATAGTCAGAAAATAGGGCCAGACGGAATTTGAGGTGCTATTAGGTATATTCTTTTTCCTTCCCTTACCCTAGTTTTACCTTGAAAGCATAGAAATTCTACAAACATGCTCCAAACATGATACACAAAAATAAACATATATTAACAAGTGTGTAGTGATTTTGCATAGGAATATGACTCCCCAAATCATGGATGTGGACCTTTCCAAAATTTGTTCAAAATAAAATAGGCTTTTGTTTCTGAGACAGGTTCGTTTGTGGCTGCCTTTAACAACTTTTTAATAATTGCCCCTAAATGATTTTTATCCCTGCAGTCAGCATCATTCTTTGCTATGAAACTATTTTATAAATAAGAAGATGCTATACCAGTGCTACAGACAGTCTTGGTTATCTACTCAAAATTCAATCCACTGTTCTTTCTTGGTAACAAGGATGCAATGAGCCCTATTAAATGTTCGTGTTCTAAGCCTTTCTTTTAGCTAAGAGTGAACTTGGTTTTAAGCAATGGGTTTTGCGAGCAGAAATCCACAGGTAGTTTCTTGGGAAGAATGTTCTTCTTTACAAAGGGGATGATACAACCCTTCTACCAGCTTTCCCTTCTTCTTTCTTTCTTGAATAAGGATGTAATGGCCAGATTTGTAGCAGTCATATTGTGACCACATGGAGAAAGTTAATATATTTCAGAGTTCTTGACCCTGACAATGTATAGCTGCTGAATGCTAGCAACTGCAACTGTCTTCCTCCATGACTTCTTGTAAACTAAAAAAGAATTTTTTTCCCAGTGTCAACCATCATGTCAAGTATTTTGTTACCATTAGCTGATTCTAACTACCTTAAATTGTAAATAGATGTAAAAGGCTCATTTGTTTACATTAAATTTATAATTTTGGTGTTTTCTGTTGCTGTTATTGTTGTTGCTGTTATTTGGCCTGTATCTTCTTTCTATTTTTTTTTTTTTTTTTGAGACAGAGTGTCGCTCTGTCACCAGGCTGGAGTGCTGTGGCACAACCTTGGCTCACTGCAAACTCCACCTCCTGGGTTCAAGCGATTCTCCTGCCTCAGCCTCCTGAGTAGCTGAGACTACAGGCACGCACCACCATGCCCAGCTAAATTTTGTGTTTTTAGTAGAGATGAGGTTTCATCACGTTGACCAGGATGGTCTCAATCTCTTGACCTTGTGATCTGCCTGCCTGGACCTCCCAAAGTGCTGGGATTACAGGTGTGAGCCACCGCTCCTGACCTTGTTTTCTATTCTTAAAACAGGTCCTGTGCTCTTTGCTTTGATGCCTGTTTGCAATATACTTCTTGGGTTTTTCATCAAAAGCTTATATTAATTGAGGAGTCTGGAGTTGAAGGAGGTAGTCTCCCTCAGTTAAAAATACATTCTCTGGATTGAGGGAGTCAAGAGAGCTCTGTGGGTCTAATGAACACTGAGGATTAATTGCTGTGAGGATGTGGCTTTGTAGAATATCAGGAGGCTATATATCTGGCCCAGGAACTCTGAATTTCACTAAGGCTTTCTGTCTCTGAAGTATAGTGCAGCAGCAGCAGAGACAGGGCCTGTGCTAAATTGAATCCCTCTAAATCAAGGTTTCATTCATCCTCCTTCTACTGAGCTAAAGTCCCCCATCTGACCTTACCCTGAAGCTTTTCCCCATATCCTTACCACGTGTTTTCTTGGTGTCCACTGTCTCTTGGAATGACATCCTACCCCCATCTGGCTGCTTCCCCATGACCAGAGGTGTCACAAAAGGCCTCTTCAAAGGGCTGCTCAGGCCTCTCCACCTAGGCAAATGATGCAAATGCCCTTCTTTATGCTTCTGATCTATGAAAGGAAGAAGGCATTCTGATGAGACTTGATTTCACTTGGACGATTAAATCGGAAGTAGGACCCAAGGTCCCTCTACTCTCAGATCTACAAAATTGTGATTCTATTGTCCCTCCTCTTTGGAGATAACTCTGCAATGGAGGAAGGGTTCATAAGTTAAGAGCGTTTGTTAGAAATATTGACTCATGTTATATTATAAAGCATAATCTTCATCAGTAACATATGGGAATTTGGACAATAAGATCTGCAATATTCACCTCATATCAAATGCAGAATTATTCTATCAAAAGTTTCTTACAACTTATAATGTATACTTGGCTTTTCAGAGGATGCAGTGGGGATTCTGGTGCAAATTTATTCTAAAAACATTGTAAAACCAAAATATTTCAGAACTCCTCTAGTTTTTAGCAAATGGTGCATTCTCCATTAGAATATTTGTTGGAGCATAGCAGGCAGTCAATAAATATTTACCAAATGAAAGAATGAATGAATGACGATCAACTTGGGATGTTTCACACCCCAAGATCTAAAACATTAAGCACATGCTTTAATGATAGCAGTTCTCATTTGACCCTTACCATAAATCCCTGGTCTTTACAAAAGCCAAATGCAATCTTTCAAACATGTGAGCTTCTGCATCTGCGTGATTCAGAACAGAAGGGGTTAATAAAGAACTGGATGCATCCATAGGATTTCTGTGAAGCACAAAAAGTACAGTGCCAACAAAATCCCCTGAAGAGTAAACAAAACTTGGAACTGCTGCAAACAATAAATTGTCAATACCTTATAGAAGAAATGGATAATGAAAACTTATCATGCCTATAGTTAGTATCCTCTTTAAAAGAATTTACAGAGCCTATGAAATTAAATTCTGTGCACAGTTCTCTTAATTTGTCCTTAATTAAACAATACTCCATAAATGGTGCATTCAGTGACCAAATGTTCAGAGACAGCAAAATGGTGGGTCCCAAGCCATTAGGAATGAAATAAAGGCAGTCCCTGGAGAGTCTGCAAGAATCTGGTCTCTCTAAGTGACAACTGATGGTTTAGGAAAGATAATTAACTTTGCAATTACAAACTGCAGCTTTCACGAGTGCTGTTTTTCCCCCAGCATAATCTTTTAAACGTTGGATTATTTCCTATAATATGAAATAGTTTGCTTAGAAAGGGGTAAAGCAAACAAATGCCCCACCTTGGGCTGCTGAGTTCATCAGGAATTAAGTCCTTATTGATTAATTTAATGGGTATTGTTTTTTATTTCTAATGTTAGATCAATATCCATTTAATGTGTGATGGCTATGCTGATTTTCAACACACTAATTTCATCAGAAAATTTATACAAATATCAAAACAATATATTGATTCTATACAAAACCAGAAAAATAGAACTTTTATTTTTTATCAGAAAATAAATAAAATTTCTGTTCAGTAAGTTATGAGATAAAACTTTTAAAGAATCCTTATACTGCTATAGATTTAGTAACTGTATGCCATTTTTTCCTGCTTAAGTGATTCTCTGAAAATCTCATTACTTTATTTATTATGGATTTTTAAATTACCTTAGTACCGGAATAATCCAGTTTTCTTTCTCCTCCCTCAAAGAATTCAGTCTACCCTAACTCTACCTGAACAACTTTCCTTAATGTCAACTGACACTATGCATTAGGCAAATGTTAATGACAAATAAGAATTGCTTTTTTTTTCTTTGAAAATCTGATCGCAGGAAGGCCACTTCATTGTGTCTATGCAGACAGAAATTGTGAACTGTATAAATATCCTGAACTAATTTTAGACCCAAAATACCCATCTTCTCCTCAGTATTATCCAGTTCATCCAATGGCCATGTCTTTCTCTTCTTTGTCTGATTTTCTGATTATTTCTGTTTTTACATAGATGTGCCTGTCTGTATGTTTTCAGAGTGGTCCTATCACTCACAGCAAACACACCAGCAAATAGACTTTGAAAGTTGACTCTGTCGTGGAAATGCACAAATTGCCTTTTGTTTACTGTATGTAATAAAGATGAAGAATTAGGAAGCATCTGAAAGATAAACTGGTTTTTATTTGGTGCCTCAAAAACTCAGAGAAAATTTGTAAGTCCATCCCTTTGTCATTAGGCTTTTACATAATGTACTTAGGTTTTATTAGAAACCCTCATGTTGTTAAGTAATCTTCATTTGTTCTCTGAACTTGGGCAGGGTCACCCTTTCTCTCTCTCTTCCTTCTTTTCTTTCTTCCTTCTTTTATTTGAGCATCAAATATTTATTGAACTCTTACTACATACTAGTACTAAGCCCGAATCTATGACTAGAGAGATCTACACAAGGAAGTGGCCATTAACTGAAAGTTGAAGTTCTTTTGCTAGCAGATCTCATACAGATACAGCCACTGGGGACTTAGATAAATATAGAGAAGTGGGCTGTTTCTCTTCCTGGAGGCGAGCTTCTACACTGGGACAGAAAACCCAGGCAACTTTCCATGTCTAAGTCCATTTCCATGTCTGCTCAGCAAAATTCCCATCTCCTTCTAAGGAAAAGAGTAATGAATACAAATTATCCACCAGGCTTCTTGACAAAAGCCCGTTTTCCTACAAGAGTGTGCTTGTTTCCACCTTAGTCAGCCTCCAGATTATAAAGATGCTCCTCCTTAATGCCTTTAACCTCTGACTCCTGCATTTGTCCCTTTAAATTAACCTGGCTTTGGTTACTACGTTAAGTTGTATCCTAATAGCATCTGTGTATCTCCTGGGCTCCCCAAGACTATCTCCCACTTGTCTAATCTGTGACTTCTCATTTCTCTTCTCCCTATTTCCTTCACCACTTTTTTGTTTTGCATCACACCTCATCCTCCACTTGAGTCTTCTCTTTTAGCCCTCTTATGTTATCACCTGGTTTAAATTCACTCTCCCAGCTCTGACCTTCTAATCATGTCTCAAGAACTGTTTAGCACTACTCAGGAGGCTGAGGTGGGATGGTGGCTTCAGCTGGGAAGTCAAGGCCACAGTGAGATGAAATCACACCACTATAATCCAGCCTGGGTGACAGAGCAGGACCCTCTCTAAGAAAAAAAAAAAAAAAGTGTTCAGAAAGTATAGCATCACCCTGCCTTCAGGTTTCATGGAGTTTCTCAGCTGGCCTGGGCCAGAACATGAGTGGGGAAAGGGGATGAAGGAATGCATTATGCATTCAACTGTTAAACCATAATCCAAAGCTTCATTGTCTTCTTTTCAGACAAATATAGAAGTTCCAACACTCATATTTATTATCTGCCATTTCAAGATGAATATATCTACGGACTTATTTTGGAATACATTGTTTTCCAACTCTAAATCATGCTATAAACCTTGTGCTTTATTCACTACATAAAGTAAGAGGACTACATACCAGATGATCAGGAATGTATCATATTTGTTGTTGTATTTCCTTCAGAACTACTGTAGGATGTTGGTGGAGTGTTCTCAAACTTTATCCAACAGATGCTAATTCTGCTTGATATCACTGTGCATTTTGCATGGAAAACTTTCCATCAGCAAATATGGGAATCATGGGCTAAACAAAACTAAATAGATTCCTTTACTTCAGGACTCCCTGAGTCTTAAATATGGTAATGGACTTACAGTATTCCAAGAGGAAGATAAAGGATATGGTACTTGACCATGAATGCTTTTTTTTTTTCCTAAAGTGTCTTGAATAGCTAGTGTTAGTGCTCTGTGGAGCACACATTTAGTGAAATACTGTTCCACAAAATGAAATTTTAAATATTTAGAGAGTAACTAAAAGGCTTTCATAATTTGGTCCTCATTTTCCTTTCGGTCATATTTAACTTCCATAAATTTCTTGTTAAGAACTTTATATTCCAGGCAAAAAAAAAAAAAGGCCATTTATTATTTTAACACAACCTATGCTTTGCTAAACACCTGCTCTGCTCCCCTTTTTTTTCCACTCTTCCATCTAGCTTTCTCCAGTTAAAATTATTGCCCCTACAAAACGTCTCCTTATCCACAAAGCCTTGGTTTATTACTTAACTACATGTGACTTTCCTGTATTCTTAAATTCTATAGTACCATTTTTTATGGCATATATGACAATCTGTTGGATATTGTTGCTAATGGTGACCTCATTTCCACTATCAGTTTCCAATTTTTTTAAAAAAGAATACTATTGTATGTTGAGTTATCTCCATGAACTAGCCATTCTTTGAGGAATTTTATTCATTTATTAATTTAGTCATTAATTCATGTTAGGATGGGTTTAATCAGCCAAGCTAGATGGCTTCAATTTCAGCCAGCCGTCATATTTGATGAGTACCAAGGCATGTTCTAGAGGTAAGAACATGTGTTTTCTGATATTGCTGTAAACAAGGTAGACAAAACACTTTCCCTCATGAATTTTACATTCTAGTGGATGCAGATTATAAACATGTAAACAAAGGAATAAGTAAATGATTTGGAGAGTGGTGATATGTAGAAAATAAAACAGAACAAGAGTATAGAGAACAACAACAGAGATGGGATGATTACATTAAGTTAGAGTGGTCAGGGCATTTTATCTATGTTAGCAAATTGAAGTTCCATATGAGGCAAAGTTCCATAGATTGACCAAGATCATTTAGATCTTAAGTATTAGAGGAGGGCTAACATATATGATTGCATAGGTCATGCATTGCAAAACTCTAAAGAACAGCATTCTTATCATTGTCCATGTGAGTAATGCCTCTGTCAGTCTTTTTTTTTTTTTTTTTTATGTTGGAGGCTGGTTCTGTCACCAAGGCTGGAGTGCAGTGACAAGATCTTGGCTCACTGCAACCTCCGCCTCCTGGGTTCAAGCGATTCTCCTACCTCAGCCTCCCCAGTAGCTGGGATTACAGGAGCACACCAGCACACACAGCTAATTGCTAATTTTTGTATTTTTAGTAGAGATGGGATTTTGCCATGTTGGCCAGGCTGGTCTCGAATTCCTGACCTCAAGTGACCCGCCCGCCTCAGCCTCCCAAAATGCTGGGATTACAGGAGTGAGCCAACATGCCAGGCCTCAGTCATGTTTTTATGGAGAAACAGAACCACTAAGAGTGATGTGAAATAAGGAATTTATGATAGAGATTATGCCTTAAGTACAGAGGAGAGCTTATAAAGAGTTCTATGGAAAGTCATTGCTTCTTTGGGTATGGGATGGAAATCACTGTAGGTAATAAGGGGCAATGGTGCCTAAAAAGATTACATAAAGTGGGAGGAAATTAGGACAGATAGGAAGCCAGGAACAAAATGGATCCCATAAAGACAAATTAGAATTCATGTCTGTGTCTCACTGCCTCCAACCTGAATGAAGTAAGTAGTGCACTGACCGAAAGACCTGGAGCTTTTCACAATGTGCCAGTACAAGCACCTGGGCCAGGTCTTGGAGAAGCTGAAGGAAGAGATTCCATGGGAATTGGAAGAGCTGCAAACTGGCTGCTGCATATTCCTATGAAGTGGGCCACAAGATGAGTGACAAATGAACAAGCTGCAACAGTTGCCCTACAGCAAAATTTGAGTGTAATGGCTGCTGCTTCCACATCTTGCGTGAATTTCTTTTGTGACTAACTCTAACCAGAATCAATGTCTTAGAGTAGAGGTGGGCTTTCACTTCGACTTTGGGACTTCCAGAGTTACATGCTTTTGACAACACAGTATTGCCTCTTTCATGGAGGATATGTCTCATATAAATACATCTCATAACACCTACTGCAGAAAGTAAATGCTTACTAAATATTTATTGAGTAAATAATTCCCTGACCTGAAAGTGACTCTAGAGAATAAAATTCTTAAATTTTCAGAGTGACTAGACTGTATCAAAGTGCACAGGCTGGAAAAAATAGTCACTTACCAGAGAAAAATACAGTGATCTCTTTGTCACTGAAATACTTTGCTTTTAGGAGAGCAGGACTAAAGACTCATTTCCAAACTTAAGCATTTGTGTGGTGGCATTACTAGACCGGCATTACCTGGGGAAAGAAACTTCTGGGAATTTGTTAGAAATGAAAATTTTCCAGGTCTACTAAATCAGAAATTCTGGGGATAGGACCCAGCAGTCTGCATTTGAATAACCGTTCAGGTAATTCTGAGATATGCTCAAATTTGAGAATCACTAATCTAGAGATGCTAAATTCCTGGGCATATGAATAAAAGGAGAAGTTGAAGTAGGCCCTATTTGGTGAATCTGCAAGTTTGGTGGGTAAGAGGAATGATAAGAGGAACCACCAAGTTGCAACTTTAGACAATTCAGAAGTCAGGCAATAGTGGAAATGGTAGCAAGCAGCCTTTTGGAGCAAGTGCATCATGAAGTTTCAAATAAGTAACAGAGTCACTCATTGGCAATGCTGGGGATTTCTCCAGTCATATATGGCAGCACCTTTTCCACTCATGCTCATGGCAGGTGGGTTGCTGATTGCTTGTTACTTGGGCAATTTCTGGGTAAATTAATGAATCACATCATGGATTCCTACCCTTTTCATCATGCAATTTGATATAAATGGTGACACAACCACACTGCCCTCTGCAGCTGTGTGTGTTCGTGTCTCTCCTTAGGAACTTCTCCCCAGATCAATGTATGATGGTAGGACAATATTTTGAAATGCTAATCACCATAAGGGTTGTTTTTTACCCTTTATTTTCTACTTGCTTCTGTGTCACTATGCTCCAAGTTGAAGCCCTAATTCTCTGTGGCTTTTCTGTTCCATTATCCTAAGACTTTAGGGCACCTTAGCAGATATGTTAAACAGTTGATAAAGATGACTGAGACATAGACAAGGTATCTTAGTAAAAAAACACAAAAAGGAAAGAGATGTTCTTTTGACCGAAGGTTGGAGATTTAAAAGGGAAGAAAGAGGAAAGACTGGGATAGAACTTTCATGTAGCTTTGATGGTGAAGAAGAATCTCAGAAAGAAAATCGTTTGTGGCTATGGTTAGGTCTATAAGTGCAGGGGAAGCCTTGTAGAAGCATTCCAGGCCCCAAACCTGAAATAAAAAGAGCAGAGAGGTCGGGCCAGGTAGCTCATGTCTGTAATCCCAGTACTTTGGGAGGCTGAAGTGGGGAATTGCTTCAGCTCAGGAGTTCAAGACCAGCCTGGGTAACATAGTGAGACCCTGTCTCTACAAAAAATTTAAAAATTAGCTGAGTGTACTGGTGCATGCTTATAGTTCCAGCTACTTGGAAGGCTGAGGTGAGAGGATCACTTGAGCCTAGGAATGCGAGGCAATAGAGAATTATGATCATGCCACTGCACTCTGGCCGGGATGACAGAGCTAGACTATGTCTCAAAACAGAGAGAGAGAGAAAAGAAAGAATAGAGAACTTCTAGGACAACAGAAGTGTGAGCAGTAACTCTCTAGACAAGTGACCCATAACTAGTTCCATAACACCCCCTCCAAATACCTTGCCACTGTGCAAAACTCTACAAGTAGAACTCAGAAAATGGCTAAGTTTAATTTTTCCTCTAAGCCTAGGAAATGAGTTGATTTATGGCAAAGGCAGTACAATTTCTTTCAGATATAAGTATGTGAACTGAAGCTAATACTTCCTAAGACTGTGACTCTTTTGTCACTAAGATTATGTCTACTCCATTACTTTATTTTGATAAACAACATGCTGTGTAGGGAAGACCCATTATCCCGAAATGAACTTAAAAATTGCTAGATCAGCTGCTTTTAGATGTGAATTGCCAGAAACAGGGGAAAGAAGAAAGAGGAGAGACAAATGTAATCAGATTTCAGACTTAGTGATGATAACTGGTATATATATTCTTATTTGGAAGGGCTGGATATCACTGTTACTTGGTGGTGCTCCTGCAGTGGTTTCACTTGATATTTGTCTCCTCTTAACCTAGTAGGAGAGTCAGGCTGTGAATACTGTTACGTGTATATAGTGCAATAAATTATGTTCGTTTAGATATTAAATTTTATCCACTGGTAGGATAGAGAAGAAAGTGATTAAATTTGGGAACTGGAGGATGTATGAGTCAGGGTCGCAGTACAAAACAGATGAGTCATTTAAAAGAGTAGCTCTGAAACAAACAAAAGGATGGTTGTAAAGAAACACAGGGCAAAGAACCCACATCCATGGCTCAGTAGAACCTGAGCTATTACACCCAAGATCCAAACAGGAAAGAAAGGGACCAGAGAAAGGAAAGGGTCCAGAGCCTGAAGGGAAAGAGATGCAGAATCAGAGAACTCTAGAGGAACAGTATGCTTCATTTGAGAGACATAGCCAGAGATGAGTTCACAGGAAGGGTGCTGGGTGTACATCCTTAGGCCTTACCCACCTACCTATTTCAGTCTTCACTTAGGGGTCCCCACGTGCTGAACCCAGCCTGAAGCTAAAGGACTTAGGAGCGCAGGTGATGTAGCCCATGAAGTCAGCCTTTTCAGGCTGAGGCCAGGCAGGATTGAAAAAGGTGGATCTGGAGGAACAAACAGAGGTTACATGAGTGAGAAATGGTGTCTCAGAGAATGTGATGGCTGAACAATTTGAAGGAGCCATAGGAGTCTGCCAGATATAGAATGGAAGGAATTACTTAGGTTTGCTTCCCAAGTTGGTTTTACGTTGCTACAATTCTGACGTTTTCTAAACACGTTTTCACTTATTAGAATAGGATGGAATAGGATGTAAGCAGTATGGTGGGTTTTACCCAGCAACATGTAATTTCTTAAGTTAGTTCATATATCAATATCTTGGCACCTGTTGTTATGGGTTGAATTGTGTCCTCCAAAATGATAGTGAAGTTCTAACCCCTAGTACCTGTGAATTTGACTTTACTTAGAAATAGGATCTCTGTAGATGATCAAGTTAAGATGAGGTCAGTAGGGTGGATCCTAATCCAGTGTGACCGGTATCCTTACAAAAAGGAGAAATTTAGGCATAGAGACAGAAATGCATACAGGGAACACTAGATGAAGCTGAAGGCCGAGATTGGGGTGATATGTCTACAAGCAAAGCCAGAGATTGCCAGTAAACTACCAGAAGCTAAAGCAGGAGGCATGGAACAGATTCTCCCTCACAGTCCCTCACAGCCTCAGAAGGAACCATCCCTGCTGACCCCTTGATCTTGCCTCCAGGCCTCCAGAACTATGAGACAGTACATTTCTTTTGTTTAAACCACTTAGTTTGTGGTACCTTTTTATAACAGCACTGGCAAATTAACGCACTTGTCAGTAACATATCCTCTTATCCTCTATAATTCTTCTTCCCTGCTACAAAACACATATGTCAATGATGGAAAAACTGCTCATCTTTACACAAAACAATATAAAGTATCAGAAGATATATTATATTTAACAAGGTTATATTTCCAACAGAGGTCAATTTATTATGAAACCAATAAAACTTAAGCCTTGAGACCCTCAATTATCTCAATCCTTTCTAAGGCCCAGTATCTAATTTTTATATTCTTTATTTAAACTCTTTTTCTAAAAGAGGGTACCCTGGTTATTTGGACTCCACAGAACCTGTGTCTGCCCTTTATCTTAACCTCTGTTGTTGTAACCCCCAATCCCAGCTAGTAATGCAACACAGTTGTGCATGTGTTTGTATCTTAATTCAGTTCTAATATGCTTTCAAATTCATTGTTCTTATAATCAACGACCATTAAAAATAAACTCAAAGGAAGGAATAACAAACAAAAAGAACAAACAACTTTGAGAGTCCTTGAACACAGAGTGTTCTAGGCCCAGTGGGATTCCAAAATGAGGACAAGAATCCTTCTCGAGTCTGCACCAAATGGTGGTTTATAGTTTTAATTTTTTTTTTTTTTTTTTTTTTTTTACCTGAGGGTTCTTGTTTCAGGTGAATTACCTCAGGGAGAAAGCCCACTTTTGATACTCCTAATCTCCCACTATTTTTTTCTAGGTTGTGAAACCTCAATTGCTTTGGAGAGAAGATGGATTAAAATTACAATTACATTCATTAGCATATCTAAATGGAAGCATCCTGCCTTACTGTACGTACTCATTAAGAGTGAGCATCAACAGCATTTCAGAATTTGCTGCATTAATTAGATGATGGAATCGTTCACATCCTTAGAACTTCTGCACAGGATGGAAGGAGCCTGAGGGTTATGACCTGACTTGGCCACCGCTCTGGGGGGTTTTCTGTCTCTGTAATTTATATACCCCTCCACAATATAAGCTCTACTCTCATCTGTCATTAAAATAACTATCTTCAGGTTTCATAAGTATGTACTCAAACTTAAATCCTATTTTAGAAGAAGAAGAACAGGTATCTCTCAAGTAACTCCACATGGAGTTGAGCACATTGGCTGAGGTACTGGTGAAATCATCACAGAAAAAGAAACCCCATTTATTTTTTTTCCTTTTGCTCTGGACAGCAACATCCTGGCACTTTTCCAAGCCATGCTGACTAATGGGAAGTTGTAGAGTTCATGTACACCTTCTAATATTTGGCTTTGCAAATGTTCTGTGTGACTTCTGCTCAGCATCGTGGTGGACCACTTATTCCTCAGTCCTCATGCTTCCATATGAACAGCACACTGCTTGAGAAACACCCTAGTCCCCTTTCCACTCCCTTACTCCTTCCTGCTACGGGGAGGATAACTCATTTGATTGGTGAACTTGGGATAAGGAACGGAGAAGTCTTGGAGCAGTGCCTTCCTTCCTCTCTGGAATCCACTTGTCTATAGAGGGTACTTGTTCTGTCTGTTCTCTGCCATGCAATCAGTATCCATGGGTTACAAAGACCTGACGTTTTCAGCTATATCTATGACTACATGTATAAGTCTGTTTGGGATCATCCCCCAAAATAGGCTGCCAACAATTCCTCCTCTTCCTGCACATGCTTACCTATTTTTCCATTAGTAAGTAAAATCTATTTCCCCACTTCTTAAATCCAGGCTGGACTTCTGATTTACTTACACCAATAAAGTACCATGGTACTGATGCTTTATGAGTTCTAGGTCTAGACCTTAAAAGGCCTGACAGCTTCCATTTTTCCCCTTGTGCAATCTAGTTGCCATGTTGTGTGGAAATCCAGCCTGTCTTGCCAAAGACACAAGGAGTGTGAGAGGAAGTTCCACATGAAGGGACCATGTAGAGGACAACCAAAGCATCATGGCCAAATCCAGCCCTGAGGCTCTAGACATGTAAGGCAGCCCTCTTAGGCCATCCTGCCCAGCCTGCCTGCCACCTGAATGCAGCCAATATGAGTGACTCCATCAACACCACATGGAGTAGAAGAACAGCCCAGTCAAACTATGGAGTCATCAGAAGTAATGAAACATTAACACTCTAAGCTTTTGAATTTGTTACATAGCAATAGATAACTCATCGTCTTTTGTAAATTCACAAAATTTTAGAGGTGATGACTCAGCAAGCCCACTTGGGCACACAAGTAAATCATATTCTCCAAATAGCTTTATTAGTAATTAAGATGATAGTTTAATGTCCATCTTCTCCTCCTGGGTCTGCTCAATCTGCTCATCCATTGAGTCAGAACTCTGGAGAGGAGAACTGACTGGCTAAGACTCCTTAACTAGAAAATACTTTTTTTAATCTACCTAAAAACCTATGTGTCCTCTAAGAGTCAGCCCAAATGTCACCTCAAAAAGAACTTACTTGATGCAGATCCCTCCTGTCTGTATTTTCCCGGATTATGCCTTCATCACAGCTGACTACATAACAGCACATGTTTGCACTTTGTGTTTGATATTATTCCACACTCATTGAAGTCAGGGGATAGGTTTTATCTGAATTTACCTCACCACTCTCACAAACATGCCTAATCCAACATTACATTTAGTAAACACTTCTTTTATGTAATACCTGAGAAAATTTGTCTGGTTTTATTCAGTTAAGAATATGAAGCTGCTTCACTCTCCCAATCCTTGTTTTTCTAAAGTTTTTTTTTCAATGTTTTGGTCTTTATACAAAACAATATAAATGATCAGAAGATATATTATGTATTTGGTGTACAGTTTGGTGAGGTGGAAAGAGCACCAGCTTTTGGATGGAGTTAAGTTTCAAACTTCTTTCTGGTAGTTTTTGCTTATGTGGACTTCAGTGACCACTTTCCATTTCTGAGCTCTGATCTCCTCATTGTAACATAGGAATAATTATTGGTAGACTTTCAGTAATAGAGTTTTCAAACAGTTTTATTGAGATGTAGCTCAAAGACAATACAATTTACCCATTTGACGTGTACAGTCACCACAATCTCACAATCTGATTTTGAAATATTCCTGTAACCCTATACCCATTAGCAGCCACTCCCCATTTCCCCATTTCTCTTAACACTGAGCAACCACTAATCTACTTTCTGTCTCTATAGAATTGTCTATTCTGATAATTTATAAACATTCAATCCTACAATATATGATCTTTTGTGACCATATTTTTGGGTCTTTTTTTCTTTCTTTTTGTTTTTGATGGAGTCTCACTCTGTCACCAGACTGGAGTGCAGTGGTGCGATCTCGGCTCACTGCAACCTCTGCCTCCTGGGTTCAAGTGATTCTCCTGTCTCAGTCTCCCGAGTAGCTTGGACTACAGGCACACGCCACTATGCCCAGCTAATTTTAGTATTTTTAGTAGAGACAGGGTTTCACCATGTTGGCTAGGATGGTCTCGATCTCTTGACCTCGTGATTCACCTGCTTTAACCTCCCAAAGTGCTGGGATTACAGGCGTGAGCCACCGCACCCAGCTCTGTGACCATATTTTTTCACTTAACAGAATGCTTTCAAGGCTCATCATATTGTAGCATGTATTAGTACTTCATTCCATTTTACTGCTGAATGATATGTTGTTGTGTGGCTATAGCACATTCTCGTTGTCCATTTATCAGTTGATGGACATTTGGGTGGTTTCCACTTTTTGGCTGTTATAAACTGTGCTTCCATGAACATTTGTGTATAAGATTTTATGTGTACATACATTTTCATTTCTTGTAGATATATACATAGGGTTATATATATAGGAGTGGAATTGTAGTATATGAGTGTTCCCATTTCTCCTCATCAACCCTTATTATTGTCTGCCTTTTGGCTTTAGTCATTCTAGTGGATGTGAAGTGGTAGAGGCATACCATCAAGATAGTGTGGGTTCAGTCCCAGACCACCATGATAAAGTGAATATTGCAATAAACTAAGTCACACAATTTTCTTGGTTTCCTGGTGCATGTAAAAGATATGTTTACACTATACTGTAATCCATGAAGTGTGTAATAGCATTATAGCCAACCCTTTTACCTGAACACTGAGAGGCCATTGTAGGGTTATTAATTGGCCTTGTTTCAATATTGTTGTGTCCCAGGGAATAGGAGGCCTGAAGAGAAAGAGAGAAATGGAGAATGGCTTGTCAGTGGAGCAGCTGGAACACATACAACATTTGTCAATTAAGTTTCCTGTCCTGTATGGGTGGTTCCTGGTACCCCAAACAATTACAATGGTAACATCAAACATGACTGATTACAGATCACCATAACAGATAGAATAATAATTTAAAAGTTCAAAATATTGCAAGAAATACAAAAATGTGATACAGAGACATGAAGTGAGCACGTGCTTTTGGAAAAAATAGTGCCAATAAACTTGCTGGATGAAGGCTTGTCCAACTCTTTGAAGCAACATGAAGCAAAACACAGTAAAATGAATGAGGTATGCCCTCTATTTTATTGTGGTTTTGATTTGTATTTCCATAATGAATAATTATGTTGAGCATCTTTTCATGTGCTTGTTATCATTCACAGATTTATTTTCTGGAGAAACATCTATTTGTATCTGTTGCCTATTTTAAAAATTGGGTTATTTGTTTTTTTATTGTTGAGTTGTAAGATTTCTTAATTTATTCTAGATATAATTCTCGTATTAGAGACACAATTTGCAAACATTTCTTCACACTCCATAAGGTATCTTTGCACTTTCTTGATGGCATCCTTTGAGGCACAAAAGTTTTTAATTTTCGCAAATTGCAATTTGTCTATTTTTTCTTTTGTCACTATTGTTTTGGTGTTGTATTTTGCCTAACTCATGTTTATAAAAAATTATTTCTTTCTTTTATTCTAAGAGTTGTATGGTTTTAGCTCTTAGAACCCATTCTGAGTTAATTTTTTTGAGGAAAGGGTCCAACTTCATTCTTCTGAGTGTGACTATCCAGTTATCCAACACCATCTGTTGTAAAGATTATGATTTCCTCATTGAATTATCTTAGCACCCTTGTAAAAAAATCAATTGACAGTAAATATTAGGGTTTATTTCTGGACTTTCAATTCTGTCCCATTACCTGACTCTATTTTAGATTTATACTGACATCGTTCCTGTGAAATTCTCTTTTCTTTTCTGTGCTATGATTGTTACACGTATTATGTTCATATATGTTTTAAGCACAATACATTGTTATAATAGTGTTTTCTAAATAAGTTCCAAAGAGAAATGAGAACAAGTGTATATTTGAGGAGACTGTTATATTAGCCTTCTTCTTTATCTTTTTCATCCCTTCATTTATTCTTGTGGATATTAGTTATAACCTGGTATTATTTTCTTACTCCAATATAACTATGCTCCTCCCCACCTCCTTTGTGCTGCTATTATCAAGTGTATTATATATGCTATAGGCCCAACAATACAATTAGTTAACTACATATTGCTTTATGCTACATCATTATCTTTACTACCATGCTTTGTTTTTTCATGTCTGAAGAACTTATTTTAAAATTTCTTCTAAGACATATTTGCTAGCAACAGATTCTCTCAGTTTTTGTTTATCTTGGAATGCATTTGTTTCACTTTCATTTTTTGAAGATAATTTTGCTAGAAATAAGATTCTTGGGGTTGAAAATTTTTTTAATTTTTAGTAATTTTTTCTTTTTTTGTTAAAGTTGTATTTTAGATTCAGGGGTGCATGTGCAGACTTGTTATATAGGTAAACTCATGTCATGGGGGTTTGTTGTACAGTTTATTTCATCACCCATGTACTATGGCTAGTATCCAATAATTAATTTTTCTGATCCTCTCCCTCCTCCCACCCTTCACTCTTACGTAAAACTCAGTGTCTGTTGTTGCCCTCTTTGTGTCCATGAGTTCTCATCATTTAGCTCCCACTTACAAGTAAGAACATGTAGTATCTGGTTTTATGTTCCTGCGTTAGTTTCCTATGGACAATGGCCTCCAGCTCCATCCATGTTCCCATGAAAGACATGATTTCACTCTTTTTTATGACTGCACAGTATTCCATGGTGTAGACATGCCACATTGTCTTTATCCAATCTGCCATTGGTGGGCATTTGGGTTGATTTCATATCTTTGAACTTTTAGCATTTTAAATTGTCTTTTGACATCCATTGTTTCTGATGAGAAGTCAACTATTAATCTTTAGGTATCACTTTTACATGATGATCACTTTTATTTCCTACTCTTCAAAATTTTCTCCATGTTTTTAATCTTTCAACATTTTAACTATGATGTATAGATATAGTTGTGGGTATACAGGTGTGGATTTCTTTACATTTGTCCTACTTAGAGTTTCTTGAACTTTGAGGTATGTGCAGATTAATGTTTTTCACCAAATTTAGGAAGATTTCAGCCTTTATTACTTCAAATACTTTTGTTTGTACTTTCCCTCTCCCCTCTCCTAGTGGTATTCCCATTAAGCTCGTGTTAGTGCACTTGAAAATGTCTCATATTTCTCTGGGACTCTGCTCATTTTTATTTATTCTTTTTTTCCTCTGTATTCTTCAGATTGCATAATCTTTATTGATCTATATTTAGGCTTTCTAATTCTCTTTTCTGCCAGCTCCAATCTATTGTCAATCCCCTCAACTACACAATTACCATTTGACTCATTTAAAAAATAATTTTATCTTTTTATTGCTATTCTCTATTTGGTAAGACATTATTATCTCATCAAGATATGATGAGATATACCTTTCTTTTATGCTTTAAGCATAGTTTCCCTTAGTTCTTTAAATATGTTATAATGGCTACTTTTATGTCTTTTTAAAATCTTACATCTTGTTCCTTTCACCGGCAGCTTCTGTTGGCTGCTTTTTTTCTGTGTATGGGTCATGCTTTCCTATTTATTTGTATGTCTCATGATTTTTTACTGGAAACTAGACATTTTAGATAATATATTGTAGATACTTTGGTTATTGACTTTCCTGCTCCAGGAATTGTTACTGTGTTTGCTTGACCCTTTGTTTATTTGTTTAGTAACTTAGATGAACTAAATCTGTGAAGTCTATTTCCACAGTGTGCAGTCTTATTTACATGTTTCTCCTCAGAGGGTGCAGCCTTGAGCATGTGTACAGTCATGGTCCTGCCCGCCACACCCCCATACCTTCAGTGGTGATGTGATTTTATCCTGGCTCTTTGATTGTCTCTTTGCCTGATTTTCCTGTTAAGCTTCTGGCTGGTCTGTCTGTATCGGTATCACACCCAGCTCTTAGTGTCCATGAATTGCTAGCTTATTGCTCTATTGTTTTCAAAAATGCCTGGGGCATAAGTTGCTCCATTGTCCAATCCAATTAACCATGGGTTTGCACAGATATTCTTCGTGGCCTGTCTTTGAGACTTTCTCAGATCACTAGAGTGTTGTTCTTAGTTATCTATTTTCTTATTAAACTTCTGGCTGGTCTCCATTTCACTTGTTGATATCATGAAGCTACTAGACTTCTTTTAATTTCTCATCACTAAAATCTCCACTGTTTTCAACAATGACCTAAGGTTTGAGCTTCCCTATGCTCTAATCCAAATAAATCTGGTCACTTTATGGAGAGCTATGGACCTCTCTGCTCTTACAGCCTGCCCTCCCCGTGGACAGAACGTCAGGATTATTGCTCTGGAGTTAAAAAATGGAAAGTCGCCAGCTTCTTTAAGGGTGACATCCCTACTCTATTAGAGGGTCATTGGTTCTAGGAGGTATCTCTATTGGTGAGCTGAGGTAAGAGTAAAGTGGTCTCAATACTCTTAAGTTGCACACATATTGGATAAAGCTCCACCATACAAGTGGGGACTGGGCAGAAAAAGGGAGCCCTAAATCTCCAGGCCACACTTGCCTTGAACACATCTTCTGCCAGCTAAAGCTTGGAGAGAGGAAAAATACTGGTGTCCTGACACTCCAGGGAAGAAGTCATGGCCCTAGACTGAGAGCTAAGAGGAGGCAGAGCCCTGTGATTTTGTTTAAAGCCACCAGGAGTAGAGCTTCCATCACACTCAACTGGAGTCAGGTGGGGCCGGGGCAGGGAGGAGATCTGGTCATGGTTCAGTGTCACAGGCTTACTAGTTTTACCAAGATTTGGTAATTTTTTCTTGAATAAAATGTTTCTCCATTTTCTGCATGCCCTTAGCATAAAATTTCTAGAGACTTTAATTTTTTTCTTAAAAAACTTTGACCAGGTAGGTTGTTCCACTGAGGAGGGCATCTACACAGCTCCTCACATTGCCACTTCAATTTTGTAATAGATTTATGTTTAGCTTAGTATAAGTTCAATATTTTTCCAAAGTCTTGCTCAGAATGGAAATTTTGTATTCATTTAAATCTTAATGCAAATATGATGTATTCTTTTTCTTTCTATCTATACATGGTTAGAGTCAAGAATATGAAATCTTCAAAGATCGTAAACAGATTGACCAATTAAAAATGGGGGGAATTTAGCCAGGTGTGGTGGTACATGCATGTAGTCCCAATTACTCAGGGGGCTGAGGCAGGAGGATCACTTACGCCCAAGAGTTTGTGGCTGTAGTGAGCTATGATATTGCCACTGCATTCCAGTCTGAGCAAGAGAATGAGACCACATCTCTGAAAAAAAAAAAAAAAAAAAAAAAAAAAACACAAAGCAAAAAAAAACCTGGAAGGGACTATCCAGAGATATATAGAGGAAGAATATCATTATCCTCACAGAAATGATGTAATTTATAATGCTAAAGTAAACTACATAAAACTGAATTAATCTATGTTCCAGTCTAAAACTGAGATACACTTTAAAAATTAATCCCACATTTAATTTGAAATGCAATTTAAATTGGAGATGTGGAAAGAGGATATCATTTGATATCATCATGTTTTTAAGTTCTTGTACCTTAATATCTATTTCTTTTATGTAGGTTAGGTTCTCAGTCTCTCTGGGACATTCTCTGAGTGTCCTCCTTCTTACCCTTTTTTTCTCCCCGACCACACACACACAACCCAATCCGCATTGGCTTTTGTCTTCTCCACTCTGGTTTTTTCCTATTTGTATCTGTTAATTTCTCTTCTGCCACTAACCCTCTGTTTTCAATTTTCAGTGACTTACTGTTCTTTCTCTCAATTACTTTCATGATTCTCCACAAGAAACACTCAGAATCCGAGTTAGCAGACACAGATTTCTTGTTAACAGTGTTGTGGGAAAAAGATATTTTGAATACTTAGATGTTAAGTTTTTGTTTTCTATTCACTAGGAGAAAAGACTACCAATACTAAAATCCTTCTGTATTAGTAAAAATGGCAATCATGGAATAACCAGCTGGTACCCTCACACGGAATACTGCCAAAAAATATCTTTGTTTTAACCTTTCTCTACTTATTCTCTTCTTAGCCATTTTGGAAAACTAAGACATCTTACCAGACACTTCAATAGTACATATTTTATAAAAATTAAATTAACTAACTAGCATATAAGTCACTTCTTTAGTAGCTGCTCAATAAATGTTAATTTTCTTTCTATTTTCTGCTTACTACTGGGCAATTCAGCCTGTGCATACAGAATGGGAAAGTGCCACACTCCCTTCTGTAGGCTTCTACTGGTTCCTTTTGATTTTCCTGGACATATGAAAATATGCCTAGAATGCTGGCAATGATTTTCTAGGATTAGCAGTTGAGAAAAGAATCTTCTGACAGTGGCTTAGGGTTATTCACTAACATATTTATTGTACAGTTGTACATTGGTAGATTTCAAGCAAGAACTGATGCGGTGTTCTACATTTGCATTAATTAACACAACACTGGCAAATGGCACTGTGCATCATTTAAAAACATTTTAACTCACTATTGTTTACATCGACCTCTTAAAAATATAAAATGGAAATATTTTCCTTACCAAGATAGTTTTCCCTCTGCATTATGAGCATTCTGTTTTTTCACTGGAGGTTTTATCCTGTTTTCTGTCTCATAAAGTTAAAAAGTAAATATAGAGAATGATAGATAAGAGATAGATCATAGGTAGATAGACAGAAAGACAGACAAACTTATTTTGAAGTTCTGAAACACTATTTTTACATAAAATACTGGTATCTAAAATATAGTCTGGGCTGTAGAATTTCTGTTCCCCAAATGTACACAGAATAGTATCTACAAAGAAAGTTGGCCTAGACTCTACAGAGCTATAAAAACAACCCATTATATGCAGACCATCACCACTACCATCATCAATGCTACTGCCACTGGCATCACCACCACCACTACCCCGAACCCCTATCTCACACCAAGTAAGTCGCTGCATAAAGATGACTCAAGGGAAGCCCTCTTGTCAAATGCATAGTCTGTATCTATCTAGCTCAGCTAAAATGGAGAAATGCCAATTATCTGGTTAAATTTGATCAGTGGAGGCAATCAAATTGGTATTATATACATGTCTGAAGGATCTTGCTTGGATTTGCTAGTTGACATATCTCTACTTCAATACAATATAATGTGCCATGAAATTTTCCCCTACATGTCTTCCAAAATATTTTGAGAGAATACTGGAGAATTTATGAAAAGAAGTTTGGATTAAAATGGTATATTCTATCTATATGCAGCTGGAAGGTGAAGGAACTATCAGGGAAGAAAATTAGAACCTAGGATAGAAGGAATAAAAAAGGAAGGTGCTGTGAAAATCTTAAAAGATTGAGAAAACAAAGGATCATAAGAACAGAGTGGAAATTCACAGATGAAAAGGATCTGGCAGGTCATAGAAATAGTCTCATCCATTGAGTCAAGCAACACTTTCAAATTGGCATATTACCTTAGAGTGGCAAAGATGACCTGAAAGTGTGCAAGTAACCATGGAACAAAAATTTTTATTTTGTGATAACTTTGTGGGTTTGTGCTGTCTTGTCTTATGTCGACATGCAAAGATACCCTATGTTGTAAAGGAACTTTTAAACAACTGTTTGGCCAAATGCTAATTTTGCTGGACATATATAGTTGTTTTACTAAAAGAGTGAAATCATCAGAAAAGTTAGTGAAACTCTTAAACAAGTGTAATTTTCTGCAGAAAGTCTCAGGGCCTTGTGATTAGTGAATTTTCTAAAAAGAATTGGGAAGTGAGTACGTCAGGTATCTTTGACCAGGAACATTTTTTTCCTGGAGCTTCTCCTCACAGGATAAAAGAACGTTGTCTAAGTGGCAAAGCCTGAACAGGGAGGGTTTATTGAGGTACAGTATTGTAATATTTTAAATGAGTGAGAGCAGGATAGTACAGTAGGTTGCTCATCAGTAAGCAGGAGAAGGAAAAAATATACATCATATATACATACATATGTATGTGTGTATATATATATATTTTTAATGTGGATGATCTAAAACAAAAATACTGTATTAGTCAGGGTTCTCTAGAGGGGCAGAGCTAATAGGATAGATGTATATGTAAAGGGGAGTTTATTAAGGATATTAACTCACAGGATCACAAGGTCCCACAATAGGCTGTCTGGATGCTGAGGAACAAGGAAGCCAGTCCAAGTCCCAAAGTTGTAAAGCTTGGAGTCTGATGTTCCAGGGCAGGAAGCATTCAGCACAGGAGAAAGATGTTGGCTGGGAGACTAAGCCAGTCTAGTCTTTACATGTTCTTCTGCTTGCTCTTATTCTGGCCATGCTGACAGCTGATTAGACTGTGCCCACCCAGATTAAGGGTACGTCTGCCTTTCCCAGTCCACTGACTTAAATGTTAATCTTCTTTGCAATACCCTCACAGACACACCCAGGAACAAGATTTTTGCATCCTTCAATTCAATCAAGTTGATTCTCAGTATTAACCATCACAGATACTTTAAACAATTTGGCAGTGACACATCATTGCTAAGGGCAATATACATGTGGGACCTTTTCTTTCAGACTTTGTCCTTTGAAGAAATAGCCTCGTCTCACAGCAGGGACAACTTTAAGAAATGATGGAATGCCTAAGGAATTTTCTTCAGTGGACATTTTCCTCATCCGTTGTCACTCATTCATTCATTCCTTCATTCAAAAATTTGTTAGGCACTTCCTTTGTGCCTGACAGTTAGTATATATATTTTCACAAAGTCAATCTACAAATTTAGGAGTGACAGATCCTTGTGATGCATGAAGCCACATCTATCTAGACACTTGATTTCAGAGCAGTTTGGACTGACAATTACCAGCATCCCATTTAGCACCTGAGTTCTAGTGACAGAACCCTGGTTGCTTACAGTGGGAACCTTCCTATCAATGTACTTTTTTTTTGTTTTTTTTACTTTCTCCCTTTCCTGTCTCACTTTCTCAACTCCCTCATAGTGCTTCCTAACATCACCTCTCAAATTAACTACTAGCAAGATGCACTTTTGAGTGAACAGAATTAAGGCATTATGCCATGATTGAAGATGTTTTCAATGACCCTGTTTCTAAATAAGGTTACATTCTGAGGTACTGGGGATTAGGACTTCAACATATATATTTTAGGGCATACACATCAACCCATAACAGTCCACCTTGTGGTCGCTCAAAATTCCTGTTCTTCTCACATGCAAAATACGTCCACTCCATCTCAGCATCCCGCAAAGTCTTTACCCATTCTAGGATCAACTCTAAGTCTAAAATCTCATCTAAATGACATCTACATCAGTTATAGATGAGACTTCGGGTATGATTTATCCTGGGGCAAAATTCTCCCCCATCTGTGAACCTGTAAAACCAGGCAATATCTACTTCCAAAATTCAGTGTTGAGATAGACACAGAATTGCCATTTCCATTCTAAAAGGAAAAAATCAGAAGGGAAGAAGAGGTCTTGGATCCCAAGACCAATGAAGCTTTAGTAAGGTTCATTCCATTAGATTTTAAGATTTGAGAACAATCTTCTTTGGCTCAATGCTTTGTGATACAGGCCCATCAGAGTGGTGGCCCTGCCCCACTCAGCCCTAGGTGGTAGCCCTGCTTCTCATATTTGGGCAGTGGCCCTGCCCTCTACAACTGAGGGTGACTCAGTCCTCTGAAACAGGAGGATCCAGCCCTTGAGCCACCTTTGGCGTCATTATTTCTTCAATTTGTCCCATCTCTGTTCCATTCCATCCAAGCCGACAATGTTTCTGCTGGTATAAAATTCTCAGAAACTTTGTTGGCCTCCTGTGCAATTCATGGGGGTCCAAGCCATCAGAAAAAAAGAATCCTCCACAGATTATTCCTGGATAACTGCACCTCTATTTTTGACTTCTGCTGAGATGGTTGATTGGATTCATGAGTCACAAGCCTAATTTCTTTAGCAAACGGTTGTCTAGCCACATCCTTGGCATTCTCTCCAAAGCAAGCTTTCTCATTTCTGCAATATGGATAGTCTGAGAATTTTCCAAATCTTCAAGTACTGATTCCTGTTTTCTTAACAATACCTTCTTCAATTTATCTCTGTCCTCTCACATTTTACTATAAGCAACAAGAAGAAACCAGGCCACACCTTGAACAGTTTGCATAGAAATTTCATCAGTTAATATCCAAGTTTATTATGTTTAAGTTCTACTTTCCACAAACATAGAACACAATTCAGCCAAGTTCTCTGCAACTTTATAACAAGGATCTCTTTTCATCCAGTTCCCAGTAATATGTTATTCATTTCCATCTGAGACCTTACAAGAAGTACCTTTAAGGTTCATATTTGTACCAATAATCTAGAGCATTCTGGGCTTATTCTATTGTGCATTTTTCTTCCAACTTCTACGCTTTACTAAATTCCAAAGCCATTTCTACATTTTTAAGTCCTTGTTACAGCAACACCCATTTCTTAGTACAGAAATCTGTATTAGTTTGCTAGGGCTGCTGTATCAAAGTGCCACAAACTGGGTGGCTTAAACAACAGAAGTTTATTGTCTTACAGTACTGGAGGCTAAATGTCCAAAAGCAAGTTGTTGGCGGGCTTGGTTACTTCTGAGGGTTGTGAGAGAAGAATCTGTTCCAGGCCTCTCTGCTTGGCCTCTAGATAGCTACCTTCATGTTCACTTGCCATTCTCCTGGTATATGTGCTGGTGTCCAGATTTTTCTCTAAGGGGGTGACACCACTCATATTGGATGAGAAATCCATATATTCCAGTGTGACCCCATATTAACTAACTACATCTGCAATGATGTTATTTTCAAATAAGGTCACATTCTGAGATACTGGTGGTGAGAGCACCAATATATGAATTTTTCGTAAGACACAATTCCACTCCTAATAATGATGATGACTGAAACTGTTGTGAAGATCACCAAATAATTCTAGCTGTCCTTTTTCCTAGATACATGTCAGATTTATAATTCTAGCCCCCATTTGACTGGATGGGACCACATGACTTGTTCCAGCCTGTGACTTTTGAGCAGAAGTGATTTGTGTCACTCCTGGACTGAGCATGTAATTGTCAGTACAAAACACTACAGAACTCTCTTTTCCTTTGGGTAGAGCAGCCAACAATGTTGCAGAGGATGGTTGCTTGGCTGCTTGGGTTCCTGAGTAACTATTATGACCAGAGGCTTACATGTGATTGGTGTAGAGAGGGAGTGGAAAATAGATCTTGTTAGTTGTAAACCACTGATATTTCTCAGTTATGTGTTACTGCAACGTAACTTGGTCAATCCTGACTAATGCAAACTCTTTACATTCTATTATTCTCTAGTACAGTGCAGAGTAAGTGCCTAGTTAAATCAACGAACTTTTAGTTTGGAGTGTGTATTAGTCAGGGTTCTCTAGAGGGACAGAAATAATAGAATATATATATATATATATATATATCCTAAAGAAGTACTTGGCCAAATATTAATTCTGCTGGACATATATAGTCGTTCTACTAACAGGGTGAAATCATCAAAAAAGTTATATATATAGGATTATATATTATATATTATATTATGTATAATTATATAATATAAAATATATAAAATATAAATTTATATATAGTATATATAATATAAAATATAATACATATAATGTTTAATATGAATATATATTATATAATTATATATAATACATATAATATATTTATATATTTTACATATTTGTATAATAAATATAACATATATTTTATATATATTATATATTTAATATATATATAATATGTAAAATATATTATTTTAATTGTATATATAGATATAAAATATAAAATATATTATACATTATATATATTTTATATATATTATATAAATATATATTGTATAAAATATAAATATATATTATATGTTATGTATATATATAATATATATTTTATTATATATATTCTAATATATATTATATATTCTATTATATATATTCTAATCTATATTATATATTAGAATATATATTCTAATCTATATTATATATTCTAGAATATATATTCTAATCTATATAGAATATATATTCTAGAATATATATTCTAATATGTATATTCTAGAATATATGGAATATATTCTAATTATAATATATTATATATTATATATCTTATAATATATTATGTATTATATATCTTATAATATATTATGTATTATATATCTTATAATATATTATGTATTATATATCTTATAATATATTATGTATTATATATCTTATAATATATTATGTATTATATATCTTATAATATATTATGTATTATATATCTTATTATATATTATATATTATATGATATAATATATAATATATTATAAGATATATAATATATTATATATTATAAGATATATGTAATATATTATATATAAGATATATATAATATATTATACTGTATATAATATGTAATATATTATACGATATAATATATAATATATTATAAATATTATAATATATATATAATATATAATATATTATAAGATATATATATAATATAATAATATATTATAAGATATATAATATATAATATATATAATATTATATATAATATATATATTATAAGATATATAATATATTATATATCTTATATATTAATATATTATATATTTATAATATATAATATTATAATATATAATATATATATTATAAATCTTATAATATATTATATATTATATCGTATAATATATTACATATTATATACAGTATAATATATTATATATATTTATATATATATTATATATTTATAATATATATATATTATATATCTTATAATATATTATTATTATATTATATATATATTATAAATATATAATAATATATTATAAATATATTATAATATATTATAATATATATAATATATAATATATTATAATATATATAATATATATATATATTATATAATATATATATATTATATATATAATATATAATATATTATACTGTATATAATATATAATATATTATACTGTATATAATATGTAATATATTATAGTATATAATATATATATTATATATTATATAATTATAATATATTATATATTATAAGATATATAATATATAATATATTATAAGATATATAATATATTATATATAATATTATATATTATAAGATATATAATATATTATATATCTTATAATATATAATATATTATATATCTTATAATATATAATATTATATATATTATAAATCTTATAATATATTATATATTATATCGTATAATATATTACATATTATATACAGTATAATATATTACATATTATATACAGTATAATATATTACATATTATATACAGTATAATATATTATATATTATATACAGTATAATATATTATATATTATATACAGTATAATATATTATATATTATATACAGTATAATATATTATATATTATATACAGTATAATATATTATATATTATATAACATATATAACATATTATATATTTATATATAACATATTATATATATAACATGTTATATATTTTTATATAATATGTTTTATATTTATATATCTTTATATATGAAATATGCAATATATTATATATAAATATAATATATTATATTAATATATATTTGTATAATATTGTATATAATAGACATATATAAATATATATAGGATTCATATATATAGGTTATATATATGAATTTATTAACTAGTAACTTACAAGATTACAAGGTCCCACAATAGGCTCTCTGCAAGCTGAAAAGCAAGGAGAGCCAGTCCACGTTCCAAAACTGAAGAACTTCGAGTCAGATGTTCAAGGGCAGGAAGCATCCAGCACAGGAGAAAGATGTAGGCTAGAAGGCTAGGCCAGTCTCACTTTTCACATTTTTCTGCCTGTTTATATTCTAGCCATGCTGGCAGATAATTAGATTGTGCTCACCCAGATTAAGGGTGGATCTGCCTTTCCCAGCCCACTGACTCAAATGTTAATCTCCCTTGGCAACACCCTCACAGACACACCCAAGATCAATTCTTTGTACCCTTCAATCCAATCAAGTTGATACTCAGTATTAACCATCACAGAGTGGGTACTATGGGTGAGGAGCTATTAAGCATTGACGATACAAAGACAAATAAGTACTGTGTTGGCCCTGAAAGAACTCACAGAAAAATGAGAAAGAGAGCAAAAGTGAGAGCTGGAGAGAAAGAAGACAGGCAAATAGAATATAGAGTAGTTGCTGCTCTGATAAAGGAAGGCACAGAGTATAGCAAGCAGAATGACGTAAGTCAGGAAATGTCATATACTGGTGGGGAGTGAAAACTTAACACTTCCAATACATCTAATGATGCGTTAGCTAGAAAGGAGGAGGAGCAACACTATGCAAAGTCAAAATAGTGTCAGGGGAGGTAAGTATCTGATTTGGAATGGAGGATAGGGTTCCAGAAGGAGAGAGGTGGGAGATAAGGCTAAAGCCAGACCATGAAGGGCCATGTGCTTGAACTTTATCTTAAAGACAATGGGAAATCACTTAAAGGTTCTAAATTGAAGAGAAATAGAATGAACTTTTGGTTTAGATAGATCACACTGGTCATGTAGCAGTTGTTTTGTGTCTTGCACCATATTCACTCCATCCACATGATTTTAATGCAACCAGAATACTAGTTCTGTGCATTTCTCTAGGCATAATACTTCAATTACACACAACAACTTTTCTTCACTTTTCTGCTTCACAATTTTTTCTAAAGCCAAAGAATGCACAGATAAGCAGTCCAAGAGAGTTAACACCGTAGGGTAATCTTCCACCTATAGGAGAGGGCAGTTGGCAGGGAAACATCCCAGCTTCTTATCCTTTGGAGGGATAATTCTGAGGCATGTGTTCTACATGGTTCCTCAAAGGGCATCCCACCAGCATTGAATACCAGCGTCCACACTGGTAACCAGCTCAGTAACATACCCTTTATTGATTTTCCCTTCCTGTCTGTATTGTTTTTTCCACATCATTATTATGGGTTTCTGGAGTCACTTTCCAGTAAATACTTGCAATCAAATTTGTGCTTTCGTCTTGAATTTCTGGGGAATATAAATTAAGATAAACTATGATGTCAAAGATAGATATGTTTAAGGTTTTATTTTAAGGTGAAACTATGACTCTCATATGAATTTAAGATGAACACATGCCAAATGTTTTATTTAACTTATTAATTAATGAGGAAACCACTAAGATGTTAAAATTTGTTGAAAGGAGAATTCAAAAATAGATTGGTCAACAGTACTGAAATAAATTTACAAATCTACTTGTCCCTCAGATGACTCCTCCCTTATGAGAGATTGATTCTATACCCCCATGCATACCAAAATCTATACATGCTCAAGTCTCTTGTATAAAATGGTTCAGTATTTGCATTTGCATATAACCTATATACATCTTCCTGTACACTTTAAATAATCTCTAAATTACTTATAATACATAATACTTTGTCTATATATATACATATATATAGTAAATGATTGTTATACTGTATTGTTTAGGGAATAACAACATGAAATAAGTCTGTACATGTTCACTACAGATGCAACCATCCATTTTCATTCTGAATATTTTCTATCTGTAGTTGGTTGAATCTGGTTGGTTGCAGGAACCCAGAGATTGGGAAGGTGGACTGTAGATGTATAACTTGATTTTTTTGTGGAGAAAGGAGAGGTCAATTGTTCCTTCACCAAGCAGAATTCATATTTACATGTGTGTAAAATGTATCCATTTGAATTGCTACCAGCTAGCTACAATTTAGAGTTAAAAATAGATCAAAGGCAATGGAAGGTGGAAATAACCTGGGTGGCACCAGATAGAACACACAGCAACTTATTTATTTATTTGTTTGTATGGTGTACTTCAAAGTCTCTCACAACTTTTATAGATAAAAGTAGAAA
Organism: Nomascus leucogenys; assembly: GCF_006542625.1. NCBI lineage: Eukaryota > Metazoa > Chordata > Mammalia > Primates > Hylobatidae > Nomascus > Nomascus leucogenys. Next base: position 24,153,072 of record NC_044388.1, read on the forward strand.
AGATCATCAGAGAAAACTCATTAGGAACTAGTACAACACCCACATGACAAATTAGTACCTCAACTAATGGACAGAAGGAATAAACTAAAGTACTTCTCAAAGATAGAAAGAAAAGCACTTGTCAATTGACTGAGTGTGGGAAATGTGAAATGAAGGACTGAAAGATTCAGTTCAATCTGACTTTTATAAACAACCTCATAAACATGAGGTTTATCAGGCTGGGTGTGATAGCTCACACCTGTAATCCTAGCACTTTGAGAAGCTGAAGCAGAAGAATCACTAGAGGTCAGGAGTTCAAGACCAGCCTGGGCAACACAGCAGGACCATGTCTTTACAAAGAAATTTAAAAAATTAGCTGAGCATGTGGCACATGCCTGTAGTCCCAGCTACATGGGAGCCTGAGGCGGGAGATTGTGTGTGCCCAGGAGTTCAAGGCTATAGTTAGCTATGATCATACTACCCTACTCCAGCCTGGGTGACAGAGCAAAATCCTGTCTCTAAAAGAAAAAACAGAAAACAACATGAGGTTTATGAGGGCAATTGATTGTTCCCATTTATTAAACTAAATTGAATAAATGGAAAATCATGGCAGTAGAAAAAAGTTGAAAGCATTGTAGGGGACACTGGTTGTCGGTTACCAGATTTGGTATTACAAGCGTCCTACTGCTTTCAACTAGGTGAAGAGGTTATGAAGTGGGAGGCAGTGTAGCTTGATAGTTAAGAACATGGGACTTGGAGTCAATCAAACAAGGGTTGAATCATGGTTTACCACTTCCTGGCTATGCGATGTGGAAAAGTTTTATTGCCACTTCAAGGTGCAGGAGCATTTTTTTTCAAAGATGATATGAGGATTAACTGACCTAGTGTTTGTAAAGATTTTACGTTGCTGCCAAGCACATTTTATCTTTTAGTATACAATAGTTCTTACTATTTAATCAGAATTGGAGGAGTATTTTGGGCTCTGCCTTTACACATCAAAGGTCTGGAAATGTACTACTGCAGGATTAATAATATTAAGCCCTTTACGTGAATTTTGTATCTATTGAACTTAGCCACAGTTATAAACTGAACTACGTTTGTCTTTGAGTGTGTTTACCTTTCATTAGTTAAAGGGGATTTATATGAAGTTAACATTTACTTGAAAATAGGGGAAGGACCCATCAACAAGATTCCTAGTTTAATGTGGATTATTCACTGTCACTAGCTCACAAGAAGTCACTAACATTTAAAAATTTAAGCTGAAACTTCAGTGGCGAGCTGACTTATACAGTCTTCCTGATAATATTTTCCTTCCCTTCATATATCATGCTAGTTTACTGTTTTGCACTGGAAGAAGATTAGACTTGGTGAAATCACTGTGAAGTATTGCAAAAAGGGAAGGGATTTAATGGTATCTAGATATGCATTAGACAAAAATGGATGCCTTTGAGGTTTAAAGTTTTGCATTGTTGGTCTATGTGTCTCTTTATCTCCATAAAGTGATATCATTTGGCTGTGTCTTCACCCAAGTCTCATCTTGAATTTTAGCTCCCATAATTCCCATGTGTTTTGAGAAGGACCCAGTATGAGGTAATTGAATCATGGGGGCAGGACTTTACCATGCTGTTCTTGTGATGGTGAATAAGTCTCAAAAGATCTGATGGTTTTATAAAGGAGAAATCCCCTGCAGAGGCTCTCTTTGCCTGCTGCCATGTAATATGTGTTTTTGTTCTTCCTTTGCCTTCCGCCATGATTGTGAGGCCTCCCCAGCCATGTGGAACTGTGAGTCCCTTAAACCTCTTTCCTTTATAAAGTACTCAGTCTCGGGTATGTCTTCATTAGCAGTGTGAGAACAGACTAATACATAAGGATAACAAAATCTTCCAAGCTATTACAAGTCTGACCCATCTTTGTCTTCTTTTAGGATTTGCCAAGTGATGAGACTCTAGAAAAGAAGTTCTTGTTGTTGGTAGCATAGGTAGTGATGATGAGGATGATGATGGTGACGCTGCTGTGGATGGTGGCATTATTTATGGCAGAAGATTATTACAACATATATATATATATATATATATATATTACACTTTTCACTCACTCATTTCTAGGTGCTATTCTCCTTTTTATCAAGGTATGTGTGTATTCTTTTAGTATTTCATAAGGTCCTGAGTATTCTGAAGTGGGATGGTAGGAGAAGCATGGAGTTGAGGGCAAAAGTGAAGAGTAGGGAAAGAGAGAAAATTTCCCCAACCTGGGAAAAAGCTACAGAATGACAGGCTTCAACAGAAGGTGTGCCTGCTCATTACTCTGAGTGGATACTCTGGTCTCAGGCTAAGTTGCTTAGGTTCCAAGCATGGGAGCTCTCATTATCACCTAATGTCTATGACCTAAGTAAGACCCAGAAACAGGAGAGCCTTAGGACCAAGGTATCCAAGAAGCTGAGACAACCATTAACAATTGGCCAGTAAAGGCCGGGCACAGTGGCTCACGCCTGTAATCCCAGCACTTTGGGAGGCTGAGGTGGGTGGATCACTTGAAATCAGGAGTTCGAGACCAGCCTGGCCAATATGGTGCAACCCCCGTCTCTACTAAAAATATATATTTAAAAAAACTAGCCAGGCGTGGTGGTGGGTGCCTGTAATCCCAGCTACTCGGGAGGCTGAGGCAGGAGAATTGCTTGAATCCAGGAGACGGAGATTGCAGTGAGCTGTTACGGTGCCACTGCACTCCAGCCTCAGTGACAGAGTGAGACTCCATCTCCAACAAAAACAAAAACAAAAACAAACAAACAAGCAAACAGAAAACAATTGGCCAGTAATGATAGAAGGATTTTCCCAAAGCTTTAGTGCTGGGAAGATCCAAAATCCTTTAGGTGCAGCTTTGGATGTGTATGTGTGTGTGAATGTGTGTGTGTGAATGTATATGTGTGTACAGTGGAACCCCATTGTTTATTTAAATTGAGTTTATTTATTTTATCTTTTGGTTATTATTTTTATTTTTTTCTTTAGAGGCAGAATCTTGCTCTGTGGCTCAGGCTGGAGTGCAGTGGCATGATCCTAGCTCACTGCAGCCTGGAACTCCTGGGCTCAAGCAATCCTCTCCCCTCAGCCTTCCAAAGTGTTGGGATTACAGGTGTGAGCCACTGCACCTGACCAAATTGAGTTTATTTATATCAAGTGAACAAGTGTGACATTTCCTCCAGAATATGTAACTGCCCAATGGGTTCACCTTGCCCACCGCCTAGACAGAGCTGATTTAGCAAGACAGGGGAATTGCAATAGATAAAGAGTAATTCACACAGAGCTAGCTATACGGGAGACCAGAGTTTTATTACTACTCAAATTAGACTCCCTGAAAATTTAAGGATCAGAGTTTTTAAGAATAATTTGATGGGTAAGGGACCAGTGAGTCAGGGGTTCTGATTGATCAGATGGGAGATGAAGTCATAGGAAGTTAAAGCTGCCATCTTGTGCTGAGTCAGTTCCTGGATGGGGGCCAGAAGACCAGATGAGCCAGTTTATTGATCTCGGTGATGCCAGCTGATCCATCGAGTGCAGGGTCTGCAAAATATCTCAAGCCCTGATATTAGATTTTGCAATAGTGATGTTATCCCCAGGAGCAATTCGGGGAGGTTTAGAATCTTGCAGCCTTCAGCTGCATGACTCCTAAAACATAATTTCTAATCTTGTGGTTAATTTGTTAGTCCTGCAAAGGCAGCATAGTCCCCAGATAGGAAGGGGGCTTATTTGGGGAAAGGGCTGTTATCATCTTTGCTTCAAAGCTAAACTATAAACTAAGTTCCTCCCAAAGTTAGTTCAGCCTACGCCCAGGAATGAAAAAGGACAGCTTGGAGGCTAAATTAGAAGCAAGGTGGAGTTGGTTAGGACAGATCTTTTTCACTGTAATAATTTTCTCATTTTTTAAATGAGATTTTTTGCAAAGGCAGTTTTACCTTCAGGTTTGGACTAAGAGTCAAGTGGCTATACAATGATAATGATGGTGGTAACAAAAAATAAGAGGTGTGACTGGTTTCAGTGGCTGTTTAGCCGAGGAAAAAGTCACATTCTTCCAGCACTCCCAAGATAGATATTACATAAGAATACCAGAAACTGGAGAAATTAAGTAAGTTGTGCAAGGAAAAGAAGCAAAGAAGTTACACAGCCAGGACTAAAGCATGAGCCTATTTGACCCCAAAGTTTATCTTCTAGCTACTGTAGTAGAGACTTTCACATCTGACATCAAAGCTGGCTTTCTAAGGAAGACAAACCAGACAGCTAGCACTGCAGTGGGCATTTGAGAGCTGAGAAAAGATACTCCTGAAGGAAAGTATTTCCCTCTGAGGCTTATAATTTTGGGTAATAAAGATATTTCTGAGGAAGGAGGGTGTGAAGTGCTTTCTTCTAATTAGCCACAATTCAACGGAGATGGACACCATCAGGGATAAAGACTAAGTTTCTACAACTAAACAGAAAGGTGAGCTGTGAGGATAAAGAGGACTGGGGTGGAGTGAGGGGGGAGTCCAAAACAGGGAGTTGTTCCAAGAAACTTTAGAGGCTGGATAGGTTACTGGAGTGAGGAATCCAAAGAAAAGCAGGGCCCTGTCTACGTAGAAAATGGAGATCAAGAATCATAAATTTGCTTCATAGTTTTCAAAAAGCTGACTCTGCCCTATAACTGCCTTGAAATTTCCTGATGCCTCAGACAGCCTGATGGTCTACCAAACTAAAGTTTGGAAAACTTTACTTTCTCTCATATTCCTGACAGAATATGAGAGCTGGAAGGAATCTTAGGATCATCTTGTCTAGTGGTTTGTCAAGTTGTTATAGATGAGAAGCTTTTTCAGCTAACCAAATCCTATCTGGAAGCCAGGTGTGTAAAAAGAGAAAAACAGCTCTTTTGGTTGAAGCTGGTTTGGGAAATTAGTCTCCTGCTCATTTGTTTTTCTCCCTTTCCCTTCTCTTTTTAAAGTGTGGGTCTGTTTTTGTTTACCTATGTACTAGGGAGATTTTCTGTACACGTGTCTATCTCATGAGTCTCTCAGAAATGACAAGTGGTCATATAATGTCTCTTAGGTGCCAAGATATGGGGAACAATATGCCAAAATTATGATAACCCCACAACCAAATTAAGCACTAAGTTTTATTCCTACATTATTGACAGGGAATCTGGAGCATGGATAAATTTACTAGCTGAAGATTACAAAAGAAGTCAGTTCAGGAGCCAGAATTTGAACACAATCTGTCTGACTCCAAAAATTGTTATTCTTCCCACTGTGCCTCACTTAGATTTTCATGGAGAGTATTTCCTTTTGTGTTCCTAGTTTACCTTCCCCAAAGTGTATCTGAATAAAGAGTACCCTATACCTCTGAAATCCAATTCATGTTTAAAAAAAAAAATACACGTGCACACACACACTCCTCCACCCCCAGTGATCATGCAGGTCTATACAGTATATATTCAAAAAATCAATTGAACAATTTCAATTTCCTTAATTAAATTCACTAGACAAGCCTGTCAACGTAGTTGTACAGCCCCTTGAAACCATAGCTTCTGTACGTGACTGGACGGTGATCAAAATTCTAGTGGGAGGCAAAGGACAAGACAGAGGTAACAGGAGGGAAGACACCGCCTCTGAAAACATTGCAGTTCTGAGCTCAGAGCTTACTCCACAGGGGTGCCAAGCAAGATGAGAAACTGACCCTATATGTTCAGTGGGAAAATCAAAAAGTAGGCCAACTGCACATTAGTTAATATTAAAGTGAGAGTCTCTGGAATTGTTTCTGCAAATCCCTCACTCACTGGTCTAATTAGGGAAAATGGAGGATCCCAACGTATCAGTAATTTCACACCAGTGGAAAACATTGGAGTTACATAAATGTTTACCTCAATAATCCAGGCATGGGGCTATGGCTGCCTCTGAACAGTTTGTGAAGGAGGAGGGCACATAAGCAACTGCCGGAGGCTAGTGGAGTTGATCCCAAAATAAGAAAATAAAATCTAGCCACTGGTCATTGGTCACTCTCAGCATGATATAAAAATACGACTCCTACAAACTCCATTTTCCAGTTGCCACTTAGCAGTCTGCTTCTTTCCCACATAAAACCCATCCTCGTATTGGGCAGAGGCATGGATGTAGAGCAGCCATCATATATCATTTCTGGCTAGGCAGCTCCAAGATGGAAGAAATGAATTGTCCCCTCTGTCTCTTTTTCCTCTTGTTTATACTTAATTGTCTTAACATACTACTGGAAACACATGTGATAAATGAGGACAGGAAACAGCATCACTCATCATCCAAATGTTTTTCGTTCCCAGCTTTGTGCAATAATAATACATATTTGCATAGCTCTTCACACAACTCACTCACCAGCATCAATTTATTACATTCTCATATGAATACTGCTAGAACAACCATGGTTTTTCAGCTGGAGATACAGAAACCAGCTCTCAGATAAGTTCGGCAGCTTTCCTGAGATCACACAGCTAATGAGTTGAGAAGCCAGAGTTAGAACCTCAGGTCTTTTGACTTTGAATTCTGCTGTGTTGCCTCCTCATTGTTTCTACTTTCTTTTGTCATGATAACATGAGCGTTGCCTGTCTTCCTATTAAATCGCATCCCTCCTCATTAATCTTTCTCTCTTAGCCAATGACAGCGTAGTGCATTTATTTTCAAAGCTTACTGAGAGATTTCCCAATAATTTAAAAATACTCATCAGCAAAACATTTCTACGAAGTTATTAAGTCCTTCACAAGCACGTTAGAGGGCCACTTTACCAGCAGCCAAAAAATGCATTAATACATTCTTGTGTGTGAAGTAGGTTAAAAATAATATGCACACCAGAGATAATGGAAACATGTTGACATTATTAAGTTTATAACACATTTGAAGCTACCTTAATTGTAATATTGAGCAAATTAAAGATTATCAAGTATAGTGTCCCTGAACATCCTGGAGCAGCATCTTTCCCCATTTGACTAATTGCTGTGACACTTGAGATCTCAGTGTGATGTTTTCCTCCACACAAGTGCACAAGTGGAGGCCACCACAACTCTTTAAATAAACAGGCAGATGTGCTTAAATTTTATCGAGAAATGTCACAGTCATAGCCTTGATCCTTTGGCTCTTCCACAAACATCCTCTACCAGCTGAACAAAAGGGAGGTAGCTGCAATTTTTGCTCCACTGAGCACATGTGAAAGATGGAGGTTTTTCTTAATGTTTTATCCATAAGTGAGCTGTGGAGAGTGTGATACCCCCAGTACTATGATGATAGAGTACAGGGGTCAGCAAACTTGCTTCCAGAGGCTTTGTGAAATTGGTTATCTCCACTGTGCTGAGCAAATGAGAAAGCAGCCAAAGACAACTGGTAAACAAGTGGGCGTGGCTACGTTCCCATTAAACTTTATTTTCAAAAACCCGTAGTTGCTAGATTTGGCAGATGGAGGTGCTGTGGATTGTCTACTGTGAGGCAGGGGATGGAACACTGGACGGGGTCAGGGGAAACAGACTAGCAGTCTCTAGACCTCTTCCTTCTCTAAAGTGATTTCTATTTCTCACAGTCGGAGATTTACTCTTGAAGAGCAGTTAGCACACAGAAGGTGGTCTAAATCAGGGATGACGGATATAATTGATTGCAAGTCCTGTCATAGTTTGAGTTCCCCTCAAACAGACCCTCAAGACAAGGATTTGGATGCAAGGAGCTTATTTTGGACAGAATCCCAGGAAGCCTGAGAAGGAACAGGGAAGTGAGTCAGCAAAGTAGAGACAGTTAATAAAGTGTGTCAGTGAGGGGGGCTACCACAGTAGGTAACTGGGATTCAATCCTGCTGAGAACTCTCTGAGAGACTGCCTGGAAATACCTCAGAATTGTCTCACTGAGATGTCAAGGAAGCAGGAGTCTTTATCCAATAACTCCCATTACTCATTGGTTGATGGTTACTAGGGAGGAGAAGGGTAACTCTCTGGCACCTCCAGCCTGGTCCACAGCTATGCCAAGTGCATTCCAGCAGGAAGAGGACAACCTCAGCAGAGCACACAGGAAGCCATCAGAACCGTCTGAGGATTAAGGGTAGGACTTTGAAAGCATCTGCTCTATATAGGTCCCATTCAGGAAGCAGGAATAAGTGAAAAAGGCCTCTCAAGGAGGCAACAGGGAGTGGTAAGATTTGTACCAAATTAGAGAGCACGAGTCCTATGCAAAGGGATTGTGGATTTGGAAGACATTGGCAGATGTTTCAACAGCAGTTAGAAATCCAGATTTTTATGTAATACACTTGTCTTTTTAAATGTTAGCAAGTAATTTAGAATTTTAAGCACACAGTGCTGGCTAAAGGAAAAAAAATATGTCAAGGCTTGCAGGACTATCATAACGAGAAGATCCATCTTACATCAATAAAAACGCAAAGGACCAAACTTCCAAGTAAATAAATGAATGAATATAGGTTTGGCTTTTTCATAAATTTATTTTCTCTGTGCTTTGCCTACAAACCTTCTGGCCCCTATGTATTTGGGTTATTAGCACAGATCCTCACCCACCCACTTACTAAAGCCAGAAGAGAGAGATTCTAGATTTTTTCCTAATCCTGGTCTCATTGCCAATTATTTCTTGTTTTGTCTTCTGGGTGTCCTTGAATTCTTGTCTAACACTTCTATTTCCGGTGCCTCAGTGACCTTAATTTAAGATCTACTCACTTTTTTTTCTATTTTATGGCCTTATCACTTTTACTACTGGCACTGACTGTGAGCACATCACTCTGCAGCTAGTATTGTTGTCTTTAACCTATGTTTCAAACTGCAAGTAAATTACTTTCTGTAAAAGACTGATCCGATCATATGGCTTCCCAATTTAAAACCCATGGGGAAAATCTCCATTTTCTAATTATTAACGAAAGTGTAAATTCTTGGCATGGTTTATAATGTGCATGATTATATCTGGCTCTATTTGCTATTTCTCTACCATGGCAAAGGGCCACACTAAGCTGTTTGCTGTTCTCCAAGATCTTTTGCCCACTGGTCTGCAATCTTTTCCTAGAACCAGGATTCCCTCATCCTTACTCCACCCAAATTCACATACACGCACTGTCTCCATCTCTTCAGGTAGTCCTGAACTACCTAGGGTTTGCTTGACGCCAGAGAAGAGAAAGACTAGTTTTCCATGTAGAATTTGAAGAAATATGATGTCTACCTTTCCCATAGGTTTAGGGAATAGAATATTCCAAGCCAGGTTCAAAGGAGTAGTTTCCTAGATGCTTATATGTATGCCAGGCACATTTTCCACATTCCACTGTCTCTGTCTCTGTGTCCTTCCTAACTTAACCCATTCTCATCATTACAACAATCTACTTTTCACAATAAACAATTAGGACAGAGACACCCTGAATCTTTTTCTTTAGGGATCCCTTGAAGTGGTTATTTCTTGAAGCTTGGAAGATCTTTGTACTTGCAATGTACAACACCTGACAATTAGCTCTGTAACAGTCCCCAGATGCACCCAGGTGCTCAGACATTAAGGCACCAAGAGTATCACTTTAATCTATGCATGTCCTCCCCCATGTCCAGCATCCACACATCAAATTAAGAGGAGCATTACAGTTACATAAATAGGACATAATAAATGTAGACAGAGAGAAAGATCTCTCTATCTACTATATTCTAATCACAAAGGAGACCGACTATTCAAACAAACCAAGGCAAAGGAAATGCAGAATTCTATCAGATATTCAGCTACCAACCTTAAGTTCTCTTCAGCTTATAAGACAACTGTAATCCATTATAAAGGTCCTAACTAGGTGGGGGAGGCAAAGGTTCAAATTGAAATCTAAACAGGCTAGGCAGCTTTACAGCACCTATCACCCTAAAGAAATACATATAGCATGTGAGAGAGAATGTAAGTAAAGAAACCTGAAAATAAAGAAACAAGGAGGAAGTCAAAGTGAGCCTGAAGTCCTTTGCTCCTGAAGTTGGGACCCACTAGAGTTCCCCCAGTTCCATTTGAGTGTTCCATTTATTTAGAGAATGCAAATGCTATGTCATATACCTAGAATGCCCCATTCCATTCTCCACGTGAGTTGTTATTAAAGACTTATCTCTGGAATTTTAATAATCTGCCTGAGATGACACAGGTGAGGTCTCTCTGATGTTTCCACAGTTTGTTTCTTTCCTCTTTGGTCTTTCTGAGTCTTGTTGGGAACATTATAATCCTCACCACACTACTGTTACGCTTACATTTGTCTCTCCACTAGATTTTGAACTCTTCCAGAGGAAGGACTTGACTTTTATCTATTTATGAGTTTCTAGTCTTATAAATAACTGATCAACAATAAAAGTCTGTGGAGTAAATGAGAAAACGAGTCAATAGGTGAAAGGCTAGTGGCCCCTCAGGGCTAAATTACCTGGGAGGAAAATAATCACATGTTTAGGATACCAGCAAAGCAGAAGCACCAAAAAAATTGGAAAGATATTTTGAAAGATTTTATTGTATGATCTTATTAAAAAGTACCATGAGAGAAATCTCATGTTATTAGATTTCCTTACTCTTGTTTTACAGTTCAGAATTGCTTTTATATTATTTTGAATTACATAAGGAGGGCTATCATCTTTTCAAAGCCTAGGGTCTTAAAATCTAAATTCATCCCTGAGTCTCTCTTTTTTTTAATCTTTCCACAGTTTAACCCATCCACAAGGTATCAAGCAACTACTGTGTGCCAGGCCTTATGCTAAGTGCTGGAAATTTAAAGAAAAAAAAAATGCTCACCACTTTCATTTACATCTGCTTCAATATTGTACTTCAGGTTATATTTTTCTCCTATCCAATATTTCTAAGAAGACCCTCAAACTGTTTCATTTGGAGTACCAATCTTTCAAGGGTAGGTTCCAACTCTGAAATTTTGTCTTGTAAAGCAGCCAGCCCCTAACCAAACAGGCATTGCAAGTTTTTTAATGTATATGATGGTGATCAAAACCTTTCCCAAGATATGGGAATACAACTGTCATAAGAAAAGCACTTAGAAACTCAGTTTGGCTCTCTGAAATATTTATAGCAACAAACCTAAACTTGTCCAATTTTTTTGCTTCTAATTTTGCTTCCCAAGAAGCATAACCATTTGCTATTATTGCTGAGGAGAAAGACTATGATGCAGAGATACCAACAGAAGGGATTTGTTTCCTTAGGTGCCTGCAGCAATGAAAGGAAGATCTGAGATAGTCATCTATGACCACAATACTCTTCAGCAAGCATGTGAAGAATGTTAACACTTTTGTCAACTTCAGTTGATTAATGGACCTACCTCTTTTGGTTGATACAATTTCTTAGAAATATGCAGGTGTTTCTGTATGGGAAAGTGTTGTGTTTTGGTGCACAAGAGAGGTCCTTCAGAGGAGGTTTCTTTGATCCCTAACAATGTGCCCAAAGGCACAAGCAAGAAAAGGGTACCCAGCCCTATTCTTTCTTCACAATAAAGGGACCTGGATTGTGAAGCTAAAGTATCAGTCAGGGTTCCCAAGTTGTTGACCGCAGTCTGAAAGTCTGAGTTTCCTCTGCAGCTGTGTCCTTACTAGCTCAGTTCAACTTCAGTTGGTTCATTTCTAAGTCTTAATGATCAGGGCAGAAAGTATGCATGCCCAAGCTATCCACGGTTGAGGACAGTGAGGCCTAAATCAGAGTTTAATGCCTTTTTAAAATAAAACCCTATTACCCACACTGGATTAATGAAACGTGCACACTCATGTGGAAAAAAATGTAGAACAGAATTTTAATTCATTGTGCTTATGGTAAAAGCTGGTAGTTCCTTTAGAATGGCCATTGTTCAGCTCCTATATTCATTCGATTTATTTATCTCAAGATATAGATAAAGAAAATAAGACAATAGTCTTATTTTCCTATGTGGTCCGCTCCTTTAATATCCAGGGGAAGCTATAACTGGGGAAAATGCTAATAGTAGTCACGGAAAAAGAGAAGAAAATAAACATTTTTAAATGCTTACTATGTGACAGCCCCTGTACTTCCCATAGTTTCTTAACAACCATGCAGTAAAATTAACCCTATTTTACTGTTGGGGAATTGATAATTGACAGAGATTAAATAACTTGACTAAAGGCTCAGAGTAACCTGCCAAGTGAGAATTCAGATCCAAGGATACTGTTTTCCCTGCATCTACACCTCTTCTGAGCCACAAGGGTAATAGTCATGTTTATGATACTTAACTGAAACAAAACAAATGGAAAACTAGCATTCAACTGAGCTCTTTTATCTTGAGTCTTGTTTTCCTTCTTCCCTTCCTGTCTCTCTTTTCTCTTGACTTTTTATATTTGAAGAATATCATTCCTGTTATAAATGCCAATAATACACCAAAAATCTTGACTCTATTCTCTCATAAAAGACAAAATGACTTTTTCCAGACGCATTAAGTTAGATGCTTGGCAGTCAAGGAAAGTGACATAAGATTACATAAGCTAAGAAGAATTGCAATGTATCATTGGTATCTATATTATATTATTTTTTTGGGGGGGGAATGGGGCTACCTACCAACAACTCATTTTTAGAATGATGTTGGCATCCTATCATATCTTCTCCCAAAATTTAAGGTTTCTATGCTGACATGCTTGGCAGGAAGGGCAATTTTGCATGCCAGTAATAACAATGAGTTATTCAAGGTCACATAGCTTGTATGTGGCAGAGCCAAAGACTCAAATTGAGGTCTGCCTTATTCCAAAGACATGCTCCTAACATATTTCGCCATGTTGATGATGAATCTGGCATTAACCACTTATAACACATACCACACATACTTATACATATGCACATGCACATGTATTTTTCCCTTTGAAAAACATCAAGCAGCACACTTTTCTTTCTTCTTTTTTTCCCCTGGGAGTATCTCTAGATCTATGCTGTCCAATACAGTAGTTATGAACTAATGTTACTATTTAAATTATTAAAATTAAAAAAATTAATATATAGTTCTTCAGTCACACTAGCTATATTTCAAGTATTTAGTAGTCATAAGTGGCTAGTGGCTACTATAATGGACAGCACAGAAATAGAACTTTCTCATTATTGCAGAAAGTTATATTGGACAGTGCTGCTCTAATTCTTTAGTCTGATAGTCTATGTAAATAAAACTGGTAGTAAAAGTTTATGTAATATATTTGTATTAGATGCCACTATTTAAATACAGCATGTTTCTCTATAAGCATGCACCTGCTTCAGCTGAAAAACAGTTTTAATTCATTCACATACATGTGTATTCATTTAACATTTTTCTTGAGTATCTATTATTTGCTTGGTACTGTGCAGAATCACAAATACAAATGTAGTACCTCTCCCATGAGTAACTCACAGGCAAATGCTGAAAACAGATATAGAAAAAATGTAATTTCTGTATAATCTGGAGAGTTTTGTAACAGAATTGAATGCTGTGGGAGCAGGACTACGGTTAATACCACTGTCACTGAGATTGGTGTCAGTAGGGCTACCCTTCTGCTCTTTGAACGATCCAGCAGGACAGTCCTTCAACAAATAACCTCATGAGAATTGCATAAATCTACCCTGCCAGTCAGTGATTTAGCTGCTGTCCTCTGACTTGACTCTCTTTCTTTTCATTGTGGCTGAAAAAGGTACCAGGAAGCTGCATAAAACACCAGCGAGCTCTATCCCAACAGCAGGTGGGCATTTCTCTATTTCCTGTCCCTGCTTTACAACATAAGATATCTTCTCAAAATCACCCCTGAGACACGGGGAAGCCAAATACAAACAGACTTAGATCAGACGGGCCTCCTGCTTGTCCCCAGTAAATCATTTGAAATTAAGAGCACTTCCATTTGGAGCCAAGCAACATAGGAATGCTAGAGGGCAAATGCCAGGCTACATGGGAGAACGTAAGAGCTGTCCTACAGGCAAGGTTGAGGCTCCACACAGCTCTGCATTAAGATGCCACTTTTATTATAAGGGAGAGTAAGCAATCTTTATCCAGAATCTGTGTGTGTTGGTTTGTGGCTTTAAATAAATAATTCCTAGCTCAATGTTTCAGTCTCCCTTGTCTAGTTAGAGTTGCAAAGGGGAAAATTAAATGGCAAAGTTGTACCACTGGATTACTCCAAGGAATGATCTTAATATTTGACTTGCAAACTGTGATTAATACTGCGTAGGTAATGCTTTTTATGGAAGGATGGGATAGTGATCCACATGTTGTTTAGTGAAAGTTGAAGCCAATTACACTTAAAAGGAATCTGAAGAGTTCATCCTTTGGATCAAAGAGTCAGGGGATATCTGAGCATTCTAGAATTCTTCCCCTGAGAAAAAGAAGCCAAGGGCACCAAGGAGAAGAGAATGATCCCATTGTTTAGGGAGGGTGCTCAGGTGGGAGTATTTCCTCCGACAGATCATGGAGTCTGCTTCACATTTTAGTTGCCACCAATTCTGAGGCTCATTTGCATATAAAGCATCTGGAATAAGCAAAACTAATTTGAATCTTCTTTGATAAAATGTTAGCTGGATTAAAGGATCAGGTAGCTGGTTCCTTTACAAGATTCACTGGAGGGAAGTCAGACAGAGAATGAGATAAAATCATTAGGCCAGTACCACACTGGCAACCGTTCCTGTGTAAACTCAGTCTCTGAAAATGGTATATTGATCTGGCAGCTCCCTTTCCTCCCCTCCGGACTTCATAGTGATCTACGGCACAGAATTGTTTCACCATAGATACACCTGTGGCATTCTTATCTTCCCCAAATTTTTTAGTTCCTTTGATAGTCAGCTTTACCACAGGGCTGGGGGGACACCCAATAAAGTGTCCTACTTTAAACACCTGGGTAGGTCATTGCTACAGTTTCTATCAGAACCTAGTTTAGGTGGCTTCATCCCCACCCCCCACCCTTTTGGCTAAGATAACATCTGGCAAAAACAGCAATGACACCATTCCTGTATCTAAATGAGAAGTTATTTTTAAGTGTATCTTTCAGAATTCATAAGAAAATGCAGACTTGTAGCTGGAAGCGATCTTAAGACCTCACAATTAATTCCAATTACTTAATTTAATAGAAAAGGAAACTGAAACCCAATGAAGCAGAAGTTTCTACAAGATCATATAACCAGTTAATGACTGAGTTAGGCTTAAAATTCCAGACTTCTTATTTCTAGTCTGTGGTCTGTTCCATCTAATGCCAGTTTATTCAATTTTATTCAACAAGTTGTTATCAAGAAACACCTAGGAGAAAACATCTCTCGTGTAGGCTCTGGGGAGAAACAAAGATGATGAATACGCAATTATGTTCTCAAGGATCTTACAGTTGAATAGAAGGACAAAGTTATTGATAGAAATAAAAGAAAAGTGGCCTAAGAAAGAGAAATAAAAATGCTATTGGTGTTCAAAAGAAAGGGAAAATGGAGTTCTGGAGCTATAGAGAATTTTCTAAATGAGGGTAAGCAATTGATTACGATATTGGGTAACTTATGATATTGTTTCAACCTTTCACATTTTGAATTAATCTATTGGCCCACTGTGGTGAGAGTGAGGATGTGCCTTAGGACAAGGCCATGGCATATATATCTACATGCTAATAAGGAGTGATGCAGGCCAGCTTAGTGATACCTGCCATTCCTGCATGCCTCTTTTTTTTTTTTTTTTTTTTTTTTGTCATGCTTCATGGATCTGGATCTTCATTATCATCTCTCTAGGACCATTCAAGAAATAAAGTACCTTGAGGAAGATCTCTTCTATTTTGTTTGCTGAGCATTTTTTATCATGAATAGGTGTTGGAATTTGTTAACATTTTTTCTGCATCTATTGAGATGATCTGATTAAATGATTTTTCTTTTTTTAGTTTGTTAATATGGTGAGTTACATTGATCAATGTTTGTTCACAGTTCATTTGCAGAAAATGAATATTTTTCTTCCTCCTTCCCTTCCTTTTTCTTCCTCCCTTCCTCCTTCCTTCCCCCTTCTTTCCTTCCTCTCTTCCTTTCTTCTTCCCCTTCCTTCCTTCTTCTACTTCCCTCCTCTCTTCTTTTCTCCCTCCCTTCCTTTATATTAGTTTTGAATGTAGAAAGCAGAAACATGCATTTTAAAATAAGTCCCTATTGTTGGTGCTCAGAAACAGATACTGCAAAATATGGTGCTCTGACATGCTGGACTGAAGAAGCACTCAAGGTCTCTCTGACCTTCCCAGCCCTCACTCCTGTCTCAGTCCTCTTTCTCTCCTGATGCACAGGATGAAGTTGTCCTCTGAAGTTTTCTTATCTGCCTGAAGTCCATATTCACCCAAGAAAAAAACAAATGATCTCTGTTCCCTTCCCTGAGTTTTCATTAACTCACATCACCGGAAGAGTGAAGTCGGTCAGCATATGTGGACAGACTTTTGTTACAAACTACTATCTGCTCTGTGGGCCCAATAGACTTTGTCCCAGGCCATTATATGTTCTCCAAATCCATTTATTGTCCTCTGAAAATCATTTGCTATCACCCAAATTGCCACCCATTTTCCCATCTCTGTTCCTTATGTAGAAGGGTACTATATGCATCTGTACCCCACTGGGTTATTGGGTAATCATTCCCCTGCACTTCCCCCAAACTATGCATGTTAAACTAAAATATTGTATGCATTTTCTCCTATTAAACTGCCTTTTGTAAGCTGATTTTTAGCAAACCTTCAGAGCTCAAAGAGAAAGTTTTCCCCTCTCCCCAAACTATCCTTAAACAATTTAAAGCCGGGCACGGTGGCTCACGCCTGTAATCCCAGCACTTTGGGAGGCCGAGGGGGGCGGATCACCTGAGGTCGGGAGTTCGAGACCAGCCTGACCAACATGGAGAAACCCCGTCTCTACTAAAAATACAAAAAACTTAGCCAGGCGTGGTGGTGCATATCTGTAATCCCAGCTACTTGGGAGGCTGAGACAGGAGAATCACTTGAACCCGGGAGGCGGAGGTTGCGGTGAGCCAAGATCACGCCATTGCACTCCAGCCTGGGCAACAAGACTGAAACTCCGTCTGAAAAAAAAAAAAAAAATTAAAATAATACTTGAACATTGCTAAGTAGAACAGAAGGCCTTCTAATGAAAAGGTAGGTTTTTCTACTTTACACTGCAAGAGGTAAAGTGGGTTTTGTTTTGTTTTTTTGGCATTTTCTGAATTTGTTGATTTCCCTCATAACATTTAATAATAGCATTCTACTGTTCTTTTTGATTTGTTAAACTTACATAACTATTGACTCTTCTTTCCAAGTGAGCCCCTGAAAAGAGAATGTTTCTAATGTCAAAGTTTAATGGCACCTTTCCTTAGATTGGGCTCTCTGGAAGAAAATTCTGAGAAAAAAATTCATATGCAAGAAATTTACTGGGGAGTGCTCTCAGACTCTGAACTGTGAAGAAAAAGGATTGGACAGGTAGGTTTACTTTTGTACTTTTATTTTTTCTTTCCTTTTTTGAGATGGAATCTTGCTCTGTTCCCAACTTGCTCTGTTCCCAGGCTGGAGTGCAGTGGCATGATCTCGGCTCACTGCAACCTCCACCTCCTGGGTTCAAGCGATTCTCCTGCCTCAGCCTCCAGAGTAGTTAGGACTACAGGGGCCCGACACCATGCCCAGCTAATTTTTGTATTTTTAGTAGAGACAGGGTTTCACCATGTTGGCCAGGATGGTCTCCATCTCCTGACCTTTTGATCCACCCGTCTCGGCCTCCCAAAGTGTTGGGATTAGAGGCGTGAGCCACCACACTCGGTCACTTGTGTACTTTTCTAAACAAGTGCAAGAGACAAGTGCAAGGTAACTTCTTTTTCTCATTATTAAATGAAATACGAACGCATTTTTACCAGCTTTCTGTGGGCATTCAAAAATATTTTTTGGTCATGTGACCATCACATTTACATTTTTCTATAAATTTTTCCTTTTTTTGTATTATTCTTTTCTCTGTACTTTTTAAAGTAATGATAAAATATGTCAAATAAATTATGAAAATCACTTTGTAGCTATAGATTTTTCTCCCTCTTGGCTTTGGCTACTTTTTCCTAATTTCTAAGAAAATTTGGAGCTTGAACTACAGTGTTTCCCCTTGTATATAAGGGTATGGTCATCAATAGATTTTAGAGAGAAAAAAAATATGCTGGATGCTGAAACCAGACCTGGGCGTACCTTCTGGATATGATGGCCTTTCACATTAGTTTATATTTGACATACCTCTAACTACCACAAGGTGGCGAAACATATAATTGACTTGGATCATTAAGATCTCATGAGATTTGGCTATTGATAAACAAAGGCAAGTATTCTAAAGAAAATGAAACTTGGTGACCTGTTTTTTACTTTAAGGTGTATCTTACAAGCTTGGATCTCTTCTCTTTTATAGAAAAACAATAGTATGTATAATTAAAATTTATCATTCTTAACTAACCATTGGAGCCATGAAAAACAGCTAATTGTTCACTGTGGGCAATACTGCAGAAATCAGATCTGCTGATTAACAAGTAAACTTACAAAATATTTCTAAAAGGTTTTCTCATAAACCTGCTAAGAATTCATTTAGCCTCAGAAATCCCTCCAGATCTGGAAGTTACTCTGAGGCCTCTACAATAATCCCCTTGAACACACTCTTAAGATCCTTCAGCTTGCATCGGTACTTATCAAATATATTTAAATATTTGGCAATAAAATTAAAATATGAAAACTAATATAGCAATTTCCCCCAAACACACAGTTTTCCAAGGAGATTTTGATGATTTAGAAAGAAATCTGTGGAGGATTTTTGGTATTTAAATAAAAGGGCTGCATTCTGACAGTGCTTTTTATAAAAATAAATTGGTCCAAGAATATGATAAAAAATAACCTGTATAAACTAGCTAAACTTTTGAAAGACAGGAAATAGGGAGAGCAGAGTTACCTGTAGGGCTATCTTCTATTAAGTAAAGCTGATGTATAAAATTCATATTTATAAGTCAAGCATTTTATGGAGCATGATTGTACTTTGTGGTGCATTTAAAATATGATTCAATTATTTCAACTTTTTAGGAATGTAGATATTCTATGTAATTAAATGTGCATCATTATTTTAAACAGTAATTTTTAATAAAACAAGCTGCATTCACATGTATCTAGGTATGCATGTATAGAAATGTGAAAATGACAAAAATAAATGACAAATGTCAGCATTTCACCAAATAACCTTTGAGATCTTTAACTAATTTCTGTGAATATAACTAACATAGTTATGGTTGCAGAACAAATAACCTCTATTTTACTTTTTAAAAATTGAAAAAGGTACTTTCAATTACAAAAGTGCCACTTAACTACATGTTAAAGAATTAAATAATACAGATAGAATCATATGTCACTTGTCATCACTTCTATCCCTGTATTTTTCCTAACAATAGTGAGAATTTTTTCTTCACTAAATCAGTTCAGTATAAGCATTTCCTCTATGCATTTACACACAGTACATTCAGTTGCATGCAATTATCTTATGTGAGTTTTTTTACATGGTATAATACCATATATATTCTTCTTTAGCTTGCTTTTGCAATTCAACGACATGTCCTGATAATCTATTTATATCATTTACATAAATTGACCACATTCAGTCCAAATTACACACAGGATGCCATTGAATGATTATATATATTTTCCTTCTCATTTGGATGAACACTTTAACTCTTAATTTATTTGCTATCACAACAATGCTGCAGTAGACATCATTGCATGTGACCTTTTGTGCATTTGAATATGTGTTTCATTTTTATTAACAGTTTTAAAATATATTCTGATTTCCAATTCTTTTCAGTTGTAAACAATGAAAAAAATTATCCCAATAAGCACTTATAAATTTTTTAGATTCTGGTGTTTTGTATCATTTGTCTTACTGACATTTTCTTCAAGTATAAAATATACGGCATTTTCAATGTATGTCTTGTTTAAGAAGACCTATCTATTTCAAACATTTTGCCCAAATTCCTTTAAGTATATTTATTATTTTAAAGTAAATTTAGAGTTTAAATCCACTTGTCATTTTGTTTTATTTAGTAAATGGCAAGTAGATACCTAAGGTTATTGTTTTTTTCCTAAAATAATAGCCAATTGTCATAACACCATCCTTTTTTCATTACATGTGTAATATACAACATTTCCATATATATTTAGATCTGTGTCTGAGATCTCTACAATCTTCTACTACTGATGTACTTTTTATGTATCAGTATTATTCTCCTTTAATTACAACTTTGTAATATAGTATAATATTTGTAAAAATTGAAATCCTAATATTTCCTATTTTCTAAGAGATTTTGGCTATATTTATATACATTCTCTTGCATTTAAATTTTTATTCTTAAGAGACATGAAAGATTATAATGACATTATAATGGAAATGAGATTACTTTTATCATTATGTTGAGGATAATTGGCATTGTTCATTGTCGAATCTTCCCACTAACTTGATATATCTCCTCCTTATTGGGGGCAGTTCTTTATTAACTTTTAGATTTATTTTTGTTATGTTTGTGGTTCAGTGATTCAGATTTTCTTCATCTTCTCAAGCAAGTTTATATTTTGCCATTATATTTTCTATTTTATCTAGGTTTTCAAATTTATTACCACAACATTTACCTCTGGATGTACACCGATGCCCCTAACATTGCTGTCCCATGCAACCACATTTTCTTTTGAAGCAGACATGGCAAAAGTGTGTTTATCAGTCTCTTCAGAGAACAAGTTTTTTATTCTATTGGTTAATACTTATGAATTGTTTCTTTTTTTTCTGTTTTGGTTGTTGTTGTTTTTCTGTTTCTCTAATTGCTGCATTTATCTTTTATTCTTACTCCTACTTCTTGGAACTTGTTTGTACTTTTCTAGTTTATTTCATCGTTATTTAGCTCATTTACATAAATACTTTGTATATGCCCCTGAAGTTATAAATTTCTCTTAGGCACTTCTTCAGTAACAGATCCATTGTCATTTATTTATTTTTTTCTTTTATCTGTAATTTTGTTTTTATATAATTTGAAACTTTCAGAAAAATTACAAAATAGTACAAATAACTCCATTAGGCTTTTTATCCAGATTTGCCAGTTGTTAACATTTTGCCCCATTTCCTTTTTATTCACTATCTAGATGTATCCATATGCAAACACATATATGTCTTTGTGTATACACATATATATGTGTGTATATATATGCATATATATTAAATACATGCATTTTTCTGAAAAATTTGAGAGTAAATTACAGACATTTTTGTTCCTGTACTCCCTATTTCTTACATAATCAAAACTGAATTTTCAAATCTTGAAATATAACATTGATACAAAGATATTAGCTAATCTAAAATCCATAATAAATTACACTAATTGTCCAAATAGTCTTCTTTTTCATAACACAAAACAAATACCACCTATTTCATTCAGTTGTTACATCTCTTGAAAGTCCTTTAATCTGGAAAATTTTCCTCAGTTTTTCTTTTCCTTTCATGATCCTGATTTTTTTAAAAGGTAAGGATCTGTAGACAGATGATGAACCTTCGTAGATTTGTTTCTCACAGAAACATAGAAGTTCTGAAATCACTTTTAAGCTTGAGGACCTGAGTTACATTGAGGATAAACAGAATTAGATTTCTCACTGATAGAGAAGGGAGTTACACATGTGAAAAAGCAGACTAGAGTGAATTCTGTCCTGTGGAAGGTGCCAGAAGCAACTGTACTCCTAGAGTAACAAGCCTAACTAAGCTTGTGATCTAAATACTGTTTCTCATTAAAAGGAACCAGGACTCCTGAAGAAATAGCTGGTTCCAGAGCTAGAACAGGAAAAGTATAAAATAAGCCAGTAATACCTTCTCTCAGAGAGTAATATTCAAAAAGGGATGGAGTCTTGTAAAAAAGACAAAAGAGCCATTTTGAAAGGGTTCTCATTAGCCAAATTTGAAACAATTTTGAGGTCAAAATACACAATGATTATAATAGATTATATTCTATTGAATAAAAGAGTTCATGAGTCCATAGAGCTATGGATAAATTAGATCGATTGATCAATAGATAGATAAGGAGATGGAAAACTCTTCTACTAGAATGTCACTCATAATTAGTTATAATTTGAATCTTACTTTTTCTTTAATTCAGGAGTTCTTAGAAGTTGCAATCTTTAAATTGAATAAATTTGGATGGTAAGGTGTGCTCATGGTGGTAATGGTGGGGGATTCTTGCTTATTGTAGTTAGTCTCTGATTGTATTCAATTAAAATCAATAAATGTGGCCCAAAGAATTTTTGCTTTTTTGATTATGTTGAGATAGCCTCTGTGGAAAAATGCATAATCATTTTTTGTGCACATTCTACCCATGTTAAATATAATTATCTCATTTAAATTGGTATGCTCTCAATGTATAAAATTATATGCAACTATACATATAATACTCTCTGTACATACAATTATACTTAAAACCAAGAAGGAGAATTACTTTTCTCACAGTATAAGAGATCTAGGGCAAGCAGACACAACTTATACAGTAATTTCACAATTTCATAAAAGTCCCAGGCTCCATCTATCAGTCAGCCATTCCATTTTCAGCAGGTAGTTTTCTTCCTAATGGCTACCTCTTGTTCACAATCTAGTCTTTTTACCACCACTTATCATCTTCTATACAAGAAGAGAAAAGCATGGTGCTTTGGCAGTTATATCAGAAAGGCTGGGTACACTAAGAAATCCCTAGTAGCCACCTGCATGTATCTCATTAGTCAGCAGCATGGCGAGTGGTCACCCCTACATATTGGTGTGAAGCTTAGGAGTGAGACTGCACATAGAGAACTGCTTGGGCAGTCATCAACATATGGATGTTACTTGCAGCTTTGTGGTGGATGAAATAAGATCTCCCAAGGACAGTGTGCAGAGATCAAATGACTTAGGGCCTAGGATCAACACCAATTAAGAAATGAGCAGAGGAAAAGCCTGCAAAGGAAGTGGAGAAGAGCCAGCCAAGGAGATTGGAAACAAACTAGGCGACTTTGGGTCATAGCAAAGCAATTTATTTCAAGAAGGTCCAGGAATCAAATGTCAAGAATTGAACATCAAGAATTACAGAAGCCTGGGCGCGGTGGCTCACGCCTGTAATCTCAACACTTTGGGAGGCTAAGGCGGGTGGATCACGAGGTCAAGAGGTTGAGACCATCCTGGCTAACATGGTGAAACCCTGTCTCTACTAAAAATCCAAAAATTTAGCCGGGCATGGTAGCAGGCGCCTATAGTCCCAGCTACTCTGGAGGCTGAGGCAGGAGAATCGCTTGAACCTGGGAGGCAGAGGTTGCAGTGAGCCAAGATCACGCCACTGCACTCCATCCTGGGTGAAAGAGCGAGACTCTATATCAAAAAAAAAAAAAAAAAAAAAAAAAGAGAATTGCAGGAAGATAAGGATAGAATTATATATTTTGTCTACAATTGCCTGATTTTTCCCTTCTCTTATTTTTCTTCCTGCTGCAACAAGGCATGAACAAGCAATCACCTTTCCAAACCCCTGCTTACATGCTTCCTGACACACGATAGGTCCTCACTTTAGTTGTCATTAGCCCTCCTTTTTTTCATTTACATAATTTCTTCAAGAAACTTAATGAAAATGTCATAATAGAATTTTTAAAAGAACATGTCTAAACAGTGGCTCCTCAGGGCCAGGCAGAGGGCACCATCCCTTTGCTATATTCTGTTCTCTTCCTATCACACTCAGTTCAACAAAAACAACAGCAAAAAAAAAAAAAAAAAAAAAAAAAAAAAAAAGAAAAAAAAGAGGGGGAAAAAAGGGAAAAAAAAAAAGCCCTTATCTGCACAGTTGTGATGAATAGACTTGATTGGGCTCTCACACAGCAGGCAGGTGATGGCCATTGCCTGTCTATTTCAGGACTAAACTTTAGACTGGCCACAGGTGTTTTTCCTTTTTTGGCTCTGCGGCCCTGCCATCATTAAGTTTGCCTGAGGCAGCAGACAGCTTCTGGGAGACCAAAAGATGGGGGGAGGCAGGGTGCAGAGACAATCCAGCTGACATTTTAAGCAGGAAATGCAACCATCTGAATGTAAAGAAGATAAACCCTGTCTCTACACAGACTGTTCACTCAGGGGAAATTGAGGTAAAATATAACAGGATTTAGAGAAGGGAAATTCTAGAGAATGTGCCTTTGAGATAACCCTTGCTCTTGCCATCTGATTACTAGTAGTCCTTTCCCATTATCTAGAAAAAAAAATGAAAAAGAGGAAAATGAAATTCAGAGTTATGACTGGAAATCTATAATGTGGTGGGAATGCTTTTCCTGTATCAAATTTAATAATTAGTTTAAATTATGTACTCAATCTAATAACACAAATATAAAACATATATGTATAAAATGAACTTCGTGGGGTTTCTTCTTAGCTCAGACAGATTGTTACTTTTTATGAAGTATGATTTCTAGGATACTGAAGAAGTCTTCTTGCCCCTGCTTCTCAACTCTTACCCCTAGGAATTTCTTATCTACCAACTGGTGGTGCTCTAAATTTCTATAACAGGGTGCAAATGTTTCAAATTTGAGTTTAGGGTTGACATCCAAGTCCCTAGAGGAAAGCGAATGCTATCTTACCTTAGAATATAAATATATGATATCATAGCCTGGCGTTAGGTTTTCATAATGAGGCTGTCACTAGAGGTAGAAAGGACAAGATGAAATGCGGAAGTGACAATTGTGAAGGCAGTATCCCTAAGACTTTTACATCAGCCTGGATTTTTTTTTCCCTGATGAGTTTATAAACTTCACCCTGGAGTATATATGAGTAAATATATGCAAAATGCAGATTGCATTTCTGCATATGAAGACATTTACACCAGAAAAGGAAAAATTATGTGAAGTAAAATGAACACCATTGCTTACATAATTTCTAAACATAGCTTAAAAGTACAGATTCATAGATTTTTAAAATATAGGGATCATGGGGAAAGTTAAGAGTTTTGTTTGCTTGTTTTTCTTTCTGCCTTTTAAACAGAGTAGATGGATTCTTCCCCAGTTGTTAAAAATCTGATTTCTGTGGAACATGGAAACACATTTCTAAAAGATTATAAAATCTTTTATTTAAGATGATCTTAAAATTTCATGAAAGCCCATTTATTTTGTAATTTAAATGTATTATTAAGAAAATTATAAAAACATTATCCAGACATTTTCTACTATGCCATTCTTGTACTTTTAGGAAGGAAAATGATGCCCTATAACAGAAAACATACTTTTCAAAGATCAGCCCAGCAAATCGGCAGCATTGCCAAAGTTAGAGCTGTGAGATTTGTCTTCCAGGTCCCTGTTCTAATCTGCTGGATGGTCTTCTCTTTTAGTTATCACATAAAACCATCCATGTAGCTCCAGAGAAAGGATAATTTTTTCGTCAAGTGAGCCAGAGACATTCTGGCAGCCATTTTCTAAATTACTACCAAGACTCTGTTATTGCTAGGTTTCCCACCTCCATCCCATCCCCAGTGGTTGATTTAAAAAACACATTTATTGCTGTTATAATAGGAGTAAGTGATATTTACATGACTTTGTATATTTGCATGTGTTGTTTCTTTTACAGAGGTAATTCTCCCAAGGGGACCTCATAAATGTAGACTATTTAGTCTACTCACATGCTGCTCAAGGACCTCCACATTTGGAATCTGGGATGAGTTTCCTCAAGCTGGAATAACTTAAGGATGCTCTAGGGGAAATCTGGCTGCTGATGGGCTGGAGAAGCTGTAGTGAACAATATCTGGACTTACATGTAGATCATTGCTTGGAGGAACTAATGATGATAAATAATCATTTACTTTGAGCCTCATCCCAGAATATGTGTGCTGGGCTAATGGATAATGGGAAAGAATTAGACAGTTCAAGTATGCATTCCAGTGGGCACACACATAGGCTTAGTCTATTCGGAGACAATGCTCTGTACCTTGTGTTTGTCACTATGATATTTACAAGGATACACAAGACAGTTATATTTCTTGGTGCTTTAAATACCCATATGTATTTGTAAACCATAGGGTTGTAAAATCCAGTCCCTTTGGATGGATTAAGAGTAAAACTGAAGTGAGAGAAGTAATGGTTGTAAGTCAATGTTTTTCTTTGTGTTGTTAACATAATAATAGGGCTACAGAAGAAATATCTCTTGCAGGTGGGGCCTTGGGAGGTAATTAGGCCATGAGAGTTCTTCATTAATACTTTTGCAAAGGTATAATCTTCATTATGGTGAGGTTCTCTAGCATTAATAGAAGAAAGCTTCAAAATTATGGAAAAATAATCATGTTTATTAAACAAGCCTGGTTGCAGCTTATGCCACTCAAGGTACAGCACTAAATTCTAAGGAAGACACAGAGTGAGAGAAGTAATGGCTCTGCCTGCCCTTGAGGAGCTTAGAGTTTACCAGGGAAGATAAGGAACACAAATATAAACAATGATAGTATAGGATAAAGATCAGAAAGTTCTATAGAAAAAGTTCAGGAGAAAACTGTGGGAGTAGTGAGGAAACAGGCTCTACTCAAAGCTACTGGCAATCAGGGAAGACTTCCTTGTGGCAGTGAGATAAGATTAGGGCTTTAAAAGATAGGTGAAATTTGAGTATTTAGAGATGAGAGAGGAAAGAATTCTAGGAAGAAAAACCAATGCAATCAAAAACTTGAAGAGCTATATAGGAAGACAGACAGTCAAGTTCTGAAAACAAGAAAGTTAAGATTGACTGGATTTTTATTAATCAGTTCATAATTGGATTTGTTTAGAGTGCCTAGCAAAATAAATCCAGTTTCAAGAATATTTTTCACCTATGTGACATACCTTGGTGAGAGAAAGCTAGTGGTTATGGAAAAGACCATATGGAAAGATTAAATTTAGTTAGCTACAGAGACTCATTAAGAAACAGAAGAGTTGGCATTTGCTTGAGTGGAGCATCTCAAGGAAACCCTATTTGGAAGTGAGCAAGTTTATTATGTAGGTGGAATATTCCATTGCCTAGCATTTGTTGGATACATTTTTTTTGGTCCTCAATTTTACCGTTAACATTCATTTCAGGAAGACATGTCTATTTTTTGTTGACTTTCTGTCATATCCCATGGGTCATTTTCAGACTAATTTGTGTTTTTCAAGATTCAGCAACCAAAGCTATCTTCTCCATGAAGTCTTCTTTCCTCAACATGTCCCTGCAAGTGTTTATCAGACACTAATATCTTTTCTTAGCCTATCTGCTCCACTTGACCCCCATCCTCCACCCAAGAAAGTATTCTCAAATAACAGTATTGATTGGCAGAGAGAAAATGAAAAAAAGAATAAAGAAATATATTTTAAAATTGATGTAGGGTTTGCTATCTTACTATGAGCCATTTGTGAATATATTGGTTCTATTTCCCGTTTTATGAATAAGTGTTGGTGTGACTGGCTAACTCTTCTGAAGGAAATAGATACCTGCAGAGTCCATGTCATCTGCAATCTCACCTACCACTTTGAGCTTTCATATCAGTGTACTGAGTGTATGACCCAACCCTAATTCTTCACACAGCAAGGGCCAAATAAAAGTAACTATCTACTTACAAGACTTGGAATTTTGGTGTGTGTGGAGGGGGAGGGGTGTACTCAGTGCCCCGGAAATCCTGATTTCAACAGTAGCATGTTCATTATTTCAGAAACGTTTCTGAGATTACCAAAGAAAATTTTCATTTACTCTCTTCCTATAATTCACTTCTGCTTCCTTTCTTTCTTCCCATTTGGTTTTCCTGATTCTTGTTCTGTTCTTGACTTCAATAATGCTGACGATCTACAATTCCCTCCTCTATTTTTTTGAGTATCTTTTTTTTATAGTAGCCTATAAACTACCTCGTTAATCAGATAGTGTAAAATCCAATTAGAGACATTAGAATCCAGAAATACAAGTGTTAAGGAATGTATTTCTTGATTGACAAGGAAGCCAAATAGACCCATCTATTTAGAATCTTAGCAACAATTAGCTGCCTTAGTTTCATTTATTGTGACATAAAAAATCTGGTTTATTGAGAGCTCTATTGAAGAAGATTTCTATGATATGCACCATGAGAAAATATCTTCAAACTAAAATGATTGTTTTGCTGTAATAAATTGAACCATATGTACACTATGTTATTCAATCTTTTTTCTTCAAGGCATAAATTGATATTAAAGAACATTTAAGTCATAACACATGGTTATCCAGGCATGAACGAGGCAATAACCCATATAAGTTGTCAAGGTGAAGCCAAAGCATTTATTAAAGGTTTGTGTTGTTTTTGAAAAGTGCATGGTTGGATAAACATGGATTAGTGCTATTATGCTGCTACGATGACTCAAGTGTGTTTTTACAGTGTCAGTAATTTTTATGTTTAAAAATCACTGGTGCAGTATATTAGCTATAATTTATGTTTATCATCTTGTGTACTCTAATAGGTTTCAACAAACCATTTAACACTTCAGCTTGTGCATATACATTACTTAATAGGTATTTATCTTAAAAAAGAGATACTTAACGGGACTTTCAAAGCTTGCAACTGCATGCTAAGAGAGAATACTGCAGTGTGTCACATTAACTTTCTTTTTCTTGTTTGCAGTTAACTTTGAACATTCTGACCACTTACTTCTTTGTTCAATGTGCCTCAGAATGGCACAAGAAGAATATAGTCTGTTAACGTCCTTGTCAGCAGGAATGACATCAAGTTCTCCCTGCATTGAGTGTCCGTCACACTTGCTAAGTAGGGTGGCTGCAAGATACAGCCAGCACAGCTGAAAATATGACAAAGGCCCAGAAATCAGTTTGCCTTATTGGGGCCCCCTTTCGGAAAGTACTAGTTTACTTCTGACTGTAGTTGTATCTGTGAGGCAATTTTTGATTTATGTGACCTAGACACTTACTTTAGAAGAGTCTCAGAGAGAACCCTAGGACCTGACTGTATGGGAGTGGGGGTTGGTGGGGAGTCAGTTGCAACTTCCCAGTCACAGGGGGTTTGTTGCAGCAATACAAGAGGGGCACTTCATTTATCATGACACTATTGATTCTTCCAAATAGTGCTAAGCTTATTGTTTTTGCTGCAATGATGACCTATTTCTCTTTTGGTTATTCTAGGTAGATGAATTACCAGAGTTAATTTTTTCGTAAAGGAGATTGATTCACTTTTAAACTATATCCAGAGTTGGTGATGTGGAATGAGGTGTTTGTCTTTAAAAAAAATAATTAGTTTAGCTTAACTACATTTTGACTTACTGACAGGCATGACAGAGATGGATTTGGAGGGGAAATACTCATGAAACTCTAGTTACCACTCAAATAAATGATGCCATTTTATTTCTGAGTTGGCTGGATAAGATTTTGTTAGGGACCCTGAAATTATAAATATACTAATCCACTCAGTAATAAATGTTTAGAAAGAGACTATAAATTCTCTAGGGCCAACCGAGCACATCAGTTGGCTGAGTTAGCAAACAGGGAGGATTTATTACTCGTCGGAGACAAGCTGACCAAGATGAACTGTTTGGTACTGTGAACAACCTTTTCTCTTGTAAAACTTGTGATGTCACTTTGACACCATATCAGAGATAGCCATTATATCTTGATCTTTTCAGAATTAGCAATCTCTGGTAACTGGACCAAAATAGTTTCTTAAATATTTCATACTTTACTATTTTCATAATACCATTAAAGTTATATGCAAAACATCATGGACAGTTTAT
The DNA here is from genome assembly GCF_006542625.1 of Nomascus leucogenys. Lineage (NCBI taxonomy): Eukaryota > Metazoa > Chordata > Mammalia > Primates > Hylobatidae > Nomascus > Nomascus leucogenys. The sequence goes on from NC_044388.1 coordinate 24,182,718, forward strand.
ATAAAAATGCATGTAGATAGTGTTTTCCATGAAAATAATTAGAGGGAAAAACTCATTAGCATCCAGCATGAATAGTTATAGTTTCAAAAGGAACAATAAGGATAATGGTCTAGCCCAAAACTTCCAATAGAACTTTCTAGAATGGTGTAAAACTTTGGGAAATGATGCACCTTCCAGAACACATCATTTGTATAAGCTTCGGGTCTTTAAAAGGAAGGCCAAAGTGTTAACCTTCTCTAAGTATAAAATGTAGAATCAGAATTGAATTTTTTGGAAAAAGACCAAAAATTTAAGCATTGGTATGAATTTGGACAAGTCAGTTAACGTCGTTGTATCTCCATATCCTTGCTATAAAATGAAAGAGTAGGAAGAAAGAGTAAAGCCCCTCCAGCTCTAAATTTTATGATTTTCTTAAGTCTAACAATAATTAAAAATTGTGTGATAAACTAGCTTGTTCATACCTGTGGCATACATGGTGCTTGTCTGAGAGTCCTATGGTTTTAACATTAAGCAAATATCTAATTTCCACCTTCAAATCACCTAATCATAGTCATAGCAAGGTGAGCAGGCAGGACATTAGATGACTGGTGGTTGGGGATATTGGCAAATCTGGCTGAAAAAAAATTAACTTTGGTCAGTATAACAGGTATGTTAGCAAAGCTTAAGTAAACAGCTTAATTTATTCCTTCATTCACCAACTACTTATTTATCCCTTCTATAACTCAGGAACTATGTTAGTAAATAAGAATACAAAAATTAATAAAACCCAGTGCCCTCCCCCAAAAACTATACAGGGTAAATGGCTAAGACAGATAAAGAAGCCTGGAATGGCCCATTTGGAAAGATTAAGAGAAGGCAATGAATTTTAATGAATGTGATTAATTTAGCCAGGCAGAAAAAGTTATGTAGAGGCAGGTAGTGGGATTGGGGTTGGATAAGATTTGGGGCAAATTTCAGGTGGAGTCTTTAGTATGTACAGAGGTGTGAACATGGGAAATAATTTATTGCACATTATGATCTAAGAAGAAATACGGCTTCAGAGTTGTAATTTGCAATAGCTACAATCTTCCAGGGAGCTAGAGCAAGTGAGAGTAACACAATAGCGAGTGATAGGAGGGCTGTGCTCAGCTGGAGGGCACAGACTCTCTAAGGGAGAATGTCAGTACTCAGCCCCAGTGGACTCCTATCATAGAGAAGACAGAGCTGCTGTTACTATAAGGCTTTTACCACATCTGTTGAAAAAGTGATCACTTGGTCATGTGAGAAAGGCTATAATACATGATAGACATGTTTAAATCACTGCTTAAAAGAAGCAAAACATGGTTTCAAGGCTATATGTGTTAAGGGCCTTGTGGGATATATTGTTTTACATTAATTACAGTCAATATTATTACTGCATTAAATGTAAGAATTTTTCCTTTCTTATAATCTCAAAATCTGTCAGTAGGAATCGACAGTATTTTAAAAACTTTTTATTTGTAAAAACTTTTAAACATACACAAAATTAGAGAGAATAACATAATCTAGGTACCTGTTACCCAGCTCCAACAATTATCAACATTTTACCATTCTTGTTTAATCAATGTACTCACTCTTTAAATCCCTTCATTTCATTCCTTCATCCATAACAACTACTATTTCTCCAAAAGATAAGAATTTTCAAAACATTATCACACTGAAAAATATTGCAATAATTCATTATTATTATCTAATACCCAGTTTATGTTCAACCTTTCCTGATTATTTCATTAAATGTCTCTTTTTCTTTCAGTTTGTTTAAATCAGGATCCAGAAAAGGTTTTAAGTCTATTTGCAAAGCTCTTCTCAAAAATGATTTTGCAACAGACAAAGCTATTTACTTTAAAAAACCTGTGTTGCCCTTAACAATAAACATATAAAAAGTAGGCCATGATTAATGCTCTTGGTAACACATTTACTCTTCCGGGCTCAGTTAATTATTGTTGTGTGACCTTGATTTTAACCTTTTGCTTAAATTCCTTCATCTGTAGAATAGGGATTAAAAAAAATCTATCTCGTTGATTCCTTAGGATTAAATTAAATAAACCAGTATTGGGGGATTTAGAATAGTGCCTAGTACAAGGCAAGCCTTATGTAAGGGTTTGTTAAATAAATTTTTTTAAAGTAATTCCCTTCCCTCCCTCACCCCCTCCCCACCCCTCCCCACCCCTCCCCACCCCTCCTCTCCCCTCCCTCCCCTCCCCTCCCCTCCCCTCCCCACCCCTCCCCTCCCCTCCCCTCCCCACCCTCCCTCCCTCCCCTCCCCTCCCGTCCCCTCCTTTCCCCTCCCCTTCCCTTCCCCATGTTGGCCAGGCTGGTCTCAAACTCCTGGCTTCAAGAGATCTGCTCACCTCAGCCTCCCAAAGCGCTGGGATTACAGGCCTGAGCCACCATGTCCGGTCATTATGACCTCCCTTATCAGAGATAAAAAAAATAAAAACACAGTTTTTTTTAAAGTAAATAGCTTTGTCTGTTGCAAAATCATTTTTGAGAAGAGCTTTGCAAATAGACTTAAAACCTAGTATGGATCCTGATTTAAACAAACTGAAAGAAAAAGAGATATTTAATGAAATATATATATATTACATATAAATATATATATAAATATATATAAATATATAAATATATAAAATATATATAAATATAAATATATATAAAATAAATATATATAAATATATATAAATATAAATATATATAAATATAAATATATAAAAATATATAAATATATAAAATATATAAATATATAAATATATAAAATATATAAATATATAAAATATAAATATATAAATATATATAAATATATAAATATATAAATATATATAAATATATAAATATATAAATATAAAATATATAAATATATAAATATATAAATATATAAATATATATAAATATATAAATATATAAATATATAATATAATATATAAATATATAAATATATAATATATAAATATATAAATATATATAAATATATAAATATATGTAAATATATATAAATATATAAATATATATAAATATATAAATATATAAATATATATAAATATATATATAAATATATAAATATATATAAATATATAAATATATAAATATATAAATATATGTAAATATATATAAATATATAAATATATGTAAATATATAAATATATAAATATATATAAATATATAAATATATATAAATATATAAATATATATAAATATATAAATATATATAAATATATAAATATATATAAATATATATTTATATATATATAAATATATATTATATATAATATATAAATATATTATATATAAATATATATTATATAAAATATATAAATATATTATATATAAATATATAAATATATAAATATATAAATATATAAATATAAATATATAAATATATATAAATATATAAATATATAAATATATAAATATATATAAATATAAATATATAAATATATATAAATATATAAATATATAAATAATATAAATATATAAATATATAAATATATAAATAATATAAATATATAAATATATAAATAATATAAATATATAAATATATATAATATATATATAAATATATAAATATATATAAATATATATATAAATATATAAATAATATAAATATATATAAATATATAAATATATATAAATATATAAATATATAAATATATTATAAATATATCTATAAATATATAAATATATATAAATATATAAATATATATAAATATATAACTATATAAATATATAAATATATATAACTATATAAATATATAAATATATATAAATATATAAATATATATAAATATATATAAAGATATAAATATATATAAAGATATATAAATATATAAATATATAAATATATAAATATATAAATATATAAATATATATAAATATATAAATATATATAAATATATAAAAATATAAAAATATATAAATATATATAAATATATATAAATATATAAAAATATAAAAAATATATAAATATATATAATAGCTATATAAATATATATATATATTTTTTCCTTTTAGACTGAAAGATCCCTGCCCTCATTTTCAAGTGACTTGTGTGATGTTCTCTATTTTGTGCAGTGAGGTAGTCTGCCATTTAAAAATAAAGCCCTTAATGTTTAAAAAGAAAAATACAAAATAGGATAGTTAGTTCTTTTTTCATTGTCAGAAAGGCAAGTGTCAACAACATCACAGGGAAAGTTGTGGAATCTCCTCTGTTTGTGTATTGAATGAATTATAATAACATTGATAACATCTTAAATACCAGAAGGCTTATGATTCTTTTATTTATATATGTGGAAAAACTTGGGAAATTTGGCTACGGTTTTCTTGTTGTTCTATTATAAGAAGAAAGGGGGTTCTTTGTGGCATTACTGCATTTAATATGCAGATAACTTTCTGCCTTGGATGACACATAAAGTGATGCTCAAATTCTAAGATCCTTTTTTATCATCCCAGAGAGAATCAATTTATACAAAGTTGATAAATAGCCATAGTCCCTATTTTTTGTTTTTAAAGTCAAAGGAAGCCAGTAAGCTGAAGAAATCATGGGAAGAGTTGGGTCAAGCAATTCCAGACAAAGCATTCCAGACTGCTTCCAACTTCAAAGAAATTTTCTGACCACCATCTTAGACTTTCCTTTTCTATGATGTCATACTAAAAGAACATTTTGACTATGTAACAACAGATTATAAATACATAACCTACAATTTGTATTTTTGCCTCTCAATCCAAGATACCAAAAATTATATTTAAATAAATTAGATGAGTCCTAAACCTCATATTTATAGGATTCAAACAAGTTTAGTAGCTATATCTTCACATTCTTCTTTAGTGTGTTTTTTTTTGTATAAAGTTCAGAAACACTGCTTAACAAATACAGAAAATGCTGCTAGTGTTTTACTATTTTAATTTGAACTTTATATATCTCTTAAACTATAAGTATCCTTAGCAAATAGTTGGCAGTCATAGAAATTATCATCTTTACGTTTAATCCCTCTTTCTTTCTTTCCTTTCTTTCTCTTTCTCTTTCTTTCTTTCTCTCCTTTCCTTCTTTCTCTCTTCCCTTCATGCCTTCCTGCCTGCCTGCCATTATCAATCACTTGAAACTCAACATATGTAACACTTGTAAAGTCCTGAGAATGTAAAAGCAGATAAGACATGCTAGCAGCCCTCACGATGCTCACAGTCTGGTGGGGAAGACAGATTGTGTAAACAATCAGCATTGTCATGACTTAGAGGTGCCATGATTGAAACTTCATGGTGAGAACATGCAGAGCCATGGAGATATAAATATAATTTTCCCCTCTTGGCAAAGGTAAGGCCTACATAACAGCCAAGTTACAGAGTGGATCTGAGGTAGGGAATGCTAAGGGGGAACAGGTTTGGATGAGGAAATTTGAAGTGCCTGCAATATATCTAGATGGCAATGCCAGGTAGGTTGTTGAAAATGGGGGTTTAGAGTTTAGAAGAAAACATCAACCTGAACACTGGTGAGCCGACAGCATTCAGGCAGAAGTTAAAGCCAATGATGTGGAATAACGTTCTACAGGAGTCCAAAAGACAATCGCCTCAACATCCCCAAGGGAAACTTCATTCTATTAGAGACAGAATGAAAAGGAATCTATGTTTTCTAAATGCATTTTAAATCCTTCCCTGAGAGCCAGCTTTGAAAAAGCATCTTGGCTATAAGGAAGCAAGAGAAAGTATAATGCAGGGGAGAGAAGATGAGAGGGGGAATAAAACTGGTTTGAATTGTTCGCGTTCTCTAAGTAAGAAAGAGAGCAGGTATTCAAACCTAGAATTCAAAGCCCGTTCTGTTTCCCCATGAAAGCCATGGGTCAAGGACTCAGAGAGAATTTCTGGATACAGCATATTCTCAGCTGTGAGAGGCAGAATAATGGGTTTTGTGAATTTAAAGATGGGTTTGAGACTCATCTTGGAGAGTGACTTGTAAATATATAGATTAAGTTTCCCTGTGAAGTTAGGTTGGGAACCAAAGATGAAAGCGTTTACTAAGAATGCTGATGCAAAATGTCTTGGAAAGGAAAAGAGTGTTATTTAAGCACATAACTATGCCTCTAGGTTTATCTCCTCGCGTTATTATAGGTAGTTGTTAAAGAACTTGTGTAACAGGTAATCAAGCATCTTGAGGACAGTAGCTTTGATGAGTCGTCTCTGAGTATGAATCCCCTGATTTCATCTCCCATGGGTGTCTGCTGTCAGCCACTCTAAAACCTTGCAGCAAGGCCCAGTGGACAGGGTGTGTGGGCTAGGATGTAAGCCTCATGAGGAGACCTGTGTGATTCTCCACATATCTTTCCATGCTGACCTACCACCTCTGTGACCTTGGGCCAGTTTTGTAGTATGTCTGAGCTTCAATTCTCAGATCTGTAAAATAAAGATAAGAGTCCTTACCTCCTGAAGACTCAACATGATAATTTAAGCATCATCAGAATGGGGGGTTAGCCTTGTTCTAGACCAATTCCTACCTCGTAGAATAATAAGCATTTCATAAATATTTGTTGAATGAGTAAAAGTACATAAAGTATGTAAGTGTGTCTAGCATAAAATAGGTGCTTAAGAATTATTTACTTCTTCCGGAAGTTAGTATGGGCACTCACTCTTCCCATCTCCCAAGCTTAGGTAAATACACTTCTATCTCATCTGCCTGTACATATTACAGATGTGCTCAGTTTCTTAAGGAAACACCATTGATGTACTTCCTTGGACTTAGACTTCACCTGAAAATCAACAGAGAAAGTGTCACAAGATGAAATACAGTTGCAAAGAAATATTTCACAATGTTCCAAGTGATTTCCAAAGACTGTTAACGGGAGCTATGTGGGAGTAAAAACATATCAAATGTCAAGTCCAAAAATGTTGAGGGATCACTGCCTTAAACAGGTTTCTTCATTCTTGGACTTTTCAAAGACTTTATTTTTCGAATGCAAATTGTGATTCTCCAAGAGGTGAGTAAAATACACAACTTCCCAACCCTATTTGATCAAAGGACCCTTTTGTCATAGAGAATATTTCATTTTACTGAGATAACTCTTTGGGAAATGTGGATCTAATCATTAGCTAGAAGAGTAGACACAAGGCAAAAGAATTTATTTTTATGGGGTAGTAAAACAATTTTTAGGTGAGGGAAGGCTTATTTAGGATTGAGATGTGGAGTTCTCACAACCCAAGACAGTCATCGAGGAAATTTCCTTCCAATGAAGCAGTTAGGTGAGTGAAAACAAATGAACATAAAATAAGTATATAATAACACCTTGGGAAAATTAAACATCTCTCCATTTAACATCTGTCACATAGATAATTGTAGCAACTAGATTGATTGTGAGAGAGGAATCTGGAAGTTCAAAAGGGAAGCAGCTGAGTTTGCTTATATCACCTGCAAAGGGACTACTTTCTTTGGCAGATTGATATTACACAAAGGTTTGAAGTTTCATTAAAGACGCATGGTTGGATGCTGTAACAGTATGTTACAGAACGTGTGTGTAATCAGACAATACGTTGCAGCAGACCATCAGAAAATATAATAGTATTATACATGCATCCTGGACTGTGCTATGCTGTACATGACATCCTTGTACAAGGAAACTATACAACATCATGTCATATCTGAATAACAATAAAAATATGATCAGCACATTAATTATAAAATGACAGGTCAATTCCTCTGAATCATGATTTAGTGTCAATTGGGATTTTTTCCCTTATGCAATTTTATAATACTTCAGTGTCTATTATAATTTTGAAAAGCATAGATGTTTGCATTTTCTGAAAGTCCTGGTTATGTAAAATGGAAGAATTCAAAAACAAAAACAAAACATGAACAAGGACAAACAGCACAACAGAATTGTCAAGTTAACCATGTCAAGGGGGGCATTCACACCTGCAGATAATACTCTCTTCTTTACATGTAAACTTCCTGCTGAAAGCAGGTCAGAGTTAACAGCTGAATCAACTTGGAGAGTTTTAAAAAAACAATTAGTTTTATGTTCCTTTAAATAATTGCTTCATTATATTTTGTACATCTGTGCAGGGGTCTGATGATGACATTTGGTAAATTTCCAAATAGCTATAAAACCAGGGGAATACCAGTTAAGCAACAGTATAATCCACCTGTAGGTTAGAAAGAGGCTTTATATAATAGCTAAAACAAAACAAAACAAAAATCCTTAAACAAAAGAATTGATTCTGCTCTGTGAGGAAATAATTCTGTTTCAGGTAATGATATCAGATACTGTATTTTTTAAATAAAATTATCAGTGGTTCAGAAGAGACCAACAAAAATGATAAAAGGTTTGGAAAACAAGACCTGTGAGAAATAGTTAAGAGAATGGGAATATTCATTCAAGTCAAAGGAGGCTAAGGGGAGATATAACTGTCTACCTAAAAGTTAAATGATGTTACAAGCAAAAGAGGCATTAATTATTAGTGGTAGTAGAAGAGGGTAGTTTTAAAAAAAGAGCTGCACTCATTTTATTTAGTAGTAGGAACAATTTTTGTAGCCAAAAATCATTCATATGATGGAGTTAACTGCCCTTACTATTGCTACAGTAATTTGTTATGATGAGAAAGGAAACGTGTATCAAAGCATTCATGGATCCATAAATCAACCTATAATAAATGAATGAGCATCACAATTCACAATAAGAATATTCTTAAATATTTAAATCACAAATGGCCGATGCTTTTAGTAAAGAAGCACAATTAGCAAATACAAAAATTTTACATTTGTTCTTTGAACTATCTGATAATAAATTTTTTATAAAGTTATGATTATCAAAGAATGGAACTATCATATGAACTGGCAGAAAGGGTTGAAGAAACAGAAGATGAAATCTAGAAATGCATTCTTACTTATTGTATAGAGTAATATACATTCTTATGTTATCATATAGAGAATTGGTATATGACAAGAAAGTAGGAAAATAAATTACATTTTTAAATTTGTCAAGAAGAAAGGGGAAAAGAAAAGTTTATTCATAGATTAGGCAAAACAATTGATTAATGATTTGGATAAAATTAAGGTAATAGTCACATGTTACACCAAAGGAAGTCTTGCTGGATTAAAACAAGATTTTCAACAGATGGTAATGGGGGATGATGGGGGGTGTATATGACAATCTTTTCAAGGTTTTGTGAACTGCAGTTGTTTTCCCCACTCTGAGAGTCTGCTCTACTTCCTGGGGGTTACAACCCTGTCCTTGGTGAAAAAATTGAAGTTAAATGGATGTAGTGATTTGCCTAAGAATTAATTGAACAAGTATTTATTTAGGATCTGCTATTTACCAGATATTATGCTAGGCACTAGAAATAGATAGATGAAACGGTAAGATCCCTGTTCTAGTGAACTTTAGTGTACACCTGCTGTTTTAGTCCATTGAGACTGTTATATACTATAGGCTGAATGGCTTAAACAACAAACATTTATTTCTCACAATTCTAGAGGCTGAGAAGTGCAAGATCAAGGTGTCACCAGATCCTGTGAGAGCCTGATTCCTGGTTTGCAGATGGTCATCTTCTCATTGTATCCTCACACAGTGGAGAGAGAGAGAGCAAGCTCCCCTGCGTCTCTTCTAATCCTGTTCATGAGGACTTCACCCTCATGACCCAATTACCTCCCAAAGGCCCCACTTCCTCATACCATAACATTGGGGATTAGGTGAATTTGGGGATAGATACAAACATTCACTCCATAGCACCTGCTGTTCTCATCTGCCGAACATCCACACACTTATCTTCTGATAGCAGCACCCTGATTTCCCTGTGGGAAACCACAATACTTCCAACCTCAAATGATGGGGTTTAGATAGAGTTTCTTCCACCCCCAACCCCAGGTAGGAATATGGAATTTTGCTTGGCTGAGTGTGCATTACACCCTGGCCACAGTGATTGTTTCAAGAATAAACATTGAAAGACAGTCTTGGCTCTGATGTTGGGACTATTGGTTACATGATATCCTCCTTGCTTTGGTATTTCTAGGCTAGTAGAAAGCAACCCAGAGTTACTATAGGTCATTTTGCCACTAACTAGAAAAATTTGCCTTAGGATGAATTGAAGAAGTAAAGCAGAAAAACAAAGAAAGAAACAACATATTCTTATTGTATTATTCCAACTGCTGGATACAGCCTTGCCTGCAGGTGACTATTCCTGAACTTTTAAATTGTGTAAACAAATAATTTTCTTTTTGTGGTTGTTTTCTCATTAGTTTTTTTTTTTTTTTTTTGGTGGGGAAGAGACAGGCAATCAATAAGCATGTTTAAACAGTAAATCAAATCAAATGGTGGAAGATGATAAGGTTATGGAGAGAAGATTAAAGTAGAGCAGGGCATGATGTGTATGTGTGGAGGGGAGCACAATTTAAAAAAAATAAGTGGCCAAACTAGGACCTTCTGAGAAGGTGACGTCTGCACAAAGACTTGAAAAGTTTGAGGGACATCTGGAGGAAGAGTATTCAGAAAGTCTACATCCTAAGACAGGTGATTAATAAAGAAATCTAACCTCTACAAAAGAATCTCTGCCTTACCTTCCTCTCTATGATGGAATCCTATTAATTTCTTTTCAACTGCTGTATTTCAATTGATGTTGGACAGTTATTTATTAATAAAGAATACAAATACTACTCAAGAAGCTCTAGATTTTAGAAGCTGAAATCAAGAGAAAACTGTCTAAAATTGGCTATGTATTATTATAGGTATATAATTATATATACGTATATGTATGTACATAAACTTTTATTTTTTCAAAATTCTACTTATGGATAAAGTTTTCAAATATAAGCTATTTGTCCTTTGCTTTACTTTTGAAAAGTAAATTTAATGAGCTAATATTTAAGCATGTGTACAATGATTCCACAATCAGAGTTTAGAATATTTTCTAAACAACCACTTAGAACAAACTATACTAACTAAGGTACTATCAGCCTTAACAGAAGCAATACTGGCAAACAATTATTTTCATTGCAGCACTGACAATTATGCAAATGTGTCTGGAACAGCAATGGGCACCTAATTATGACATCTAATTATGCCAATTTATTTATATACCTCCTTGAACAACATTTTATTTATAACTCCCTCACTTATTCAAAGACAAGATAAAGTACAGAGACATTAACCATAGACAATTGCTTCATCTTTTCAATATGAATACAACCTAATCTATTGGAATCTCAATAATCTGGTATATGTCCTCTTCATGTGAGTTTGTTTTTCACTCAATCTCTTTTGAATTTCATAAGGTGAGCAGAAATGAATGTGCTCTAGATGAAGAATTGATGGCATTCGTTTTCTCTTCCTAGCAGAGGGAGCTATCCCATTTCACCTTACTTGAGCAAAAAAATCAACATTGATTACTCCTTCTACTAAGCATGAGAAAATGATTCTACCCTCAACTACAAACAGAATAACTCAAGAAATGCATATTATCACCATATCAGCATTATTTCCTCTAATTTAGATGTTTTCATTTAGGGTCTTTTTTTCTTCCTTTTTTCTTTTCTTTCTCTCACTCACTCTCCTTGAAATTCTTTCTTTAAAAAACAATGGAATTTCTTGGAATTCAATAACATCTCTTGACTTCTACAGAGGAGTGTTATAAGCTTTCTCAGATACGTTTTCTAGAAGCAGAGTCTAAGATGAGGATCATGGTGCTAGGTGATATACTGGCAGACTGCTCTCAGACAAGGGGAGTAAGTGAAGCCCAGTATGGCAGGGCAAGGAACAGGCAAGAAAGTAGGTTCAATTGGAAATTAATCCCAGACTGAGCCTGAGAGGAGCTCTGGAACATGAGTTGTGTCAGAGAGTTGGGCCCACCTTGAGGCAGGGAGCTGGTTTTCATATCACAGAATGATTTAGTCGTTCACCTATTATAGTATAACTGTGCCAGTAAAAATCAGAAAATATTTCATTCATTTGCATGTGATTCATGCCATTGACCTGCCAGAGAGCGTAGATATGCTGTCTCTCAGTTCTAGGCCTTTTGATTCTAAATCACTTTTGAAGTACTTTTTGTTTTCTACTCAGAACAAAACGTACTCACTCTCTTGTTCCAAAATATTACATTTTCCCCCTATATGATAGTTCACAGACCCTGACTGGCATAAAAGAATTAACCCAGGGCTGAAGAGTTACATCTAGACACTTGGTAAAATGTGGTCTGCAAGCCAGCAACATCACCTGGAAGATTATTAGAAATGCAGGCCCTGACAACTCCAACCCATAAAATCAAAATCTATTAACAAAGATCCTGTGGATCTCTGTTAAAAAGTTTGAGAGGCACCAAGATATAGAAATCTCATTGAAATAAACTGATAGTAACTTAAAGAGCCTTTCAAGTTTTGGATCTTTTGGGAAGAGTGCAGAACTGGTAGTTAAGAACTGAGCTTATTAAAATCTCCAAAAACAACTAGAATTAACCATTTTCTGACCAGGGAGAAACAATTCAGACAGAATTGAATTGGTCTGCCTAAATCACCCAATTAAAAAAAAAAAGACAAATAATCCAGTATTTTTTCATCTCAGTGTTCAAATGTGAAAAAATCTGTGTAAATGTTTGTAACCTGTCATATGTCTCTTCTGGTTCTGTTCTACCAAGTCATCTGAAGGTACTATAGGAAACTCTTCAGCAGTTTCCACTGAAACCTTAGAAAATCTTACTTTCATGGGTTACAGAAAGCAGGAAACCAAATTATGTTTTGACTGCCAAGGAGGGAAAGAGTGAATCATTTTCATTTGATGGTTGCCAAATCATCAATCATTCTAAATTAATTCTCATTCCCTCTGACACTTGAGAAATACCAAAATGCACTTGAGAAAATGTCCTGAAGAAAATCTGGGATGTAGGAGCTGTGGTTCTTTGTATTTGTAAGGGCTATCACCTTAAGAATTTAGTATTCCACACCCATGATGGAGCTTAGGATTGCCAATTGAGTTGGAGTTCCTTAGTGTGTAATATTTGGCAAGATTCATTGGAACTCTATAGGCCTGAGGGCACCCATATATTCCACACAATTCTTTTCAAAATATTATCAACTTTTTAAAAGATGCAAATATGTGTGAGAGCTATAAATTCTCCTATTTTAAATATCATGCTGTCCCTTTGGGAGAATCTCATGGGCATAGATAATTACTTCTATATGAGGAATAATGAATCACAACATTTTTTGATTCATATCTACACGCTTCTGGCAGGTCGCTGGCATGAATCACATGCAAATGAATGAAATGTTTGCTGAATTTTACTAGCACAGATATACTATACATCATACTCTAAAATATATGTAAGATAGGATAAAATAGAATATTTCTGTCCCAACCATTCTTCTCTCAAAAGGACCATATAGAACGAACCAATCTCCCATTTCACCTGAAAAAGTTGTCAAAGAATAGGGCCTTCCACTGTTCAGCAGCCTAGGACAAGATTTCTTGGGGAAGGAAGTAGGAAATTGGGATTTTAAAATATCTCTATAGTCTCTTCGAGGTTTTAGATAAAAGCATTGGCTTACAATGTAATGTAACATGTGTCTTCTATTCAATGAAAAATCATTTATTGTGCCTCTATTAAATGCCTAGCACTTGACTAACTTTCTGAGGACACCCCCCTAGTAAAAGACTTTGTGTGTGCTCTTAATAACATTACAGTTTAATGGGAGAGACAAACACTCAAACCAATCAGGCAAATCTCTCTAAAATATGTGAACAAGTACTATTGGTAAATAGAGAAGGTATAACCATCTGCCAAGTCATAGCTGGCTACCCAAAATGATAGTCTTTTTTTTTTTTTTTTTTTTTTGAGGTGAAATCTTGCTCTGTCACCAAGGCTGGAGTGCAGTGGTGTGATCTTGTCTCACTGCAACCTCTGCCTCCTTGGTTCAAGCAATTTTCCTGCCTCAGCTTCCCGAGTAGCTGGGACTACAGGTGCATGCCACCATGCCTGGCTAATTTTTTGTATTTTTGGTAGAGATGGGGTTTCACTGTGTTAGCCAGGATGGTCTCGATCTCCTGACCTCATGATCCGCCTGCCTCGGCCTCCCAAAGTGCTGAGATTATAGGCGTGAGCCACCGTGCCTGGCCAAAGTGGTCTTCAAGAATCAAATTTCTCCAGGAGGATGAGGGGAAAAAACTTCCTAGATTAAAAACAACACTTGGCTCATAAATCACAGCAATAATAGCTAACTAATACTTATTGCAAACTTGCCATGTGCCAGAACCTGTTCCAAGCACTTTACATGTATTAGCTTATTTTAATCCTCCCATCCATATAAGGCATTCAAAATCATTAGATGTATTTAATAAATAAGCAAATCGTTATTTGTAGAGATTAATTTCTAAAGAAAAATTGCATTCGTAGTGATGGGCATATGAGGAAGTCACATTTCCAAGCACAGCATCATGTCAAGTATGGTGGAAACAACTTCAGTGTTATCTTAGTCAGCTCAGGCTGACTGGGTGACTTGAACAACTATCATTTATTTCTCACAGTTTTGGAGACTGTGAAGTCCAAGATCATGGCTCTGGCAGATTTGGTGACTGGTAAGGACCTGCTTCTTGATACCCAGATGGCTATCTTCTCGCTGTGTCCTCACATTGCAGAGTGCAGAGAGAGCTTTAGTCTTGTCATCTCTTTATAAGAACACCAATCACATATGGGCTCCACTTTCACGACCTCATTTAAACCTAATTATTTCCAAAAGCCCAACTCCAAATGCCATCACATTGGACATTAGAGCTCCAGCATATGAATTTTAGGGGGATGCAAGAATTGAGTCCGCAGCAAGTATGGAGGTGTGTTGGGAGACAAGAATGTAAGAGCTACAATGAGCAAGATCATGAGGGACCTTGTTATCATGTTAACTAGTTTGGACTTTATACTGCCAGAAATTGGAAGGTCATGATGTTTTGAAGCAGGAAAATGACATGTAAGGTTAGTTTTCGGTTAAAAAAAAAATGCTAGTGACTGTGTAGAGAATACATTGGGAGAGTGTTAGACTTGCTGCATCAGCTAAGGGACAATGGGCATAGCTAGACAGGAGAAATAATAAAGGTCAGAACTAAACGCAATGAAATTGAGAAGGAGGATGCTTTGCTGAGGCAGTATGCATAAGTCTTGAGGACTCATTAATTGGAGGGTTCTTTGATATAGACAAAGGGATTCAAGACTACTTTTAAATTCTGCGTCTGGGTCTCTGAGTTAGGCAGATTTCTAGATTGCATAACTATGTTTCCCTAATAGATATGATACTAAAAAGAAATCGGTTTTGGGGAGACTATGTATATTTTTGTAACTTTGTAGTTGTTATAACTGTAATTACTTTGAGATATTCAGTTCAAGATTTCTAGTAGGCAGTTGGCGGTAAATGTGTGGTGTGTACTTGGATATGCACACACACATATACAAATACATTTGGGGTTTGGAAGTTCTATCACTTATTTAGTCAGTTATTTTGTTGCAAAATCTGAATGCTTTATGTATTGAGTACCCTAAACAAATCAACAATCATTTGTTGAATGACTGATTCAGAAAGTTCTACACAATTGATGTAGGCTTTAATCTACATCACCACAGCTCTCCTTAATATTTCAAGAAAAAATTATGGTTACCCTCTTTTCTAAATCTGAAATGCAGCATTGGTAAGTGGTAAAAATTGCTGCTCTTCTCTTCACTCCATTTTATGTTTTGCAGGTTGTGGGCAAGGCAAATAAAAGAAATTTATTTTCATCGACTAGCTTAAAAAAGAGTATTCAGAGGGTGGAGAAATTAAATCTACAGTTGATCTAAGTTTGATATAAACATTTAAACTAATGCCTATGTTAGAAAATCTGTTGTATTGCTTATGATTATTTTAAAATTCCTTGAGCTATCTTTGTTTTATTAGAATAGTCACAGCCATATTCCAGAGCTTCCCATTTCTTCCTGAATCAAGGATGGAATGTGATTATAGATCACATTTTAACATGCAACAAATATTTTTATATAAAAGATCTTGCAGAGAAGTATCTCTGCAAATTTTAAGGGCTGATTAGCTCTTTGGATCCTAAAGATGGTGAATCTCATGGTAAAAGTTATGACATTTTTAAAAACCCATTCACTTATACTAAATATAGTTTAGCATGGGGACAAGGCTTATTTATATGATGCATTTCACTATTGTCAAATATTAATTGAATATCATGCACATAGAGAAGGCAGAACAGAAATTAAAACCCAATATTTCAATGCAACATTTTCTTCTCCCCTTTTGTTATTCCTCCAACTCAGTGTCTGAGAACAGGTAATAAATCAAATTACTGAAAGAGGTAGTTCTCCAGCTTGATTGCTATAAGAGAGTAGTGAGAGCAAGGCCCAGGAGAAATTGAAAGGAAAAAGAAGAGGAAGAAAATGGAGTAGGGAAAAAACTGATTCAAATCAATGCCAACATCAAAAAAAAAAAGGTAAATCAGAAAAAAAAAAGTTTACAGAAAAAAGGAATGTCTATATCCTTAAAACAAGGCAGAGAGGCTTCTATTAAAACAAATGGCATATTGCAACATTCATATAAATGAATATAAAAAGGACAAAGAGGAGAGAGCATGCTTCAGTTGGATATTTAAGGGAATGCTACTCCCTTCTGAAATGGTGAGAAGAAAAAGAATGTACTCTCTTTAGGAAGAAAATTTAGTATTCTTATAAGGGATATGCCTACTGAGTCCTCTGTTGAATCCAGTTTAGCATTATTTTTGTCAGACTTTGTTTCTTAGCAGAAACTACATGAAGAAGGATTTGCTTTTTAGATTTTCTTCTTAAGGAAAGAACAAAGGTTTTGAATGAGAGTATGTAGGATCAGCATCCAAAGTCTACCACTTGATATGTGTGTAATCTTGGATAAATACCCCTGACTCTAAGTCTCAATTTTCTCATCAGACCAGTGAAGAAAGTAAAGCTCATAGGCTTCTTCATGAATCTTAAATGAGAAAATGAAAGGGGCCATGGCCAGGAGAAGGTGCACTTTGTCTCATCGAGTTCAGTTTTGAAAATGTTATCTCAAGAGCCCACTTAGACAACTTTTGAGCTTCAGAATCTGAGAAGCTGGCCTAAGGAATTTTTCCAACAAGCAGTTTACAGAAGGGTAGGCTAGGAATACTGTAGGAGCACCTGAAGAGGAAAGAAAGCATGTAGGAGCCTGCTCCTTGTTCCTTCTGTTCAGATAAACTGCTGAATATGTTAAGCTAGACTAGAAATTGATGAAACAAGAGTTTTTCTTCGGGTCATCTACAACACAGCTTTTCACTCTGAAGGGTAACAAGATAGAGTGTGCATGACAGCACTTGGAAAACGATAGCTCTATTTAAATAAAAGGCATTGTTATTCTTTCTAAAGCTTCTGGAGCAAGGTATGCATGTACCGTGTTATGTTGGCTTTGGGCAGTGTGCGTCTCTTAAACGGAGGTCAGGTGCCTGAACCCCTACTTAACTTGAACTACTGAAGCTTCCATTATCCTCTTCATTGATCCGGAGAGGCAAGCACAAATAAAACCCAAACGACTTTCTCCAACAACAAGGAATCTTTAAATGTGCATCATTTGGCAGTGGCATTATCTTAAGACGATTATCCAGTGTATAAATGTTTATTGCCTTGCTTTAAGATGCACAATGTAAGATTAACAATCATGGTGTTTTTCGTATAAATGCAATATTTCTGCTATTGTGTTTGTGGAATTCAGCTAGATAATAATTGATTCCATGACAGGGATTGGCTAATTTGCCAACAGTATAGTATAAAACACATTTATACAGTCAATTACACCCAAGTGCATGGCCTATTTGCTTTATAATTTCATAAACTTGCCAGCAATTTAAATAAAAAAGTTCCATTAAATTATCATATCATGTGATGGAATGATATTGCCAAGTATATTAAACCATGTGTGTTCAGCCAGAATTAATTAAATATTATTACTTTTTTCTTATTAACACATTGAACTTACCCTTCCTACTCTCTACTCGAAATAGAAGCCTATTAGTGAACAAAGTAAACTTAAGGGCAAAGTTTAAACATTTTCCTGAGGGTGTTTCATTAAGAACCCTGGTTCTTTTGTTTAAACATTTGCTCTTGGTAAATGTACTTGTATTGTGAAAATATTTTATGTTCTTAGATATGAATACTGGAAAGTTTAAAGAATACTTTTACTTAATTATTTGGGTATTCAAGAAGGAAACATTTATGTCTTCAGCTTAGAGAAAGTCACGATATAAACTATTTCCCTATTATTCCAATATTATTTGTTTATGATTATATTATTTGTGGCACTATGAATCTATCTAATCTTAGTAAGGGTAAGATGCACGTCTGGATAATTTAGCAATTCAAAAATGAATAAAATACAATATTTTCTAACATAGAAGATACCTGTTTCATATGAAATAAATTAACCAGGCCTCCCCAAGGGACTCATAGTTCAATAATTCTGCAGTGAACAATAAGAATTAAACTCTTAATATTGCCTTTGTTTTATTTTATTAAAAGTAAAATATAGAGGTGAACTTCTCCCTGACATATACTAATTATTCTAATTAGGTGCTCAGGGTAACAAACACACTTGACCTTTATTCTCACTCTTGTTCTTTGTCCATATCATAATTTACCAGGTTGCCCCACACTTTATCAATTTGGAATTACGGTATTTTTTGGCTTCTTCCTCTTGCTCTGTGTGTGTGTGTGTGTGTGTGTGTGTTGATTTTTATTTCTAAATACAGTATTTCTTTCATTTCATAAATAGAAAGTTTCTTTTCTCTTAATAAAGCAAAACATATATATCAGTTAGAAGCAGACCATGGCCATTAAAAGCCAAAGGGAGATTAATTAAAAGCATAGAATGGGCTCATGGACTTGGCAGGTGGCTGAAGGAAGAGGTTTAGCAAATGACAGAAACCAGGAATATTTCCAAAGCTGGGCATGCAGCAGGATCCACGCAAGACCACTCCATAGGAATGGTTGGATTTCATGCTACCTCTGTTCCTACATTGAATCTTACAGCAAATTCCTCCCATACGTGAGTTCTCTGTTTAGCATCAAAGTCCTGGGGGAAAAGGATGCCATGAGTGTGCCTTGCAGCTCTAGGTGAAAGGAGGGAAGACCTGGTTTCTTCAACATCTTTTGTGGGAGGTGGGCACTGTCCTCAGGTAAGCTGTACAGAGCAGGAATATCCTCAAAGGGGATAGTAAGGTGAAAGACAACAAATGAGTGTGATTGTTACAACTCAACCTCCCAAAAATAAACAAATAAAATAGAAAATTGTTGGCCAAATAGCAAAGTAAATTAAAGTGCAAAGTGCAAATGCCTTTGACTATAGACTACCAGATATTAACAATATTAATAGCTTAATTAGACCTTTTCAATCTTGTGTATTTACATATGAAAATACATCTTATTATATCATACCGTGTATATTATTCTGTAACTCTATGTAAACTTTAAATATTAAATAACTGTTAACCTTTTTATTTTAATATGTACAGATTTATCCAATCAAATTTTATGGTTTCCTAGTATTCCATTGTATGGATTTTCATAATTTATTTAGCCAAATTTCTATTGATAGGTATTAAGACTGTTTTTTAATTCTCTCACTATTAAGAACATCTTTACAAATTTATCTTTGCCTTCTTCAATTATTTCCTTAAGAACAATTTTCAGAATTGGAACTTATAGGTCAAAGGTTATCCTCATTTGAAAAATATTGCCAAATTGCCCTCTAGAAAGACAGTGACAATTTACACCCCCACAAACAGTATATGTGATGAAATCATTAACATCATCAACTTCTTCATCATTTTTCCTTCTTAATCACCAGAAAGGTGTGAAAAAACCCTTACGCTTAAACATAAAGATTTATAATTACTAGCACTTACCTTAATAAGACAGTGCTTACAATTGGGTAAGTATAGCTTTCACAACAGTCTACTCAGACTCAGCAGATATTTAATTATTATAGTCAAAAGAATTTACCTTGAATAATGGTGTAGACAGGAGTCTAACAGACTGTATATTTTACTTGCTTCCTGTGTACTTTGTTACACATAGTGTTATTTATTCCTTGTAGGTGACTTTAAATTTGTGTAATTGTATGCATCAGATCTGTGAGTCAACCAAAATTCTACTTATTTGCAGTGATATAATGAGGATAAAGAGACTTTGCCCAAAGAATTCAGGTTTTGATAGTCATCCTTTTCCCTTTACAATGGGAACTGAAAATCCACCTTATTTTACTAATCACATAGAAAAATTCTCACATTTAGGGAATCTTTATCCTTGAAGTTTTATTTACACTGATGTGGAAAATATACAGTATTTCCAAAGCATTTCAAAAATCAGGGGAACTATTTTGACAAGAGGAGACTGTGTTAATGCCAAACTTGAAAATGTGAAGATTTTGCTTATTCGAGTGAGTGGTGTTTTTGAATAAGACAAAATCTATAATCTTAGTAAATATTACACACTATTATTAAAGAAGCAGAAAAGAATTGTGCTAGAGTTAATTAAGGCTTTAAGAAATGCCTGCTTTTATTGGCAAAAAAAAATTTTGTTGCAACAAGAAAACTAAAATTTAAGAGGATGGTTGGCAGCAATATTGATATGCTAATGGATAAACATGCTAATTTAGAAAAAAACTAATCAGCAAAGACATTACTAATGGAAATGTACAGGAAATGGCTAATGCTGTATGCAAACCTGGTATCTACAAAATTAAGAAGAAACCAGTTTTGTTTTCATAATTGTAACTTGAGAGTCAGAATCTTCTCTAACTAAGCTTTGCTACAGGAAGATAGTGACAAATTTGCCGGGTGCTAGCGGAGCTAATTCATGCACACACACACATACATGTATATATATATATATATTTATATTACACCCACTTATATACAATAGGACACTAAGGCCTCTATTGTCCCAGTCTCATAGGTACTAGGTGGCAAACTCCACATGAGAAAAGCAGACAATGACTTTTCAGGTAAAACAGTCTCTGAATTTGATGGGCATGAAGTGGTAGTTTTATTGACAAAATTAACCTGATGAATATAATTCTTCAAATGTACATATATTCTGAGCAGTTCCTTCCCTTTGCTTTGTTTTCTAAACTCAAAGATAGGCACTTAAATATCTACAGGACCCAGGACAGTAATTTAAATGAGTAACGATGTAATACACCAGGTGTAATTTACTAGGGAGTAGTAGGGATTGAGGCAAACTGAAGAACTAACTTTACAGGGGCAGATAATACTCAGTCCAGGGGGTGAAATGTCAGGCCAGAATGAGTCCCTGATGTCACCAGATCTAATTTTTCAAGAGAAGCTGGAAATACAAGCTTTTAAATAAAATCTCTTCAAATCATAAAATGTTGAATCAGCCAATTTAGGCTTAAATTGACTTAATAATAAATTGTTCTCCTCCTGCCATCATCATCCTTGATTGACATCCTTTCACATTATATACCCTTGCTGTTATGTACAATTGCATTTAGTCCTCAGCATGGTCAGCCCTCCACATTGCCATCTCAGAATGAAAATGAGAATACAGCACTCCTTTTTAAAGAGAGCCTTCAAACATTTAATTAACTTTGCTTTATTTCTGACTGTTCTTTCTCCTCTGGCTGAAATATGGAACCATTATCAGTTTGGGCCAGTGGTAACAACTTATTCTCACTGAACATAATGTCCTTTTGTATCTCAGGTTTAGGTCAAGGTCTTGGAAACTGATGCTCAAAAGATACAGACTCTGGCCCTTCAAAAGAACTGTTTTTCTTCAAAACTGTTGTGTGTCTGCCTTGGTATTACATCCATTTAGAAGCTCATGAGTTAACATTGCCAGTTTCTGTTTTCATTTTTGCAGTAGCAACCATTGTTCAAGGACAATGTGGGTCAATGTTTTGGAAGCCATTTTGGGAGAAGATATTAATTAATACATGAAAGTATCTCAATTCATTAGCTATCATTATAATGATTTTATTTTACCTTAGAAAATCAAACATCTTATTGGTAATTGATAGTTACTTGTGAATCTTATGGAGGAAAGGCAGTTTGCTTAAAAAATACATATTGTTGGAGTTGAGAGCAAAAATGTAGACAAGAACCGAATTAGTAAATATAAAAATTGTTCCTGTGTGATTTGTGTATATTAGGTTTTACTCCATTCTATAAACATACCATATCTACAAAAGATCTTCCTGTGGAATATGGAATTATTTGAGGATATACCTTAAAACTGCCAATGTAATTAAAAATATCCTCATTCTGACGACATTCTGAGAATTACGCTTAATATATCACCTTCAACTTTAAGAAGAACAATTCTAAACAAAGCAATTGTTAACTTTTGTCATTGGTGAATCGATAAAGTTCTTAGGTCCAACGGCCAATAATTGAAAGTATTTTAGTTGCCGCATTGGCTGGATGGAGAGAGATTCTTACTGTTCAGGATTAAATGTTTCTTTTACGTCAGAATTTTTGTCTGGGAGCTCTGTAACAACTAGAGGTAGCTTTTGCGTTTTCAGAACTAAAAGGGATTTACCACTCAGAAACATAGAGGCAAAGGAATGAAGCAATGTAGAGGGAACTGAGGCCCAATTAACAGGCAGAATAAATATGAGGAAGAAATTCAAAGTGGCCATTGCTTAGATAAAGATCAATAATATGCAGCCAAGATGTCAGGTGTTGGGAAGATACTGGAGCCAAAGTAAGTAGTGGACAGTAAGAAGGAGGAGAAAAAGAGAGGACCTAAAGAACTACCTTGAACTCTGTCTTAGTTTGGGTTCTCTTGAAAGCAGAAGCCAAAAGGGTTGGATATAGGTTATTTATTTGGGAATTGATCCCAGGAAGCAGGGAGTAGGGAAAAGGGAGGGTAAGATGGGCAACTATCAAAGGTAATAAACTACATTACTGAGCTGGTTATTGCTGTGAGCAATTAGGGCTCAGTCCAGCTGGGGAAATGTGGGGAACTCTGTAGAAAGTGCATCCAAATTATTTCTCTAAGAACCAGAGGTCTGGGGAAATATCCACCAACACCCATCCCTCATTGGTTGAGGGATTTCTCTGAGAGTGTTAACTCCTCTCGCTCACAGGGATCATCTACCTGTCTTCTGAGAACAATCTTTTGGCTTCACGTAAAACCCTCGGAAAGAAAAGCAGAGTGATGCTGAGTTGGCTGATTGAAGTGGGATAATATCAGCATGTACAAAACTGTCCACTACAGCTGCACATAATATGAGCTGGGCTAAGGGGATGTGACGCAGAGCACAAAAACAATTTGATGCAAGCACCACATAGTGCTTGGGTCTTAGCCCTATGGAATGGCAGATTTGTGGAGTGTGGGTAAGGTGGGCTAACTGACAAAGAAATGGATATGAAGAAATCCTCCAAACCCACTGGCATCCTGAGCCAATATCTTTTTATTTCTGTATTTCTTCTTTAGAAAATGGGATACATGTGCCGAACGTGCAGGTTTGTTACATAGGTACATGTGTGCAATGGTGGTTTGCTGCACCTATTGACCTGTCCTCTAATTTCCATCTCCTCAACCCTTACCCCCCAACAGGCCCTGGTGTGTGATGTTCCCCTCTCAGTGTCCATGTGTTCTCAATGTTCAACTCCCACTTATGAGTGAGAACATGTGGTGTTTGGTTTTCTGTTCCTGTGTTAGTTTGCTGAGGATGATGGCTTCCAGCTTTATCCATGTCCCTGCAAAGGACATGAGCTCATTCCTTTTGATAGCTGCATAGTATTCCATTGTGTATATGTACCACATTTCCTTTATCCAGTCTATCATTGATGGGCATTTGGGTTGCTTCCATGTCTTTACTATTGTAAATAGTGCTGCAGTAAACATATCTGTGCATGTATCTTTATAGTAGAATGATTTATATTCATTTGGGTATATATCCAGTGATGAGATTGCTGGGTCAAATGGTATTTCTGCTTCTAGATTCTTGAGGAATCGCCATACTGTCTTCCACAATGGTTGAACTAATTTACACTTCCACCAACAGTGTAAAAGCGTTCGTATTTCTCCACAGCTTCACCATCATCTATTGTTTCCTGACTTTTTAATAATCACCATTCTGACTGGCGTGAGATGGTGTCTCATTGTGGTTTTGATTTGCATTTCTCTGATGATCAGTGATGTTGAGCTTTTTTTCATATGTTTGCTGGCTGTATAGATGTCTTCTTTCAAGAAGTGTCTGTTCATATCCTTTGCCCACTTTTTGATGGGGTTGTTTTTTTTTCTTATAAATATGTTTGAGTTCCTTGTAAATTCTGGATATTAGCCTTTTGTCAGATGGGTAGATTGCAAAAATTTTCTCCCATTCTGTAGGTTGCCTGTTCACTCTGATGACAGTGTCTTTCACTGTGTAGAAACTCTTTAGTTTAATTAGATCTCACTTGTCAATTTTGACTTTTGTTGCAATTGCTTTTGGCATTTTGTCATGAAGTCTTTGTCCATGCCTATGTGCTAATGGTACTGCTTAAGTTTTTTCCCTAGGGTTTAGAGTTTTGGGTCTTACTTTTAAATCTTTAATCCATCTTGAGTTAATTTTTGTATAAGGTATAAGGAAGGGTTCCAGTTTCAGTTTTCTCCATATGGCTCGCCAGTTTTCCATTTTCAGTGCTATGCTTTCAAGTGGCTTCACATTCAGGTGACACAATTGCCTCCCCTCCATTATGACTTTTTTTGTTACTGTATCACATCAGATAATGAAACTCTTCCATGATCCCCTAACCCAAACAAGAATTTAGGATCACTTCTCAAAATCCAGTCAGTCTCCAAACCATGATCTACTAGCCTGCATATATCAAAAACCCCTTTTTTGCTTTTTTTCCCACAGTCTTGACACCATGGATGCCTACACTTATCTATCCACCTTTATCACATGCCCTTTCTCACCAATCAGGTCTTGGCTGTCTAGTTCACTACCACAGCACGGAGCACAGAGCCTGACCCACAGTGCCCCACTAGATAAATGCCAGAGGTTTTTGTCTCTGCCTCTTGTGTTATCTTCTTTGTCTCTCTCCATAGGACAAGCCACATCTCAATGTTCGTTAAAGCGCAGATCTCTCCAGAGTGTGTTCAATTCTATCTTTTCTTCCCAATCCATCTTGAGAAGCCTTGTGCAGTCCCTGTCTGGAAAATATTCTCGATACTTCATCTGTTTAATTCCAGCATTTCTGTCTTAAAACTCTCTCATAACCTGGCCATTAATCCTGACTCATGGCTAGGCCATTGTGGGGTCATCATTTTTACAGCTGTTGAATTTCAGAAATGTAATTAAGTAACTGAACCATCCACTGAAGCAGTTGACTGCTATTTGTACAAATACAGAGCTCCTATGATTCTCCATCTATTACCCTACCAAGTTTGTCATAGATAAACATAATTTTTCCAGTTCTTTGTATTTTTCTATTTGCTTTTACCCAAAGGTAATATAACATGTTTTGTTACATTAATTTTTTCTATAAATAAAACTTATATTAAAAGTCATGTTTTTCTTTTTAGACAACTTCACTGTTCCACCTCCTAACTGTATGACTATTGTAGTTTACTACTAAGTACTTTATACAGTGCCTCTTTTGAAATGTGATTTGAAGAAACTTAGGACAAAGAATACGCAATTGACCCTTAAATAACCTGCATGGATTCACTTTTATGCAGACTTTTAAAAATAAATGTATTGGAAAAATTTTTGGAGATTTGTGACAATTTTCAGGAAAACCACATAGCCTAGAAATATCAAAAAAATAAGAAAAAGTTAGATATGTCATGAATGTATAAAATATGTGTAGATACTAGTCTATTTTATCATTTACCTTCATAAAATATATACAAATCCATTATAAAAAGTTAAAATGTATCAAAACATAAACATACAAACAGATCTTATATGGTATCATTAGAAATCAAGAGAAGTGTAAACAACAGCAAAGATGAGTATAAAGTCACAACTGCATAAAATTAACTGTAGTACATAGTGTACTACTATAAACATTTTGTAGCCATCTCCTGTTGCTATTGTGGTGAACTCAGTGTTGCAAGTATCCAACCACCGATGCTAATTATCTCAATGTGAGCAGTTCCTCTCTCCAGTAAGTTGTGTGTAGCAATAAGTGATCTCCCCCTGTTCTCCTGTGTTTTTCATCATGTTTAGTGCAATACCATAACCCTTGAATAACACTATGGGACCCACATGAAGTGCAAACAGTGATGCTCAAAGTGCTCCCAAGAAGCAGAGAAACGTCATGACATTACAAGAAAAAGTTGAATTGCTTGATATGCACCATAGACTGAGGTCTGTAGTTGTGGTTGCTCATCATTTCAAACAGATTATATAAATTTACAGTATTGATAAATACAGTACAGTACTGTAAATGTATTTTCTTTTCCTTTTGATTTTCTTAATAACATTTTCTTTTCTCTTCCTTACTTTATTATAAGAGTACAATACATAATACATATAACATACAAAATGCATATTAATCAACAGTTCATGTTATTGATAAAGCTTCTCATCAACTGTAGGCTATTAGTAGTTAAGTTTGGGGAGAATTAAAAGTTATACATAGATTTTCAGCTGTGTGAGGAGTGGGTGCCCCTAACCCCTGTGCTGTTCAGGGTTCAAGTATATATCCACGAAGAGTAAGAAAGCAAAAGAGGAAACCAGTTCTGAGGGGAAATGAAAGAAATGATTAAACTGAGCATAAAGATCAATGCAGTTCTAATGAAGGAACAAATTTAGCTAAGCTGTCTAGCATCTGTGCATAAAGAAAATATGGTGGTTGGTCTATCCTCTATATTAGCTGAAAGAAGAAGGCATATTAATTCTTCAGGGGAAATATAGGTTTTCCTGGCTAAGTTCTAATAAATATATGTAATGTAACACAAGTCAGAGAGGTACATGATAAATAATGTCCTGACAATCGCTCTATAGGGAAAGCAGACAACTCTTTCTTGTGATTACTTTGGTAGAAGCTGAGGATTTAGCATTAAATTAGTATGAAGGAACAAAGAGCGAATACTCTGATTTCAAATAATTTTCCCTTGGTTTAAGTTCATCTGCATATAGAATTTAGAAAAATTTCGAAAGTGTTGTGTAACACACACTTTTATTTGTACTATTTTTACAGCAAATGGTACATGTTTATGTAAAAAAATAAAAATAATTAAAATTTAAATTGCATTCCTACTGACATGTCCCCATACCACCATTTAAATTTGTTATGTATCCATTCCTTCAGATTGTCTTCAATTTTTTTCTCAACCCCTTACACATGTATAAACATTGAGCTTTATTTTTATAAATATCATACTATACAAATATTCTTTAATTTGCATTATTCCTGCAATATATTATTTCTCTCTTATATTCTAATTTCCAATGGCATTATTTTTTCTGGTAAAGCTTTTGATAGAATCTAGAGGGGAAAAGGTAAAGATAAACTATTTTGACAAGTGGATAAAAACATGGGCTTTAGAATCTGACCTTCTGGCAGTTATGGCTTCCAGGATCGATAATTGTGTAATCTTGGACAAATAAGTGTATCAAATTAAGACTCAATTTCCTCATCTGTGAAATGGGGGTGATAGTAGTACATAACCTCTCTACAGTATATTCAATAAGATTAAATAAAATACATATGAAGTATAAAAACAGCACCTGCACAGAGAAAGAGCCCATTTTAAGGCCTTTCAATGCTGACCATCTAGATTATTGACTGAGGGGAGGATTATGCTTTAGAAACCTAACTAGTTGATGGTAGGTATGATGTTCTATTGAGAAACTTGAGACGGGCACTCCACCCCCACACAGGTTCCTCAAATAAAGCTCCATTTTATCCTGAAGGGAGACGGATTTTCTCCAGAATCTTTATAAAAATTTTGCAAAAAGACTCATCACCCTAAACCACCAAATACGGTACCAATAGTTCTGAAGTGAACAATTTTCAGAGATACTTGGCCCCAGTCTGCCACAAAGTGCAAATGCAGTGGGGGTCGTCCTTTCACTGGCCTCAGAGGACCTCTGGCCCAGCCCAGGTGGCTCAGAAGGGCCAGTAAGCACTGGGCCTGAGAAGCCCCCCACCTGCTCACCCAACGGCAGCTCCTGCCAGCTCAGCTGGGCTGGGTCTGGGGTCCCTGGGTCACCACATGGCCCCCTCCCACAGGGCCTTAGAGGCCACTTCTGCATCTCTGGCACTTTCTGTTAGAGCAACACGGGTCCCTCCATGGGGGGCTGGATGCGGCCGCCAGTGTATTCCCTTCCCTAAGAGTGGGGCCTCCCCAACAGCTGACTCTGCACCTCCTCCTTAGCCCTCATGGGGCCCCAAGACATCTGAGAGTGTTGGGTGTAACTGCGAAATAAAGAAAACCTCCCAGAAAAAAAAAAATTATTGGCCTCAGAAAAGGAAATCTCAAAATGGCCCCATGGGATTACTAGTCACAGTTGGTTAAGATTTTATACAGAGATGATCTCATTTGACCCCTGTGAAGCCTCTGTAAGGTGAAAATTATTTTATAACAGAATTTTAGCATATCCCATGCCCTTTATGTTCAGTTTGACTTATTGAAGCTTTTGGACTCTAAGGACATGGAAGTAATAAGACATCCAATGGACTGTCAGGACTCTGAGCTCATTTGAATCCTGCTATGCTCAATCTGGGAAGCTCATACTGGTGTACAATGCAGCAGTTTACAAAGCAATCCCAATGGGATTGTGTACTAGCTGCTTGTTTGTTTGCAAGTGCAATTCCAGATGTTGATTTTTCATCTAGTCATCCCTTGTTAGTTTGGTGTCGTGTTGCCTTAGAGACGACACCCTATGTATTATCCCTTGTGTTACCCCTTGACAATTGATGTCAACCAGAGTCTTCCTTATCATCAAGTGGAGATGGAAGACAGAACCAACAAGAAGTTGGACATTTTCTTAGCTCGTCCTGCTTGGAATTTCCTTCTCCAGAAGCTTCCTCAGGCCGTGTTTTAACTCATGGTAAAATATAGCTCATGTCAATTTAAAAAAAGAAAGCTCAGACATCCAGAGTAGAAAGAGTATCTGATAACCTTTTCCTCCTTACTTTCTTCCTTTTTTCCTTCTCCCTCTTCTCCTCTCTTCTCTTCACTTACCCTCCTCTCTTCAGTCCATTCCATTCCATTGTAGTTTAATCTAATCTAGTCTAGTCTAGTCTAGTCTATCCTCCCTCACTCCTCCCTTTCCCATCTGCCCCCTCCATCTCTCTCCACCTTACACATTAGTAACACACACAAACACACACACACACACACTTAACTTTTCCTCAGACATCTCAGAGCAAACTCGTTGGAAATGCTTAAGGCTAAATCAAAAGCGAATAAATGTTTCCTTTACCAGGAACTTTAACTTTTTCTTTGAAGTTTAATTTAGTTCCTGAATGTTAAAGATGATATATTTGATATCTGTAAATCTGTCTGTACTCGTCTGTGCATGTGAATATATATACATGAGCAAAAATGAAAAAAAGAAAATAAAATCCCCCCAACTTCTGCTTTGACTGCAAGATTAGAGGTTCTAACTTCTTGATTATTCCTTAACAAGAACATTTTAGAGAAATCAGTATCTTTTGTCCTCATTCCATATAGATTACTGCAGTTTGCAGACAGCCCTTTTTGCATATTATGTAAATAGAAAGTTAC
Organism: Nomascus leucogenys; assembly: GCF_006542625.1. NCBI lineage: Eukaryota > Metazoa > Chordata > Mammalia > Primates > Hylobatidae > Nomascus > Nomascus leucogenys. Next base: position 24,212,424 of record NC_044388.1, read on the forward strand.
ATTAACAACACTGTAGGTAATGTAGGAACATTTTTTTAAATTTCTCTTTTTTTCTTGTAGAAAGAGCTTCTGATTAAGAGCTGTGAATGCTATTCATATTTAATTCCTTGCTGACTCCCCAAGTACTGTCTGGGATGCCTCAAATACTTTTTGTAAAACCATTAGTATTTGGCACTACCCATCCCAAAAATATCACAAGTTAGCCCAATGGACAATGTAGAATTTTGAATATATCCTTTGAGTTACCTAGGTGAGAGTTAAAGTGTGTGTGCTGGCAGGCGGGTTATCAAAATAAAATCTAACATCTATAGGTAGCATTTTTATATAAGTGTTGGGAATATGAGAGGTGGTGGGAGGAAGCAGAATCTCAGAGCACTTCAGGGCTGGATAAATAAGCTCTAACTTCAACAGAGAACAGGAGGGAGTGGGAGAGGGAAAGAGAGCCTCGATGCTCTTTACAGGGTGTGTCAAGTTATACAGACACAAATAGAGTCAGTGTTTTGGTGATGTATGCTATGAATTTTGAAAAATATTAGAATAATGAAATGCTGCTCGGTAGCTGATTACAACATATGATAGGTTCACAAAGAGATGCATAAATCTATCCTAAAATTTATCCCAAGGACAATGCAACAATAGTTAAAAAAATCTTCACTTTAGAGTGACCTTAATTGTTACTGGAAACAAAATATTCAGCCTTCAAAGTACATTGGTGGCCCTGGTCCCCGACTCAACAGAAACTCTAGAGACAATGTCCTGCCCCACCACTGACTTTCTCAGGTCCCTAAAATCTATAGAAGTGAATAATCTACCAGCGTTCCTACAAATATGACTTCCACCTTAACGCAGAGAAGAAAATTGCTCTGTTGAATTCAGAAGAAGTATCTGATTATAGTTCATAAAGCTACAAAAAATTATATGGTTTCATCAGTTTATGAGACTGTCTCACCTTAAGAAGTCAGTAAAATTTCTCTCCTTGAGAAAATAGAGTTTATAATGTTTCTATACAATCAGTGTTGAATGGATTCCTCCATGCTCTTTTTGGAAATGTTTGTTGTGATAGCGTGTGACACAATTTACTTATTATTGTGGCAGTAGGAGTTTAATGTGATTGAAAGCCATCAAAAGGCATAGCATCTGAATGTCAAACATGACTTGTATCTATAATTCCAGACGACGATTTGGATGCCTGTTGATTCTCTTCCTCATTCACAATGATTTTTCCCCCCTTTCCACTAAGTGGCACTGTGTTATTTGCATTTTTCTGTTCAGGTCAAAATATCCAAACATTTGGAATGCTGGTATGAAAACCAGTTTAAAGCTTTGTTGTAAATTTCTACTAAATAGCTTGGGATAGGAAAAAAGCAGCAATTAAATTTTTAAATTTTTATAAGAAAAAATCTTCTATGAAGCTTTCTCTTTTCTGTATTTAACTCTTTCCCATTTTTTCTTTCCAAATTCATTAGCCTCCAAATAAGCACACCATATTATATATGTCGAAGGAAGTTTTATTTAGACTTATAAGGGCTGATCTATTCCCATACTGTTTAAATTAATGTTCAAAAAAGAATTCAAACCACATTCTAACATTTGGACTATGTAAGAAGGAAACAGATTTTTGGGGGGAAAAAAGATGTTGTTTTAGCTAGGCAGAATGGGCTGTAGGAACATAGACACGTGCAGACTGAATTTCTAAATGTGTGTATTATCTGATAAGATCTGTGCTGCTCATGTGTCAATTCAGAAAGTAAGTGAGTACACGAGCAGATTTTTTTCTTTCTTCTTTTTTTTCTCTCTATCCCTTCCTTTTTCCTTCCTTCCTTTTTATTTTATTTTATTTTATTTTTTCACTTTTTCCATTCTCCTCCTTCCTTTCTTCTAATAGTATAGGATTTACTTTTATCTCAGCCACCTGCAGCCTAAGGCTTGGAAACATTCTGGTTCTTCACTAACTGGTGACATTTCAGACCAAATTAGCCCCAGAAATGCAAGGTGACTTTAGTAATAAACTAGAGCTTTGAAATAGAATAGCCTGGATTTGCATCAGGTGTAACATTTTGAGAATTCAGTTCTGATTACCCTCTCCAAATACAACACACCATTGACAGGCAGAATGCTCTGTCAGGTTGGCATCTATACAATCAGCCTATATTTTAAAAATCATGAACAAAAGCAAAGTTACTGACTTTGTATGTGAGTGACCACCTTTAGTTTTTATTAGAACAGATTTTTCCAGTTTCTCAAGAGCAGCAAAAACACTGCCAGATAAACAAGCACAGATACAACCTTAGAAAGAACTGTGAGGCCAAAATTCTGTGCATGTAAGTGACAGTGTGTGCGTGTGTGTCTGTGTGTGTGTTGTGGAGGGTTCTTTTTGAAACTAATATATTACATTCCAACTAGCCAGCTTTTAGCAGTTACTTTCTTTGATGTTTTGGCTTCTATTTGTAGCATGTATGGTAATATACTTTTTCTCATAAATGAAGTGTATTTTTTAATTAGAAAAATAAAAGAAATTAGTGAGCCAGAAAAATGTCAGTCTACCTTTTTAAAAAATACATCGCCTTTTAGAGAATAGCACCACTCTGTCTTCTGTATACAAGATATTATAGCATTTTCCTTTAAAACTAGCTAACATTCAAGAGCAGATGAATTTGTAGACTTCCTCAGACAAATGGATTGCAGAGAACCTGGAACAGCATTGAAACCAGCACCATGCCATGAGCTAGTGTTACTGGGGAGGGGGAACTGTCCCAATGTCTTCACATGAAGACAAAGGCTGGTGAGGTGGTGGTAAGTTGGCATGCTTTCTTTAGCATATATTAGTCCTTTGGAATAATCTTTAAACCAAAAGAACTGTATCAGGGACATTTTGGTTTATTTATAATAGACTTGTGAAGAGTCACAAGCCATTATTGGATTCAAACAAGCCCAAGTAACCTATTTAGTTTTCTTCAAGTTAGCTTCTCCCAAACTTGTTTGGCCTTTCATCGCCTTTTGTTAACCACATGTATTTCACTCCCAATGACAGTCAAGGTAGACTATATTATACTGAGGTAATGAAGAGCCTCCCAGATGTCAATAATTTATTTCAATAAACATTTGAATATTTCTTACATCATGATCCATGTTCAGCATGTACTTAGGGATCAGCAGGAGTGCTGTGTTCATGGACCAAAACTGAAGAAAGAGCCATCATATGAAGCAGTCCATTTGCTGTGCTAGAGGGAAAACAGAAAGCTCAAGAATATTCCACCCAAACACCAACCTCTAGGAGCCCTGAATCTGAGGTGACTCACAGCACTTCTGATCACAATTAATTGTGCAGAACTAGTCATATGGTTTCATCCACACACAAGAGGACAGGAAATGTAATCCCAACATATGCCCAAAAGGCAGAGATCCTAAAATAATTTGGGAACAGTACTAATGACTACCATACATAGTATTTTTCAGAATATATTTTAAGACTTCCTGGACAACTTATTATGTCTCTTACATGCTCCAAATCTCATTGTTGTACATTTTTCCAAGATCAAGTAGAGTTTTACCTGAGAGAAAGAGGAGATATGGCAATCCAACACACTGAAAATACTCCAATTACATGTGAAAAATACCTTTTTACATTTGAGCTTCATAAAAACCCTATTATATGTGTTGGGCAAAGATTATGATAAGCAATTTTTTTCATAAGAAATTGAGAGGTGATTGAAATGACCCTTCTGAATTGATGTAGTATTCAAATGGTTTTGGTAAATCAGAAGGAAACACCGGGATATGGGAAATGTGAACACGTTCAAACCCTGAGACAGTTGAGCTAACAAGAAGTGTCACTGAAGTTCAGTGTTATTCTGAATTCAACCAGATTTATCCAGGACTTGGACCAGGGTTGGAGAGATTATTGAACAAAAGTATAGTGAGAAATAAAGCTCACTAACAAAAATTTTAAAAAACAAAGTTTTGGTGAGGTGCCAAGAGGTGACAACTTGCTTCATAAATATCTTGAGAGCTTCTGGCCACTCAAAGCAATAAGCACTGAATCATTAAAGAAAAAATTCATGCGGTGACATCAAAAAGAAGATTTTAACCTGTCATTTCAGCCTCAAAAAGGACAGTTAAAAGTCAAATAAAAAATAAATTCGCATTTTTAATATGCTGTTGGACTCCTATTGAGGAAGATAAATTCTGATTTATTGATGTCTGCCTCAGAAAGATGGCAGCACAGAATGACATTTTATAGCTTTGTTTTGGTTTGTTAGTGTAGGTGGGGGTACCAGGCTGTAGGAGAGGGTATGCCATGACAGACACTAGCAAGCCACAAGCCACATCTCATTACCCATTTCACGTCCTGCCTCACCTCTATCTCCCCCAACCCCTACATCTACCATAATTAGTCTTGTGATGCTTACATTGCACCAGCCACACGCCTGAGGCATTATCTCCTATCTGTGGTATTATGTGCTGCAATCCCACAGCTAAATGTGGTAACCCAAATTTCACAGAGACGCTGTAGCAGGCTTGCTGAGATAACCCATCTTCGTATGTGGAGTGCCAGGTCACACGGAGCCTGTAGGCTTGGAGTGCTATGGATGCTTTGTGTAGCTTCTTCCTACGCACCCTATAGCTTACCCATCCTTCCAGAGATCACAGGAACCCTAAATAGCAAATATGGCATCCTAACTAGAACACCACCTGTTTTGTGCAAGTGTACATGGGCTTCTGCCACCCGGCTGCTTCTCTCTCCCTCACTCTCTCTCTCTCTCTCTTTTGGTGGAGAAAAGGCAAAGTTTAGGGTCCATCTCTGTTGTCTGCTGACTAAATACACATAAAACTGGTAGATATGGGCTCATTGTCTATCCTCAAGCCAATAGTACCTGTGCCACCTACACAAACACAGTGACCTACATATATCTCTCACATATGTTCCTTTGAACATTTTACATATGCTTGCAGGTGCTGGGATCCTGGGCAATAAAGATCGTTGTTTGACAAGCCTCTTTGTTCCACATTTCAGAATATTTGGGCTTTTTGTTGTCAAAGAGATATATTCTTTTGTCTCTGTCTCTCTCTCTCTCTCTCTCTCTCTCCCTCTCTCTCTCTCCCCCTCTCTCTCTCTGGTGTGGGATTGCTTAGAAGCATGCAGGTTTTGACATATGCTTTTACTCGAAAATGTATCTGCTCCTGCTGCTTTATTGGACCCCCTAATTACCTGTAAAAAAATAATAATAAATTGGGCAGGTGTTTGCTCTTCCAGTTGATTAATTGACAATGATTTCACTACAATTGACGGCAGAAAGCTAGGAAGCTGTGGGTTGGGGTTCATCAGCTTGAGAGGACAATTTACAAAAAGCTAAAATTGCCTGAAAACTATGTTTTTCATTTCAGGCTTGGAAATGCCTTAGTCCCAGTATTGAGCCCTGTCACATATATAATTCTCTGTTTTATATACATGAAACTCTGGAGCTGATAAAATGAGCTTAGAAATATTTTTTTTCCCTAAGTGAAAAAGATCACCCAGATCAGTCACTATTATGTGTTGAAAGAAGTGCATTACAGCAGAAACAGTTAAGTCTGATGTAAACTTGACCATGCTTTTTCACTATGTCGTTGGTGTTTTGCTTTTCAATTTACCAGTATCAGCAGCAGCAGCAGCCAGCCTCAGATGGTGTCTGAGGACCATACTTCCTAGAATATTAGCATAGTGAGGTTGGGGGGATTCCATATTAATTTTTTTATAGCTTCAAAGAAAAACACACGATATTTTCATACTGGTGAGTGAATAAAAATGCACTAAAAAATAAAGAGATCTAAATTTCAGAAACAGACAAAACCAAGCTCGCTCATATTTGATTGATACTAAAACTTTCCAGGTCTTTCAGGGATCCTAGTAACATACAGAATACATGAAATATTGAGATTTTATTATTTTAATTAAGAGTCCTGGGCATAAAGCATAATTTCAGATTACCAGGTTTTCAGGATAGGAATAGATTGGCTAACAGAATTTTCCATGAAAAAGAAAGCGGTGAACTATGTAAAATAAGTTAGATTCAAGGTTTGGCTGGAGTTCAGGCCATATTTTTATGTTGATCCTTAGAACTCATTCATTCACTCTATTTTTATTTTACAGCTGAGCTTGTAAGCATGAATAATGTAGATACACAAATAGCATCGAAAGTGACTGTAGCCAGGAGGTAGTGAGAGAGAGAAAAGAGTCCATATTTCTTGAAAACAACTCCAAATAGGAAAGACATTTTCATGCTTTTTAAAAGACAATAACAAATAAAGAAGGCTTATCAGTAATACTTATCAACTCAATGCATCCACTGAAATATTTTTTTCTAAACATAGCTATTAGAAGCCAACTTACAAAGAATTAATTTGACCTTTTAATGGTATTTTTTAACTAATCAAATTTATAAGAGAAAAATAATGATATTCTAGAATTGTATTACTGAAAGCACAAAATTGATGACCTCTCCTTATCTTTAAAGAACCCCTCAACATATGATTGCAATTCAAAATATTTTAAAGAAACATTTCAACAAGTCTAGCAGGTTATTTAATAAACAATGAGTATAAGAACTCTTTCTTAAATGTTTACATAGAGAAATTATATTATCCTTGACTATAATGAAACGGTACAAAGTGGAGATTTTTAAATATTGTGTATTTTCAGCAAATGGCTTTGGGCACTGTATCTATTATTTGAGATAGCTATTCTTGGCTATAAAACTTCCTCAGATTATTTTGATATTCTGATTTGCCAAGTAGATAAAGGGTCTAATTCTAACTTGTCTTTTCATAAGAAAGAATAAAAAATACACAGAAGTACTTGATTGAAAATTTTTTTATGGAGAAAGCATGAGTTTCCTTCCCTTGCTTTAGAAAAAATATATATATATATATATCTGCACACATTAACTTTACTGAAGCATTTTCATGGTCAGTTTCTTTTCAGCTTTAAAAATTCAGATTGAATATGCCTCGCTCCAATAATTTTATAAGCCGCCTCTCTGCTGTTATAACATTGGTTAAGTAAAGCAGACGTTTGCTGTAAGCCTGAATGATCTGAGGGCATTAGGCTTCTGTGCCCTAGTCCAATGTGTTCTTAAAAATTAAGACTTTCCTAAGGAAATAGCAACAGTTCCCAAACTCTAGCAGTAAATTATAATACTAACAATAATGTATTTTATATAGGTGAATTAATCTGCCTCAAGAACACACACCACCACACACACACACACACAATGACCACTCACACAGCTTTCCAAAGGTGGCACAAATCAAATTAACTTTTAAAAAGGCATGGAGAGGATGGCAATCGAGAACTTCTTAAAGAAAATATAGGCTCCTTTTTTATAAAATTCTCCATTGCCCAAGTTCTACCTAAGCACCTTGGTTGCTTTATGTATTAAACTGTGTATACTCAACTCCTGTCTGGATAGGCTGTGAGTCAGGAAAGACACAAAACAGACGGGCGTATCCCAGCTGTAAAATTGCACACTCTACCATAAGTGAGCAATCTAGACTACCTACTTCATCCCCTTCTACCAAAATATTGCATTTTCTCTTTCAATAAAGATGTTTTATAATGGCAATGAGGTGCTGTAACTCATGAAGTTTCTGCTGCTTACTTGCTCTCTGTGTCCTCTAACTCCCACTCTATCATGAGAGCATATGTTGTATCTCTGTCATGAATTATTATTTGACGATTCCATGTTGAAATTTGCACTTGGAAGGCAGTTTCCCCACCCTCACTGCAAAGATTCCTGCTTATTCTTAGAAGGTCCATATTGTCTAATGGCTTCCACGTTGTAAAACAATTCCTCAGGTGCTGCATCCAGGGGCTTGGGCTCCTAAAATCTCAATTAGCAAAACCATCCTGAACTTATATAGGTACCTAAGGTGCTGTGCCGCTTTGTTTTGAAATAACCATTTGTGTACACTATATTCAAGAATGAGATTTGCTCCTCCATGAGTGAACTCAATTGCAAAACATTTCAGTTGGCAATGATTAAAATCTCACTGGCACGAAGTGGGGGAAGAGGCATCTAGTTTTTCGTGCATTGCCTTCTACCTTTCTCCCTAATAATAAATTTAGTGGATGGAGAGTAATAATCCACATTTTGTTTTAGTCTTTGTGATTCTGACTTTCATCAAGAGGATTCCAGACTATTCCCTGGCGGGTAGATTTTTCCTTCAAGTTAATATTTGGTAGTTCTCTCTTAACAGTGGTGTATCAGAGCTGGCTCATACTGGTTCACGAGAACCAAACAGGCACACTACTTTTCCATTGTACTTTTGGTAGACAGCTAGTTAGCTTGAAATAAGCTATTGTGAGAGAATTTACACCACAGAAATCAATAAATGCCATAAATCAGGGCTTTCTTGGGAGACAACTGGGGTTAGTTGCTAAACAGTTACCAGCACACCAACACCGCCTACCTAGTAAGTAAGGTATTCTAAAGGTGCCAAAAGTACCATAAATAGCAGTCCTAGAATGAAAGTGGCTAACCTCTAGGTGTAAATGTAACACATAAAATAAGGTAAAAATAGTTTAGGTAATTAGCAGGAAAGATGTTAGGTTGGCAATGTAACTTATTAGCTAAGGACCCAGGCTTGGTTCAATCTGCATTGGTCCCCTTGCTAGTTGAATACCCGTCAGCAACTCACTCACTTCCCTGAACCTCAGTTTAATTTACTGTAAAATGGAAATAAAAGTTAGTTTCCTCATGTGGCGGTTTTGAGGATTAATTGAGATGATGAATGTATATACTGGTTGCTTGGCACACACTGAGGGCTCAATACATTTTGGCCATTATTATTAAAGACGGGTAGTTGAAAAATTGTCAGCCTCATCTTAGTTGCACTTGCTTATCTACCTAATTCCAACTATACTTGCCTTCTTTATTGCCGTCAGGTGTACCAAGTTTGTCCTGGCCTCTGAGCCTTTGAATCTGTTGTTCCTTCTGACTGAAAATCTCTCCCGTGGAATTTTGCCTGATTGGTTCTTCTCATTATTCTGGCATCAATTCAAATGTTAACTATTCAAAGAGGACTTCCTTATGCACTCTTCCTTGGCCACACATTCTAACTCTCACGCACCTGGTCATCATGTCCCAGATTTTCCTGTTCCATACTTCTATAGAAGTTATCATCATAAGAAGTTTCTGCTTTGTTTGGTTGTTTTTAACTATCTCTCTTACTGAATCAAAGACCCACGAAAGCAGCAACCTCATTCGTCTTTTCCTTTGTGTAATCCCAAGCACCAGGAATAATGCCTGGCATGTGGTAGGCATGCAATAAATATCAGTGAATGAATGAAAAAATAAATGGTGACTTTGGAGCCAAAATAGTGAATTCACTACTTAGGTGGTGGGCTGATCTACAATTCTATTTTTAGTCCAATTAAGGGTTGTTTTTGATAATAAAATAGCAATATTTATGGATCCACAGGAGGTAAAAAAAAAAAAAAAGTTCATTAATGCTCTGGATAAATAAAGGAGTGAGCAATAGAAAATCTATTGAAATGTTTAATCAGGAAACTGTGAAAACAACTAGACATAGCTGATTTTGTGAGGCATGGAAAGACTGGATTCAGAATAACTTGATTGGGCAGATTTTTTAAAATATTATATACACACTGCTAAAGGTTTATTTCTGTGATCTTAGCATAATTATTGGAAATAAGAAAGTGGTATTTAAATTCCCAATCATTAACCATCCTGATTATTATATTTTGAATGGGAGGAAAGATATAATGTGAACTAGCCTTCTTGGTATGCAAGAGTTTCCATAGACTTCTGTGCAGGTGTGTGAGTGAGACTGTTTTCTCCCTCACGGTATTTGTCTGAGCATACAAAGAGGCAGTGAGGAGTGCTGAAGAAAGAAGGACAGAATAAACCAGTTAGCATAAATATTTTTAATGCTTGTGGTATCAAACAATGAATTAAGCATTTCTATGTGAAGGGATATTTTTTAAGGATCATGAGAGGTTTGAAGAGCTTTAAAAAATACCATTCTAAAAGTGAAGGACTTTAATTAATAGAAAAATACTTGCTATATATTACACTTATACAGTAGGATTAGGAAAAGTGTTACGAAGTAAGAAATAGAATTTTAGCATAGGCATGTATTTCTTGCCTTATTGAGGAAAAGACATTTCATAAGTGGAAGCCAAACCATAAATGCAAGGTGTGTGGATGTAGAGCTCTTTATCTTATATCTGGATGAAACACTCAAGGTCCTAGATTTTTCTTTATTTTTTAGATTAGCTCGGATAGAGGAGGAGGTGACATGCATAATGTTGATAGCATTTTCAATTACATTGTGGATATACAGTAAGATTGAACATTTGAAAGAATTACAGAAACTCCCAGGTATCAGTTGCAGGAGATTTAAAAGGCAGTTATTTAATGCTTTTATGTATGTGCATGTGTGTTCATATATGTATATACACACATAATCATCATTATCATCATTCTGAGGCAAATAATTCAGATAGGTACATAGCTACACATGATTGTTTGGACCTATTTTAATATCTGCATTTAGAATTTTAAGAATTAGTTTCAGATTCTTAAAAACATAAACGCTCTGGATTTCCTCTGCCAAGTATTTCACAATTGCACTTATATGGTCTAAAATGCAACAAATTTAGGAGAATGATATTTTATATAAAAACAAACAGGCACTTAACTACTACACATGTAATCTGTTGTTTACCAGAACACGTAAGCCCATACCTCATGCAAATTCTCATGCCCACACTGGTACAAAGGCTACTTCTTATCGTTGTTAATGTATGACACTATGTAGCCAGAGATTGATCCTAAATTAGAGTACACTATGGAGAAACAGCATCTGGTAACAACTTGCCATATGCTAGAAATTTTTAGGTGCTATGTATATTTTATTTCATTTAACCCTCATAACAATTTATATATATAATATATACATATATTATATTTTTGTTTTTTTCCCTCTCTTATCTCCTTATCATGTACATAAAATAGACTGACTTTATTATCATAGTTTTTCAGTTATAGGATGTCAAGTAGAAGAGTAAACATTATTCAAGGACTTTGTGTCTTCTTCTGGGGTAAGCATTAGTGCATCTTCAATTGTGGTTGTAAGCAAAATAGTTGTATCATGTTAGGTGGAAGTATGACCTTGTTATTTTCCTTATTTGGAGATTAAGTATGGTTTTAGGACATGTATTTGGTTGCCAAGTTAACAAGGAGTAAACTCGTGATGGTTAATTTTATCTGTCAACGTGACTGAGCCATGGTGCCCAGATACGCGGTCAGACATTCTGAATATTCCTGCTGGGGTGTTTTTGGATGAGATTGACATTTAAATAAGTTGACTTTGAGTGAAGCAGATTGCCCTTCATAACGTTGGTGGGCTTCATCCAATCAGTTGGAGGTCTTAATCGAACTAAATACCGACGTTCCCCAAGCAAGAGACAATTCTGTGGCAGACTGCCTTCAGACTTAAACTGCAGCATGGGTTCTTCTGTGGGCCTCCAGTCTGCTAGCCTAGCCTGCCTAATTTAGACTTTGAACTCATGAGCCTCCATACTCACATGAGCCAATTTATTAAAATAAATCTCATCACACAAACACACACACAGACACACACACACACATCACACATCCTATTGGTTCTGTTTCTCTGGAGAGACTGGAATAATAAACAATCCAGTGATGAAGCACACAGAGGTTTAACTGTCCAAGATCATAAAACCAGCAAATAGTGGAATTAGAGTCTGAAGCTACATCTTCTGATGTGAAAGCCAAAATTGTTTTGCATCTTTCCCATGATTCTCAAAAAAGGCTTCTAATAATCAACATTTCAACAACTTATTTATTATTGAGTATGTTACTAATTATGATCATTTATTAACCTATTAACACTGAAAGGATAAGAAATATGCTTTAGACATCTTATTTTTTAAGTCTAGCACAATTTATAACGCAGCAACCACCAGAAAACACACTCACACATGCATACAGGAACATACCTCCACCATACACATACACAGGCATATCACACACCCCCGACATTTATCATATCACAAGCATGTACACACTTCCTACAGTATAAATTGCTTAATTCAAGAGAGTCTACAATTTACATAAACTTTGGCAATAGCTTATTCCTTTTCTTCAGTGTTTGATCCCATGAGTACTATTGAACAAGAGAAGACATTTTAATGCCTCTGCGTTTCCATTTCTTATTTATAAAACCAAAATACCTGACTCAGATTTTAGACATTTGCAAATCACCTTCCTGTTACTTGCTTTATTCACATACCACTAAAAGTGTAATATGCTGCCAAAAAAATGCAGAGATGGAGTGGAGACACTACTTATGTTAGTTTCAACCTAAGGAGTAACTTGTTTTTTGAATATTTTTAAGATAAATTCAAAAATTTTATAAAATTTAAATTGTCTGCCTACAAACTAAAATCATTCAGTATTAGCAATGAAATGAGGGCCAAATTTGGGAAAATAGGTCTAAATTAGAACTTAAACTCTTGTTTAGTTCTCTCTCTCTGTTTATAAATTGGCTACTGAATGAACATTAGATAATTCTACAACTTATCCCAGATATAATCTTCCTAATTCTCCAAAATCTAAAATAATCTAAATGTGATAAAAAATGTTCTTGGTCTGTCAGCTGCAGTGGCTCACACCTGTAATCCTAGCACTTTGGGAGGCCGAGGCAGACAGATCACCTGAGGCCAGGAGTTCAAGACCAGCCTGGCCAACATGGTGAAACCTCATCTCTACTAAAGATACAAAAATTAGCCATGTGTGGTGTTGCATGTCTGTAGTCCCAGCTACTCAGGAGGGTGAGGCATGAGAATCACTTAAACCTGGGAAGCAGAGGTTGCAGTGAGCCGAGATTGTGCCACTGCAAACCAGCTTGGGCAATAGAGTGCGACTTTGTCTAAAAAAAAAGAGAGAAAAGAAAAGAAATATTCTTGGTCATCAATACAGTTGCTCCTTGACACACACCACTTTTACTTAATGATTTTTCAACTTCATAGTGATGTGAAACTTTCACAATCTCAACATAATGTACAGTATTCAGTAAATTACATGAGATACTCAGCACTTATTATAAAACAGGCTTTGTGTTAGATGATTTTTCCCAACTGTAAAGTAAGGTTAATGCAAGTGTTCTGAGCGTGCTCAGGTAGGCTAGGCTAAACTATAATGTTCAGTAGATTAAGTATATTAAACGCATTTTTGACTCATAATATTTTCAACATATGATGGGTTTATTGGGACATAATTCCATTGTAAGTTGGGGAGCATCTGCATTTTTGCTTTCTCACTGGCTGCTTATACAATCCTGAAGAAATCACAGGCCCTGTAAAGTTTTCATAGATATGAGAATATATACATTTAAAACTTTAAGAGTTCTTGTGTAGGCTTTAAATTTTTCTCTTACTATAACTCACACTGTGAAATATGTTTTTATTGTGACCTAATATGGACATATATACGCAGTATAATTGAAGTAAAATTTTAATGAAAGCTGCTGACACTTAATTCATTCTATTCTATTCTATTCTATTCTATTCTTCTATTCTATTTATCTGTTCTATTTCATTCTTTAAATTGCAGACCACCAGTTGCCAAATTTATTTTATAACACATTATATTAATTATCTATTCCTGTGTAACAATACTGTAACAACCTTAGAAGTTTAAAACAGCACTCATCTATTTTCTCAGTTTCTGTGGGTCAGCAGTCCATGCTTGGCTTAGCTGTGTTCTTCCTCTGCGAGGCTAAACTCAAAACGTCAGCCAAGGCTGTGGTTTCATCTGACATTCGACTAAAAACAGACTCATTTCCTTGCTTACTTGGGTTTTGGCAGCATACAGTTTTTTGTGATCTGCACTGGACGGACGGCCCAGTTTCTTGCTGGCTGTTAGATGGAGACTGCCCTCAATATCTTGCTACATGACCCATTTCATAGGGAAGCTCACGACATGGCGACTTGCTTCTTTAAAGCCAGCAAGGAGAGACTCTCCTTACAAAGCAGGTACTGAAATCTCATGGAATGTGATCATGTACAAGTAATCATGTATGCCCTGTTACTTTGTCACATTGTAGAATACATCACAGGTCTTGTGTACACTCCAGTAGAAGCAATTATGCAAGGAGTGAACATCAGGAGGAGGGGACCTGTCTGCCACAAAAATTAATGTATCAATTTCTGAAATTTGAAAACCACTGGTCTAACAAGTTAACTCTCTTCATATGATAATAATTCTGAGTATCTGTACCCCAACAAGGCCAGAATTATCATTCATACTTTTTCCAACTCATTAATGAAACCACAAGAGCTAAAGGGCTTGCTGAAGATCATATAATTCTTTAGAGGCAAAAGCAAAACTAGATTCACTTTTTTTTGACCTCCAGTCTCAAGATGTTTTCATTATATCCAGCACATAGCAGAATATCTAGCACATAGTAGTCATTCAATATATGTGTTTTGAATAAATGAATACATAAGTAAATTACTATAAATCATAGTATCTTTCATGAAATTCTTGAGACTAGTCAATTAGAAGTGCTACTAAATATAGAATATTATCTTGGCTTCTTAAGAGATCATTTAAAATCTTACTGATTTTCTCTCTGGTCTTTGACATTCTATATAATCTTATTATATGATGCATATACTTTTATTTTAAAAAGTTAACACCAATCTAGAATACATCTACTTCTCTACATGTTCAAACGCAAATGTTCTCACAATCTAGAAAGATGGACTTGACGTAAATTCTAGGCAGTGATAGTTAAAGAAAACTTGTAAATAATTTAAGTACATATTATATTATTCCACATGCTTACGCATAGGCTAATGATGGCCCAATAATTTTGATTGCATCATAGTTGTGAAAGTGTTAAGAAATGAAAAATAGTTGTCAATTTAAGTATAATTATTTTGTCATTCTACATTTTCAAGCAATCTTATTATTTAGAACAATGTTTATTATCCGTCACTACTGCCCCAAATAGGGCCAGCTCTGAAATGAGAGTTTGAAGAGCTTTTAATTTGTAAATTAAGAATCATAACAAGTAACAGCTTCTCTCTTTGTCTTGCTTTTCCAGATAATGGTCATTTCAACTGTCTTTGAGTCTGGAGGTTGCTGTTAACAAACTGGATTGTATTGCTGCTGGGCTAGTTAACATTCATATTAGACTTTCAAAACGGTGTGGAGAAAACAGTCAGCTCTTTGATGGCATTTATGATGGACACGCAGCTGGGCTAATGAAGACAATATGTCAAGGCTTGAACAGCAATGATTTTACAGATTTTTGAGACATCTATTTGGGTTTATGGAGCTGATTTCCTCTTTGGAGGCTGCATTCTGAATTAGTGATAACCACCTTTATAGAGAAAACATTGAATATGAAGTGTCCAAGGAATTTAGGCTAAAGAAGTAATTCTAGGACTAGTCAGACAAAGATAAATACTGTCTGAAATGACTCTGAATTTAAATTAAGAATTGAGTGTGGCATTTGGGGTGAGAATGGGAAAGGTTAGGAAGGGACAATGAGGCACTAATAAGAAATAAATAAATACCACACAACAGGCATCTTTATGAAGGTCCTTATTACTCATATGCAACACATGTGAGAGCTTCCACTTTGAGAGAAGACAAACTAAGTGACAGCCATTTCTTCAGCCAGTATTTAGTCATTTCTTGTTAAAGATCTTTTAAACTAGCCACTTTTTCCTTAGACTCCAATAAGCCTTGCTCCCCAGAATTTATTTTCTTTTAACTTCTAAGCTCTCAAGATTATGCTTGCTTATTTTTATGTCTAAGAAACACCTTTATTTCTCTAAGAATAGTATTAGAGCGAGGGGGGGATTTCTAGAGTGAAATTGATTTGAAAATTACATAATTTAAAATATTTTAAAGTCCCACAGAGCTAGGTAGTCACTGCCTGCCTCCTAATAAACTATTTCTGGATTGCGGGTGGACTCTACTTTCCAAGAAGACAAAAGACAATTCATACAGTTATTCAATTTCCTGACCATAATTTTTGTAGGACCCTTTGTGGTAGAGCCCTAAAGCTTTGTCAAGTTACTTTATAGGCAAAAGAGTGCCCCGTTTATGATCCTAGCAAAGTCCATGTGGACACCACTCAGCTTTAGGCCCAAATTGTTAACCAAAACCTACTCAAAATTTGAAAATCATCAAAGCTTGCAGTTAGCACCCCTGACACTTTCCCTTTCTAAGCTCCTTTTTACTATGTGCCTTGTTTCTTTACAATATCTTTTTCACAGTCATAATTACTATAATAGCTAACATTTATTGAGGATTTACTATAAGCTAGGCACGGTGCTAAATATTTGATGCAGATTGTCTCATTCATATAACAACCATAGGAGGTAAATATTGTGATCATTATCTCCAACTCAGAGATAAGAAAACCTAGGGTTAGAAAAGCTAAAAATCTTGCCATAAATCACAAAGCTATAAAATCAGAGTCCTAAGATATCAATCAGGCAAAATTCCAGGCAATTTGGTCTGCTCAGAGAATGGTCTTGAAGGCAAGTACTTCCTAGATTTGGGCAAGTACACCTCTTTAGTATTTTTCGAAGACTTCTATAAGAATTCCAATTTGGAAGAAAGACTCGGGAAATTAAAGTATTAGTCTACATTTGAAATTATTACACAAAAAAATTCTTTTTTAATTGAGAAAGTTTTGATGATTATCATTAATTTAAAAATCAAACTTCAAAGACTTGCAGTTATATGAAATTTCAGGTCTCCATATAAACCACTGAAAATATGGCAGTGAAGTAAAACTCCAGTTTTGACTAACACTTCTGTGTGTCATCTCTGCAATTAAAGTTCTCCTTCCCTCCTTTGAAAACAATTTTAAAATCTTATGTTCTCCTTTAATTTTCTTTATAAATTAAAAGTAATTATTGTTCTTCTGTTTCTGGCCAAAATAGAGTAATAGGGACAAAATTTACCTGTCTGCCTTGTTCACTGTCTTAAAAAACACTGTTTCAAGTATTTTGTCCTATGTTTATTTTTTCAGGTAAAATTCTTTTGAAAGATAGTTTGGAATTTTTTTTAATTCAATATACACCTATCACAGAGTTCAATCATTTTGATCCTATTTATTTACCCAAAAATAATGAAAGCATATGTCCACACAAAGACTAATCAGCTATGAGCTATTCATACATGCAACAACCTGGATGAATCTAAAAATAATTATGCATAATGAAAGAAGCCAGACACAAAGAGTAAATACTGTGTAATTCCACTTACATATAAAACTAGAAAATACAAACTCACTTGTAGAGATGGGAAGCAGAGAAGTGGTTGTCTGAGATCAGGGTGAGGTGTGAAGAAACTATTGGGGATGATGGATATGATATGTTCACTGTCTTGCTTTTGGTGATAGTTTCACAGATACAAATCTGTGTGTAAAGACGGTCAAAGTTACTAAATTGTACATCTTAAATATGTGTATTTTACTGTTGACTTTTTCTAACAAAGCTTTTAAACTTTTCGTAAGTAATTATTGACTAAAACTTAATCTAAGCCGTGGGACAGAGCACTGTGTTCCTTTCCAAGTACTCTTACCTTTAAATTATGATGCACAGCCCTCCAGGACCACTCCCTCCCTCCCATCACATCCAAATCCCTCATAAAACATCAAATTGCAAAAAATAGGAAAGGGCAGCATCAGCAGAAGTCTGACTCTCAAGAAACAGTTTTAATTCTCTATGTCATTTAGCTCTTTTAAAAATGATGGACAGTTGCCGCCTTAAAAAAAATCAGTTTTCTTTTCCATAGGTAAGTATTTTTAGAGGAAATTTTACTATCAATATCTGATTGAGCATATTTCTATTCCCCCTAGATTTAATGTTTTCCGTCTGCAATATAAGAGGAAGATAATGCACAATTATGCTAGTAAGACTCTCTTTTCCAATAATGTTTGCACTTCTCAATACTACATTTAAAAAGGAAATAGTAGCACGTGAACAGTTAAGTAAGAAGATGAACAAAATTGAACAGAGGAAAAATAACTGTTTGAAGACATGTTGAAAATACATTTAAAGACAGTCTGTCTGAGGCAGGAGCTGAGCTGGCCAATCCATCTTTTAAATAACTGAACATCATTCAGGTGTCAAGTATTTGATCTGGAGACTGGAAGGGGAGGAGAGAGTCCAAAAAAAAGTCAAAATATAAAGAAAAAAAATTAAAGAATTTGTCCCAGGAATCAGGCAACCAAGGTTTAAACTTCTACCCTCTGTCTGGGTAAATTGTTGTTGCTTCTTTCTGTGAATCTTAAAAGATGTACAATATACCTCATTTAATGACTTTGATTTATTCATGAAAACCCTATCCCCATGGGAAAAGCTGTTAAATGAAAAAAGATTTCTTTTAAGTAGAAAAGTTATGAAAGGATTCCTTCCAACCCTCCATACCCAAAATATATCAAATGAATTATATGTATCAATTATCAATATATATCAAAATATACCAATTAAAAATATCAATTAAACAATGCATCAATTGAACTATGAAAGCAGGCTTATTTAAGTAGCAAAGAATAATGTGAAGGTTAGTAAGTATAGCTTATACTTAAAATACAATGAATTGAAAGCTCATGGCACTTAATATAGTAGGAAGAAGAAAGTTAATAGAAAGTGACAGTTGGGGGAGAAGGACCGCAAGGGAGTTATTTGGAAAATGCATTTTTTATTTCTGCATCATTTTATTCACAAATTGTTCTTAATCTTTTGTGGATTTGTGGATTTCTTGAACTCAAACCAGACTTAAAAATACAGTTATAGCACAGAAAAAAATCTTTAACGGCAAAATAAAGGCTAAGCAAGAGAGCCTTTCAAAACACATGAAAATAGCACACACATACAAAAAAAAAGAATAAAGAGATGTACAAGTGACACCTCCTCAACCTTCTCACTTGGTGTACATATGCACAGTAAATTATTTTGGGCTCAGCCAAGCATGGGAGCAATTCAAATAGATCCATATGATATTCTCTGATTAGAAACTCTCGTGGAGTAAGTTGGTGAGTGTATCTTTGCCTAAAACAGTCATGTCAAAATATAGCTTCCTATAGCATATTTATTTAGTATCATTTTGGTGAAAAAGTGGTTATACAGAATAGAAAAGAGTTGTCCAAAAATAAGTGGTTGACCTTTCCAGAGCCATTACCTGCAGAATTGTTATGTAAGTCTGTTCCATACTCATGAAGGAACACTCAGCTGACCCAACTGATTTTCTTGTGTTTTTTCCTTCAAGGGCTAGTAGAAGTCTATATGTTGTGGTGGAAAACAACCTCAGCCCTATAGTCCAACATTTGCCTATCGAAACTTGTCCTGTGATTTACAAAACTAGAACCTCACTGGTAAGTCACATTCCTAGAGTCTCCCCATACCTAACCCCAGTCACGGAAAATAAATCAAATCATTGTCACTCTTTCTTAACAAAGAGTAGGCATTTAAAACTTGAGCAGAATTATAGCTACTGTCTGTGGCCTTCAAGGGGGAACTTGAAGTCTCAATACTGCAGTTGTCTAATCAGAGGATCCAAGATGAATATACTCAAGGACTTTATACTTGGCATCCTCTGGAGACAGTACATAACCACCAGCTTGGTTTAACTGCAGATTCATTTGGGTTAGGAGAAATTATGTAGGCAATGTACTTAGTCAATGGAGGCCTTATGCCTGAAGACTTACAAGAATCTGAATTCATATGCTACTTTTCCTTTAATGGAGTCGAATTCCAAATGAAAAACATCAAACAGCATGTGCATAAACATTAGATATAATACCCAAATTTACAAAGCCTTTATAGATATGCAAGTGTTATTGTGTCTGTCCCTAGCTTTTGTACAGAATTTAATGGGTAGCTGTTACTATTTTATTGTTGTATAAAAATGAGGAAACTGATAAGTTGTCTAAAGGTGCACAATCGAAACACATCAAAGCTATTGTGAAATACAGGTCCCCGGATTTCAAAAACACATCTTCTGCTTATAAATTCAGTCTTTTTCATATTGCTGTAAACTCCAGAATGGGAAAACAAAGTTACTATCAGAAAAGCTTCTTTTAGCTGGGCGTGGTGGCTCATGCCTGTAATCGCAGCACATTGGGAGGCCAAGACAGGCGGATCACTTGAGGTCGGGAGTTCGAGACCAGCCTGGCCAACATGGTGATCTCTACTAAAAATACAAAAATTAGCTGGGCATGGTGGTGAACATCTGTAATTCCAGCTACTTGGGAGGCTGAGGCAGTAGAATTGCTTGAGCTGGGGAGGCCGAGATGGCTTAGCGATCTGAGATGGTGCCACTGCACTCCAGCCTGGGCGACAGAGTGAGCTGACATCGCGCCACTGCACTCCAGCCTGGGCGACAGAGTGAGACTCCATCTCAAAAGAAAAAAGAAAGCTTATTTTTTCCCCTAATCACCATAATATTCACTATTAAGTGATGGAAATAGAAATAATTTACTTAGCAAATGCTTTCTAGTTCAAATAATTTGTATACAGGCTATGAAAACATAATAATGAGAGATTCTTTTTAGTCATCTTGCTTTATATCACTAGTTACACTATTATTTAATGATATTTTAAAGAAAAACATGTTTATTTTCAAGTAGAAAAGTCATATATGTCCACCAAGGAAAGCTGTAACAAATGTAAAATACATAAAAAGATAACAGCTAAATTTCTAAAGCGTTCAAAAAAAAGACAAATAGAAGAGTGTCAGATTAGCAAAGTATGTCTTGTAAGGTGTAACGGACAGACTGATTAGCTTAGAGATGTGGATCTCAAAGTGGTTCTCAGAGCAACAGCATCAGGGTCACCTGGGAACGTGTTAGAAATGCAGATTCTCAGGTACCATCCCACATTTAATGAATCAGAAGCTCAGAGTAGAGACCAGCAATTTGTTTTAACAAGTCCTTCAGGGATTCTGGTACAGCTGATGTTTGAGAAGCACTAGCTTTGAGTAAACATAAGAGGGTCATGTTAATATTTTTAAATCATTGGAAGTTGGTTTGTTTTGTTTTTTCTTAAGTGGGACTCATTTGTACTTCAATACACAGAATGGATATTTAGAGGAAGTCGTTTTTGACCTAACACAGATGAGCACTTCCAATTGAATAGCGCTTTTTGATAATGGGGCTGCCCCCTACAAGTGAATAACTGGGTTTCTCTAGGCTGGAGCTGCAGATAGGTCACTCTGTGTATGGAGGATTGTATTAATATGATCGTGGCTCTTTATAGCTCTGCATTACTAATATTCTGTTTTAAAGTCTTCCTCAATATCCAATGTCTCTGTGTTAACGACGGTAAGGACTGGGTAGCATTAACAATCATCCCATTGTTGACAACAGATGATAAGAGAAAGCCCAGCTTTACACTCTGTATAATCTTACACCAATGCCCCCTATTCCTCATCTAATTTTTTTTACACATTAACACATGACCTTGGCGTTACTAAATAAGAAGCCCTCTCACTTAGAACCCAACGCAGTATGATAAAAATTATTTTGAGAACAATCAGGAGCTCTAGTTTTCAATTCTGCTTCTCTTCTCAAGTAGTTCTGTGCCTTAGTTTCTTCTTTGTAAATTTAAATGGTTGGAATAGAGGATCTGTTAAGTGTGATTCAAGCTGAAATTGTATGTACCCCACACTGAGTTTCTCTGCTATACCCCTAACCCATTCAACAATCACACCACCAGTTTTCAGGACTCACAGTAGGATAACCGTCTGTCATTTGTTAATAGGAATGCTCTTTCATCCAAACAAGAAACTTATGATTTCTGCAGTTTTTTATTCTAGCCAGGTTCTAGATGCTGGCCTGGAACTATAAAACGAACATTTCGCAAAAAGTAATGACAATATACAAAGGAAAGACAATTTCTTTGAATATCCATAATCTCAATATGGAGTCTGGCTGTGGATGGCCAAGAGATAGTTTCCTTAACTGGAAAAAGTTTTTAAATGAGGCTTGGTGGACGATATATCTTTGCATCATTACAAAGAAGAAAAAAGAGAAATCTCACAACTGAAGAAAGTGAAATCCACTTTACTTAATGCGGACCTCTGTCTCTGGTGTGCAGGTCCTCTGTGTCCAAAGATAATTAGCACTTTATAATGCTAATTATTATAATTATGTCTGAGAAAAAAATCATTAGGGGGTAGGTCCGTTCAGTGATTTTCAATTGCCCCCTCTATTTAAAAATAAGGTCATTTTTCTATGAAATAGCTTTAGGAGCTCAAAGCAGAAAGAGGGTTATAGAAACTCCTGCGTAGGTATAAGCCTGAGTTTTTAATATTCTTATAATTCTGTGATGTGTCTGGAAACTGAACCGGGAGGAAAACAGTGAACCTATTTAGTCTATGAGACTAGAAATCAGACTCAGAAGAGTAAACATTTCTCTTACTCCTCAAATAGTCATTCATTGACCATCCACTGGGTGCCTGGCAATGTGCTAAGCTGTTTCTAGATGCTACCTCATGTAATAAACATCACAGTTGCACAAAGCAAGTACTAGTATTCCATTTTCATAGACAAAGAAGTAAAATCTTAGAAATTAGCTGCCCAATGTCATGTATGTAGGAAAGGAAAGCTGGATTCTGATTCATATTTGCTTGCTCCAAAGCACATGTTGTAAATACTTCACTATCCTGTGCTTACACGTAAATGTACCATTTCTGTTAGGGGTCTTGAAATGCTGAACTAAAGAACGGTGTAGGGGAAGGGCAATTTAGAAATACCTGGAAATTTGGTTGTTTGAAGGAAGCCCACTCTCAGATGGTAGGAGATCAAGCTAACAGAATAGCTGAGAATATTTTCTGTGAGCCCCAGAAGTATAAAAACGGTCTAAGGGGAAAAATTTGGGACACAGAGTGAAAATAGCCTACCTCTGAAGACCGGCTTCATTTCTTCCCCTCTGGGTGTTAATGAAAGAGCCCTTTAACTTTGCCAGGCCTCAGTTATTAATTTCTAAAACAACTCCTGCTACTATTACTACGGATCTTACTGCTACTATTACCATCACCACCATCACACCAGTTACTGAGAACTGAACTAGATGCCAAGCAAAAATGCTAAACACTTCATATACATTATCTTTTTAAACACAAAATGTACTATCAATCCAGTTTTACATATAAGAAAACTGAGGTTCAAAGAGGCTAAGAAATTTGTATGTGAGCATGCTTTACACTATGTAAAACACCTTATTAGTAGATATCACTATTATTAAGAACCTATCAGCCGAAGAGGAAGAATTGGCCTTTTATCTTTCTAAGATGAACAGTTGTCTTTCTGTTTAATGGTTTTTTAAAAATCCCCCTGTGACAAGCTCCAGAGGACAAATAATTTATTTCTTGTGGTGTATGGCTCTCTAAATGAATTAATTGATAGGCATCCCATTGTCTGTCTCAGGGATGTGGAAATAAAACAGTCATGAGATGTTTTTTACCAAACTAATTTGTGCTTTAAACACATAAATAATAAATAAATATATATATTAAAGTACATGTGTATTTACCATCTCTCCTGCTCCACTTTGAATTCAAGAACCCGTGTCTTTGTTGTGTCATTGCACTGTCAATTGAGAAGTTTGGTTTTGTTTCTTTGAGTATTAGTAAGTGGAATTAAATAGTAAATATTGCCGGGGGAAAGAAAGGAGAAAAACAGCTCTTCCAATCCATCCCTGTTTCCATTCAATCAAAGGAAGGTAGAAAGAATACTTACAATAATTGTAATAAGTATAATAGAATAGCAGGAGCCACTCTTTTCCTTTCAGTAGGCCATTAGGTCAGAACTATTTTCATAGTAATACTAAGATGATATTTGCCTTCTCACTGTGTTGGCACTTGTATTGATAATGCAAAAACAGTGGAGTCTTAGCAAAAATTAAGACCATGAAAACAAACTGCACTAGGAATAATTATATTCTTCATTACTATTTACTTGCAGTGGGGAAAATCATTTTCGTTTAAGAAAGTCCTTGGTGAAGTAGTAAAAGTATTAATTTTATTAAATCTCAACCTTGAGTACAAGTCTTAAACATTCTGAGTGATGAAAGAGAAGAATATTTGAAGTGCTTCTGCTGCATACCAAAGTATGACAATTGTCTCAAAAAAAAGCACTTGTGTGATTGTTTGAGATGCCAGCTGCACTAGTCCCTTTTGTTTGAGAAACATCATTTTTACCTGAAAGAATGTACAGACAAACTATGGGTATTCAAAGTCGAATATTTTGCAGACATTTTCTTGCAAATAAATAAAGGGAGCCTGTGGCTTCAGGAAAAACAACTGACAGTATTTTCAGCCAATTATAAAATTAAATTTTTCAAGAGATCGTGCCTTGACAGCTCCCCAATACTTCCAAGAGATGGAAGGTAGCATTAATAAATATGTTTTTTGATGTTATATAACAGAATGTTTTAAAGATTGTAATATCTGTATAACCATGGAGAAGAGTATTTTTCAAATGACCAACACATGGTGTTACATAATCATGAGTGGGTAAAAATGCAAGATAGAAGGATGGATTTTAATGCAACAGAGTACAAAACATTCACTTCCCGTTTCATATTGCAACTAACCTTTAAGAAACTACAACTTGTTGAGTTCTGGGTTTTATCAAAGAATGTCTACAATTTATATGAAGAGTCTATTAAAATACTTCTCTATTTTTCAACTCCATGTCTGTATGAGTCAAGACTTTCTTCATGTATGTCAACCAAAAGCACATTGAGTTACAGAAGTAGATATGAGAATCCAGTTGTCTTCTGTTTAGCGAGATATGAAGGAGATTTGTAAAATGAAAAACAAAGCTACTCCTTTCAGTACATGTGTTTTGGTGTGGAAAATATAATTATTTTTCATAATTTGTTATTTTTATTAACATATAGTGTTTATTATTGTTATTTAAAAATCAATATATACACATTTATAATATTCTCAGCTTTAATTTCTAATATGATAAATATCAAAAATATCCATTTCACCAAAACTCTTTGGGGACTTCAACTATTCTGAGTGTACAAGAGTCTGAGACTAGAATGTTTGAGAACTGCTGGTATAGGGTAATGAACAATTGTATGAACTGCCCTTGGTTTTGTAAATTGGATGCAGCATTTCCACAGAGCAACTTGTAAAACTGTCAAAACTATTAAAATTTGGCTAACTTTTGACCAACAATTTCTACCTTCAATAGTTTATCCTTTTAAAAAATTTGAATTTCTGCAGACATTTATTTATCAGAATTTCATACTAATTTCTATAATGCAAAATAGCACTTATAAATATGCAGGGTTTGTTTAAATACATTTTGATGTCTCCTTAAGATAGAATATCACGTAACCATTAAAAATATGTTGTAAAAGACTAATTGATGACACAACATTCGTTAATAATATATTAAATTTAAATGATATAAAATCATAGCTGTAAGATAGATTTATTTTGAAAACTAAAATGAAAATGCTTTCTCCTCTCTATATATATTTAAAAGTTTTATTTCTATATTTATCTATGTATCTGGAAGTTTAAATGAATAATGAATAATTTATTTTTCAGGGATGATGAATGATGGGTTATTAGTGCTTTTAAAAGTCTTTTGTGTTTTTCTACCTTCTACAGAATGTGCATTACTTTTTATCAGGAAAAACAGTTGACAAAAATGTGGCAGGTGAATCACAACTTTCTGATTGACAGTCTTTTATTTCTGAGCTTCAGTAGAAAAGAGTATGTTTAATACATGAATATAATTAGGAAAAAGCAGAGCAGGGTGTTACTGGGGCACTGGGTGAATAGTTGGATAAAGAGCAGTTTAAGACAATTGACTT
Source organism: Nomascus leucogenys (assembly GCF_006542625.1). Lineage (NCBI taxonomy): Eukaryota > Metazoa > Chordata > Mammalia > Primates > Hylobatidae > Nomascus > Nomascus leucogenys. The sequence continues at coordinate 24,238,327 of NC_044388.1, forward strand.
TTATTGATGACCTATTCTGGCTCATGTATTATGTTGGGGAAGAATTGAAAATATGAAATTGCCATTTTTATAGGTTAAAAATGTTGAAAATCAGCATTTATATGTTATTCAAACTATCTCATTTAATATAATAGATATTATTATTATGCCCATTACACCGTTGAGGAAATGAAGCTCAGAAGTTAAGTAACTTACTTGGGATGACAAGTTGTTTCTAAAGCATATTTTCCTTTCTTCAAAGTTCTGCTCTGTATCAACTTGAGGGTGAGATCTTTTAAGTAGACAAATGGGATATCTTCCTTAAATTACATGCAATTTAACTCTAGAAAACCTATTTCTACATATGTATGATGTCTTTAGGTCCCCTACTGAGTATTCTGCCTTTGGATGTACAAGGTTATTAAAACTGTTTGGTATGCCTTTAATGCGAATAAATGTGTTATAAATAAAGGACAGATGAGTTATCAAGAGCTCCTCACCTGTCTTCTTCTAAAAATGATTTTGGAACTCTGCTGAGAGGGAAAAGTAGTATGATAATCTCTGAAGCTCACCATCTACTGTCCTCCAAAACAGCTAAAATAAAGCATAAGTAAAAATGTCTACCGCAGTTGGGTAACAAAACCAAACAGAAGCCCCATTTACACAAAAGTGAAGAAAATACTGAAGGCAAAAAAGAGCTGAAAGCAAATACTAAATAGAAAACAAAAAGGGGGTGGGAGATTAGTTCAAAAAACATCTCAGAAAAGGTTGAAGCCTTCCGCAAAAATTCTACAACACAAAATCAAGAATACGCAGTTCCTACTTTAATATGAAAAGTTATAATGCAGAAAATAAAGTTGAAAATAGCAGAAACAGACTCTAAGTGTTAAGTTGAAGAAGGCCCAGAGTAAAGGTGACCTTGAGAAGGAAGAAGTCTAAAGAACTTGGATAAAGCTGCCCCAGTACCACCTGGATAATATATTCTTGGATGTAACTTATCCTAAAAATAACCAGGAGAAGCAAGAGCTGGAAAGAAACCAGTATGGATATAGATGGATGGAAGTGGGGTGAAGGAAGCATACATATTTGGATCCATGCAAGCATTCAAATTAGGGGACCAGATTTGCCCTGTCAATGTGAAATGTCAGAAGAGACATCCTTTGTTTTGGATATGGCAGATTTGACACAATTAAACAATTACATAGGAATTCTTTGAGGAGGAACTCTCTGGGGATTTACTATTCTGCTAAGTTGTGTGGATTCACCATGCTCCTCAGTGGAAGTTTTTTTCTACTTGATGAATAGCATCTCATAAAATAAGTATTTTGTGGAACTGGTCTGGTCCCCAAACATCATATATATATATATACATTCATTTTTAGAGATGGGCTCTCACTCTGTTGTGCAGGCTGGAATGCAGTGGCACTATCATAGCTCACTGCAGCCTCCCACTCCTGGGCTCAAGTTATCCTCTTGTCTCATCCTCCCAAGTAGCTGAGACTACAGACTCATGCCACTGCACTCAGTTCCCAAACATCATTTTACGTATGTGTAAATTCAAATTCAAAGAGTGAAGAGACTTCCCCAAAGAATGTGAACTTTTCCAAATTAAAGATCAACCCAGGTCTCTTGTGTGCCAATTCACTGTTTACATGTTTTAATTGAGTGAGATATGACTAAACCTTTCCTAAACAAGTGCTTTTCTAAACATTTTCATTCTACTTGTCGTAGTGGTATGAGTGAAGAGTGGAGAAAGAAGTACTAGTAGTGAGCATTGGTGTGGATGGCTTGTGTGATTCTATTTGGGGAAGGTGGAAGTTGTATGGGAGTTAGTGATTTATTAGAGGGGATGAGGGAAGACTTGGACAATCCGTGGAATGCAGACTCCAGGTGGCATGCCAATCAGTAGATAAATATTGTTTAGGACTCTGCTTAGATAGTATCTATGGCAAAATGTAGAATATAATATTGACAATGCTGGGAGCCCCCTTATCCTTTGGACATCAGTTGAACTTAGCTTGAACCTTCAATTTTACAGTTGTGAAATCTAGTACCTTCCCCAAGATATCTGCGAATTTTCAAAATTACTGCCGCATAACTCCCCAGATTTCCTTTTTCCACTGCCATCTTGGAATGATTTCATTCCAACTAGTATAATTACTTTATCCATTCACTCTTTTCCATAAGAAATTCAATCACACATATGATTTCATTCCATTAGTAACTTTAATGAACACATAAGATCTTGGGAAGAAATCACATTGGGCACCATACAGCCTCCTACAACTTCCTAGCTCCCCTCCTCACATTATCTTCTACCTTCCCAAAGCCTGGCCTCCAATCAATAAAGTGAACAAATCATTTATATTGCCCAAATCAGGACATTCTAAAATTGAAACAGGGTGTTATTAATAACTATATTGGAGCCACAAGTTTAAACGAGGACTATATGGAAGAAAACTATATAATATCCTACCAATATAGTAATATGACCAGTCCCCACTATAAGAAGCCCTATGGAAATGTAGCTTAATCTCATCTCTGAGGGCTTCTTTGACTGGGATGGTAGACTTTCCTTAGGACCCCAGGGTATTTTGAAGAATAAGTTTTTCTCTAATCCATTATAATTGTTTGGTTGTTTAAGTTATTACCAATGGCTTCGCCCTTCCTTAGCTTTGTTTATGCTCCTCATAAAATTTTTTAAAGCAAAACATATTTAACCTCAAAATAATCATTTATGTACACATCTATTTTTTCTGCTAAACAGTAAATTCCTTTAGGGCAAAGACCATATCAAGTTCATTGTAGCAAAATGTTCTAGTTGTTCCTCACTGTTTTCTCCTTTTTCTATCGTAAGAGAACCTTGTTTTAGCTTTAAAAAAAGGTCACTCAGAATTAAAACACATTTCTCAGCCCGCTTTGCAGCTAGGAGTGAGCATGTAATACAGATTTATACAATAGAATAGGAGTACTAGTTATGTATATACTTTCTGGACATGCCCTCTTTTTGCCAATTCATTATTCCTGCTAGAAGGCAAATGCATATAAATATGTTAGTGTGGCAAAGACATTTTGTCTAGAGTAGAAGGAGAACCATTTTGGGCCATGCAGTCAATGTCAACACCTTAGAGAAGAGAGAGTCACAATATCAAAAATTCCTGGGTTCCAGACATTGTGGAGATAACATCTAACCTCTGAAATATTTCCTCTTGAGCTTTATGTGAGAAACAAATGCCTATTCTGTTTAAGCCACCATCAATTTGGGTCAACTTTGCACAGCCTAATCCATTCTCAATAATAAACTTATCTTTGCATTTCTCAGGGTGTCTCATAAGGTATCTCACCCATCAGAGATGCTCAATTAAACATTTGGTGAATTGAAATAAGATAGGTAAGGAAACCCTGTGAGAGGGTAAAGGATGTTTAGTCAAAAGTAAATTCAGTAGAAGCTCAAAGAAGAGGAAAAGCTATTTTAAAAGGTTTGAACTTCTGGACAAACTTTCCTGGCATTTCCTAGCATACCAATTGGGAAATAGAGTCCCAAACCAGAGGCAGCACTCTGTCAGCCTATGGGTCTAATCAAACTCACAGATGGGTTTTGTTTGGCTTGCATTACACTTTTTAAAAAAAATGTGAGTTAGTTGCCAACATTCACAAGTAGGAAGAGTTTACATGGAAATCCAGATTTCTGGCTTCTTTTGAAAAATCAAAAGACCTGGCAACTTAGGCCACATATTCTCATATGGTGACAAATTGGCTAGGACTATGGCGTCCCCCCGTAGTCAGGACATGAGTTCATCAGCTCATGGTGACAATGACATTGTCTCTCTGACATTGAAACTGTGTGTCAATTGCCATCTATATCACACTACTTGCTTTCTCGCTTGTAAAAACTTGGCCTGCTTCCATAAGTGACCCTACAAATAATTGAGATTGGGAGACTTACCCAAGATGATGATGAGACCCCTGTCTTATACATTGTTTTGTGGGGAAAGTCCTAGAGTGCAGGAGTTGAGCAGCAAGAATTAAAGAAATTGGGAGATACCAGTAGAGCAGTACTAGCAACAGGGAAATCTTAGGCAACACGAATTTTAATGGCAGAAGGCATTTATTTAAGCAGGTGTGATGACAGGCCAGTGATCTCAATAGACATATGACCATCATATTCTCTGCTGTTCTTTCAGACCCACCAAAAGATGAAGTGGCCCCCAGACCCCAGGTCTAATGTAAGAACCATATGCTATTGTGCTATTTTGAGCTCTACTCCTAGATCTTGATAGAATTCTTGACAACTTAAATGGTGATTGGTGCTTCTCTAAAGACTTGAAGATTGAGAGGCAAATAGATAGTCCATACGTCTCCCCCCACTTATCGTGGTTTCAATAAGAAATGTGAAGATGGAAGATGAAATACAAGCAGAGACAAAATGAGGTTGTAAATCAAATACTATTTTGCTTCCCTTGCTCAGAAAAGCGTGTTGAGTGCTTCAGAGAGAAAGATAAAGCTCACAGTGTGAGGAGGGAGGGAGGAGACTTGCATTGAGACAAAGGGAAAAGTTGTATTTTTGTGTTTCAGTTAATCTCTTGATGTTGGTGGGTGTAGAGCCCCAGATGTTAGAGCTAATGCAATATGCATTGGTCCATCACATTGGGAAATCTTTAGTCTCTGCAACAAGGAATTAATAAATCTAGTAATTGTGTCATGTCTGTAATACAGGCTAGGAAAAAAAAATGTGTAAACCATTTGATAAATGTGCATGCCCAGATAGCATGTGTTTCTGAGGCCCTCCACAGGGATTCACCCAAAAGGTTGCCCAGGCATTCGTTTCTTCCACTGTGTCCCCTGTAGGAGGAGCTGGCACAAAACAGAACGGTTGTTTATTTAGTATGGCATTGGCATCTAATTAATAGCATCCAAAATCGATTCTTTATGCTTTGTTTCTTATCAACACCCCTCCCCAGAACACGAGTTCTCTAAGGCAATTAGAAATAATCATGGGCTTGCCAAAATGCTCTTTTCGATTTTCTAAACATTATAACTAGAATATGCTTCAGTTTTAGCTCTTAAGAGGCTCTTTTTTATTTAAATAAAATGAACAACTAAGCAGTTGTCTGAAGCATCAGGACACTATATATGTATTCAGAATGACATGTGCAATATGCTTTGTAAAACATTTCTGAATTTCCCTTTTAATTTTTCTGCAGCATGTTGAAGGGTATGAATTTAAAAATAATTGTGATCACATCATCGTCATTGATTCTTGTACCTCTTCAGTGTGCTAAATTCAACACAGAGGTATGGACGTGGGAGAAGTAAAAGGAAACTGAGAAGTAAAAATTTGCAAAGGATGTCTTTTAAGGACAGACTCATATTTACCATGATTACATCCATCTCTTTGCTGCTAGAAGATTTCCGTGCCATTTATGATGACAAGGTATATAGGCTTGAGTAAACCAATGAATAATAGGAAGCTATGTTCCCATGTGTACCCAAGGTGATTAATCTCTTCAGCCTGAGGACAAAATAATTTGAAGGTGCCACATGTCACAATTAACACAAGTGATTATTGATCACATTTACTTGGATGGACCCTTTGGTAGGACTGTCTCATGCCAGTCAGAAAACCACTATACTCACATCACTATAAATATACCTTGTGCCATCAATATGTTTTGGAAGCAAAATTCACCACCCACAGACTTTTGTAAATAAATGATTAACATTAGCTTCATTTCATCTCTTTCTGGACCCAAGAAGATTGGGTTACGGGTTGCCAAGAAGATTATGAACCCAAGAAGGCAAAGATTTTATTTTGTATGTCCACCTTGATAGATCTATTGGTTGTAGCTACTAGGGCACTGTGTTGAGGCTACTTGCAGCTGCAATGCCATGATTGATTAGTCGTATCTTCCACGGGTAAGGAAAACAGTACTGTGACACATTGTCTGAATGTTTACCAGCCTTGTTCTAAATCTTCACATTTTACTTTCTAGAGAATCTGCAGTTGACTCTAGGCTATTTTCTCAAGGTTCCCTTTGGTGTGCAACATCGCTTTGTAATTCAACAACACTTTCTCCTACAGTAAGATGGTGCGTAGAATTGTATCAGAAAGACTGACTCTCCTGGGTCAGAAACTTAATATTTCTGGGTAATTATTGTGCTTTATTCAAACAGCAAAAGATCAGCTGCTATAATAATGTGAAATGTTATACTTTCTAAGAAAAGTAAAAATGAATGAATGGATAGTGTGAGTCTAGAAAATAATTTTATCACTGCTGTTTAGGCCTGGTTAGAGCTAGAAAAAATGGCAGAAAAGTAAAGAAGCCAAGAAAGTGAGAGAGGAGTTGGCTGGACTTCACATGGGAAGTGACAAGGAAGTCAATAAGAGATTTGATTTTAAGAGTGAAGAGAAATCTTCCAATCGCAGTGACATGTTAAAGGAATAAACTAGATGCTGGAAAAGGTAGGATAGATATAATATGAGATGTTAAAGAAATGAAGTGATCAACATCCTAGCATAAGATATACAACTGTGATGGTTTTAAAACATGTCTGCAAATGTTTTGACACTTCCATTAAAAAGTAGAATAATGTTTCACCATTGAATAAAAACTGGTCATGGTTTAGAGACTTGCTTTCAGAGGCTAGCTCTTGAAAGGTGATATAGCTAATGCTAGCTCTCTCTCTCTCTCTCTCTCTCTCTCTCTTTCTTTTTCAGCATGTGCATTTGGAGTCCTGAGCCACAAAGTAAGAAACTCAGCTACCCTGATGTTGCCATGTTAAAGAGACTATCTGGAAAAGCCACAAAAAGATAGAGAAAGATGCTAAAGGGACCTCTGCTGTTCTGGCCCCCATCTAATTGAGCCATCAGACAGCATCAACCATCGGATATATGAATGAACAAGCCTTCAGGTGATTCCAGTCCCACCTACAATCTGATTCAGCCATATAGAGACTCCAAATGAGAACCGCCTAGCTGAACCCAATCAACTCCAGGACCATGAGAGATAATAATGATAACAATACCAAGCATTATTATTGTTTTAAGCCACTAAATTTTGGGATCATTTGCTACACAGTTATAGATAACCATAACTATACCTTCTTCTCTTCATCAGGGATAGAAGTAGGACCTTTAAATGTTTTTACAATTCTAAAATATAGTAAGGAATCTAAGTTGAAGTTGAGGCTGATGTAGCTGGATAAGATTTGAGATATATTTTAGAGTTATATTATCCTCATGTTGTGCCTCTTTTCCTTCCTTCTTCTGAAAGCACAGACTTCTTTGGCATTGTCTCAGGAGGGGAGGAATGCTGTAGGACTAAAACCAGAAAATGTCTTGGCTTTGTTTCCCCACCTAAGCCTTTAGAAAATCACATGCATTTTGTAGAGGTGGAAGAAAGGAAGCAAGGTAACATGCAAGAAGAAGCAGAGTAGCTTTGAAAAAAAGTACAAGACAGGAGCAGGGAAACTCCCAGCCACCTCAACTAGAAGAATATTTTTATGGGCTGAGGTTGGAGTGGGAAGCATGAAGGGAAAGATCTGAGCATCCTGCAAACAGAGAGGGCTGTGTGCATCTCCCTGGCAGCAGACTAAGGAAGCAGTAAGTTTCCAGAGAAGAATAGTATGTCTGGAGAGTGGTATTCTGGGAGCTCTTGAGAGAGTGTCCTGTGTCCCAAACACAGCATGACATTGTTGACTGAGATTCTTTTTCCTCTCACATGAGCAAAATAACTTTGCTGCAGAAAAAACTAGAAGTCAGCACCACTGACGGATCAATGAGGCACAAGCTGCAGTGACAAGGGGAGGTCCTACTTTGTGAGGCTTATGGGGCTATGGACCTCAACAAGAGGGAAAAGCAGGGCAGAAAAACTTGAAGAGGTTTAAATGTTCATATGAAACTTTCCCAAGGATGTTCAGAAATATTTATGAGAAATTTTTGAGGCACTGGAGTTTTTAAGTAATACACATTGAGAAAGATTACAGGGATGTCTTATATTTACTGTGAAAGTGAACTGTATTATCTTTAGAATGAGAAAGTCTGGGAAAACTCAGGTTCCAAATCAGTTCTTTGGAGTCCAGAATAAGCATTCTAAAATGATTCTGTGATCTAATTGGCAATAACTAAACCTCTGATAGACCACTGTGCAAATCTAATTCTATGATTCTTGGTAATTGAAAAATTAAGTTTACTCAGAAAGCTTCATTTCCTTCTATTTCTTAAACAATAATCTAAATAAATGCTGCCTTTTAAGATTAATCTCTTTTTCCTTCATGTGCCTATAGAAGTGTGATTGTTTCTCTGTAGTAGCAATTACCTTGTTCCAATCTGGGTTATTCTGTTATTTGTGGCAGTCTCCCCATGAGAATGTGAGCTCCTGAAAGGCAGTAACTTTGTCCTGTTCATTAAGGGACTCCCACAATTTCTCTTACAAAACTCTACATGTAAAGTTTCATTTATTGAAAACATATTTATAGAACACCTGTGTTGTGCCCAGGACTGTGCTCAATAAATGGTTCAAGGAATTGAAAATAAAAAGCTTCTCATGTGAGGTAACAAAGCTATTAACACAGCTAAGAAATGTCTTCAACAATATATTTAAAAGAAAAAAGTAGTAATAAAAGTCCATCTGCTTTGTAAACAATTTATTTTGGACATTTTCCTCTATATCTGTAAGAGATATGGCCCCACATTAGCTGCACTAATGATACTTTTAATATAGTAATTATGTAATTAAAAAATTCTTCTATCATTTCAGAAATTTTGAGCAGGAGGAAAGATAGCTGCATGCTCTCAGTCTGCTATCTTCATCCCATTTCCCCAGAATAAATTCAAGAATACTGCCTGTGCCTGTCCATTTTACATTGCCATACAGGAATACCTGAGACTGGGTAATTTATAAAGAACTAACAGTTCTGAAGACTGTACATGAAGCATGATGCCAACATCTGCTCAGCTTCTGGTGAGACCTCAGGGAGATTTCACTCATGGTAGAAGGTAAAGCAGGAACGGGCACATCACATGGTGAGAGAAAAAGCTAGGGAGTGATGTAAGGTGCCACACTTTTGAACAACCAGATCTCACGTGAACTCAGAGCAAAGACTCACTCATTACCATGGAGATGGCACCAAGACATTCATGAGGGATTTGCCCTCATGATCCAAACACTTCCCACCAGGCCCAACCTCCAACATTGGGAATTATATTTCAACATGAGATTTGAAGAGGACAAACATCCAAATTATATTATTATTTTTTAAGAATTATATTCCAGACACCAAATTAGAGTAAATATGTTGCATTATTTTTAAAGTCCTGGAGTCTGACTAAAATACTGTAAATGTGATGGTCAAAGAACAGAAATGGCTGACATTGGAAAATAACTTTGTCTGAATCTGGGACAACATGCATGCTATTGCCCAGAATAATTCAATAATTGCTTTCATAAAGTGAATAGTTAGCTCCTTTAAAATACATTGAGTATTAATTGAAAAGTCAACTAAGTTGAACAAGAAACCATTTGAAGGAGAAATCGTTTAATTGCACACAAGTTAGTTGCATCTGCAATTTGCATCTACAAAATTTTTTTCTGAATTTCAAACAGACAAAAATCAGAATCACTTTGAAAACTTTGGGATGTGAACTTCTCTATGATAAATAATAACACTTAAAAAAACTAATTAAACCAATAATAGAAATAAGGAATACTATTTTAAAGCTAATTGGTTTGTTCTTATGATGGTTTCATCTTCTACTATTTCAAAAAAAGTCAAGCGGCAGTAAAAAATTCAAAATGTTGTATGATTTTGTCTGGAAGGATAACAGTGCACTGGGGTCAAAGAATAAATTTTCAAAGGTGAACATGCTGGGCTAAAGTCTTACATGAGTTTATTTGCTCAGTAAATATGGAGGAATCTTTCTTTTCTCCCTTTCCCCATTACCATTAACTCAGAAGAAAATAAAGACAAAATTCAAATCAGACTCTCTTTTGTCTCCATAAGTGAGACAGAAACTACAGATTTATGACTAGGACTAAGAGGTAGAATTACATGTTAAAGAATATTAATGATGGAATCCACTTTAGAGTTTGAGTATCAGAATACTTGCAGTTAGACAGTGATTCACATATTTCTAAAGAAGAGAGTGGGAATGTGACCAGGTAATAAGTGGATGAAAAGGAGACCCGGACATACTTTTAGAAATTATGTATTTCAGAGGCCCCTAACCTGTGGTACATGGATTTTTAGTGGAAGCACTTCTAATGTCTGTGACTCCTTTGATTTTGAATGCAAAATTTTATAGATACATGTGCATATCTAACTTTCATCAGACTCACAAAGTTTTGGTCTTATAAAAAGTTTGAGTCACAAATGTAATTTAATCGTCTCATTTTACAGATTAAAAAACAGAGGCCCAGACAAAGGAAGTGACTACACTTAGTCCAAGCAGCACTGAGCAGCACAGTCATGAGTCATATGGGTACCTAGATCAGAACTCATCTAACTGTCTTTGGCCACTGTCCTTTGCCTCTACATAACCCCTGACAGCACCAATTCCTAAAAGACATGCAATCTATTTTTCTCATCACCAAGGTTTCACTTCATATCATAGCAACATGAAGTAGGGATAAATTTAACTTAAACTGGGATAGGCCTTAATAATCTATATATTTGTTGACATTAATGATCAATGATATCTATAAGAAATAATATTAAGTTTGTAGAAATCTGACAAATGACTGAGCTATGATGGTTCTCAAGGAGCCATGGCCAGTTTATATTAAGACTATGTAAGTGTTTTGTGTTTTACTTTAAGCCATTATTTCGTCCTAAAGATTTTCTTTACAGATCTACAAACATAAAACAATGCAAATTATACCGTTTTACCCATATTTTAATGAAATATATGATACCCAAACATTAGATTTAAAAAGAAAATGAGTCCCAGAACCAGGGAGGGAATCAACTCTGAAATTGCACTGTCCATTTTCAGTCTATTTTACCTTGAAGGTTTTATATTAACATTACTGTTAATTTTTCTAATGCTGAAGAAATGCACTTGAAAAGTGCACCATCTGTGCTTTGTCTGATTAGCTGGTCAAAACAGAATGGATGTCAAATTCTGAGTCCCTTTATTTTTATGAAAATAAAAAGAGCTTCACTCCTAACAGCTTTATGAGTGAATCAATGAGAAATCATCTACTGCATAATCTTCCCCTAGAAAGTGATAAATATTTACAGTATATAATGAAATTTCATGTCAAAAATTGATGGTATTTATTGTGTTTTAATAAAAGCATACTGGAAAACATTAGTTTTATTAAACAAAAAACAGAATATTGTTTTAAAAATTGCCATTTTCATATTTGCTTTTCCTGTGGAGACCTTATATGCAAAGGCAGATTTTTAGCTAACTGTATTACTATGGAAATCAGCTCCAACTGAATAGAAATAGTACAAAATAATGAAAACACTAATACATCTTTACACATTGTATTATTCATCTATCAATTATTTTCCCTTTTGTGGGGCTCACTCTTCTAGGTTTGGTTGTTTAACAGTCATATTTTTCCCAATATTATTCTCAATTTCTTTTCTCAATCTTGATCCTAAAAATTTACTAAAAAAGAATATTTAAAAGGTCACATTGTCTTCTTGTGTAAATCCGAGAGATAATGCTGTTACTAACCCATTTTCTAATTATTTAAGTAAATGTTAGGAGGAGCATTTGTTTTCTCGTATGAAAAGCTTTTCACAAACAGGTCAAATCTGTTATAGGTGGCAGAAACACAGATTTTCTTTCATGACCTTGCTAGATCCTCTGACTCCTGAAGAAATTAGTTCAAAGGGTCATCTCTTCAGATTTTGACATTTAGAAGCTAGTAATTCTCCTACACTGGAAAAAACTCTCAGAGATTGATCTGGAGAATGTAATCATTCCTGCAGCCCATAATGAAAATGCCATTAAAGATGACTCTATGTTCAAGATTATAACTCAAATGCTTACCAGTCTCTAGTATAAAATAATAGAGATCATTAGTGACCATAGTAAACCAAAAAGTGCAGACCCACATAGATGCTAAGATTCACACTTTAAAACAATAGTGTGCAGGCCAGAAAAATCACACATCTGAGTGTTAAATTCAGCCAGTGGTTACCAGATTTTGGTGCTGAAACTACACAGTAATATGTCAAAGGCACTGATTTTATCCTTTCCCCTTTTTTGCTCATCCATTAGTCTACTTCTTGTAGTTTGATGTATTTCTCCTTATCAATGCTTTGCTGGTTGTTATGATTAATCCTTTACTGAGGTTTTTTTCCTAAATAGATGAATTATGGTTCAAAAATGAAGAGAAAATATAAAATGATACACAATGAAAAGCCTTACTTCCACCCCTGCCTCAATCTGTCCATTTCTCATTCTGATTCCCATGCTCTGAAAGATAACTTGTGTTACTGGTTTATGAGTTTTCACCAGTGTTATTCTATTTGTTGAAAGCAAAACAAATATATCCACAAACACACACATAGTCTTATGCCTCCCATTATAAACAACACATTGCATACTATATATACTTTTTTTTTCTTCTTAAAGTCAGTCATTTGAAAAACACTTCTGATATGGTTTGGATTTGTGTCTCTATCCAAATCTCATGTCAAATTGTAATCCCCAGTGTCAGAAGTGGTGTCTGGTGGGAGGTGATTTAATCATGGGGGCAGATTTCCTCTTTGATGCTGTTGTCATGATAGTGAGGGAGTTACTGGAAGATCTGGTTGTTTAAAAGTGTATAGAACCTCCCCCTACTCTCTATTCCTCCTGCTCTGGTCATGTAGGTCATGCCTGCTCTTCTCTTCTCCTTCTGCCAGATTGTAAGTTTTCTGAGACCTCCCCAGGCATGCATTCAGTACAGCCTGTAGGACTGTGAGCCAGTAAACCTCCTTTCTCCATAAATTATCTAGTCTCAGGTATTTCTTTATAACAATGTGAGAACAGACTAATACAACTTCTTACTTAAAAATAAATACATAAATAAATTTTCTTCTAGGGTTTTTATGGTTTTACATCTGACATTTAAGTCTTTAATCCATCTTGAGTTAATTTTTGTATAAGGTGTAAGGAAGGGATCCAGTTTCAGCTTCCTGCATATGGCTAGCCAGTTTTCCCAACACCATTTATTAAATAGGGAATCCTTTCCCCATTGCTTGTTTTTGTCAGGTTTGTCAAAGATCAGATGGTTGTAGATGTGTGGCATTATTTCTGATGCCTCTGTTCTGTTCCATTGGTCTATATATCTGTTTTGGTGCCAGTACCATCCTGTTTTTGTTACTGTAGCATTGTAGCATAGTTTGAAGTCAGGTAGCATGATGCCTCCAGGTTTGTTCTTTTTGCTTAGGATTCTCTTGGCTATGTGGGCTCTTTTTTGGTTCCATATGACAGTGTGGCAATTCCTCAAAGATCTAGAACTAGAAATACCATTTGACCCACCAATCCCATTACTGGGTATATACCCAAAGGATTATAAATCATTCTACTATAAGGACACATGCACAGGTATGTTTATTATGGAACTGTTCACAATAGCAAAGACTTGGAACCAACCCAAATGCCCATCAATGACAGACTGGATAAAGAAAATGTGGCACATATACACCATGGAATACTATGCAGCCATAAAAAGTATGAGTTCATGTCCTTTGCAGGGACATGGATGACTGGAAACTATCATTCTCAGCAAACTAACACAAGAACAAAAAACCAGACACCGCATATTCTCACTCACAGGTGGGAGCTGAACAATGAGAACACATGGACACAGGGAGGGGAACATCACACACTGGGGTCTGTCGGGGGTGGGGGGCTAGGGGAGAGATAGCATTAGGAGAAAACACTAATGTAGATGACGGGTTGATGGGTGCAGCAAACCACCATGGCATGTGTATACCTATGTAACAAACCTGAACGTTCTGCACATGTACCCCAGAACTTGAAGTATAGATAAATAAATAAATAAATAAATAAAATACATAAATATATAAGTTATATAAATACACACACAGTGTATATCTACACTGGTGTCATATATATATATATATATTTTACATAGTGTTTACTTATTCATTTGTACAGCAGCATATTTCTTTGTAAGGATATATAGTACAATGTATTTGACTCTTCCAATAATGGTTTTCTAGCATTTTCTATTATAAACACCACTGCATGCATTATTTTGCACTGCTACAAGTAAATCCACGAGATAAATAGCATAAATGAGTTGGCTAGATCAAAGGGTAAATTTATTTATAATTTTGAAAAATATTGTCAAATTATCTTTAGAAATTATATTAGTTTGAATCATTATCCATTCTCACCATATCCAGTCCTACTGCTTTGGAGATGAAGGAGCTATGAAACTTATGTTATTTTTGCTAACATTAGCTAAAAAATGATATTGTACTGTAGTTCAAATGTATATTTTGAATGTAATAAGTGAGATTAATCATTGCAATGCTTAATACTTAGTGTCAACTTGATTGGATTGAAGGATAAAAAGTATTGATCCTGGGTGTTTCTGTGAGGGTGTTGCCAAAGGAGATTAACATTTGAGTCAGTGGGCTGGGAAAGGCAGACCCACCCTTAACCTGGGTAGGTACAGTCTAATCAGCTGCCAGTGCAGCTAGAATATAAGCAGGCAGAAACATTTGAAAGGAGACTGGCCTAGCCTCCCAGCCCACTTCTTTCTCCATAAGATGCTTCGTGCCCTCGAACATCGAACTCTAAGTTCTTCAGTTTGGGAACTTGGACTGGCTCTCCTTGCTCCTCAGCCTGCAGACGGCCTATTGCGAGACCTTGTGATTGTGTGAGTTAATATTTAATAAACTCCCATATATATATATTCCATTAGTTCTGACCCTCTAGAGAACCCTAATACAATCATCTTCTCATATGTTTCAAAGCCACTTATATTTTTCTTTTACATAAAATACCTATGCATATCATTTGCTCATTTTTATAAAGTTATTAATCTTGTTTTCAATTTCTAATTTATTATGAATTAAGGGTGTTCGCTCTTTGTACAATCAGACATAAATATGTCTCACTTTGTTGTTTGTTTTAATTGTTGCTAAGAGTGGTTTCATTTTTTATGAATAGGTTTTTTTTTTATGCAGTTGAATTTATCAACCTTTTCCTTTATGAGTTCTCAGATCTTTTTCACTCTAAGGTTATAATGAAATTAATGTTTTTTTCTAGCATTTTTATTATTTCATATTTTTACATCTAAACCTTTGATTCTTTTTGAATTTACTATAGTGTACAATATGAGAAATGGATCTAACTTTAAGGAAGTGTTCACCTATGTCTCACAGATTTAATATGCCATCTTTATTATATAATGTACTTGCATATGTGCTGTGATCTATTTACTGAATTCTCTTCAATTGATTTGTTTTTCTGTTTACTCATAAATATCGTAGTGCTGTAATGATGTTTTCATATATGGTAGGGCTTAGTGCACTCCCAGTGCTCTTCCTTATTAGCTTTCTTTGAATATTTTGGTTTTATTTTTTCCATATGAATTTTATGACATTTTCTAGCTTTATTTTTATATCATCTTAAAATATTTATATCTGTACTGGGATTATAAAAAATTTATTAATTAACATGGGACAAATGAATATATTTAAGACGTAAAGTATCCTATCAAAAACGTAATTTCTCTTTCCATTTTTCAAGCCTTTTTGTGTGTCCTTCAGGAGCTTTTTAATATGTACTTCATGTATATTTCGCACACTTCTTCTGAGATTTATTTTTAATTTTATATTAATTAATATTTCTTTGGTAAGGTGTTTTCTTTTTAAATACATTATATCTGGTTTTTTTAAATGCATAAGAAAACAATTTATTTTCACAGTAAGTAAAATGTGACTTTGGAGCTGATATACATACAGACAGAAATAGATGTACATATACGCGTTCATTTTAAAGAAACTTATATTTATTTTTATGTTTTTTTTTAATCTAAAATGAATAATGAACTTTGTCAAATGACTTTTCAGGAGCTTAGATATGATTCTATTATTTTTCTCCTTCAATTCATCAAATACATGAATTACATTAATAGATGTCCTTATATGGAACCATCCTTGCATTTCTGGAATTGAATCCAGTTGCTTTTCGGTGTATTTTAAAGTTTAATTGTTACTGAAATCTATTTGCTAATATTTTATTTAGAATTTTTGCCTTGATATACATAAGTGTGTATCTTTAATATTCTTTTGTGTGCAGTATTTTGATAGATTTTTGCATAGGTGTTATATTCATTGCAAAATTTCATTTGGAAATGTTTTTCTTTTGCTAATGCACTAGGAACATTTAAATAGCATTAAATTATCTACTCATTAAGGTTTCGTAGAATTCCTTTGTGAAACTATCTGTTCCTGAAGTTTTGTGGGACTTGGCTAATTCTCGTATGGAATTAGTCTGTTTGAATTTTCTACTTTACCTGAGGTAAGTTTTGGAATATTTTTTATTCCTAGAAAATAACACATTTCATTCAGGTTTTCAAATTTATTCGATATTACAGCAAAATTATTTTACTGAGCTCTAAATTACCTCTATTTCTGTGAATATTTCCCCATTAATTAATATTTCTTACTTTTGCTATTAAATGCTCTCTCTCTCGATGAGATTAACAGTATATTAGTTTTTTAAAGAAATAGAAACTTATAAATCAAACTTAAATACATTTTAAAAATAAAAACATAAATAAAATTTAACATTATTCTGTTTTCTAGTCCATTAATTCATATTGTCATAGTACCATGTAGCAAACAACCACAAAATCTCAGTGGCATTGGCTCAATCTTGAACTTCCACATTTGCTGGGGCAGTTTCTCTCCCGACTTTGGTGGTTGAAGCAGTTCCTTTTTATGCTGAATTGGCTTGTGTGGCTCTCCTCTAGGTGTTTCTCATCCTCCTCCTAGGACTAGCAGGCTAGTTTAGGAGTGTTATTCCCACGGCAATGGTAACAGCACAAGAGGGCTTCCTCAACTACTCAAGCACATTGTAAGCCTCTACTTGTATCACATCTGCTGGCATCCTGTTGCCAAAGGAATCCGCATGGCTGAGCCCAAACCAGAGGTAGAAGACATACACAAAAAGAACTCAAAAAGTGGGAACGGTATTCATATGCCAAATTTTCTCTCCTTCAGTTTATTTCATTTACCATTTTCTAACTTTTTGAGTTGAATATCTATTCATGACAAGGATTTTAAGATTATAAATTTTCTTCTAAACCCTGTTTTATCTACATCCTATAGATTCTAAAATGTCTTTATTACACTTTTTCCTATATATGCCGCAATTTTTATTTTCTATTTTCTCTTCAACCTAGATTTTAAGAAAATCTTTTTACAAATTTCAGGAAAAGGAAGCTTTTTCTTTATTTGAGATGGAGTCTCACTCTGTCACTCAGGCTGGAGTGCATTGGCACAATCTCAGCTCACTGCAACCTCCACCTCCTGGGCTCAAGCAATCCTCCTGCCTCAGCCTCCTGATTAGCTGGGATTATAGGCACCCACCACCATGCCTGGCTCATTTTTTTATTTTTAGTAGAGATGGGGTTTCACCAATTGGCCAGGCTGGTCTCAGACTCCTCACCTCAAGTGATCCATGCACCTCAGCCTCCCAAAGTGCTGGGATTACAGGTGTGAGTCACCACACCCTAGTTTTTGTCTAGTTTTATTATTATATGGTCATTAGAGAAGCTTGCACCTATGATTCTTATTTATTTTTAATTCAGAATGGATTAAGGATTTTCTGGTGGTCTAATATACCATCAATTTTCCCAAATATTCCAAAGTTTATTCAAAATTAATAAGGTACAGAATTGCCTTATTAGCTCTACTTTATTATTTGTTATTTTGATATTCTGTATACTTAATAGTTTTCATCTACTTGATCTGACATGGACCCAGAAAGGTGCAATAACACCTCTCATTACTGTTTTCATGTCTATTTCAGCCTCTATCACCTGTCTTTTATGTTTTATGAATGTTTGGCACATTTATGCTTTATGAATGTAACTGTAATATGTCCATTGTGAACACCTGCTATTAGCTTTCTTTTTTTCTTTTTTAATGCTTGTTGGCTGGAGACCTTTGTTTATTTTTGTTTGTCTTTTCTGGTATATACTTTAACATTCTTTGATTTTCAGTCTTACTGAAGTACTTTGTTTTAGGTAAGTCTATGCCATAGAGTATAGAATTGGGTTCACTATAATCCATCCTGAAATTTTTTTTTCTTTTGAAAGCTAAGTTAAGCCTTTTAATAGGTTATTTACTGATACAAAAATTTACTGATACAAAAACAGTGTTTTTTATTTCTTACATAATATTATTTGTATTGCATTTTCTTTGTGGTTTTAAAAATAGCATTGCATTATAAGTTTTGTTTTCTTTGCTTCTTTTGTATTGTTTATTGGCTAATGAAGTTATGTGTATTTTTCTTTATTACCTTTATAATAATAATTTTACATTAGACCTTTATTCATGTACTTCTTTTGAATATATCATCTCTAAGTTCCCTGTTATTAATAATAATTAAAAATTAGAAATTTCCTCTACCTTTTCTCTCTTCTTCTTCCCTCTTACCTGACTTTAGTTACTAGTGGTGTTTACTTTTAATTAATTAAATGAGATTATGAGTTTATTTAATTTCTGGCACGCTTTCTTCCTTGCTTGTCCATTTCTTTTTTTCAGGCAGGATTGCAGTGGCGCAATCTCTGCTCACTGCAACCTCTGCCTCTGGGGTTCAAGCAATTCTCCTGCCTCAGCCTCCTGAGTAGCTGGGACTACAGGCCCCCGCCACCACATCTGGCTAATTGGTGTATTTTTAGTGGAGACTAGGTTTCACCATGTTGGCCAGGCTGGTTTCAAATTCCTGACCTCAAGTGATCCACGCACCTCAGCCTCTCAAAGTGCTGGGATTACAGGCGTGAGCCATCGCACGTGGCTGCCTGTCCAATTTTTGTTAAATATATCATTTCTGCATTGGCAAGGAATATGACATTTATTTTCTATTTTGACATGTCAATTTCCATATTTGCTTTAATTTAGGTTCTATACATTCAGTATTTATTTTCAGTCATTTTGCCAGGGTTTGTCTAGTTATTTCTTATTTGGCCCTAATTCATTCTCTAGTGATCCTTTTTTTTTTTTTTACATAGAGATATATTTTATTTTGAAAATTAAACGTGATCCTTTCAATAAGAGCTCAATGGCACAAGATTCTCTGAGTTCTTGCATGGTAAAAGTTGTTTGTTTTTAGGTATTATATATTAAATCAAATTTGAGTAGCTACACCAATCTTTGACTCAAAGTCATTACTTTGTGTATTTTGCAAGTGTTGTTCTACAGCCTTCTCATATTAAATATTTGTAAGAAGAAATATAAGACTAGCATTTTGTTCTTCTCTTAGGAATTTTTATTTTTATTTTTTTTCCTGGTTGCTGCTGTAACTGCAGCTCCTCCTCCCTTCTCCTATTCTCTTTCTCCTCCTCCATCACCTCCTTCTTTGCCTTTACCTTTTAAAGGGCAAATATAAGTCTTAGAGTTGACCATACTGGATCACTTTTCCTGGTCTGCTGGGTATCCATTGACAATGTTGAACTTTACTGAAGCCTAGTGATCCTGGAAAACAGTACATCTTAAAGAAATTCCTCACTGTTTCCTGTTCTGGGAAGCTGCTTACTGCAAAGCACCACACTTTCACGTAAGACTTAGATAATACTCATGGATGTCACCTTGTTTACTTATGACAAGGGATAAACAGACTCTCCAGATTCTCATTCTTTGCCTCATAAATGATTAGCTTGTTTGCCCCCCATCCCCATCAATCAGAGCAAAATACTTGTTAACTAAATTTTGATTAATTTTATCTCCTTCCCCCAGGAATCTTAACTTTGACTCACCCTCTGCCTAAACCAGCAAACAACCACTTGTTAACAGCCCCTCCCCAAAATAGGCTGATCTTAGGGTAGAATATTTTCTGATTTATTGTCTGACCACAGCTATTTCTTCTGCTTCTTCATCATTTTGGACACATTCTGCATCCATCCTAGGTACTGCTTATGAAAATTTGCATGATTCTTAATATTTATATTCAAATCCCCAAATTCTCCGGATATTCTTTTATCATCCTGTGAAATTAAACATAGTTGGAAAATAAAGTATCAAGAAGACAGAGTGAAGGGTGCAGGGCTCCTTTGATGGGATCCATTATCTCCAATTTTCTTTTGTACCTTCTACCTCTTCTTTACCATTCCTCCTGAATCTGACTGATCTCTTATTCTCAATCTTTTTAACTTGAGCCTAAAATAAGGCTTTTGAAAATCAAATCTGTTTTTCGTTTTTTGTTGTTTTTTTGTTGGTTCGTTTGTTTTGCTTTGCTTTGCTGCACCATTTTCCCTTACAGTAATCAATATGGAGTGCAGAGTAAGGAGAAGGAGACAGGAATTACAGAGGAATGAAATAGAATAGTACCCTACATTGATATGAACTATTTTCATTAATATGATAGAAGTGCCCCTGAGTCATTCACAGTCTTGTTACTGCTTCCTCTTACCCCAAGGCCCCAAAATCTGCAAGATAACTGCGTGAATTTGGGAAGGGATGTTTCCACCCCCCAGAGAGAGCCAAGCAACGTCTTCAGACACCTCAAGTCCAAGTCCCATAGGTAATAAGGTGTTGAGTTAACCTATCCCAGCCTCCTTTGATATCATCTTTTACTGAGAACATTTGACTAGATAATATCCAATTATATTTCTTCTCTTCATCTTTTTTTATTTTTTCAAATACCCATCATACAACTAGTTTACTGCCTGCTCAACTTTGTATGTTAATATCTCTTTATTTTTCAACCCAGAATTACGCAGTTATTTTATTTTTACAATGAAAAATATTTTTACCTCTCAAAGTCTCTGTTTCTTTATAAAATGGGGATTATTATATCTCTTTTAGAGGAGTCATTTCTATGATACTATCAAGAGAATGTGCTGAAATTGGAGATCTGATCCTATTGTGTAGATCAGAAATGACTGTATCAATATTGGTTATAATTAAATGTTTACAATATACAGTAATTTCCACGATTATAAAAATATTAGCTGGTCAGAAGAAGCCTCTAAAAATCCAAATAAAAGTACTGGAAATGGAAGTCTTCCCATGGCCTCTCAGATGCTGCCCTTCATTTATTGGGGCTGTGTAAACCTGTGCAAACCTTCAGTAAGTACATGTTCCTGGGGTTTTGGCTCAGATAGGTGCTCTTGTAGCCCCAGTTTGCCACTTAATTGTCATTATAATAATGTGATCAGGTGCATCTGGCTGAAGGAGTTGGGCTACAACATTTGTATTAATATCTAGCAAAGCAAAAATATAGAATGACTTTTCACTTAATGAGCAGGATAGTGGTTAGTATCTGTAATATCAACTATTTTGCCTGGTCTGCTCCTTAAAGTTAACTCTCATTGAGGAATTCCCTACCTTCCTCAGAGAGGGTTTTGCTTCTGACACTTATTTTTGTATATAATCTTCAGAAGGGACAATTGGTGGCAGAGTTGTGCTATGTGGCTTATATGAGTTTATTTCATCAGGTGCTAAGGAGAGGAGAAGGCAGGCTTGGCATCCAGCATGAGGTTTCTTTCTGATCCTCAGTGAGTGGGCATCCAGATCCCTCCACGGCTTTTGGACGTCCACGATTGTGGCAGATCACTGTGACTCATTTGGCCCAACTGGCTGACAGACCCATCTGTTGTTAAGGAACCCAACTCAGATCTGTGTAGTAAGGCAGCAAAACAAACCACATATCTGAATCACAGGACAGAAGGAGAGCTACAGTCATCTGCTATTTTTTTTTTTTTTTAGTTAAATAAGGTTTTCCCTTCAAGCAGGTGGAGGGATGTACCTTACAGGGCTTTTGTGATTGGCTCCCAGCCAGTCTTCTGTATTTTTCACAGCTGGCATCAGGATAAACTAATTTTTTTACTGAATTGACCCTCTATTACTTTCATTTTCATCAGCTCACAACCAATTGATGAGATACAATTTAATACAATGCAATTAATGTTACAGGATTTTTCATAACAAAGCATCAAAAAATGAGTTAAAACCTAAATGCCAACCAGTGGGAGTTGGAGTATAGGAACAGGAAATTTAGAAGACAACGTAAACCTAAGAGAGAAAGAAGCTCTAAGAAATATAAAAATAATTTATGCTGCCAATGCTGAGAAAGAAAGAGATTATGAAAAACAAGCTAGACGACAAATGGTTAATAATTACTTCACTAAGATGCTTCTAAGGATTCAAGAAACCTTCCCCAAAGAGCTGAACTGTAGCCTTGGA
This sequence comes from Nomascus leucogenys, assembly GCF_006542625.1. NCBI lineage: Eukaryota > Metazoa > Chordata > Mammalia > Primates > Hylobatidae > Nomascus > Nomascus leucogenys. Next base: position 24,260,704 of record NC_044388.1, read on the forward strand.
GGAATGGGGGAAGGAGGACATCAAGGTGGTGAGGAAAAGAAGGGCTATTTCTAGTAGACGGAAAAATATGAATGCAAGCAGGGAGCTGTGAAAAAGCATTCATGGCCCCATGAGATTTGGCACCTCCCTTGACCTACCTGTCATTTTCCACCAACACCCTACCACCTGAAGTATTTACTATTTGTATAAATTAATTATAAAAGCTTTGAAGGTGAAGTTAGGCTTATGGATTTTTATTTTATTCAATGGGTTATAGTTCATTGTCAACATTATTTATGTTGATGTTAAATTGTACCAGATTTTTGGACATTGGTTGTCTCTTCAAGGCAGCTTTTGTGTCCTTTTGATATGTCTCTAACATTCTTTGAGTATTGTCTTGCTTTTTTGAACAACTCGTTGTGTATGATTTTAGTTGTAGCTCTGAAATTAACCTTTCCTCTAAGGAGCCCTGATGTCTTTTAGTGGAGAATGGTATTTAGGAACCAATATTTGAGTACTAGCTGTGCTCATTGCTACTAGCATTTCATTGCTTGTAGCCCATCTCAATGTTCAGAACTAGGAAAAATAACTGAAAATGCACACACACACACACACAGAGACACACACATGTACACATATTTTTTCTGTATCTACCTAATTATATATTAAAAACAATGAACTTACCTGATAATTACAATTCCAGTCACCTGTGTTTATTCCAACTATACTCCCTTCCGTGTTTGTAATCCCCTTCCCCAATAGTGAAAAATTTGTCATCCATTTTATCATCAATATATTTACTTCTTTGCTCACTCACAGAACACACCAGGCATGATTTCAGAATTGTTTGTCTGTACCATAGTGCAAATCAGCTCTATTAAGTGGAATTTACTATTTGTCTTTTTTTAGAGCAAAACTTATAAAGAGTAAAATATACAAATCTTTACAATTCATTGAGTTGTGATAAGTGCCTGCCTTCATGAAACTCACACTGGTTATTAAGATATAGAAAATGTCATCATTGTAGAAAGCTTCCCGTTGCCTCTTCCTGGTAAATTCCCTATTTTTTCTCTTTTGAATTTTTATGTATATGAAATCATGTAGTGTGAATTATTTTGGGTCTGGCTTCATTTGCTCAGTCTTTCATTGTCTAAAAGATTCATCCATATTATTATATGAATAGTTTTTCATTTTTATTGCACAGTATTCTTCCATTGCATGTCGATATCAAAATCACTTACCTATTCTTTAGTTGACAGGCATTTGTGTTGTTCTCAATTTTGAACAGTTAATAAAGCTGCCATGAACATTTTCTCTAAAGTCTTTTGTAAAAATGCATTCTCATTTATGTTAAGTAAATTCATAGGAGTAGAATCGATATATCGCAGGGAGGATATATGTTCAATTTTTAAAAACTGAGAGGTTTCAAATTGATTGTATAAGTTTTACTCTATCATCAAAGTATAAGAATTATGGTTGCTCCATATCACTGACAATATTTAGTGTTGGTCTTTTTTTATTTTAACCATTCTGCTAAATATGGAGCAGTATCTCTTTAGGATTTAATGGCATTTTCCAGCTAACTAATGATGTTAGATCCTTTTTCATTTACTTATTGGCCATATATACTTATTTCTTTGTGAATTCTCTGTTCAGGTCTGTTTTCATTGAATTGTCTTTTTATTACTCAATTATAGGATACAAGTTTCTTTGTCTTTTGCCAGATATAAACTTAGGTTATAAAGATATCTTAGATTTTCTTTTGAAAGGTTTTAAGTTTAGCTTTTAAAAATAGGTCTATGATTCACCTCAAATTAATTTTTGCATATTGCATGAAGGACAGGTCAAGGTTCATTTTCTTCTATGTGGGTATCCACATAGAAATCCTTCAGTGCCATTATCAAAAGTTAATTGACTGTACAATTTTGGGTGTATTTCTGAATTCTATGCTTTATCATTTTATAAATATTACACTGTTTTTATATTGTAGCTTCATAGTAAGTATTGAAGTCAGGTACTGTTAGTTCTCTTCCTATGTGTATTATTTTCCTTTTTCAAAATTGTTTTGACTATTCTAGATCACTTGTACTTTGAGAGGAATTTTAGAATCCACTTATCAATTTTTAAAATAAAAAGCATATTGCAATTATGATTGGGCTTATGTTGAATCTGTATATCAACTTGGGAAGAGTTGACATCTTGATAATATTGCGTCTTCCAGTCCATGAACATGGTCTATCACCCCATTTACTTGGGACTTTAAAAGTTTCTCTCATTAATATTTTGTGGATTCTGTACAGAGATTTTGTTTGCATTAATTTATCTTAAATATATTATGTGTTTGGAAGTAGTGGAAATAGAACTTTAAAATTTTTATTTTGACGTTGTATATTGAGACCTTGCTAAATTTGCTACGTAGTCTAGTGGATATTTATATATCCTTTAAGATTTACTACACAATCATGTCATCTGTAAATACTGACAGTTTAAATTCTTTTGTTTTTGTTTTTGTTTTTGTTTTTGAGACCGTGTCTCACTCTGTCACCCAGACTGGAGTGCAGTGGTGCGATCTTGACTCACTGTAACCTCTGTCTCCTGGGTTCAAGTGATTCTCCTGCCTCAGCTTTCTGAGTAGCTGGGACCACAGGTGCACACCAACACGCCCAGCTAATTTTTGTATTTTTAGTAGAGATGGGGTTTCATCATACTCTCTAATTTTTATGTCTTTCTCTTGCATTATTGTACTTCCTTAAACTTCTCATTTAATGTAGAGTAGAAATAGTGAGAGAATATCTTTGCCTTGATCATTGTCTTAGAGGGAAAATAAACTACTGAAGAGAAAATGTGAATCTTATAAAATTTTATGCAATCCTTGTACAGTATTCGTGCTAGTCATCTCTGTACTGTTCCAATATTAGTATATGTGCTGCCAAAGCAAGTACATATTTTCTCTGAAAATCTGTGGCTTTCTTGAAATCAGAATTCATGATTTAGTTATCTTTCTAGTCTATGCACCTAGCATACTGCCCCAAACATGCAAGAACTGCAGTAAGCGTTTTTTAAACAAATGAATAACAAACAATTTCTTGAAAGATTATTTTGAAGAAATAACCTAATAATATCCTAGGACCCTGTTTTCCAGAGGATGTTCTATGTAATACTAATTCTAAGAGTCATCTCTAAGAGTCATGTATTAAGGTACTTTTTTTATTGACAAATAAATTTGGGAGATTCTGGATCTAAAAAGGAAAAAGATTTACCTACATAACAGAGTAGACAATTCATATTTACACTCATTTGTAAAAATTTCCCTAATATTGCTAGCTATGTACCTAAATTCCTTTATGATCCCCATTTCTACTGATGGTTGGAAAGTAATGTAAGCTTTCCAGTTACAGATAACTCAATATTTTCCAGTTTAAAATCTCATTTAGTAAATGTTCACTCAGTTTAACTTCTCCAGGTGATACTCACCATTTCCTTTTCCAAATGGTGTCTGGAATTGTGCAAATGTCTTCTGGGGCTTACTCTTAGTGAACTCCAATTGAAGTGTAGCTTGTCTCACCTTACTCTGGACAATGGCCTTTTTTCCTACTGTTTCTGCTGTTCAAGTGACTATAACAGATATACCTTATTACTTGTTGTCACAGAAAAATCAAGTCTCAAGGTATCTATCCTTATAGTTACAGGTTGAATTATATCCCCTCAAAATTCATGTGACAAAGTCCTAATTCCCAGTAACTCAGAATGTGATCTTATTTTGAAATAAGGCCATTGCTGATATAAGTAGTTGGGAGGTTATTAAGATGGGTCCCAATCCAATGTGACTATGTCCTTACAAAAAGGTGTAAGTTTGGAGAAAGACAGCAAATCAAGACTATGCCATGTGAGGATAAAGGCAGAGTTGGGGGTGATGCTTCTACAAGCCAAAGAACAGCAAATATTTCCAGCAAACCACCAGGAGCTAGAAGAGAGACATGGAACAGATTCTTCACAGTCTTCGGAAGAAAACAATCCTGGTGACATCTTGATCTTGGACTTCCAGCCTCCAGAACTGTGAAACAATACATTTCTGTTGCTGAAGCTGCTCAGTTTGCAGTATTTTGTTACAGCAGCTTTAGTAAACTAATACATATTCATCCTTTCTTCTGGATGTTATGTTTGTACTTGGTTTTCACTGACGTTCTAAATCTTCTGATTTTCAGCTGTAACTTCTGCTTCTTGCCTGGATTGCCCACTCCACTGTATCTCATATGTGATCACTTTGCAATTTGCTATATTGACCCATGAAATACTAACTGTTTTTACTTCTTAGGTATTTCCAGTTACCCCAGTGACAGCATGAAAGAAATTTTGAATCCCTTCCACATCACAGAGCTGTCAAGGGATATTCCACTGGCAAAATTTCCTGCTGTTTCTCTACCTAAATATGTCTATAATATTTTCTATTCCACTACAACCATCTCATATTAGCACAAGAAAGAATCTTGGAAGTCAGTCTTAGTTCAGAGTTACAACTGGGAAGGAAAATACATGCACCTTAGGGGTTCAACTTCCCTTCCAACTTCCCTGGAGTTTTCCTCTCCCCTCTCCTGTGCCCCTTGGATTACAGTTAATGGAGGTGAGTTGACTGGATTCCTGAAAAATCCAGGCTGCTTTTTCACACTATGTTTAAAAATGCTTCCAAATGCTCTTCTTCCTCTCATGAGCGGTATCTTCCTTTCTTTTTCTGATTGGCATTCCCCATATAAGATTGCTTTCTAGTTTTCCTCTCAACATTATTTTTTAGTAAAACTTATGAACTATGATTCCACCAACCCTGATTTTTGATAAGCAGAAGGTCTTCAGCAATTAGAAATCCATCTCTCCCAGTAAAGCTAGGGTTTCAATAATTTTTCTAGCCTTCATATTCATAGTCCTCTTTGGGAAGCTGAATGCTGAATACTACTCTTTCTCTCCAAATTCCTGTTATAAACATCCTAATTATCTCTAAGGCATTAGGTGCCTCGATTAAACAAGGTGAGAATCATCAGTAATGTGGAAAAGAAACACACATTAATGTCTTCATATTACCCAGGACTTCTCAAAGCTTTTCATGCACTAACAGGTGTTATGACTCTACAAACATGGAGGATATGGTATATATAGCACTTTACAACTTATTTGAACACAGATCCTTTATCTTAAGAGAACATCTGGCCAGACTAATATCCCATTGGAAATGAACCGATGAGCAAAATGATGTGTTGCAAAACAGGAAAAACTGGAAGCAGGGAAATGAATTAAGAGGATACATCATTTGTCCAAAAGAAAAGTGATGAAGACCTGAACTGGAGAAATGGCAGTGATCATGAGATTCAATAAGGATTTAGATTTATTATTTAGTATTTATAAACTATGTAATATTGTCAGAACACTTGACTTACTCTAATGAAATTGGATTCTAAATGTTTCTATCTAGCAATGTTTGTATTTTGTTGAATTTCAAGAAGACAACTGGTTAAAATCAGAGGCACATGTATTTTAAATACATGTTTATAAAACAGATGTGGAAGGAAGACATTATTTCTTTTGGGCCGGCACTAAAGGAAAATTTTCTTAAGGCATCCAATTACATTTTATTCTGCCTCTCTCTTAGTTCATGAAATGTATTAGAAAGGTTCTCCTTGGTTTCTCAAGATCTTTGTAAACAGACTTACCGATGTGATGAGAAAACTTGAAAAAATTCCCCAAATTGCTAGTCAGTAAAATTTTAGATCCAAAGCAATTTTAGTGTTCTAAGCATTCATTTTTTTAAGTTGTATTTTATAGACCTGATCTTGCTCTGTCTCCCAGGCTGGAAAGCAGTGGCAGGATCATGGCTCACAGCAGCCTTGACCTCCCAGGCTCAAGCAATTCTCTCACCTCAGCCTCCTGAGTAGCAGGGATCACAGGCATGCACCTCTACACTTGGCAAATTTTTTTCTTTTCTTGTAAAGACAGGGTTTCACTATGTTGCCCAAGCTGGTCTCGAAATCCTAGGCTCAAGCAATCCTCCCATCTCAGCCTCCCACAATGCTAGGATTACAAGTGAGAGTCACTGCACCTGGCCTACCAAATATTTTTAAATAACATATTGGAATATCTTTAATGGGCCTCCACTGATTTATACTTTTCACTAAGACTAGAATATTGTGTTTATTGTAATATAATTTAAGCACAAGAGGAAAAAAAGACAAATTTAGTTATAAAATTAAATTAGTTCATATAAAATATGGCTAGAAGATTATATCTACTTAGGCCTATTAGAATAGAACTGAATCATCAAAATAGAACTGGTGATTTTTAACTAAGAACAGTATTGCAGTTCTTCCTTTTAGCAATAAAGGTAATAATTAGATAGAAATTACTAATAAGATCTGTTTCACAAAAATGGCTTATTTTTCTATGGTGTTACTATAGTAATAAAAATTTTAAGAAAAAAAAATAACAGAGGAAGTAATACTTTGGAGAGTGTGGCAGATTGCTGAAAAAAATGAACATAACTATTTTCATCTCTTCCTTTTATTCATGCCCCTTTGTACTGTCACTTGCAGTATCTTGAATCAAAAGGTAGGCTTTGCTTTTCCACCCCTTATATATGGTCTGAACTTGTAACTTGCTCTGACCAATGAAATGCAGTGGAAGTGCCATTGTGGCAGTTGTAAACCTAGGTTTCATGTGCTCTTGGCAATTCTATTCTCTGCAGAAGCTCTTTGAAGCCTCCACGTGGACAAGTCTAAGCTAGTCTGCTGGATGATGAAAAACCACATGGAGACCACATGTGCCATCCCAGTTGAAGCCATCTTAGATCAGCCAGCCCTACTAACTGACTGTAGTTACATGGGTGAGGCCAGTTGAAACCAGAATTGCCCAGCAAAGCCTAGCCCAAATTACCAACCTGTAGAATTGTGAGATAAATAGATGTTTGTTGTTTTAAGCAACTAAAGCATTCCAAAACTGTTGTTTTGGAATGGTTGGTTATTCAGCAACTAATTTGGTGCTTCAGATTATTTCTGTGCTTAACTATTTTAATCACCTCTCAGTAATCTTCCTCTTTTAATAGCTTCTGATTGCCCACACAGTAAAGTCTCCATAACTTTAATCAGATTTTCAAGGCCTTTCATGATTTCTCCACAAGATAAATTTGAAGTAAAAGTTTCTGCTACTTTTCTCCATTCACCCTTGAATGATTTTGCCAAAATGAATTATCAATAGTCCTTGACTATGAAACACTATCAATTGAAAAGTCTATAATTTGTTTAATACACATTTTACTTCACATCCTTACAGATGGTAAGTTTCTTTTGAAATTGATTCTAAGATAAATCATGTTTTTATAGACAGTATAGAAAGATAATGTGACTGAGAAATAAGAAAGCAGAGTCCTTATTATTTTCTACATCTGAAGTTCTCTGCTGCCTGTCCCTGTCTAGAACCATTCCCTCTGTTTTGTATGCTCCAGATCTACAAATTCTGCTTATATATATCTACATATCCTGCTTATCTAAAAATCTATGCAAATATCTTCCCACTTAGAAATCATTGAGGACCTTTGACTTCATTGAACTAAATATAATCACTCCTACATGAACTTTCCTCTCAAATGATTAGAACTACTCACAGGCATTTTCCAAAGTTATTGGCAACTTTTCCTTTGCTATTAGACTGTATGCAGGTTGAGGGCAATACAGCACTTACTGAATATTTCACACTCTCTTTTTGCCACTCCAACGCAAAGTTCTAAGTACAGTGTCTATTCCGCCTTGCTCAATATATATTTGTTCAGCAAATAAGTCAAAAAAAGTACACATTTAACAAACCTCAAGGTTTCTGACTCTTCATATTCATTGTGTCACTAATTAACCATGAGACCTTAGGCAATTTGCTTAATCTCTTGGGGCTGATGCCTCAAATTACAGAAGAGATGAGATAGTAGATGTGTGAATATTCTATGTAAACTGGGAGATCAGTTTGGTGTTTTAGCACTGTTTCCTTTTCTGAAAAATGAGGCAGTTGAACTTGATCTAGTTTTTAAAAGCCACCTGTAAGTAGCATTCCACAATGATAACATTGCCAGTTGTTGCTTTTTCTTAAGTGTGTTGGCTCAAAGTGTGGATGACTTTGAAAAACGAAGTACAGAACTTGCTTCCTAAAAGCTTATCTTGGTAGCTGATGCACTAGTGAACGTTCCTACTATGATTATTATTCCAGACAACTTTGCACCATGCGGACAGGTCAAATGAGACCAGAAGTATTATGAACCAATGCTAATCAGGACTGTTTCCTGCACTCTGAGACCAAAGGGGCCATTCTCACAAAGAAAGAGGTAGGTATTATTACAGCAATATAAATCACCCAAGAGTTTGGTTCAAAACTTTTTTGATTAACTAAAACTTTTATTAATAAAAGTAGATTAAAGACATATTAAGAGTTCAATATTTTAAAGAATCACCCTTAGGAAATAGGCATATAGTGATTGGTGTTGGATGTAATGATATACCATAATTAATGTGAGCACTACAGAGTCTTGAGCCCCACATCTCTGCACTGTGATGAATTTTCCAGTTCAATACTATTCATTTCGGTTAACTTTGACTCAATTTACATTTGTATACATTCAAGGTAGCATTTGATATTGTGGAAAGAGGGTTGGCTGTTAGAATTCATGAACTTCCATATTCACTACTACTTGTGTGATGTTTAGCAACTCGCCTATTGTCTCTAAACCTTAGTTTCCTCATCTGCAAAATGGGAATATTATTAGCCACCTCATATTTGATATAACGTCCCTAGCACAATGATTATATCATCTTCCTCCCACTCCTTCAATTCATGCCAGTTCAATTTGACTTAATTTAACAAACATCAACTATTTTTCAACTATATTTATGGAACACAACCATGCATATGTTGCATCATTGCAAATATGGGCTTCTGGGAAGCCTCTGTAATTGAAAAGTTTTTCCTTGGGAAAATATATATTATTTGATCATGTAAGGAAATCAGTTATTGTCATGTTTTATTTATATCTAATCCAGTGAGTTTATTAATGTCTAAATCAATGGGAAGATCACAAAGGTAAGTTTGATATTTTCTCCAAAAATTTGGTGCCTACACCCTATTTTTCTATAAAATGAACACATTTTCTTAAATTTTAGGAAGACAGTAGTCTTCTATAACCAGGTCAGTGGACATGGCCTTACTGAAAGGCATAAGTGAAGCTAAGCATTGCAATGAATAAGCTGCCTCTGACTCCTCTTGTGCCCCACTTTCTGCTCAGCCCCATTACTTTCCCAGCCACTACTGTAATAACCAGTTCCACATGAGTTTTTCCACTCAAAACTCAAAATACACGCAACCAAGAAATGTGAACGAATTAGGAGGCCAATAGATAAATTATTTCCTTTTCTATCTCCCAGGCAGATGGGTCTAAGATGTATTTTATAAGGCTTTCCAGAAAAATCTCACGTGATGAACATCAGTCACATAGTAGGGGTCAACTCTATCATGCATCCTTGTCTTAGTTTTTTCTCCTTTCCTATTTCACTCTACCTATCCCTCATTCCTGTTTCCTCATATCACTTTAGGGAGAACTTCAGCTAAGACTGAGCACAATGAGGCAATTTTTAAGGCTTAACTCCTCCCCATTCCATAGCTCTTAGCATGGTAAGCCGGTAAGGGTGGTCAAGTTTGTATAAGGGATCAATGAGATTCTAGGAAAGAAAAGATTAAAATGTCCTTCGCTTTGGGGTTAAAGATTATTAGAACGACTCTGATTTATTAAGATTGTCCCAAGTGAGGCTGATCAGCAGCAGAAGACACTCAGGGCCCTTAATGTGAAATTTGTCGTGAGAGTAAGTGTGGATTTCAGTTGTTGCCATAGACCAGGGTTGAGCACAGTGTGAGGATCAGGCTGGAACTGCCATCTAACCTGGACTTTGTGAACGCACTTGGGGCAGGTTACCTGTGCATGTGAGTACTACACAGGCAGCTGTAAAAATGAGAGCCCTGTCCTCAGGCAGTATAAGCCATTACAGACAGAAAAGGGTAACCTTAGAAGGGAGGTGCTTCTGTTTTCTGCTTTCCCTGTAAGCTGCTGTGCTGAGCAGCAATGTCAGAACTAATGCGTGTGGTCATCAGTGGATGGGCAGGATTACATAAGGCCTTTACTGTGTGTAAAACAAGATTCTGCAGTTTCTTCCTGCCAGAGACTTTTGAAACCAGGGCTGGGGCCTAAGAATAGAACAAATGTGGCAATGGTAACGTCAGTGGCTGCTGCTTGGATGGAAGCATCCTTACCCTGAGGGGAGTGGGCCTGGAATACAGATGAGTCAGTGCCTCAGAGCATTGGAACTAGTTGACTAAGGTGGGAATGAACCAGGAAGAGGAGAGACAGGTTTGTGGTAGTCAATCAAGATAGAAGCTGGACTTGCAAAATGAGTCTTTCAGGCTTTATGTAAGGGTAGCAGACAATTAGGAGGCACTATCCTATGAATAGCTCATGAACCAAGTTCCATGGATTCTTCCAAGTCTCTTTGAAAAACAAACAAAAATCATCAAAAAGTGTTCACCGGGGTGGAGCCAAGATGGCCAAATAGGAACAGCTCCGGTCTCCAGCTCCCAGCCCCAGCGACACAGAAGACGGGTGATTTCTGCATTTCTGCTTGAGGTACCGGTTTCATCTCACTAGGGAGTGCCTAACAGTGGGTACAGGACAGTCGGTGAAGCGCACTGTGCGCGAGCCGAAGCAGGGAGAGGCATTGCCTCACTCGGGAAGCGCAAGGGGTCAGGGAGTTCCCTTTCCTAATCAAAGAAAGGGGAAACAGACGGCACCTGGAATATTGGGTCAGTCCCATCCTAATACAGCGCTTTTCCAACGGGCCTGGAAAACGGCACACTAGGAGATTGTGTCCTGCACCTGGCTCGGAGGGTCCTATGCCCACGGAGTCTCACTGATTGCTAGCACAGCAGTCTGAGATCAAGCTGCGAGGCGGCAGCGAGGCTGGGGGAGGGGCGCCTGCCATTGCCCAGGCTTGCTTAGGTAAACAAAGCAGCCAGGAAGCTCGAACTGGGTGGAGCCCACCACAGCTCAAGGAGGCCTGCCTGCCTCTGTAGGCTCCACCTCTGGGGGCAGGGCACAGACAAACAAAAACTCAGCAAGAAACTCCACAGACTTAAATGTCCCTGTCTGACTGACAGCTTTGAAGAGAGTAGTGGTTCTCCCAGCACGCAGCTGGAGATCTGAGAACGGACAGACTGCCTCCTAAAGTGGGTCCCTCACCCCTGAGCAGCCTAACTGGGAGGCACCGCCCCAGTAGGGACAGACTGACACCTCATTCAGCCGGGTACTCCTCTGAGACAAAACTTTCAGAGGAACTATCAGACAGCTGAATTTGTGGTCTCACAAAAATCCGCTGTTCTGCAGCCACCGCTGCTGACACCCAGCCAAACAGGGTCTGGAGTGGACCTCTAGTAAACTCCAACAGACCTGCAGCTGAGGGTCCTGTCTGGTAGAAGGAAAACTAACAAACAGAAAGGACATCCACACCAAAAACCCATCTGTACATCACCATCATCAAAGACAAAAAGTAGATAAAACCACAAAGATGGGGAAAAAACAGAACACAAAAACTGGAAACTCTAAAAAACAGAGCACCTCTCCTCCTCCAAAGGAACGCAGTTCCTCACCAGCAACGGAACAAAGCTGGATGGAGGATGACTTTGACGAGTTGCGAGAAGAAGGCTTCAGACGATCAAACTACTCTGAGCTACGGGAGGAAATTCAGAACAATAGCAAAGAAGTTAAAAACTTTGAAAAAAAATTAGAAGAATGGATAACTAGAATAACCAATGGAGAGAAGGGCTTAAAGGAGCTGATGGAGCTGAAAGCCAAGTTTCAAGAACTACGCGAAGATTGCAGAAGCCTCAGTAGCAGATGCGATCAACTGGAAGAAAGGGTATCGCTGATGGAAGATGAAATGAATGAAATGAAGAGAGAAGGGAAGTTTAGAGAAAAAAGAATAAAAAGAAATGAACAAAGCCTCCAAGAAATTTGGGACTATGTGAAAAGACCAAACCTACGTCTGATTGGTGTACCTGAAAATGATGGGGAGAATGGAACCAAGTTGGAAAACACTCTGCAAGATATTATCCAGGAGAACTTCCCCAATCTAGCAAAGCAGGCCAGCATTCAGATTCAGGAAATACAGAGAACGCCACAAAGATACTCCTCGAGAAGAGCAACTCCAAGACACATAATTGTCAGATTCACCAAAGTTGAAATGAAGGAAAAAATGTTAAGGGCAGCCAGAGAGAAAGGTCGGGTTACCCACAAAGGGAAGCCCATCAGACTAACAGCTGATCTCTCAGCAGAAACTCTACAAGCCAGAAGAGAGTGGGGGCTGATATTCAACATTCTTAAAGAAAAGAATTTTCAACCCAGAATTTCCTATCCCGCCAAACTAAGCTTCATAAGTGAAGGAGAAATAAAATACTTTACAGACAAGCAAATGCTGAGTGATTTTGTCACCACCAGGCCTGCCCTAAAAGAGCTCCTGAAGGAAGCACTAAACATGGAAAGGAACAACCGGTACCAGCCACTGCAAAAACACGCCAAATTGTAAAGACCATCGAGGCTAGGAAGAAACTATAGCAACTAATGAGCAAAATAACCAACTAACATCATAATGACAGGATCAGATTCACACATAACAATATTAACGTTTAATGTAAATGGGCTAAATGCTCCAATCAAAAGACACAGACTGGCAAACTGGATAAGGAGTCAGGACCCATCAGTGTGCTGTATTCAGGAAACTCATCTCACGTGCAGAGACACACATAGACTCAAAATAAAGGGATGGAGGAAGATCTATCAAGCAACTGGAAAACAAAAAAAGGCAGGGGTTGCAATCCTAGTCTCTGATAAAATAGACTTTAAACCAACAAAGATCAAAAGAGACAAAGAAGGCCATTACATAATGGTAAAGGGATCAATTCAACAAGAAGAGCTAACTATCCTAAATATATATGCACCCAACACAGGAGCACCCAGATTCATAAAGCAAGTCCTCAGTGACCTACAAAGGGACTTAAACTCCCACACAATAATAATGGGAGATTTTAACACCCCACTGTCAACATTAGACAGATCAACGAGACAGAAAGTTAACAAGGATATCCAGGAATTGAACTCAGCTCTACATAAAGTGGACCTAATAGACATCTACAGAACTCTCCACCCCAGGTCAACAGAATATACATTTTTTTCAGCACCACACCACACCTATTCCAAAACTGACCACATAGTTGGAAGTAAAGCTCTCCTCAGCAAATGTAAAAGAACAGAAATTATAACAAACTGTCTTTCAGACCACAGTGCAATCAAACTAGAACTCAGGATTAAGAAACTCACTCAAAACCGCTCAACTACATGGAAACTGAACAACCTGCTCCTGAATGACTATTGGGTACATAATGAAATGAAGGCAGAAATAAAGATGTTCTTTGAAACCAACGAGAACAAAGACACAACATACCAGAATCTCTGGGACACATTCAAGGCAGTGTGTAGAGGGAAATTTATAGCACTAAATGCCCACAAGAGAAAGCAGGAAAGATCCAAAATTGACACCCTAACATCACAATTAAAAGAACTAGAAAAGCAAGAGCAAACACATTCAAAAGCTAGCAGAAGGCTAGAAATAACTAAAATCAGAGCAGAACTGAAGGAAATAGAGACACAAAAAACCCTTCAAAAAATTAATGAATCCAGGAGCTGGTTTTTTGAAAAGATCAACAAAATTGATGGACCGCTAGCAAGACTAATAAAGAAGAAAAGAGAGAAGAATCAAATAGATGCAATAAAAAACGAAAAAGGGGATATCACCACCGATCCCACAGAAATACAATCTACCATCAGAGAATACTACAAACACCTCTATGCAAATAAACTAGAAAATCTAGAAGAAATGGATAAATTCCTCAACAAATACACCCTCCCAAGACTAAACCAGGAAGAAGTTGAATCTCTGAATAGACCAATAACAGGTTCTGAAATTGTGGCAATAATCAATAGCTTACCAACCAAAAAGAGTCCAGGACCTGATGGATTCACAGCTGAATTCTACCAGAGGTACAAGGAGGAACTGGTACCATTCCTTCTGAAACTATTCCAATCGATAGAAAAAGAGGGAATCCTCCCTAACACATTTTACGAAGCCAGCATCGTCCTGATACCAAAGCCTGGCAGAGACATAACCAAAAAAGAGAATTTCAGACCAATATCCTTGATGAACATTGATGCAAAAATCCTCAATACAATACTGGCAAACTGAATCCAGCAGCACATCAAAAAGCTTATCCACCATAATCAAGTGGGCTTCATCCCTGCGATGCAAGGCTGGTTCAACATACGCAAATCAATAAATGTAATCCAGCATATAAACAGAACCAAAGACAAAAACCACATGATTATCTCAATAGATGCAGAAAAGGCCTTTGACAAAATTCAACAACGCTTCATGCTAAAAACTCTCAATAAATTAGGTATCTATGGGACGTATCTCAAAATAATAAGAGCTATCTACGACAAACCCACAGCCAATATCATACTCAATGGGCAAAAACTGGAAGCATTCCCTCTGAAAACTGGCACAAGACAGGGATGCCCTCTCTCACCGCTCCTATTCAACATAGTGCTGGAAGTTCTGGCCAGAGCAATCAGGCAGGAGAAGGAAATAAAGGGTATTCAATTAGGAAAAGAGGAAGTCTAATTGTCCCTGTTTGCAGATGACATGATTGTATATCTAGAAAACCCCATTGTCTCAGCCCAAAACCTCCTTAAGCTGATTAGCAACTTCAGCAAAGTCTCAGGATACAAAATTAATGTACAAAAATCACAAGCATTCGGCCGGGCGCGGTGGCTCACGCTTGTAATCCCAGCACTTTGGGAGGCCGAGGCGGGCGGATCACGAGGTCAGGAGATCGAGACCACGGTGAAACCCCGTCTCTACTAAAAATACAAAAAAAATTAGCCAGGCGTGGTGGCGGACGCCTGTAGTCCCAGCTACTCGGAGAGGCTGAGGCAGGAGAATGGCGTGAACCCGGGAGGCGGAGCTTGCAGTGAGCCGAGATTGCGCCATTGCACTCCAGCCTGGGCGATAGAGCGAGACTCCTCTCAAAAAAAAAAAAAAAAAAAAAAAAAAAAAAAATCACAAGCATTCTTATACACCAATAACAGACAAACAGAGAGCCAAATCATGAGTGAACTCCCATTCACAATTGCTTCAAAGAGAATAAAATACCTAGGAATCCAACTTACAAGGGATGTGAAGGACCTCTTCAAGGAGAACTACAAACCACTGCTCAATGAAATAAAAGAGGATACAAACAAATGGAAGAACATTCCATGCTCATGGGTTGGAAGAATCAATATCGTGAAAATGGCCATACTGCCCAAGGTAATTTATAGATTCAATGCCATCCCCATCAAGCTACCAATGACTTTCTTCACAGAATTGGAAAAAACTACTTTAAAGTTCATATGGAACCAAAAAAGAGCCCGCATCGCCAAGTCAATCCTAAGCCAAAAGAACAAAGCTGGAGGCATCACGCTACCTGACTTTAAACTATACTACAAGGCTACAGTAACCAAAACAGCATGGTACTGGTACCACAACAGAGACATAGATCAATGGAACAGAACAGAGCCCTCAGAAATGATGCCGCATAGCTACAACTATCTGATCTTTGACAAACCTGACAAAAACAAGAAATGGGGAAAGGATTCCCTATTTAATAAATGGTGCTGGGAAAACTGGCTAGCCATATGTAGAAAGCTGAAACTGGATCCCTTCCTTACACCTTATACAAAAATTAATTCAAGATGGATTAAAGACTTATATGTTAGACCTAAAACCATTAAAATCCTACAAGAAAACCTAGGCAATACCATTCAGGACATAGGCGTGGGCAAGGACTTCATGTCTAAAACACCAAAAGCAATGGCAACAAAAGGCAAAATTGACAAATGGGATCTCATTAAACTAAAGAGCTTCTGCACAGCAAAAGAAACTACCATCAGAGTGAACAGGCAACCTACAGAATGGGAGAACATTTTTGCAACCTACTCATCTGACAAAGGGCTAATATCCAGAATCTACAATGAACTCAAACAAATTTACAAGACAAAAACAACCCCATCAAAAAGTGGGCGAAGGACATGAACAGACACTTCTCAAAAGAAGACATTTATGCAGCCAAAAAACACATGAAGAAATGCTCATCATCACTGGCCATCAGAGAAATGCAAATCAAAACCACAGTGAGATACCATCTCACACCAGTTAGAATGGCCATCATTAAAAAATCAGGAAACAACAGGTGCTGGAGAGGATGTGGAGAAATAGGAACACTTTTACACCGTTGGTGGGACTGTAAACTAGTTCAACCATTGTGGAAGTCAGTGTGGCGATTCCTCAGGGATCTCGAACTAGAAATACCATTTGACCCAGCCATCCCATTACTGGGTATATACCCAAAGGACTATAAATCATGCTGCTATAAAGACACATGCACACGTATGTTTATTGCGGCACTATTCACAATAGCAAAGAGTTGGAACCAACCCAAATGTCCAACAACAATAGACTGGATTAAGAAAATGTGGCACATATACACCATGGAATACTATGCAGCCATAAAAAATGATGAGTTCGTGTCCTTTGTAGGGACATGGATGAAACTGGAAAACATCATTCTCAGTAAACTATCGCAAGGACAAAAAACCAAACACCGCATGTTCTCACTCATAGGTGGGAATTGAACAATGAGAACTCATGGACACAGGAAGGGGAACATCACATTCCGGGGACTGTTGTGGGGTGGGCGGAGGGGGGAGGGACAGCATTAGGAGATATACCTAATGCTAAATGACGAGTTAATGGGTGCAGAAAATCAACATGGCACATGGATACATATGTAACAAACCTGTACATTGTGCACATGTACCCTAAAACCTAAAGTATAATAAAAAAAAATTAATATTAAAAAAAAAACTGTGTAATTCAACTTCATCACCCTACTATTTAACTTCTTGTTTCTATTTGTCGTTTTTACTATTTTTGAAAAAGTTTTTGTAGTTATTATTATTTTTTTTTTTTTTTTGAGACAAAGTCTCACTCTGTTGCCCAGGCTGGAGTGCAGTAGCGTGATCTCAGCTCACTGCAACCTTTGCCTCACAGGTGCATGTGATTCTCCTGCTTCAGCCTCCTGAGTAGCTGGGATTACAAGTGCACTCCACCATGCCCAGCTAATCTTTGTATTTTTAGTACAGACAGGGTTTCACCATGTTGGCCAGCCTGGTCTCAAACTCCTGACCTCAAGCAATCTGCCTACCTTTGCCTCCCAATGTGCTGGGATTATAGGTATGAGACACTGTGCCTGGCCTAGTTATTATTCTTGATAGGCTTGTCTTTTAGTCTTCATACTCAAGATATAAGTAATTTACACACCACAATTGCAATGTTAGTGTATTCTGTGTTTGTCTGTGCACTTACTGTTATCAGTGAGTTTTGTGCCCACAGATAATTTCTTATTGCTTGATAACACCCTTTTCTTTCAGATTGAAGAACTTTCTTTAGCATTTCCTGTGAGACAGGTCTGTGTTGACGAAATTCCTCAGCTTTTGTTTGTCTCAGAAAGTGTTTATTTCTGCTTCCTGTTTGAAGGATATGTTGGATATATTATTGGATATAATATTCTAAGACAGGATTTTTTTCCTTCTGCACTTTGCATATGTCATGCCGCTCTCTCCTTGCCTGTAAGGTTGCCACTGAAAAGTCTGCTGCCAGACATTGGAGCTCCTTTGTATGTTATTTGTTTCTTTTCTGTTGATGCTTTAGTATCCTTATCCTTGACATTTGGGAGTTTGATTATTAATTGTCTTATTTAGTTTACATGTGCTTGATGTTCCATGGCTTTCTTGTACTTAAATATTGATATCTTTCTCTGGATTTGAAAAGTTCTGTGTTATTATTTCTCTGAATAAACTTCCTACTCCCGTCTCTCTTTCTATTTCCTCTTTAAAGCCAATATCTCTGAGATTTGTCCTTTTCAGCTACTTTCTAGATCTTGTAAGTGTGTTTCATTCTTTTTTCTTTTTTTTCCTCTGACTGTATTTTCAAGTAGGCTGTCTTCTGTCTTCAGCCTCAGTATTTATTCTGCTTGATTAGATCTGCTGTTGAGAGACTCTAATGCATTTTTCAGTTTGTCAATTGAACGTTTAAGTTCCAGAGTTTCTGCTTGACTTTTCAAAAATTTCAATCTCTGTTAACTTTCTTTGATAGGATTCTTAATTCCTTCTCTGTGTTATTTTGAAGTTTGTTGAGCTTCCTTGAAATAGCTATTTTGAATCCTCTGTTCTGAAATGTTACATGTGCCTGTCCTTCTGGGATTGGTCCCTGGTACCTTATTTTAGTTCAGTTGGTGAGGTCATGTTTTCCTGGATGGTCTTGATGCTTGTGGATGTTCACAATGTCTGGGCTTTGAAGAGTTTGATACTTATTTTTATCTTTGCAGTCTGGGCTTATTTGTACCATCCTCCTTGAGAAGGCATTCCAGGTATTCAAAATGAATTGAGTGTTGTGATCTAAGTTTTTGGTCACTACAACTGTATCTGCACTAGTGGGCACCCCAAGCCTAGTAATGTTGCAACTCTCGCGGAATCATATAAGTATCACCTTGGTGGGCTTGGATAAAGTCTGGAGAAACTTTCTTGATTACCAAGCAGAGTCTCTTGTTCTCATCCCTCAGTT
Organism: Nomascus leucogenys; assembly: GCF_006542625.1. Taxonomy (NCBI): domain Eukaryota; kingdom Metazoa; phylum Chordata; class Mammalia; order Primates; family Hylobatidae; genus Nomascus; species Nomascus leucogenys. Next base: position 24,279,519 of record NC_044388.1, read on the forward strand.
TCCCCCAAACAAATGGAGTCTTGCCATGTTGAACTGGAGCTGGTGAAGGGTGATGCAAGCAATCCTGTGTCCACCACAGCTGGGACTGTGCCAGGTCATTCCTGAAGCCAGTATGGTACTGAGTCTTTCCTAAGGCCTGTGGTGACTACTGCCTGGCTACTGCTGATGTTTATTCCAGGTCTAAGGGCTCTTTAGTCAGAAAGTGGTAAATACTACCAAGACTGGATGTTTCTCTTTAGGGCAGTGGATTCCCTTCTGTCCCAGGGTGTGTCTAGAAATTCCATCAAGGAGCTAGGGCCTGGAATCAGAGGCTTCAGGTGCTTGCTGCCTTATTTATTGTGGCTAAGCTTGCATCCAAGTTGCAAGACAAAGTCCTCTTTACTCTGTTACTCTTTACTCTACTATCCTCAGGCAGAAGGAGTCTTTCCCTGAGCTGCACTGCCTGGGGTTGGAGGAGGGGTGATACAAGAACTCCCTTGGCCACCCCATCTGGTGTCTCACTGGGTCACATTCACCCCAAGTCCACTGGCTCTGAGCCCAGTGCAGCACAAGGACTTGCCAAAGTTCTGCAGTCCTTGTGGACTGCCTTTAATATTTATTCAGGACTCCATGGCACTTTAGTTTTTGGTGGTGGGGCTAGGCAGAACTAAGGTTCTTGCCACTGGAGTGGAGGAGTACCCTCTGGCTGGGACTGGTTTAAATGCTTCTTCCATGGTCACTGGACAAATTCTGCCCTGTGCTGTGTTCCACTGTGACAGGGCAGGACTGAGTTTCAATACCAATTCCCACAATCATGTCTCTCTCCCTCACCCAAGCATACAGATTCTCTCTTCATGAGCTGCCAAAAGATGAGGACGGAGTGGTGTAGGCAATGCAAGACTGTCCTTCCTGCCCACTTCAGTGCCTCTTTCCTTGATACAATGTTAGAACCAGGTACCGTGATCACTTACCTGATTTTTGTATCTTATGAAGATGCCTTCTTGTGGGGATAGTTGTTAAATTTGGTATTACTGCATGGGAAGAATTGCTGGATTGTTCTATTTGGCCATCTTGCTTCCCCCAAATTTCCCAATTTTAAGTGCCTGTAACAAAAACAGCAAAGTAATAATAACTTTAGAGAAAAAATCAATGTCTAAACTTAACAGATTCTGTCTATAGGCCAGATTTGGTCCAGTGTAAGCATGAACTCCAGTCAAATTATCTGGGTTCCAATTTTTGCTCCAGGATGTACTAGATATGTAACCTCACACGAGTTAGTTCTGTACCTCAGTCCTTAATATATAAAGTGAAACAAATAGCACCAACCTTCTACAATGTTTATGAGATGAAATGAGTTTCTAACATATTTCCATCTTTCTAAGACACCACTGAATATAAGATGCATCATTATTTTATGTGCCCCTAAGAAAGAAAAGATGGCTGCTAATTAACCTATGACACAATGCTTTCTTATCACTTGGAATTGTTGTTTTATAATTATTTAAACAGCTCTTTCAGAGTTTTTTTCACAGTAATTTTTATCATATATCATTCATGGGCGTGTGTGTGTGTGTGTGTGTGTGTGTGTGTGTGTAAGAAATACTAAGTGAAATAATTTGGTTTGTATTCTTAAAACCTCCCCACATTATTAGTCTGACATGAATTAGTTTTCCATTGTGATTTAAACACAGTATTATTGTTGGTCCTATTAGCAGTACTGGTGATGTAGCAGTTAAAAGAGTGCTCCCCATTGTCTCCAGGAATTTTTTCTAAGTCACTGAAACCATAACAAGAGTTTTCATGTTGGCACTTTCTTGATCTTACTAGAAGATGTCAATGGAGAATTTTCCAACAGAAAGACTTGTATTCTTTCTTTAAATGGTCCTTAAGTTAAAGATTGTTGACTAAACATTCAAAGGATTTCAATTGTTCAGCCACTCACCAAGAATAACGACAAAAAATGTTTGTGCATATACAAACATCAACAGCTACATAATCACTGCGTTTTTCTGAGAATGACTGTCAAAATTTTATCAATTATAAGATATTTTTTATTTTCCTAGTTGATAAAATGTAAAAAAGTTTATTTGAAAAGCTTTAAAGAAATATCAAAGTGTTTGATACATAAAAATAAATTTTTATAGAGAAAAAAGCTAGTCTTTTTACTTAAGTCTCAGCTCCATCATATGTTATCTATATGGCCTTCTTTAAGGCATTGACTTTTTATCTATAAAACAAACATAATTTGACTTGCAATCATTGCATGTGACTGTACATGGGTGAATGGATGGTCACGTGTACAGCATCTTGTGTATGTCAATTCAGCTATCTGAGTCTGAGGGTTGAAAGAACCAAAATTGGGGAAAGAAAGGAACATCAAAAGATTCATGAATTAGATCCCTTTGGAAAAGGCAGACCAAATTTAAAAATTTCATCAAAGAAGAAAATACAGATATGTAATATTGGTTTTGGCCTATAAATGTAACCTGTTGAGAACAGAGGAGAAAAGTTGATGAGGAAAGACAGAAAATAGCACAAAGAGAGAAGCATATGCCTACATTGGACATTCTGGTTGGGTGATCTCAGAAAGCTTGCATCAAGGTCCATCTGTCTGACCTGGGATATGTGGTCACACAAGTCCAGGAACAGTCATTGTTTGTGACGCTGAAGACTCAGGGGCCTCCTTTTTCCATTAAACTGGATTCCAAAGTCCCTCCTGTCAGAAAAAAAAAGAAACACTGCTTCAGCTTTTTTGGTTCTTATTTACAAATTGGCCCGTTGGTCTCTTCCTTATCCTAAGCTCCTGGAAGTATCTGGACTTAGAAAATGAGGTAACTGCCAAAGAAAAGTAAGGCAGAGGGAACAAGCTACCTCCCTCCTGCCCCACATCCAAGGATCACAAATGATTCGGAGAGCTGAATGAGGCATTGTATATTTCATTTACAATGATTGTACAACAGCTGTATAATTGATGTTGTTGAAGATATGAATGTTGCTCAGAGTGTAGCATAAATGTCCACGGTGAGCTGCAAATGTGAATAAGAATGGCCTTGCCTGCATAGTAATTGGTATTATTACTGGAATGAATGGGAAAGCCACATATGGATGAATGGGTGGGGCTACAAAAGGGTACAGCCTGAGAGACAAATGGTAGCTTTTATTTTCTCTTATCCATGCCTGTTATTTCAAATAACCATCCACAGTGGGTGGAGGAAAAGGGATAGGAAGTAGGAATATAGTAGAGAAAGAGTGAAGCTGCGTATCTACTACTTTATATCATGCCCCTTCCTGTCTGCCAGTGCCCACACTTATTAATTATAATAAAGTATATCTCACATCCCCTCCTGGAAAAAACAAAATCTGTCTGTTACAAAGGGTAGAAGGATAGACTCAGGTGAAGGGTGTGAGGGTAGGGGGAGACATAGGGAAGAGAAACACTTCAGGTTAATTGGAGCTGAGAATATAAAATACTCGTCTTAAAGTGTGTGCTTCAGTTATGAGAAGGAAAGTGTCGAGATCATAATGTTTTCTGTGCAAGATTCAACACAGCATGGGTGTTTTAAAACAAGCAGTAATCATTTCTCATGGAGAAATTATAAGCAGCAGCTCCAGGCTCAGGACAAGCGCATGAGACAGCCATTCTTTTCATTTCTCTAGAAAGGCACAAGGAGAAACATGGTAGTTAGCAGATGAGTCCCTTGAACCAAATGGCAGAGTTAGTGATGAAGAGAATTATATAGTTCAATTTACTTATTGCTTTATTCATTCAGAAAGAAATGACACTGAACTCTCCTAGAATTTTACATATTAAGAGGGAAGAAATTTTGGTTTTAAAAATCAAACTGTCTGGCTTCTGCAGAGGTTGCAAAGCAAATTGGTCAACTTCATAATCAGGAAATAACAAAAAATTGTTAAATGATTTATTTGGCAAAGCTGGCTATGTTATTTCTTTTAGAAAAGAGACCTTTTGAGCCTGATACAAAAACAGCCTCTGCCCCGATAGACACAGTTTTTGTTTGCTTGCTGTCATCCTGGGTGCACCTATGTGGCATCTGAATCACTATTAGGTCTCTGTTTAAAGATTCATTTTTTTACTAGAAATTATTTCTCTAAAGTAATAAACAATGCACTGCATAACACCACTTTAAAAATTCTTAGAAATAACTGCAAGGAAATTAGTTACAATTATTCACATAGTTCCTCAAAATGGTAGCACATGAGAAGAAAGAGGGGTCCCTCTCACCCGTTTTTTGAAGACCATCTTTGTTTACTTCATTCCCAAGTATTAAGAGATTGCATGATCCATTTGCATAGGATAACTAACATATACCACATCATTTGCACGTCTGCAAGTACACGTGAGTAACCGTAATTACACGTGACACCAATTACTCTATTACTTTGTATTAAATTATAATGGAAAATTCCACTAGAGAATTGAAGCCTAATTGCATCTTAATTTGCATAATTTTGCATATTAATTACATCTCAGATGAATAATAAATTTCAGCAGATTTTTAATTTATGCATAGACACAAAAACAAGTGGAGAAATAATTTAGAAAAAAATACCAGCAACTATTACTTAGGGCATTCAACTAATTTTGCTTAGTTTAGCAAAACAAAACTTGGTTTGTTTAATATAGCATCTTCAGACTGATTGCTGTTTATTGCACAATATGTCAGTCTTGAAACATAGGTGCAGGCATGATTTTTCGAATAAAAAAAGTGTTCAATTGTAGCATTTTAAGTTCGGGTTTTTTATATTTTGATAAAACTGTCTCGGAGATAATATTGTTTCATTGGAAATATCTTTAGTTATGATACATTTTGATTGAGACTTAATTTCTGTTGCAGTTATTTTAAATGCAGGGGATTATGAAAATAGAATATAAAAATATCTTTGTGAAGATCACTAATAAAATATATCAAGTGTTTTCTTTCTTGAGTTTACTATGAAGTCACTCAAGATTGTTTTAGTGATTTTTGCATAAATGATTCAGGGTGAGAAATTCCATGTGTTTCGTTCTGTAGCATATAACAATTTAGAGGAATGGCTTTCAAAGATTACTACCATTTTCTGACTGTTTTCTTTGTTTCTCATTGCTTGCATGGTAAACAGTAACATTTGTTCTTAATTGCTAGAGACCTGGGTTTTAAATTTAGTCACCTTTACTTTGGATTTATTAAATAAACAGAAGGTATATTTCTCAGAGTTAATTAATGCATTTTAGTTACATAGCTGTATCTAGGTTGACAGTCGTTGAAAAAAAAAAAAGAAAAACAACACCGACTTAGTGTTCCTCAAATGACAATATGTAACTGAAAATTCACTCAGTGTTCCTCAAATGACAATATGTAACTGAAAATTCATTCCATCCACTTCTTGCCTAAACCCAATCCATATTGCTTTATACCTGCTGCCACTGTTAAAGGATGGGCGGAAACCTTTAGCTCTGCCTCCACTAAGTCTAATACTATGATCATTTGCCAAATTATACAAAAAGAGAGGATGACACGTCCTAATAAATCAGGAAACTGTCAGGATTAATAATCTCAGCCGTCATCTGTTTTCCTATAAAAGCCCTACTGGCATCAAATATTTTCCAGTTTGTTTTGCAGTTCTGTTGGTGCGGAAACTGGACCTGTGCCAGCCTGGTGCCGTGCAACCTCCAAGAAGCCATTCTATATGTCTTTTATCACATTAGTCTGAATTTCACAATTGTGCTGGTTCACAAGGCGGTGAGCAAGAAGTCTTTACAACATATGTTCCCCTTCTCCGGTTACCAATCATTGTTACGATTTGCTATTTGATAGGCAACACTTTGAGCTTAAAGGCTTAGATTTGTCTTTGTTTCCTAATGTTTCAATATTTTCTGTTTGCATCAAAAAAGTTTGCCTCATTCTTAGGCAAGCTAGAACCAGTGGAAAAATAAAAACTCACCAGTGCTTCCTTTATTACATGAATTTCTATTAGGTGCTTGACTCTGGTCTTTGGTTTCTGTTGCCAGGTTACAGCCCTAGGAACACCTTTGATTATTTGTATGTTTAAAAGCAGAAATAGTTCAGCTATCTAAAAGAACCGAATCGATTATTGCATCTATTTTTTTACTTTTTTTGTTCAACCCTTTTGACCAGGTTCTTACATTAAAGAGAGATTTGAGCTGGATGAATGCCTCAAACCAACCCAGTCTTTCCAACATTTAAGCAATGGTTCCCTCTTGTGGCTATTCTTCAATAGTGCGATTTAAGAAAGGAGGAAAGTAAAAATCTCGTGACTATAAAACAGATTTTGACACAGCATACTGTAGTAATCTACTTACACCTTGTATTTAGAGGCATTCCCAGAACTCTCAAGTCTTTCTGATTTATTTTCAGTAAGGTATAAGTTTTGGTGTTTGGGGTGAAAGAATAGCAAAGCATCCTGATGCTTATTTCCTTGTGGTATCAGAAAAATACTCTCCTATGGGGATAGAGTCCACATTTTGGGACATTTTTGAATATGTTAAAGTGTATGTTGGAAAAAAGGCAGTTTAGGCTGTCTCTGTAGCTTTAGAAATAAATGTATAACTTCACTATTAAAAATATAAATGATTTCCTAAAGGAACATCATAAGTGGACAATTAAATCTAGATTATGCTTGTCCTTTCAGATTTTATCCTCAAAGATCATCTGAGAGGGGGTAAAAATCTTACAATTAACCAGCTCCTCTAAGATGATCTTTCCAAGCATCTGTGATATATGCTTTTAGAAATTTATTTTGAGTCAGATTTCCCCAGGGGCCACCTTCTTACACTCTCCAAATTACTGTGATAAAGAGCATTCTTCTGACACTGCAACTGTAAACAGCCCACAAATACTTTCTGTCTCTGTTAAGCTATGTTCGGAACAGCAACAGCCAAGAGATGTCCCTTAAGTAGATTTTTTTTTTCTCAAGACTGTGTTTAATGTAAAAGTAAAGTGTCGTTAGTAACAGAGACAAGAATCTGCACCACGGTCATATGACTGTATCTACAAAAGATTGCAACCATCCACGCAAGTCGGATGCGATGTGTTTCAGTACACTTCAAAATTCTGAGTAATAAAAATGCCAACTTTCAATTCTACTTTAAGGATCCTTTTGAAAGAATGAAAGCATTCGTACTTGTCAAGCCATTTTCAAGCCACAATATTTCTCATTCACCACAGAGTTTATTTATTTGGAAGTTTAACTTGGAAAATGCGGTTCGGGATGGAAACGGACATGATTTCTGTGTGTAGAAGGAGGGTGATAGAGAGCCAGTCGTCAAGAAGCAAGAGTATGGCGATAATAGAATTACCGACAACATAACACTTACTCTTCTGATTCCAAATGAACTCCTTCCTTTCCCTCCCTCATTTAGCACAGGCTCAGGCACCAAGTTACAAGTCTCTTCACTTCATTGCCAGGGCAGCTCCGCATGTTTTGCTCATGAGCCTCCATTTTGTTTAGAAGTGCATACCTTTCTATTAATAAAAACACAGGCAGTTAATTTTTAACTATTCACCTGCAAGATGAGTCACATCAAAAGCTCTCATAAGAGAGGAAGATTATATATTAAGGAAATAGGACTAGCATCAACTTAAGTTTCAGCACAGATTCCAAAATTAAGAAGAATGATTTTCCCCCCTTAAAATAGTGAGCTTAAAAAGCAAAGTTATTTCCCATTTTGGTTCTCTGATGCCACTTTCTACCACGACTGGGCTCAGGAGGCACCTTTGCACATGCATTTCTTTTTGTCGGGTTCAACCCAGGTCTGGTCTGAAGCTTCCTGTGGAGTTAATGCCGAATCCACTATAATTCTTTCCCTTGGACTTTTTCCCTTTCTTTTGTTCATTAAAAATTTATAAGACTAGGCTGGGGGTAGTGGCTCACGCCTGTAATCCCAGCACTTTTGAGGGGCCTAGGCAGGCGGATCACCTGAGGTCTGGAGTTCGAGACCAGCTTGGCCAGCATGGTGACACCCTGTCTCTACCAAAAGAAAAGATACAAAAATTAGCCAGGTGTGGTGATGCGCACGTGCTGAGGCATGAGAATCTCTTGAACCTGGGAGGCAGAGGTTGCAGTGAGCCAAGATCATACCACTGCACTTCAGCTCTGTCTCAAAAAAAAAAAAAAAGATACGATTAAATGAAACAATGACCAGGAGATGTTCCTCCACAAATGTGTAGTGATTACCCTCTTGTGGGTATTAAAAAATGTCCATCAACTGGTGTTTTATATGATCTGTACCGTCAAACTGTTCATTGTTCCTTGCATTTGCTCACTTTTTGTCTCTGCTTCTGTCTCTCTCCCTGTCTGTTTCTCTCTTTCTTGATGAGATTATCAATATAATTCACTTGCACAGGAAAAATAAAACCTAAGAAGCCAATTGGCTCCTTACCTTCCTCCTTCATTCTCTTAGGAAATCACAGAGGCACTTGGAAGTTAGAAAAACAAAGAAGGAAATAGGGGAACTGTGACACAGAGGAAACCAGAATTTAATGATCCAGTAAAATGTCAACCAAATATTCAGGCTTTGAGACTGACACTTATTTGCCAGCTTTTTGTTAATATTTTGCCAAAAAAAGGTGAAAGAAATCCTAAGGATTACCTTATATTCTGACCATTGTTTAATAAAAGAGACTTTAGCAACAAAAGAACACGTAGAACATAATCTCAGAAAGAAAATAAAAAGACATCCTTTTCCATTAGCTATATTTAGTTTTTAAAAATCATCACATTTATCTCATTTTTCTTCTTTTTCTCCTCTATGCTTTTATTAATTAGATCAGCTAAACTTCAATACACAGTAGTGCTAGTCTATAGACCAAAATCTGGAATGCACAAGCTCACTATTTGTTGTTCTTTAGAGTCCTGGTCAAATTTACCTCTTTCAAGAGATTCTCCTTGATTTCCCATGTAAAATGAACAGTTGTTTCATCTAAGCTCCTATTCATTATTTTATTTTCATCTATTTTATTTTGAATTTGATTGATACTGCACTTACCTCCATCTCCAGACTGTAAACTCCATGAAGTCAGGAATTCTTACTACTTATTCATTTTTTAGGGAGAACTCCATAAATGCCAGTCCACCAAATGAACCCAAATCTGACAGAAAAATATATGATTTATGCAAGAGCTGGTTTTTCCTTCCACGGAGCAATAATTCCTGGTAGGCACATAGAAGGAGGGTTAGGAATGTTAGGAAGTGAAATTGATCATCATGCTGGCAATGACACAGTGCCTAAAAGGAAAATGTAAATTCTCCAAATTGTTCTCTCTATTTATATATATGTGTGTATGTGTGTGTGTTTGTGTGTGTGTGTACTGAGGGTTTAACTTCCAACCCCCAGATACGTACACACACATGTAAATATGCACACACACATTACACATATATACATCAAGTTACTGGAACTTTGCTCTAATTAAGAACACAACCTGAAGTTTCAATATGGAGAGGCAAATGTGTATTTTTTATTGGCCTTGCTCTTGGCTAACCACTTTTATTTCTCAGATTCTCTTTGCTAAACCTGATTCCTGGTGTGCTATGATACAAAGATCCGTGGCTGTCATGGGGTTGCAGATTTTAGCGTTAGAAAGGTGTTAGGAATTTATCTGTCTCAACTTTCCAAATGTATGGAAGAGGAAATTGAGACCTAGGAAGACGAAACATCTAGGTTTTCTGACTTGCCGGGCAGTGCTTTTCCCACTCAAACTATTAAATTGACAGAAGGGAAAATCATGTGGCAATTTGTGCTTTTAAAACAGAGAATTTTTAGAGGCAATCTAATTATTTTTATATTACATTAAGAAAGGAAGAAAGGGAAGAGCAAGGCACCAAAATCAAGAAGGTAAGCTCTTTGGAAAACCTGGTTTTCATCAGCTGGTCATAACCTCTGGAGCAAAGACTGGGCCCAGAGGAATATTCTGGAGTGATCTACTCTTGGCAGAAACTGCTTTTTGGGTGAGTAAGCCGCCCACTAGCCTTTTTTTTCTCCCATCATCTAGATAAAAATGAGTGTTTAAAAACTGTGCTAAAATTTTCAAAAACACCTTAAAAAGATTCCATTACTTAAAGTGATTTGGATAATTGTGTTCAATGGTAGCCATTATTTAAAAATATAATTAGTTGCTGAACTCAGAGAAGGAGGGAAATTTCTGCAGGTGTTTCTCATTATTTGCTATGCATACAAAATATCTGCATAAATTACCATTATTATTCCAATGTATACTAAGAGACAATAAAGCATTAGCAAGCAAAGAAGAACGTTGTTGACCCACAGACTGTGAGAGAGAGGCCTGGATGCACAGTAATAGTGTGTTGGCCTTCAGTGCTGTTGCTGCACATGTGCAACCGCATTCAGGATTAAAAGAAACAATTTTGCACCTGTAACAATGTTACATATGGAATGTAACTCCATCAGAAAGATATTTAAAATAGGGGAGGGGGCAGAGAGAAACAACAAAACAACTGGAAAAAAATAAGGCTATAATTGTTTCAAAAGGTTGACACACACTTAAAATAGGTGTCTTGGATTTCTTTGAGTTTAAAGCCCTAGTAGAACAGACAACTGAATGTTTTTAAGTATGTGGTGCATTTGCTGTTTTTCTTTCATTATCGTTAGGGTTTGATGGCAATGTTATTGTCAGTATGGTCCAACAGAACTCTCTACAATGATGGAAATATTCCATATCTGCAAAATCCAGCAGTAGCCATTAGCCACATGTGGCTATTGAGCCCCTGAAATGTAGCTGGTGCTACTAAGTAATTGATTTTTTACAGTTTAATTTTAATTAATTTAAATATAAATAACCACATCTGGTGGCTAATATAATGGACAGCATAGGGAAGTTAATTGCATTGAGTTGTCCTTGTCAATAAAAATGGTAACTAATATCTTTTGAGTACTTACTACATACCAGGCACCAGGCTAAATATTATCTCATTTAATTAACACCACAACTGTATGAAGTAGGTACTTTTATGCTTGAGAAGACTGAGGTCCGTAGAAATTAAGGTATTTGTCTTGATGTCACCAGACCAGCATATGAAGGGGTCAAGATATAATCTAGGCAGTCTAACTCCAGATTTCTCCGTACGAACTCTTGTTAAGGTGGCATCAAGAAGCAACACACTGTTGAATTTACTCTACTGATCCACAATAAATCAACTTCTGTCAGTCTCTAATATGAAATCAAATGATAAATGAATATGTGTCACATTGGAAGTAAAGATTATCCAGTGATCAATCCAACTCTTACCATTGACAAGAGGGAGGCCCAAAGCAGATGAGTTCAAACGTGTTAGTGCTTAGTAAGCTTAAAACCAAGGTCATTGTAATATATGCAAATGTAGTGAGTGTCCCAAACTGCACATCACATAGCAAACACTCAAAAAATGGTGTGTGTGCATCTTCCAGGGAAATTTGATACAGTGACCAAAAAGGAAGATTTGGAAGAGATGTTGGGGCCTGATCATTTGGTGATGGAAAGCAAATGAAAAGTACTGCCTGGAGGCCGGGTTCAGTGGCTTATGCCTGTAATTCCAGCACTTTGGAAGGCCAAGGTGGGTGGATCACCTGAGCTTAGGAGTTCAAGACTAGCCTAGGCAACATGGTGAAACCCCATCTCTACTAAAAATGCAAAAAATTAGCCCGGTGTGGTGGAGTGCACCTGTGGTCCCAGCTACTTGGGAGGCTAAGATGGGAGGATTGCTTGAGCCTGGAAGGTGGCGGTTGCAGTGAACAGAGATTGAGATTGTGCCAATGCACTCCAAACTAGGTAACAGAGTAAGACGCAGTCTCAAAAAAAAAGAAAGAAAGAAAGAAAGAAAACAAAAGAATGAATGAAAGAAAAGAGAAGAAAAGAAAAATACTGATTGAGAAATGAAAGTAGGCCACTAACAATTTGATACATCATTCTGCTTTTCATTTATAATTCTTGCATGGTATGAGTAACACTCTGCCAATATAGTATCCTCAGCCTCTTATAGTTCAAGAGTTCACAAACCAGTTCGTGCTTAAGACCCATCCAAACGAGAGAGTGCTGCTAAGGGATAAGTCAAAGGAGAAAACAAGGCAGAAAACTGGTACATCTTCTTTTTAATAACTCCCATATTATAATGGATATTAACAAAAACCTGTTTTAAGTCTTGCTGACATAGCCTTTAGAATATTCTTGAAGTTCATGCGATCTTTGTGTGGGTTCTGTACTTCTACATATATTTTGACTAAAATCGACTAGAATCTTTTGTCCAGATGGTGGAAGAAAACTTTCTTTTTGCCTTAGCTAAGTGCTTTACATATCTTAGGTAGGCAAAATTATTCCCATTGGACTTTAGAGAGATTAAGTAATTCACCCAATGACATCCAGCTAGTGAGTGAGAAAATCAAGATGTGAACTCAGATCTATCAAGTTCCAAAAATTGTCACTCTCTACTGCTCTGACCTGCTGCCCACTGCCATATAGTATTGTCTGTGATCTGGGCTTAAAATTATGAATATAGTTGTATTAGTCCATTTTCATGCTGCTGATAAAGACATACCTGAGACTGGGCAATTTACAAAAGAAAAAATTTTAATGGGACTTACAGAAGCACATGGGTGGGGAGGCCTCACAATCATGGCAGAAGGCAAGAAAGAGCAAGTCACATCTTATATGGATGGCAGCAGGCAAAAAAATCTTGAGCAGGGTAACTCCCTTTTTTAAAAACCATCAGATCTTGTGAGATTCATTCACCACCACAAGAACAGCACAGGAAAGACCTGACCCCATAATTCAATCACCTCCCACTGGGCTCCTCCCACAACACATGGGAATTGTGGGTATTACAAGATGAGATTTGGGTGGGGACAGAGGGCCAAACCATATCATTCCACCCTTGGCCCCTCCCAAATCTCTTATCTTCACATTTCCAAACCAATCATGCCTTTCCCACAGTCCCACAAAGTTTCAACTCATTTTGGCATTAACTCAAAAGTCCACAGTCCAAAGTCTCAAACATGACAAGGCAAGTCTCTTCTGCCTACAAGCCTATAAAATCAAAAGCAAGTTAGTTACTTCCTAGACACAATGGGGGTAGAGGCATTGGGTAAATACAGCCATTTCAAATAGAAGAAATTGGCCAAAACCAAGGGGCTACAGGCCCCATGCAAGTTCAAAATCCAATGGGGCAGTCAAATCTCAAAGCTCCAAAATGATCTCCTTTGACTCTGTGTCTCACATCCACGTCACACTGATGCAAGAGGTGGGTTCCCACGGTCTTGGGAAGCTCCACCTCTGTGGCTTTGCAGGGTATAGACCCCTCCTGGCTGTTTTCATGGGCTGACATTAAGTGTCTGTGGCTTTTCCAGGTGCACTGTGCAAGCTGTCAGGGGATCTACCGTTCTGGAGTCTGGAGCACGATGACCCTCTTCTCACAGCTCCACCAGGCAGTGCCCCAGTAAGGACTCTGTGTGTGGGGGCTCCCACCCCACATTTTCCTTCTGCACTGCCCTAGCAGAGGTTCTCCATAAAGGTCCCACCCCTGCAGCAAACTTTCGCAGGGGTATGCAGGCATTTCCATATATCTGAAATCTAGGTGGAGGTTCCCAAACCTCAGTTATTGACTTCTGAGCACCTACAGGCTCAACACCACATGGAAGCTGCCAAGGCTTGGGGCTTCCACCCTCTGAAGCAACAGCCCAAGCTGTATGTTGGCCCCTTTTAGTCAATGGCTGGAGCATCTGGGACACAGGGCACCAAGTCCCTAGACTGTGCACAGCAGGGGAATCCTGAGCCTGGCCCACTAAACCATTTTTTCCTCCTAAAATGCTGGGCCTGTGCTGTGAGGGGCCATGAAGACCTCTGACATGCCCTAGAGACATTTTCCCTATTGTCTTAGGGATTCACATTCAGCTCCTCATTGCTTACGCAAATTTCTGCAGCCAGCTTGAATTTCTCCTCAGAAAATGGGATTTTCTTTTTATCAAATTGTCAGGCTATAAACGTTTCAAACTTTTATACTCTGTTTCCCTTTTAAAACTGAATGCTTTTAACAGCACCCAAGTCACCAAGCAGCACCTCTTTGCTGCTTAGAAATTTTTTCCACCAGATACCCTAAATCATTGCTCTCAAGTTCAAAGTTCCACAAATCTCTAGGGCAGGGGCAAAATTCTGCCTGTCTCTTTGCTAAAACATAGCTAGAGTCATCTTTGCTCCATTTCCCAACAAGTTCCTCATCTCCATGTGAGACCATTTCAGCCTTGATTTCATTGTCCATATCATTATCAGCATTTTGTTCAAAGCCATTCAAGTCTCTAGGAGGTTCCAAACTTTCCCACATTTTCCTGTCTTCTTCTGAGCCCTCCAAACTGTTCCAACCTTTGCCTGTTACCCAGTTCCAAAGTCACTTCCACATTTTTGGGTATATTTTCAGCAGTGCCCCACTCTACTGGTACCAATTTACTATATTAGTCTGTTTTCATGCTGTATGTCATAAAGACATACCTGAGACTGGGCAATTTACAAAAGAGCAAGGTTTAACTAGACTTACAATTCCACGTGGCTGGGGAAGCCTCACAATCATGGTGTAAGGCAAAGAGGAGCAAGTTACATCTTATATGCATGGCGGCAGGCAAAGAGAGCTTGCACAGGGAAACTCCCATTTTTTGAAACCATCAAATCTTGTAAGGCTCATTCACCACCACAAGAACAGCACAGTAAAGACCCCCCCACCCCCCAAAAAAATTCAATCTCCTCCCACTGGGTTCCTCCCACAACATGTGGGAATTGTGGAAGTTACAAGATGAGATTTGGGTGGGGACACAGAGCCAAGCCATATTAATAATCCAGTCTCATTTTTGGTGTTCCACAAAATCAGATCTTCAAAGACACAAACCAATTCATCAGATTTGCGTGACAACATGCCTCAAAATCCTTGCTAATTCTGTTCCTTTCAAACTCAATGAAACTTCACACTCTTTTCCTGCCCCCAGCCTGTGCCATCTCCCACAAAAGTTTCCTAATTTCTAATTCTTCACAGGAATTTTACTGCACACCTGCCCCAACTGCTTTTTAGGATCAAAACTAATTACCCCTCCCTTGAGCTCTCACAGCCATTCCTCTGTGTTTGCATCCATTACACTGTATTATGGTTGCTATTTAAGTGCCTGTGTTCTCCACTTCACCACTCAAAGGTGCATTTTATCCCCTGCTCCCTTTTTGTGTGCGTGTCTTCAGTAACTGATAAAGTGTCTGCACATAATAAATGCTTATTGTTGAATTCAAATGAACTAAATAAAAACAAGCAAGTTCACACAAACTCCTCCAAATATGAATTAAACCAGGGTATATATTCTTTTCACACTAATATATTGCTATCAAATGAGCTAGTTATAACAATGATCTCTTCATGATTGTATTTACATACTATTTTATAACAGTTTTGTTCTGACTTTGTTTCCCAACAAAACTATGAGTCCTTTAAAGTTAATATTAGTATATTAATATTAATATACTAATATTAATATTAATCTATACTATTATCTATATTATTATAATATTATCTTATATTATATATAATATATTATTATTATATATAATAATATATAATAATAATATAATATTATCTATACTATTATCTATATTAATCTATACTAATATTAATATATTAGTAAAGCACATATGTTAAGAGCATAGACTCAAATTTATAAGTGAATAGTGCTCAGATCTTAATTTAACAAGGTGACTGATGGATGACATAGAGACATCAATGCCACTGAAAGAAAAGTTTAAGGTCATTCACACTGTGAGAAGCAACAGGCATGGCATACCATGCAGGGCCACGTGAAGAGGCAGCAGATTTGTACAGGAGACAGAAACAGGGCTGTAGGGGAAGCCTAGGACAGAGGTTTTATTGGGGTTTCTGTAGGAAAGGCAAGGTGGAGTAGAATAACCTGTTCAAGATTGACTAGTTTGAATAATCCCAATGGGCTTTGGACTATAGGAGTGGTCTCCAGTTGCCTGGTATCTGGCCCTGGAATAATTTAGGTCAGGGGAAATATTGGCTTGGTGTATGAGGCTAAATAAAACAAGTGGATGGAGATTAGTTGGTTTGGGTATGAAAGGTGTGCTCACAGCCTAGCCCTTTGTTATCTCTAAAGATTGGCTCATCCTTGGAAGGACAGACTTCCCTGACCACCAAGATTTTTAAGATTTCAAAACATTATAAGATACAGAAAATGAAAAACGTGATTAATACAATGACCTTCAACAAGTTGCTCAACCTCTCTGTCTCATTTTTCTCATCTGTAAAATGGGGATAATAATTACAACATCATAGGGTTGTGGTGAGGATCAAATGAACTAATATATATAAGACAAATAGAACAGTATATGACATATAAAATACGATGTAAAAATTGCCAATAATATTTGTCACTACAACACCTCCCAAAATGCATCCCACAAGATACGAGGTGCTTGAAAAGTACTGAATGAATGAATATAGGAATAAATGAACAAGTCCTCAGGATTACACACCTTGGTGTTAAGCAACCAACATTTTCAATTTCTTAGAAACAGAAAAATAATTTATGGGTAAAGCTTGTACTGGAGTGAAAAGATGAACTGAATCTAGAGAAGGAATAAGATTCTCACTAACTAAAGCTTTTGCTGCTGTTTTCCTATAGCACATCTTTTAGTCCATCTATCTCTGTCTCAATATTTAAGGCAGGCATTTGTCTTTCAGGTTTCTTTTGGCATCACTGCAGTCATCAAATGAAACATAATTTCCTCCATCCATAACCCAGTGAAGTTTAGTTGGACTTGATATCACTCCCAATTTTAAAAAGAAAATTTGCATCTTCAGACATCAGCAGCATGAGGCAACCTAAGAAATAAGTGTGCATTAGGCCTCTAAATAGACTTTTCCTTTATTATCTGTATGTAGCATCTACCTAATGGAAAATGAAGCAACAGCATCCATCTCCTTCTACTGGCATTACAATTTAAAGGAATCCAGTGAACTGTCCTTGTTACAAGCATAGGATCTAGTACCATTCTTTACTTCTAATGAATCCAGCATTTCAGATGCATAGATCTTGAGAACTGGAGAACTGGATATTTTTCCACCCTCTGGATTTCCAAAGAAGAAAACAGATTCCAAGGCCCCATCTGCCATCTCTTGTCAACAGTCCTGGAAAAAGGACTCATTTCTATGTATTTAGGACACCCAGAATAATGTCTTATTTTTTGAAATCAGCATGGTATCCAAATGAAGACAGCCATTTTACTAGTATTAATACAAAAAACTTACTTCAGTGAACAATGAGGACTTGAAATATCTATCTACTATATCCCCAATGCCAAGAGCATGGAAGAGATAATCTATGTTACAACATGGATAAGTAACTAATTTTCTTATTCATAGGTACAAATAGCTATGTTGGAAACAGCATTGGCTGGAGACTTTGGTGGCCCAATTCTGCCAACCTCTAGATATGTGACTTTATGTAAGCTATTTAAATACTCAAGGTCTCTGTTTTCTTATCTGTAAAATGAGGGGATTAAATCAGATGTTAAAGATCTAACATTTCCTGATTTTATGAGAAGATTTATAATCAAACTTTATGCTACTAATTACCTACAGGTCACTTAAGTAGGTCTGATTATCAACACTTATTCACATGGACTTAATATAGAATTAACCAGACCACATGATAACCTCATAAACATACCCTTTATACACTTTTAATCTTTTGGGGTTTTTTCCTATAACAAGAGGCCCAATTTAAAAATGAGTTGAGTTATAGGCCTTTATATAGCATTCATTTCTACACACTTGAAATAGAAAATGTTAGCTATTTAATCAGTCAGGTTCATAATTTAGTTTGTAAACTCAGAGACCATATCTAGGTTTTACATAATATTGATTACATGATCAGGGCTCATTAAAGGATAATAATTTAAAAATCACTTCTAAGTGTTAGCTTTTTCTAGCTAATTTCCTTTCCATGTGAATGCTTCATGTTTTAATATATCACCCTTTTCTCTTATTTATTTATTTATTTGCTCTAGAAAACCAGTGAGAATTAATCTAGAATGATGACAAAATTAATGGGAATTTAAATGAAAGTGTAATCTTATTGAAATTTCATCTCCGATGACATAATAATAGGCTTATATAGCACCTTTCATCTATGGACCTCTAAGCACTTTACAAACATTAGTTAATTCGCACAACAATCCTGTGAGGTTGGCAATTATAATCAGCCCCATTATGTAAATCAGGGAAGTGCAATACAGGGAGGTTAAGTTCCTCAGGCAACAGGGAAGCCAGTGGCAGAGCCAGCATCAGACCACGAGCATCCAGATGCTTACAACTGCACACCCAAAGAACCTTGTGGAAAGCCTACCATCTTGGTTGGTTGCCAGGAAAAGACCTCTTTCCAAAAGAAAAAAATCCCAAAGAAATGTCTAATCTTACCATTTTTTTTCAGTGTTCCACACTGGAGGTGAAAGAACTAGAAGGGTAGGGCAGTATAAAGGAGACTTGCCTCGAAATGTACTCTGTCAAGCATTTTCTCACCAGGCCAAGACTCCAGCCAAAAGGCTATGTGCTATCCCTTTTTTCACCAGCAACATTTGAAGGAAAAAATAACCCAAATACTAATATGAACATTGTTTATAATAGCAGAAATTATTTGTTGAGTGTTTAATGGTTGATGGGCATTGTATTAAGATGTTTTATATATGTCACCTCATTTAATCTTTATAATAACCTACATATAAGTATATTAATTATTGCTGTAACAAAGCACCCTAACACCCAGGACTTAAAAAATACATTTATTTTTGTTCTCCTATCTGTGGGTCAATGGGGGGTTGGTAATGTAGGCTGGACTTGACCTCAAGCTGAAGGTTGGATCCAGGTCTGCTCAACAAGCCTCTCCTACTCCTTAGACATCAGGGTAGCTGGAGCATTTTTTCTCATGATAAATATGTTTTAAACTGTTACTGCATCACATCTGCTGATATCCCACTAGCTGTGCAAGTTCAAGGCCAAAGCCAAAATATGAAGTACTTCCTGCCCAGGATGAGGTCAACCCAGATGCATGGCTAAACCCAATGTCGATGGAATAGGAAAGTTTATTCCTGATATAAAGTTGGTAGAAACAGTGAATATTTTTGAATAATTGAATGTACCATTATAGCTATTCTTTTGTTCCTTCTTTTACTTCTTTTTCTTTTTTTTTTTTTTTTTGAGACAGGGTCTCACTCTGTTGCCCAGGATGGAATGCAGTGGTATGATCATGGCTCACTGCAGCCTCTCTCTACTTCTTGGACTTAAGCAATCCTCCCACTTCAGCCTCCCAAAGGGCTGAGATTGCAGGCATGAGCCACCACACCCAGTCTTGCAGCTATTCTTGTTCCAATTTTACAGATGAGAAAGCAAGCTGGAAGCAGGGAAGCCTTGAGAATTTGAATGTCCGTATGTCTCCCAGCCCTGCTCTGATTGCTGTTTCTCTTTTAACAGCAAGTGTATCATAGGTTGCCTTCTCATTCCTCAGATTATCCACTCAGATGTGACATAAACCCATCTTCTCTTCTTCACTGGCGACTGATGATTTAAATTACAGGGCCAAGGACTTCTATATCCTGGTTATGGCTTAAGCAGGGGCTAAATAGTCCTTTTTGCTTCTGTGCCTTTAATTCCACATGGGACCAAGAAGCACTGAGCCCTCCTCAAACCTTCAACACCAGTGCATTTAAGCCATTAAACCATCCTGCTGCATTTCAAAGAATGGATGCTGACGATTCACAGAAAGCACCCTTTAGCTTTTGGATGTATTAATTAATCATTTCAGTTAACTAGATACAAAGTTCACCTAAGGTCTCTGACCTTCTGAAGATAAATATTAAACATATCCGACTTACTCAGTAGAAACAATGCAAATTACCAACAGTCCCTGGGTCAAGGATCTGAGAGACAATAAGAAGTTCAAATAAATCAGACCATAAGGGGCAGACAAGAATTTTATTACTGATGTGAATACTGCACATCATCCACATACAATTCTCTCCTGCCAGTATCAGCAGGGGCACCAGAAAGTGTGAGATGGGCTGGCTCAATTTTTGTACTTTTGTCAGCTGCTACGTCTTTCAACTCTATTTTTAAGATGTAGAATTATGAACACAAGAAAGGAGAAAGGTCTGCAACTTTATTAGTGTATGCCTACCAGTTTAAAAAGAGTTAATAATATTTAACACCTATAAAACTATGCAATGGATAGAAGTTGTGGCATTACAACGTTTGCTTTTCAAATTCCATTTTGCAGAGTGTAAGAATTCCTTGGCAGGGCTACAGGAGCAGCTGCAGGGGAAAAAAGAGAGGCAGAGGTACGGTGCCTTTGGTCTCCCCTTATTCTACTGGAGCAGCTGCATTTTTATCTGCTTTATCAATTGAATTTCATGTACAATTACACTGGAATAAAAGCATTCTGCTGTTTTAAAAATGGTTTTAAACCATTGGTTTTGATCAGGTCTTTCTCTGCTATATTATCCATTTTTCTATACCCAACAACTGTGCTTATCTTGAACATGGCCTTAACATTTATTTATTTAAATTTTGGCTCTTTGCATATCAGCAAAGAATGGTATTCTCTTTGCCATGTTTTTAGCCTTTTTCAAAACATGCCCCATTTTGTTTTGATTGCTTTAATCTTTTTGCTCTCTTCTCCTTATGTTCAGCATCAAAATTGCTATTTTACTCCTAGCCTAGGGACAGGCATATTTGATACCATTTCAAATAAATAATCTAACTGGAGATTGGAGAGAAAAACAACATGATCTCTGAGGTCTGGGAATGGTTGTGTTACATTTAATTTATGCAAAACCTTCTGTATCACACTCTCTATAGGATTTTCTTTGAATTCCTGACCACTACCTTTCAGATAGTGGAGTTTCATGGAGCACACGGCAATGATCAGTATAACCCAAAGGGTTCTTTCCAGTCACTTCCACTCTCCATCTCTTTTTTTGAAGTGTCACGTATGGATGAGCTGAGAGACCACAGGCACACTTGGGCTGCTCTCTGAAAGCCAGAGCTGCTTCATATCTATTTATATGCAGACATGGTGAGACCTCTTGGACAAACATAACAACTCTTCATTGAAAATGTCTCAGTTCTGTTTTTTAATGCAATATTCCAACCCTCCCCTTTGTCTTACCATTAAGGGTACTGCCTCACATTGCACTATCCCTCAGCTTCTTGGTCCTCTGAACTGTGCTAACACTGTAATGGAGAGAGAAGAACAAATTTAATCTCCAGTGATATCAAGTAACTCCTGTTTTTGGCACCATTGCTGGTGGAAATTTCTGATCTATTTAAATTACTGTGATTTTAGATTTCAAGAAAATCTCCTCACTCATCTTTCCTAAATGTTCTGTTTATTTTTTAGTTTATGTATTATACTTTAAGTTCTGGGATACATGTGTGGAACGTGCAGTTTTGTTACATAGATATACACATGCCATGGTGGTTTGCTGCACCCATCAACCCATCATCTACATTAGGTATTTCTCCTAATGCTATCCCTCCCCTAGCCCCCTATCCCCTGACAGGCCCCAGTGTGTGATGTTCCCCTCCCTGTGTCTTGTGTTCTCATTGTTCAATTCCCACTTATGAATGAGAACACGCAACGTTTGATTTCTGTTCCTGTGTTAGTTTGCTGAGAACGATGGTTTCCAGCTTCATCCATGTCACTGCAAAGGACATGACTCCTTCTTTTTTATGACTGCATAGTATTCCATCATGTATATATGCCACATTTTCTTAATCCCGTCTATCACTGATGGGCATTTGAGTTGGTTCCAAGTCTTTGGTATTGTGAACAGTGCTGTAATAAACATAATGTGCATGTGTCTTTATAGTGGAATGATTTATAATCCTTTGGATATATACCCAGTAATGGGATTACTGGGTTAAATGGTATTTCTGGTTCTAGATCCTTGAGGAATTGCCACAATGTCTTCCACAGTGGTTGAACTAATTTACACTTCCACCAACAGTATAAAAACCTTCCTATTTCTCCACATCCTCTCTAGCATCTGTTGTTTCCTGACTTTTTAATGATAGCCATTCTAAATGGCGTGAGATGGTATCTTATTGTGGTTTTGATTTGCATTTCTTTTAGCCCAGACAATCCTAAGCAAAAAGAACAAACCTGGAGGCATCATGCTAACTGACTTCAAACTACACTACAAGGCTACAGTAACCAAAACAGCATGATACTGGTACCAAAACAGAGACATAGACCAATAGACCAGAACAGAGGCCTCAGAAATAACACCACACATCTACAACCATTTGATCTTTGACAAACCTCACAAAAGCAAGCAATAAGGAAAGGACTCCCTATTTAATAAATGGTGTTGGGAAAACTAGCTAGCCATATGCAGAAAACTGAAACTGGACCACTTTCTTACATCTTAACAAAAATTAACTCAAGATGGATTAAAGACTTGAATGCAAGACCTAAAACCATAAAAACCCTAGAAGAAAACCTAGGCAATACCATTCAGGGAATAGGCATGGGCAAAGACTTCATGACTAAAACATGAAAAGCAATGGCAATAAAGGCCAAAATTGACAAATGGGATGTAATTAAACTAAAAAGCTTCTGCAGAGCAAAAGAAACTATAATCAAAGTAAACGGGCAACCTACAGAATGGGAGGAAATTTTTCCAACCTATCCATCTGACAAAAGGCTAATGTCCAGAATCTACAAAGAACTTAAAGAAATTTACAAGAAAAAAACAAACAACCCCATCAAAAAGTGGGCAAAGGATATGAACAGACACTTCTCAAAAGAAGGCATTTATGTGGCCAACAAACATATGAAAAAAGCTCATCATCTCTAAATGTTCTTTATATTGGCAATCACTTTCAAATAAAACCCATGATATTTCTTAGTCTCATTTTGGGGTTATTGATGAAAACTAGTTGTAATATTCATTATGAATCAGTACTAGTATTCAAAATGGGAGGGGTATATTGATTTCTATGAAATAAAACATATTTCCCTTCCCCGTAACACAAAGGTAGGCCCAGTTGAGGTCCTAATAATCTTTTAAGTTCTTCCACCAACACTGTAGTATGGGTTAGTGTGCAAATTCTGATTCTGACCAGTTACTTCAGTCTTGCTAGTCAGTGTTCCCAGTATCCCACCCATAACTTCTTTGGAATTAACACTTTTGGGCACCTAGCACTACTAACTGTTGTCCGCTGTCAATCTTTGTCTAAATGTTTCTTCTGGTGACTGGATAACATGTTCAAATGTACAATAGGCTGAAAGTGCAGATAATTAGCACCCTTTGGGAATAGCAACAGCCTATAACTGATAGGAGTTTGGGGTATGCATATTCCATTTCTGTAACCCCTCAGTGAGATAACTCTGAGGGTAATGCTTCTGCACTAGCTTCTAGAATTCTCCAGTGGTATTAAGCTCCAGTTGTCCACAGTGATATTTGTCTTGAGATCTCATCATTTTTCTGTTCTCTTCCCTTCCCTGACTCACTTTCCACATCTCCTGCTGACATCTTCTGCAATCAGCTCCCAAATAAACTACTTGAACTCAGACCCTTTGTTTAGGATTTGCTTCTTGGGTAACTCAAACTAAAATACTATTCTAAGCCTCAAATTCATCACTGGTAAAGGAGTGGGATGATAATAACTCCCCCAAAGGCTTGCAAAGATTAAATAAAACAGTATCTTTATACTCTTACCATTTCATGGCCACAAAGTAGGCATTTAATAAATTATATTAATCCATAGTATGTATCCTCCCATTTTGCCTGTATACCTCTATTACCTGATTCCCTACCACTGTATTCCTTACTCATTCCAATGAGGACACAGTAGTCTTCCTGCTCTTTCTCCAACATGCCAAGCACACTTCTCCTTCAGAGTCTTTGCACCCTCAGTGTCCTCTTCCAGATATCTGCATGGCTTTCTCCATTACTTCCTTTTAAACCTTGCTCAAATGTGATCTGATCAATAAGAATTTCCCTGATCATCACATACAAAGTAGTACTTCCTATAAGATCTCAGTGCCCTCCTTGCCCCACTTTATTTTTCTCCATTATAGTCATTGTCCGCTAGATCAGAAACACCATAATGGCAGGAGCCATGTTTATTTTGTTTCTTGCTCCATCTCCAGCACCTATAACAGGACTGGGCACATAGTAAGAGAAAAAACAATTGTTAAATGAATAATCTTCATAAAATCCTAAATTTTAAAAGTTCTTTTAAGTGTAAAAATACTTAAAGATATACTGATTAAGATAGTCTTATCAGATTATGCCAGTGGTGTGTGGGAGCTGGCTTACATATGCTCAAAATAGTGAATTAAATATTCAGCAATATTCTTGACCAGTTGTTAAAGTGTTGCAGCTTGAAATTGGCCATGATGAAAACGTTTACACCATGGAAGTTAGTAAATGCTATACATCAAGACTTTATTTGGGAAGGGGGAACCTGTTTGTCACCACACTACTGATGACAGTTAAAATTCTGGAGCAAGCAGAATTTTAAAAGAAAAGTGCTTTTAGGCTAGAACATAGCTTTGGAGTAGGGATAAAGGATAACATTATTGAACGCTGATATCTTTGGGCCTTACGTTGAGCTTCATGTATGAGAGATAGTGTAGAATTATCCCCCAGGCAGATTTAATAAGATTTTCTTCTATGTTATATTGCACCATGCATACATTTCTACTACAGTTCATATGACATGAATTTTTCATTGTTAATATATAAACAGTTGGTTCTATGAGGACAAGACACTGTTCACCTTAATAATCCCAGGAGACTAACAAAATTTGCCCACACAGCAGGCAGGTGAATGTTTGAACCACACAGTGATAAGAGTCAGGATTATGATAACTGACACAAAAAGTAAGTCCATATGTAACTGACCCCATAATGCTTCTTTTCATAGTATCTTAAATAATGAAGTTGAGCCTAACCTCACCTTCAATTTGCAGTCACTTCTATTAAAATGATGAAAACAATTCAATCAGCTCAGTCCATTTTTCTTTTCTTTTCTTTTTTTTTTTTTTTTTTTGAGATGGAGTTTCACTCTTGTTGCCCAGGCTGGAGTGCAATGGTGCGATCTCGGCTCATCGCAACCTCCGCCTCCCGGGTTCAAACAATTCCCCTGCCTCAGTCTCCCCAGTAGCTGGGATTACAGGCATGTGCCACCAGGCCCAGCTATTTTTTTATTTTTTATATTTTTAGTAGAGAAGGGTTTTCTCCATGTTGGTCAGGCTGGTCTCAAACTGCTGGCTTCAGGTGATCCGCCTGCCTCGCCCTCCCAAAGTGCTGGGATTACAAGTGTGCGCCACTGCGCCTGGCCTGTTCAGTCCATTTTTCTTTGCACAAATAAACTCTGCTAAGGATAGGGGTTCTCAAAACATAAATTCTAGTCAACTTGTAAATATATGCTGACTTCTGAAGCCACAGAGATATATCATGAAGAATGAACGAAGTTTCAGTTTTGACTTTGCATGCCATTCACAAAAGAAGGGTTATTGAAAGTCTGAGTAATATTTTTCTCCTTAGATGAGCATATTAGGTGAGGCAGGAGAGATTATGCTGCAATAACAAATAAACTTAGAAATTATAGTGCTAGAAATCAATAAAAGTTATTTTTCATTTGCATCTTAGTCTTCTGTGAGAGATGTGGCTTTCTTGGATAGATCTCCCCCAAGGCACCTCTACACACTTTCCATGATCGGATCTCAGTCATACCAGCCCACTCTAATTGGAAGAGATGCTGGATTCTTTCTGTGTATCATGAAATAAATTATTCTGATGAGCATCTGTTCAGTCTCTGCTACAATGTATCTAAAAATTAGCAGATATTCTATACATAAATTCATTTTACAGGACATCTCACTACATCAATTTACTGATAATGGCCCACTTTTCCTGTGAGTAGAAGTCTCTGTTTGCTGCCTAACCAATAGCTTCCTATTTCTCTGCTGTTTAGGAGAGCCTGCATTTTTTACTTAAAGCCTGGTTTTCCTAGCTTCCTGTCTTTAACTTGATGAATAAGAAAGACAAATCTGGTGGGAAGCGCTAGGAAAGACTTTCTTCCCTAATAGAAAAGAGAACATAAGTAAATTTCCCTATTTTCCTCTATTGATGTGGCTGTGCAGTCTATTGCATTTGAAATTAGGACTGCCATCTCGTGACAATGAGAAGAGACACAGCAAAGGTACAGATGATGGTTGAGTTTGAAAGATGGAAGTGACGTGCCTCTTGAAAACAGCAAAGAGCCATTGAATTAACTCTGGAACCCATATGTGTTGGGACTCTTATTAATGGAGACAACTTTTTTTTCATATGAAGGTATTTTTTAGTGTATTTTTTATTTAAATGGTTTTAGGATATTAACGGCACTTCAGTAGGTGTTTTTAAGTGCCTAATTGATACAAGGTACAGTGTTAGCTGCAGAAAGATGTTTTCCACTCACCTCAAGATCTGTTCCATTGTTTCACCCAAAATGCTGCCAGACATCTCTTTCTAAAAGGCAAGCAAATACTCTCTGATATTGAAGTTTACCTAAATATTTACTTGGAACCTCTCCATTCCTAGAAGATGGACTACAGTTTCAGAACTGTTAAAGTTTGTTGTGTACGTCAAGATAGACTTTCAGGGTAGGCCACCCTTGTTATTAAAAACAACAACAACAAAACTTGGCAATGAAAAGCAAGCCTCAGGGAATGGTCTCTAGTGAAGAGATGGAGACTAGGGGAGTTAAATTGTTCTTTATTTCAAAGTAACAGCAATTTTTGGGTTTTTCTCAGGTAGATTACGAGAAAAGAACTTTGTGGGGAGCTTGGGACTCGGGAAGAAAAGGAGGGGAGAGAAAGTTTTCCATGAAACATGTCAGCAAACCAAGGCTAAGCATAGAGAGGACCAGGCACCTTAGCTACGCTGATGTCTGATCTTTTCGTTTACATTGTTTTCTCTTTCTGCTTATATTTCACCTTCATTATTCCCAGTTCTTCAGCAGTTGTTACACATAATAGAGTTACATATTGGTTTCTTAGAGAATAAGGTGAGCACAGTGTTTGAGTTTGCTCAGGACTTTTCCAGTGTTAGCCCAGAAAGTCCCACATTCAAGGCAAACCCAGCTGGCTTGTCATCCTACTTAGAAAACAAAGGCAAGAGGGTGAGAGCTGTGAGTGGGAGTGGTAATTAAATGGTGAAAGCTGATCAAAATTGAGATGGGAGTAGAGTTCTGACCAGGAAGTGAGGGATCCCAAGAGAATGTAAATTTTACTTTCATGGGAATTCTGAATGATATAGGATAGGTTGTTACATTTACCTTGAGAACACAGGAAGTCAAATTGACTATATTAATGGTAAAGAAAAGAGTAACTCCAGAGGGTTGGGGATTTGGAAACATAGAGATCCTGGTGTTGCCAGCTTAAACTAATTTCTATAATTGTGGCAAATGCTGAGAAATTCAGGGCTCACTAAGAACGTATAACAAAGCTACCTCTCTGGAAGCATCTGGAAAATCCTCCTTGAAGACAAAGTCCTGGATATGTTGAATTTGAAGTCTCCCAAGCAGGTTCATTTTCTAGCATCACTGACATAAAGTAGTGACTTCTAATGAGTACAATTAATAGAGACTTTTTGTGACTGCACCAAGAACTTGGGAACTAGTGTGAGAATTACTGTAATTCTGATTTTAGCTGCTTCAAGCTATCTTTAATAGGCCTTTTCTCCTTCTATGAGGCTACCCCATCCTCAAAATGTGCCAGACTTTAATCTCTCTACTTCATTTCTACTCAGCTTTGCCTAAAGATAAAATTTTCACATAAATCAATTCTACTTAATGTATTATCTAGTTAGAGAGTCGATTCTCCCAGATACAGTCACTTCACGTGAAGGAATGATGATAATGCTGGATTACTTCAGCCATCAGTGTAAGGTGTTGGGACATACAATTTTGACTCCAGGAATCTCAAGATCTCTCCTGAGTAAAGCCAGTTTCCAGAATGAACAAGAAAAAACTTATCTCTAATTATATGTACCACATTTCTCAGAATCCCACTGAATTCCTTTACCTAGACAGCTTGTTGTCCATGTGGGAAAATATACCGTGCAACTTTTTCAATTATACAGAAGACAACTTTCTCCAGCATGTCAATAAAATTCAGTGTTACTGGCTTCATATTCCCACTAATGTATTGTAATCATATACTTGCTATTTCTGATTAGCAGTAATATCCTTGCAGCTTATTAGGTCAAAAGACCACTAAGAGAAGTTCTCTACTAAAATGGAATGTCTGAAAGGCATTTTTGAAATTCATTTTAGGAATGAGGTCATTGAAAAAACAGGTTGCAATGAAAACTATAAAGCAGACACTTGTTCTTTGGTAAAAACTTTCATACATTCTGAACTGAATAAATCTAACCTACATTTTAAATATTATATTGTTTTAAAAAATAATAAACTGTCAAGTCCTGCTATTATCACTGTGTGATCTTAGGCAAGAAACTGGAACCATAAAAGAAGTATCTATAAACAGCACATGTGGCAGCATTCCAAAGGGCAGTCTCTCTCACACTTTGGTTTACATGTGTATAACTTATTTTTCCCCAACATAACTGTAACCACCTTGAGGCAGAACCTCTTTACTCCCCCAAGGACAATCTGCACCAGAATGCACATAGTAGAAGTCTAATATATATCTGTAAGATATAAAGCTAAATCATTGACTGTAGGTTACTCATTATGCTGTTCTAATCTCCATTGCACTTTATGTTATAAAACAGGAATATAGTTTATCAGCTATAATCTATTTTTTGAGGCTCAGAATAATTTTTGAGATCAAACAGGGCAGTGGGAAGAACTGCTGAGTTTGAATACAGCCTCTACCACTTACTTGCTGTGAGATTTAGACAAATTCCTTATTTCTCTGCTTCAGTTTCCTCATCTGTAAATAAAGACAAGAGTATCTATGATCAAGTAATTATGAAGAGTAAATGAGCTAATAAAAAGGGCTTAGAATTGTGTTTGGTGTAATAGCAAGTACTTTATGATTGTTTTTTATTCAAATAAATTTATAAAATCATATGATTTACAGAATTGATCTGTAAAAAAATCACTATATCTACTTTCTTTCTGCCCAAGTTATTACTAAACCCATGGTATACCTTACAATCAATGATATCTAAAAAAAAAGAAAAAAAAGAAAAAAAGAAATAGAGTTGCTAAAGAAAAGCTAAAGAAGACACAATGAGAAAAATGACTAAGGAAAATGGAGTCGGAGAAGTGAGATAAAGTGATAAGATGCACGGAAACCAAACTCAAAACCTGGCCTATTGCTGTCCTCTGGTTACCAGATTTTGAAAATGATACTGATCTTATAATTTTACTTGGATAAGAGGACAAAGTAGCTGATGAGAACTGAACATTATTTCAGGTATAGTTATTTAGTCGTGTCCTGACATATAGGGCTGGTTGAAAGGATTTGTTCACTTTTCCCCATAGCTCCTCCTTTCCGATGTTTGCTTTTCACTGAGGTGGTTGGGGAGGAAGTTGTAGCAACAACGAGGAATGTGAGAAGTTCTGACTCTCTCCTTGCCCTTTACCTAGAAACATCAGTATAAATATCATGATCATAATATTTAAATCGATGAATGGAAAGCCTATAAAACTTGGTGGAAAACAACATAGGGTGCCTTTTTATTTCATATTGACACAATTCAAGCTTTAGCCTAAGAATACGTATATAAAAATAAGCAACTTTTCTTTTAAAAACTATGATGTCTTCACATTTCATTTCAGGGTCACATTTGAAATAGTTTTCTACCCAGCTTCTTAAATTATGCTTTACAGAAAGCTGGTTCCATGAAATATTTGTTGTTGTTTTATATTTTTATGTCTTTTCCCCTCATGGCTAATGCCATTTTTTAAAAAAGTTCAATGGTCAAAGAAGTAAGGAAAACATTGAGTTAACCAAAATTTAACAAATGTCTTTTTGATAGGAATTTTCAGACTCTTCATTATGCCAACAAGCATCATCCATCTTTTAGAAGAAGATACCATAGGCAGTTTTTGCCAAATGTATTCGATCATGTAACATTATAGCATTTTTTTCCATGATGCATTGTGATTGTTGATGGACATGCTTTAGGAAAAACATTATGAAGGGCTGACTTAATGCAATGATGCAATGCATTTGTTTAACATTCTGTATTTTTCAAAAAAAAAACTAAACCCTTTCACATATATAGTAATAATTCTTCATCACAACAGTCCCTGGGAAGCAACAGAAAAATAATTAATATAGCCATTTTATGGATCTCATAAACAGAGGCCTTAAGGGTTGAATTATTTTGTCAATGTCAGACCATATGACATAGAGGACTTAGGTCTCTTGATTCTATGCCTTATCCTATTGAACGTCTTATTCAGGATATATTTTTTACCATTGTAGTCTTATACCAGCTCTCATCTCTCTGCTGCAAACCCAGTGAGGAGTTATGACATCTGAGGGCACATAGTACTCTGGGTCTTGGTCCCTGGGTTAAACTGGAAAGGGATATTTCTGAGAAGCCAGTAGCGATTGGAGGCAGCTACGAAGCAACCATAAGAGAAGTTAGAGCAGGCCTTCTGATACTGATTAACAAGAGACTGGTATAGGGCTGGAAACTGGAGCTAAGATAATCAGGTTATTGCTTAGGAGGTGATGAATAAGAGCCATGTTGGCCAAAACTCTGTCTTATTAGTTGGCCACAAGGCCTGTAAGTAGATCATCATATAATGTCACAATCTGCTAATATGATGCAGGGTGGACCTTCTGCTTATCAGCTCCCAGGTCTGGAAGGTCAAGAATCGCTGAGTGAGGCCAAAAGAAAGAAATCATGGTGCTAACTACTTTGATTTCCATTTGGAGCTTTGAAGGTAGAAGACATTTTTGATACTTGGTTTAGCCCAGCATGTCAAGATAAAAAACAACAACAACAACAACGACAACAACAACAACAAAACAGACTTGGAATTCAACACCAAACACCATTATTACAGGCAATCCACTGCTATGGTTTGGATGTGGTTTGTTCCTGTCAAAATTCATGTTGAAGTTTTATTGCCAGTGTAGCAGTATTGAAGGTGGGGCCTAGTCAGAGGTGTTTGAGTCACGGGGGTATATCCCTATGAATAGGTTAAGGTCTTCTTGAAAAGTGAGTTCTTGCTGTCACAGATACGGATTAGTTTCCACAACAGCAAGTTGTTATAAAGCAAGTTTCCTTTACCTATTTGGCCTTTTCTTCACATCCACTCCCCTGTTGACCTTCTGTCATGCTATGATGCAGCATGAAAGCCTCTCTAGAAATCAGCACCATGCTCTTGAACTTCCCAGCATGCAGAACCATGAGTTAAATAAATCTGTTTTATTCATAAATTACCCAGCCTCAGGCATTCTGTTTGAACAATACTAACTGGACTAAAGCATCCACCTCATCATTCAAGTTTCCAAAGCTGAAAGGAATGTGAAAAGTTAAGTACAAACCACAGCTTCCCAGGGAAGAGAACTCTATTCAGCCAAAAGTCAGTTAATCTCATAATGTGTTTTTGTGTGCTAAGTGGTATTTCACTGTATAAGTTGTCTAAGCAGCACATGCTGAATTGTCACCAGCCTCCAGAGCTGTAGGAAAAGAAAATGATCACTTATGTATCTTGGTGGCTTATCAGGCAACATGGAAGAATTAATGTATTTATTCTTTCTTCTGAGATTAAATGTAATTGCTTTAAAAAGATAATCATGCTATTGTTTGAATTGTATGCATTTCTTATGAAGCACTAATACATTTTCCTGTAGTCTGACAAAGTGTATGGTCTCTTTTCCTCATTTCCCTGTGGATAAATACTTTGTTAATTAATAAAGTATTATATGAGCACTTAGTGTCTGCATTTAACTGTGCAAGGATTTCATTCAGATTATGTTAATAGATTGTTCACATTATTCCTTGCATTAATTACAACTTCTTTATGTGGTTTCTTCATAAGAGCATTGTCATTATGAATACAGGGGGCTTTTTGGATTATATTCTTGTTTGACTGCTGAAGTAATGCTAGGAAAATATTATTATATCGAGCACTACTCTCTAGGACTTGGCAAAAAGCAAAAACAGATTCAATTATTCTCAAATCTTAGAGGGAACACAATTAGTTACAGTCAGGCCTACCTGAATCAAAATCAAGCAATTTGAGAATTTCTCTATTACCTACAATATCTTAGAAAAAATTTATAAAATTAGCATGTCATATCATGATACCTTAGGCATAATTATCAGAAAAAAAAGGTTTCCTCCTAGTAATTGGTAAATGTGGAATTCAAATGAAGCAAATATGAAGCATGGGTATAAATCTTAGGCCACATGTGTGCAAGAAATTTCACTTTCTTTTTCTCAAATCAACTTAATTCTGACTCATCTCACCTTATCTAAATAAGCTCTAGATATCTGCTGTGCTGGTGGGAAATTTAATCAGAGGTATGTGGACCACCCCCTCCACGCAGTGTTATGCAAAGGTTCCCAGGTCTTAGGTAATATCTGGAAATGAGGAAGCCCCTGGGTCATCAGCTATCAGTCTGTCATGGTTACTACTGAGGCACAGCAGGCCTAGTGCTCAGGCTCCCTTCATGTCTGCCTGTGCTCCATTTGTACTTGAGCTGTTTGACATACTTTGGAAGGCTGGGGATCTCTATGTCCACCCTGGGGATGAGCCTCCCCAAGCCATATCTCAAGAAATCATTCACTCACCAGTCTACAGGCAGAGTACTACCACAAGGAAATATGCCAGTCCTCACCCTCCCATTCTCCTCCTCCATCTCTTTTTCTTTCCTGGGAAATATTTTTCTTCTTCATGCCTGTTGCTCTGAAAGTCACTTACTTCCTCTGTCTCTAGTCCTCATAAGCAATCTTAGCATTTATCTTTTTAGGCTTTTCCTAGCCAGACGGAAACTGAGGATTCATCTCAGAGGTCTATCTGCAAAAGTGTCAGCTATGTGCTTAGAATACATGTGTGGGGAATAAATATACAGGGCAAACCCTATAAATTATCTTGAAACAAATCCTAGAACATAAACCATTTTCCAAAGACATGCAATTTTACTAAAAAAAAAAAACTTTACAAAACACTGCTCTGATGTTACTATTTCAGATAAAATGAGAAATGATTTGTAAAAATAAAACTAACTAGTTTGAATTCAGAATTCATAAAAGCCCACATTTGGTGTTTTATATGGGAATGTGATAAAACATTAACATTTGACGTTTTGTCTATTTGTTCATAAAAATGATTGTTATTTTCATTTCTTAAATATTCTCATGAAGTGTAACTGTAGAAACTAAGAAGCAGGTTTTCTTTCCTCCCTTTTTATGCTCACCCCATAGTCATTCTTGCCTCTAGAGTCTTCCTGTTCCAACCCCTTCCAGATGTACCCAGCTCCACATGCAGTTTTTCTCACTCATGACCACCTCCTGCCCTTTGTACCAAGACTTCTCCTATACCTAGGGCTGCAGATTTAGCAAATAAAAATACAGGACAACAATTAACTTTGAAGTTTACATAAACAATGAAGAAATTTTTAGTTTAAGTATGTCTCAAATATTGCATGGGACATACTTATAGAAGAAAAAAATTTCATTGTTATCTGAATTTCAAAGTTAACTGTGCATTCTGTATTTTATCTGGCAATTCTACTTATATTCCCAGGTCACTATCTCCCTTTTCTCCAACCTTTCCCACCTCCTATCACAGAATATTGTTCCATGTACTAATCAATGGGTATGAAGTTTTAATTAAGCAAAATAAATAAGCTCTAGATATCCACTGTACTGCATTCAACCTACAGTCAGCAATAATGTATTATACACTTAAAACTTTATTAAGAAGATTGATCTTACCACAATAAAACAAAATTAGAAAAAGAAAAGGCCTTATAGTAAATATGAAAGAAACTTCAAAGAAGAGGTAGTTTGATTGAACACCCCATAACTTCGATGAATTTCTCAACCTGTTCTCTTAGACCCTGAACGGTCTTAGAAATAGGAAACTGGCCTCAAAAAGTATACTCTAACAGCCTCAGAATTCCACACTTATGGTGGAAACAGAATCAAGATAAAGAGTTAGAATTTAAGTCAGAGGACTTTGTGTGATGTAAGATAGAAAACTTGAACAGTTTATAATAATCAGGCATTCTGAATTCATAAAAGGAAAAAATCACACTGCAGTTGAAAAAAAAAAGGATACTATTTTTTTTTAACTTGATAGCACTAGAGTTAGAAAAGTAAGCTGATTGAATGGTTCTCTTTAGAAACCATCCATTTGGAATACGAAGACCCTTGTTGTAAAGAGAGGAGTGGCTGGGGAGGCAAAGCCCATTAAAGTTGGCAGTTGTGCTTTGTCAACCATTTAGTGTGGTTGAAGCAAAGGTAAAGTAGCAAGGATTGTTCCTGCAGGAAAACATATTGAAGCTTATAGGCCAGGCTTTACAAGTAAGAGTGCAAGGACAAGAAAAGTAAAGGTTTTATTTCAGGGCAAAATAAGAAATGCGCAGGATATGGTCCTTCTGGTTCAACAAAGTCTCCAAGATGCTTTCAAGTTGAACATGTTTCTGAGCATTGCAAGGATAGCTCATAAATGGTTATTCTTAATCTGTTGCTTATTAAATCAAATCTGAATCTGGCAAAGTAACAGCAGAAGCCAGGGGAAAGCCAGTAGATGATGCATTAATGCGGCCTTGAAAATTATTTTCAAGTCTTACTCAGCAACACAATTTGGTTATATCCTGCTTCATATGGAATGATTTCATTCCTTTGTTGTTTTTTTTTAACTGTCTGCCTTCTACAATAGCTATTTAAATTAAGCATTAAATTTATCAAAAGTGTATTCTTTATTGTCATTAATTCCAAAAGAAGAATACCATCTTCTTCTGCAAACACAGCGTGAGCACCTATGGAATTCAACAATATTTATGAAGAAAGAAATTGTATTTATACAGGAGGAAAAAAAAGCAGTAGATTGAGGCAGATCTGTGTTTAAAACACAGCTCATTTACTAGCTGTGTGGCTTTGGATGGATCCATTAACCTCTCCGAATTTCTTTCCTTAATTATAACATGCACTAATAATGCCTTGCATACATGAGAGTTACGAATCAAAAATAATATGTGTAAAGTGTTTCACACACAATAATAGCTACAATCTAATGAGGCCTATTAAGATATCCTGAGGCTCATAAAGGAGAATTGCTGAGACCTCTTGAATAACATTTCTCAAAATGTATTGGGAAAACATTAGTCCCTACTGATGGGTCTGCTATTATCAAATTTGTGAAATGTGTTTTATAGGCTTCTATTAGAAATTAGTAAAGACTCTGAGAAGCTCTGCAACTAAGAAATCCACTTCAGTTCAACACTGAGTTTTCTAGGCCTAAGAATTCTGCAACCTTTTATTAGGCATCAACAGGAATTCCAGTCTTGGGTGAACTTTGCCCCTGACATCAAAAAAGAAAGCGGATTCATTACAGTTTGTTCAGCTGAGGATGTGTTTCTTACTATGTTATTTTGACATTGTTACCTTTCTTTCTTCCTGATTTTTTAACCTCCAGTTTTAATTCATGAAAAGAAATTTGGAGGAAATGTCATTTATTAAAAGT
The DNA here is from genome assembly GCF_006542625.1 of Nomascus leucogenys. Taxonomy (NCBI): domain Eukaryota; kingdom Metazoa; phylum Chordata; class Mammalia; order Primates; family Hylobatidae; genus Nomascus; species Nomascus leucogenys. The sequence continues at coordinate 24,315,231 of NC_044388.1, forward strand.
ATACCCTTTGTCAGATAGATAGATTGCAAAAATTTCCTGCCATTCTGTAGGTTGCCTGTTCATTCTGATGATAGTTTCTTTTGCTGTGCAGAAGTGCTTTAGTTTAATTAGACCCCATTTGTCAATTTTGGCTTTTGTTGTCACTGCTTTTCGTGTTTTAGTCATGAAGTCTTTGCCCATTCCTATGTCCTGAATGGTATTGCCTAGGTTTTCTTCTAGGGTTTTTATGGTTTTAGATTTTACGTTTAAGTCTTTAATCCATCTTGAGTTAATTTTTGTATAAGGCGTAACGAAGGGCTCCAGTTTCAGTTTTCTGCATATGGCTAGCCAGTTTTCCCAACACCACTTATTAAATAGGGAATGCTTTTCTCATTACTTGTTTTTGTCAGGTTTGTCAAAGATCAGATGATTGTAGATGTGTGGTGTTATTTTTGAGGTTTCTGTTCTGTTCTGTTCTGTTCTGTTCCATTGGTCTGTATATCTGTTTTGGTACCAGTACCATGCTGTTTTGGTTACTGTAGCCTTGTATTATAGTTTGAAGTCAGGTAGCATGATGCCTCCAGGTTTGTTCTTTTTGCTTAGGATTGTCTTGGCTATATAGGCTCCGTTTTGGTTCCATATGAAATTTAAAGTAGTTTTTTCTAATTCTGTGAAGAAAGTCACTGGTAGCTTGATGGGGATAGCATTGCATCTATAAATTACTCTGGGGATTATAAATAATTCTACTATAAAGACACATGTACACATATGTTTATTGCAGCACTATTCAAAACAGCAAAGACGTGGAGTCAACCCAAATGCCCATCAATGATAGACTGGATAAAGAACATGTGGCACATATATACCATGGAATACTATGCAGCCATAAAAAGTATGACTTCATGTCCTTTACAGGAACATGGATGTAGCTGGAAACCATCATTCTCAGCAAACTAACACAGGAACAGAAAACCAAACACTGCATGTTCTCGCTCATAAGTGGGAGTTGAACAATGAGAACACGTGGACACAGGGAGGGGAACATCACACACTGGGGCCTGTCAGAGGGTGGGGGGGTAGGGGAGGGAGAGCATTAGGACAGATACCTAATGTAGATGACGGGTTGATGGGTGCAGCATACCACCATGGGACATGTATACCTATGTAACAAACCCACACATTCTGCACATGTATCCCATAACTTAAAGCATAATAAATTTTTTTAAAAGATATACCAATATATTTTCTTACTACGTGACTTTTCTTATGCAACTTTCAAGTTTAAGCTTTTGTTATCTGACCTAATTCATTTCTTTAAGGAACTATTATATTTACAACAAAGAAAATGCACTGATCCTTTGTCTTATGAAGGTCTTATGAATGCTACTTTCCCAGCTTCTGTAGATACAGATTCTGAATTGCCTCAGCTCACATACTAAGCCTTTCTCCTCACCTCATTCTATCAAATTCCACTGGTTTTTGCCCTCACTGTTCTTTCCATCTAAGGCAATACTTCACCATCACAACATGAATATAATCTCCACTCTTTCACTTGTTTTGCTCACAAACTTCATCTCTTCCCCAACTAGGCATCTTATTCCCATGAGAAACTGGGAAATGGCATTTCTACAACAACTGTACACAATGTACATAAACCAGGCCATTTACTCCCACCCTGGACTTACAATTCCATGATCCATCCCTCATCAACTTGACTCACCTGCTTCCTGGAGCCTCAACAGAAAGAGTCTCACCTAATCAATCTCAACTTCAACAGTGACATTTAGACATTTTTAGTAACTCAGAAGCAAACTATTGGTAACTAGAGAATCAAGTATTTTTGGCCATAGACATATAAAATAGCAGCAATTATTATATGGCTGGGAAAGTACATATGATTATCTTACAAGCTAAGACTTATCTATAAGCAGGCTAATAACACAGTCCTACTTAGGTACTGTTTTTGGTCTTTGGATGAAGCAGTCTATTAGTAATACACTGTAATCCAGAAGCTGCCAAAGTTGCTCCCATCTGTCCTTTTTGAGCATTTCATATGTGGCCATTATGCAATGAGCCCAGAGACCAACAGCTCCAATCCTACAGGCCTTGTAAAAAGCACTAGCTGTGAGATGCAGCCAGAGAACTCATCTCATGACCTCAATTCCTAAAACACTGCACCATCAAACAGACATGCTGGATTGGCAATGGCTGGCTCAGTGATATCCAAGACCACAGTCATGGCAGTGAAAGGACTGAGGTGTTTTGGCACCAAAGATGGTGAACGGTTCCTCCATGGTATGCTTGCTTCCAGGTGCTATGATAAAAACCTTGGCTTTTTTATGACTTCCTAAAATGATTCCTCTACCCAACATAAGACCATAAACAAAAAGGAATATGGATGAACTCCCTGGATGGTGAAACATAAGATCACTATTATGGCAGAATGTTATACACCTACTCATAATCTATCTTTAGTTGTATTTTTAATATTGTTATTTTCATGCATATGAAAACTCACTGTAACAAAATTCCAGTGTAAGGTTTTTTTTTCATCAGGTTTCACCTTCCCAGAGCAGGAGGCTTTTGAATAAAACCATCTAATAATAATATCCAGGACACATAGCATTTTTCCAATACAAACACTACTCTAAATATTTCACATGTATTGACTATCTTAATCCTCACAGCAATACTATGAAGTAGATACTATTATTATTCACATTTTAGAGATGACAAGTGAGGACAAATCATTCGAGTTGTGTAGACTGAAGCACTGTGATTGATTGTGAGCATTTACAGACCTCACATCCCTGTTGGAGTTAGGCAACAGAGGTGAGCATGAGAAGGACTTGAGGTTGATATCATCCTTGCCTAAATAACTATAGGAATCATTCTCATCACAGTTGCCTCAGTTTCCTAATCTGTAAGATAAATATATACTTATCTCTCCCAGAATATTTTAAAATATACTTACAAACCTCATAAAAGCCCATGACAACCACTACGAATAGCATTGGAACCATTATTAATAAGTAACCTAAGACTATGGAAATGGAAGAACCACAATTTGAGCCACAATTGTCCAAATCCCTGTGCAATACTATGTATCCTACAAGGAGAATTATGAAATAAAGAGTGTGTTATCTGGAACCATTCAGAGGTCAGGATTCTGGGGTAAATTCTTAGGGAAGAGAGGCAGTTATAGTTAATTCAAGTTATTTTTCTAGTTAGGGCCAAATATTAAGATGAGCCAAATCAAATTATCTATATGCAACCACTTTTGACTTAGAAAAATGACAATTTCATGTGGGTCAAAATAATAAAATGCCTTACTTTATGGGGAATCTTAGGAAAAAGGATATAGATTAGAAGGAAATCTGTAACAAGACTAAGCTGAAATACCTAGCTGAAAACAACTAATCTATGTCAAACCTGTAGCAACTTTGAATACATGATGGAGTAGTGGGTATGCAAACTATAGTTATTCCTATGCAAATTTGAGTCAGCCTATGAGATTATAATTAGCCAAGGTGATACAGCTGGAAATCTATAATTTTTGTCCTCATGTCTGGTATTGCAGAAAACCTGGTGTAACTATACTCCACCTTTCCTGGCAGGAAATTTTAAATGGAAATTTTCTAGAAGTTATCTTGCAAAACAACAAAATAAAATAATAAGAACTCCCCTTCTTATGTTTTTTTTAAACAGTGAGGTAATGTAATGGAATTCTGAAATATATTCTGAAACTGCCATTGTGTTCTGTGAGATATCCCTACAGAAACAGATTTGGAGTCATTCCAGTTCATGCTGTCAGTTTGGACTAAGACAGGCAGTACGAATGGGCAGACAATTTTTTTGATAATGAAATCTAGAAATTTGTTTGGAAGACCTTGAACAATTTCACTGGTACTCTTTGATGCTGCAATGCCATCAGCATGAAATGGAATAGTTCTGCTTTAAAGTCCCTGGCAAAAAGAGGCGCATGTCTCTGCATCTCAGAAGCACAAGGCATAAACATCATGTTACTGTAAATTCCATTTTTTACAGCAGAGATTAGTAATGTATGAGCGTGCATTTCTTATTGCCATTCCAATGAATTTCCTGAAGACTTTTAATTCTAAATAAAAGAGGCATGTTTATATTTTCTGCATTGTCATGTGTGTGCAGTATATATAGTACGAGCTACAGACACTCAGAGAAAAGGAAAATTATGAATCTTGGAAGAATCATCTTTCTATCCATAGGCAGTTTTTGGTGTGTCTGGAGAGATCAAAAGACTCTGTACATATTTTGGAAAGTAAGAACAGAAGCATAATGGTGTTATATCTTCCTGGGGATTTCATTACTTACAACAAGTGAATTTTGCAGGTGAGTACAAGGGAATGGTTTCTCAGAATTCCCTCTAAATCCCTTAGAAATTGAAAATTAGTATGAAGATTGACTCTGGAATATTCTGACTTTAAAAAAATGCCATGTATGTGAGGGTGCATACATGCATACACATACACATGCACACAAAAACACAGTATGTGCACAAATAGAACATGATGGCTAAGACAGTTTTTCTGAAGTTGAGATTTAAGATGTTGAGGACTTCAATTTTTAGTCTATAAAGTCATTCAACCTCATATGTAGACTACAGAAGAGAAATTATGCTCAGAAGGCCCACTTGAAAGCTCTTCTGCTTTCTGTGATTAAGCCTAATCAGCTATGCATTTGGGTAAAAAGTACTGTGCTACTGTTTGGATTGTTGCATGAGCTCTATACCTTCTTGTCTTTTTGTTTCTGGCTCCATCTGTGTTATGTTATCGTGGGTTTTTAATTGATCTCATGTTTATATTGGTCACATATTGGCATACCGTTAGATAATACTCACCTGCCTCTCCAAATACACACACACACACACACACACACACACACACACACACACACACACACGCATCCACCATGTAGGTAGCCCTCTGATTGCATGAAAACACTGGAATAGTCACGCACTCATCCCTAGGGTCCGGTCCTCCGGAATTAATTTTACAAAATGACCTTAAAGAGATGCGCAAACCCTAATGTGAAATAATTTGAGTTTTACTTGTGTTCACTTTATGTGGTAGAAAGTAATTGTTCACCTACTATTAATTCCTAAATCCCTTCTTCCTTATTCAGGGTGGTAATGTACCCAGCTAAAAATAGTCTATTGCATGTATAGATGACCACGAGACACAGTTCTAGCCAGTAGAATTACCTGAGGGTTTCTGGGAAAGTTTAGATTTCCCAGTATAACTACGATGCCTTCCTGTTTGACCTTCTTTCTGCCTGCAATAGAAGTGAGATGAGGGTGTGTCAGCTATATTACAAACAGAAGATGGCAAGCATAAGTACAAAAGATGCTGAAACACCAAAGTAGACAATGTCTGGGTTCTTGACGTTATTGCTAAGCAGTTGGAAGAGACCTGCATCCACTGCCTCATATTTTATGATTTGATAAAAGCAAATCTTATACATTCAAGTGACTGCAGTCAGTTTATTTGCAGCTGACCCCTTCCCCAATTGACATAGCTTATATTGTATGACAGTTTCAGGCAACCAGATGTGTTCTCTGTGGGTTATTTTGAGGGTTGGGTAAGTGTCTGATGGAGCGAAATGGTCAGAGCCCAGCCCTTCTTTCATATTCCTCCTTTCTGAGCACGTGAACCCACAATACCGCTGGAGAACACTCTGTACTTGGAGTGAAGAACATCCCCATTTTCCCTTCCATTCTTTCAGTTATTCTGTCTTACTATTTTTCTCTTCCCCTCCATGTTTCTATCTCATTTCAAAAAAGGAAACACGAAGTCAGAGGTTTGATTCAGAGGTAGAAATATTTTTGTTTGGGTTTCCCCAAAGCAGACATTGGGTCAATGATATGGTACAAATAGTTTATTTGGGAGATAATTCCAGAAAGCACCTGTAGGAAAATGGGGCAGTGAGTCAAGGAGGAGAAGGAAGCAAATAAAGGGTGTGTTATTGTGCAGATAACCATCAGTGGGCAATTGAGGCTTAGGGACACAGTGTAAAACGTGCCTCAGAGTTAGCCCAACATGCCTAACTACTAACCCCAGCAAAGTACCAGGAGCATTTTATGCACCAATTCCTGTCAATCATTGGCTGAAGGCTGTTGAGGAGGTGGGCTACTACCTGGTGTCTCTAGCCTGTGGAATGAATGGCTCCAGATAAAGAGCTGCAAGGGTTTGTAGCTGGAAGTTACTGGGTTGGTGTGCTCATGAATAAGTGCTGGAGGGATACTGACAGAGCATCATCAATATCAGCTGTACTTAAACCCTTGCACCATTCAGATCCACTTGTGCCTCCCTTTAAGTTCACTGTGCTGAGTTAATGCTTCAAGGTAGTGTCTAGTTTTAATTTTTTTAAAGGGAAAATTTTACACAGTAGGTTTAGTAGAACAAGTTACTATCCTTGTTGCTTCAGTTTATCTAAATATTAATGTCTCCCATCTTTCTCCTCTATCACCCCTTCCAGATCCTTTATCTAGCAGGTTGCTTGCATTATGGGGTCACTCAGGCCTTTATTCCTATGTTGTCTAAGCCTCTAGTTACATTCTTTTGTAAAGTTATGCTTGCTGTAGTTGCCCAATCATAATTATTCCTGGGCAAGAAAGCACCAGGAGATATCCCAATGGACCCCTTGAGTTCAAGACATTCTTCTTTTTGCCTTCATTATGTAGCACAATTTTTTCTCTCCTCAGGATAATCAGGGACAATAATCCCTGCCAGCATAGTAATTTTGTTCTTTTCCTGTTTCTGCACTCTCGTGAGGGATTTCATAACCAGATGACAGCTATAGCTTTAGGTTTATTAGACTCCTATTGTGTCTTCTGAGAGAAGAATCCCTACCCAACCCAATTCTAAAAAACTAGGACCTCTAGTTCCTCAGAGGCCAAAGTTTTGGTGATAGAAAATACACATACTACAAGTGGATCATGGGGGATTTGTGGTAAAATGGGTCACTCTAAGTTCTAGTTCTATTTCTTAGTTTCTATATCTGTATTTTCTAGTAGTTCGGAACAGAGCTCCACACAATGGCTATTGTTTCAAAGTATAAACCATCCTTTCAATAATAGTGCTTCAATAGTGAGAGATGTCATCCCCATGCTGGAACCTTAGCTGTGCCTACAAGATGCCATTCCATTGTTCTATCAGATCATCAGCTTCTGGGTGATGAAAATCTCATGGTTATGCGCAGGCCACTTGGTCCAAGGAGATCTCATCATGGTAAGTCAGAACCACCTTGGATGGTGGTGCTGAGCCACTGTGGGCAGAAAAGACTAATCCATACCCTAAATATACATTAATTTAAATATTAAGAAATTACTGTTCTTTCTGGGATAGAACAGGTATAATGTATTAACTTTCAAAATTTGGCTGTTTTTTCTCTTTGGAGAATGGTGCCATATAGCGGTAGAGGGCTTAGCATCTGACTCTAATGTTAGCAGATAAGACATTTAGCAGAAGTAGTAGCTAATTCAACTTTGGTAAAAGGAAACTCCTATTTGAGGACCCTTCTCTGCCTTCTTCTCTGTCAACACGGCTATTATGCACACTAAATACCATCTAAAGAATTATCCTATTCATCTTGTGTTCAATGCCTGCTCTGCCGTACACTAGTAATAAATGACATGGGAACACCAAAATTTGCAAGACTTTTAGCTTAGAATAGCATAAAATTGATACCACCCATTCCCATAGGTCTACTCACATCTTGCTTTCCAGACCTCTTTATTTCTAAACTGCCAAATTTGTTTCTTGTAGCCGCTAACAAAGCATCTAAATCATTTGCCTCTCCTCAGGGGTCCATACATATTCTTACCTAAGACTACTTCTATTTACAGACCATGTTTAGTTACAGATGTAACTTAATAGTATACTTTCTGCTCACTGGGAAGTTTTTCCAACACCATTGTTTGTTTGTTTGTTTGTTTTTCCTAGGAAAACTTCCTCCTGAATGGGGCTATAGTAAAGCAGTATTTTAATTTAAACCCACATCAATTGTAATCAAGTTGTGATGGTTAATTTTATGGGCCAACTTTGTGGGATGAAATTAACATTTAAATCAATGAACTTTGGATACTGCAGATAGTCCTCTATAATGTGGATAGGCCTCATCCAATCAGTTGAAACCCCAAATAGAACAAAAAAAATGGACTCACTAAGCAAAGAGAGAATTCTCCAGTAGATTGCCTTTAAACTTCATCTGCACCATTGGTTCTCCTGGGTTTCCAGGCAGGCAGCCTTCAGACGAGAATTGTACCACTGGCTCTCCCGGGCCTTGGGCCTGCCAGTCTATGTGGCAAATATGAACTTGCTAGCCTCTAGAATCCTGTGTGCCAATTTCTTATAATAAATTGTGTTTTACATATACATACATACACACACACACACACACACACACACACACACACACATATATATATATATGTTCTATTGGTTTTGTTTCCTGACTAATACATAAGCCAAATTAGTTTGTGAATCAGACTCAGGTGTTTTCCTTTTCCTACCATTTGGTATATTGATCCCAATAATGCACTTACAGATTTTTTTAAAAAATCACAGGGTGTATCTATGAACACACTAGAACCTCTCTGAGATAGACTGGTACCAGGACTCTATTTATCACCTTTGCAAGTTTCTATACTATCAAAAGGGTCATGTTGCCATTTTTGAGCCATCTAATTATAGTGTCACCTGAGATTATGTAACTAATAGCCATTGAAAGATCTCAGTGTTCCACTTTCCAGAGTTATTTGGCAATTAGCCATAAGGCCCTTCAGGGAAAGACTGGGGAAATTGCTACTACATATCCTTGCCGTGGAATTGCAGGGTTCTTCCTCAAGGGGACTTAAAATGTCCTTTCATTAAAGGGAAAAGCTGTCTAATGTCTTGGTCAAAGAACTGGCTCATGTCTGGAAGCTAGGTGAAAAACTGTCATTTTTTATTTTATTTTGATGGCTCTTATCAATCTTCTTGGTCACTTACTCTTGATCTTTTGTGGTTTTAGTAGACAAGCAACATCATCGTTGACTACTCATCTATCTCACCCCTAGACTCACCATGCTTTATATGCCCTTGTCACAGATTGCTGCAAGTCAAGGCCCCTTGGCCCATACTGGCCTTAATGCCAACCAGGTAATTACATCTGCCTTGCCTTTGATGTCTTGGTGCTGCTGTCAGTTTTCTCTCTCCTGTTTCTTTATTATTCCCATTGACAGAAGCAAGCCCACTTCTATAAGTATCAGGAAACTGCCATAACTGAGCTTCTCAATGATGCCAGTGCTTCTCTCCCTATTGAATGCCTTACCACTTTCATGATGGACATGTCCCTCAGACTCTCTCTGGAAATATAGTTAGCTAGTGGTTTCACTTATCTTATAAATAATCTTACTTAACAAATTCATTTTACACACTCTTCTATACTTTTAAATCCTTAGTCAAGTTTATGCCATAGTATTCTGATGTCTATACATTTACTGGCATTTTTTCTAGCCCTAAGGAACTATCTCAGCTCAAGAATCATAAAAACTAAGGGGTCATTTACAGGGCACCAATAACAGGTGCTCCAAAAACAAAAAGAGAAATCTTTTCCTATTTTTTGTTGTCTAATATATGGCCCTAAATGCTGTACTGCCCAATACAGTAGCCACTTGCCACATCTGACTATTTAAATTTAAATAAATTAAAATTAAATCAAATTTAAATGTCAATTTCTCACTTACACTAGCCACATTTCAATTGCTCAACAGCCACTTGTAGCTAATGACTACTTTCTTAGACAGGGCAGACAGAAAATATTCTTCTTCACAGAAAGTTCTATTGGAGAGTACTGCTTTAAACTATCTCATATTTCTTCTACCTAAAAATATTATTAGCTATCATTTTCATTTATTTATATACTACACTATTACCACCTCTTTACAATTATTTCTTACAGCAAGCTTCTGAGACAGCTTCTATTTCTATCCTCACCGTCAATATCACAGATGACAATCTCTAATACGTTAAGATATGAGTTTTCCTAAATTTATGTAGCCAAAAAGTGGTGGGTCTGGGAAATAAACTCAGATCACCTGTCTCCAAACCCACTTCATAGTGGTACTTCCACAGATCCTATTTTTCTTCTGACTTATATTTATCACTATTATTTGATGTTAATATATACATTGAAGAGGAGTCATGGATCCTGGTACTGGGTGCTGTGAGAAGATGATAAATTTAATGTTTATGTGTGTTTGAGAGACAAGAAAAAATGGTGACACCTAGCAGTAATAACTAATAGAAAGTAGAAAAATGAATACAATCTCATAGAAATGTGAGACAACTTTAAGTACACCAATAAATACGTAATGGGGAAATAAGAAAGGAGAAAAAGAAAGGAATATAAAAATATTTGCAAAAATAATGACTGAAATCTTTTCAAATTTGCAAAACGACATTAATCCACACATTCAAGAAGCTCAACAAACTCCAAGTAGGATAAATTGAAAGAAATGTACACCCAAACACTTCATAAAAAATGTTGAAAGACAAAGAGAAAATCTTGAAAGCAACAAGAGAAAAATGACCCATCACATACAGGAGAGCCTCAGTAAGATTAGCAGAGGACGTCACATGACCCATCACATACAGGAGAGCCTCAATAAGATTAGCAGAGGACGTCACATCAGAAACAATGAACCCCAGAAGGCAATAGGATTTTCAAAGTGCTGAAAGAAAAAACCAGTGCATATTTGTCACCCAAGAATCTTACTTCTAGCAAAAGTATTTTTCAAATAATGAAGGCAAAACAAAGACATTCCAAAAATGCCAAAGCTGAGAGATTTATTGCTAGCAGATCCACCTTACAAAAAAATACTAAAGAAAGTTTTTCAGGCCAAAAGTCTATCAACATGGAAATTCAAATCCACATGAGCAAAAAAAGAGCACCAATAAATTTAATAACGTAACTATAAAAGACAATATAAATGCTATTTTTTATTCTCTTTAATAATTTACAAAGTGATTATATAAAACTATGCAAAGAATTATATTGTGGCACTTATAACATATAGAAATATATTTGACAAGAACAGAAAAAGGAGCTGGGTAGAAGCAGAATTGTACTGAAGTAAGGAAATTAAACCAGATGTTAAATCCACAGGAACAAATAAAGAGAAACAGAAATGGGAAAAAAGGAGGTAAATGTAACAAGTTCTTGAAGTATGCACTTGCTCTTTATTTCTCAGTGTTTTTAATAGACATAAAATTATATAAAGTCATAAGTTTTACAAGGTATTATTGAGTTTGTGACATAGATGGGTGTAATACATATAACAGCAATACCACAGAGAGAAGAGGGAATAGAGCTTTATAGAAGTAAAGTTTTCATATTATATTGAAATAAAGTTAATATAAATCTGATAGTAGATCCTAATAGTTAAGATGTATATGGTAAGCTTGAAAGCAACTACTAAGAATATAGCTAAAAAATTTAGTAGAAAACTATTACAGGCATTAAAATGTTACAATAGAAAATATTCACTTAATGCAAATGAAAGCTGGAATGGCTATACTAATGTCAGATAAAATAGACCTTAAAACAAAAAAGAGATAAAGAGGGGCATTTTATTACAATGAGTGACATTGGAAATGAATTACACAAATACATTTGGGAATTTCACAGATATGTGAAAATTGAAAAACATACTGTTAAATAACCAATGAGTCAAAGAAGAAATCACAAAGTGAAGTAGAAAATAGTTAAGATGAATAATGAAGACACACGTATTAAAACTTACAGAATGCAGTTAAAGCCCTGCTAAGAGGTAAATTTATGGTTGTAAACACCTATATTAAAAAAGAAGACTGACCTCAAATCAACAATTAAGTAACCCTGTTAAGACAATAGAAAAAAGGAACTAAATCCACAGCAAGCAGAAGGAAAATAATCATATGTATTAGAATGAAAATTAATAAAATAGATGATAGAGTAACAATAGACAAAATCACCAGAACAAGGAAGCAAGATGGTTGAATAGAACCTTCCAGTGATTGTACCCTTTTAGGAACACCACATGGATAAACTATCTACACAAGAAAACACCTTCATAAGAACCAAAAATTAGGTGGGTGATCACAGTGCCTGGTTTTAACATATTATCAAGGAAACAGGCACTGAAGACGGTAGAAAAGAGAGTCTTGTGTAGCCAACATGCCGTCTCCAACTTCCCCTGGCAGTACTCCATGGCTTAGGGAGAAAGAGTCTGTGTGCTTCGGAGAGGGAGAGCAAAGTGATTGTGGGATGTTGTATTGGAACTCAGAGCTCCCTTGTCAGAGCAGAAAGCAAAATAGGGCAGAATTCAGAATGCACTCTTGGAAGGAGCATTTAGATCAGCCCTACCCAGAGGGAAATTGTCCATCCCAGCTGTTGAAACCTGAGTTTTGACTAGTCCCACCACCATGGGCTAAAAGACTCCGGGTCCTTAAATAAACTTGAAAGATGGCATAGGACACAAGGACTGTAATTCCTGGGAAGTCCTGGTGCTGTGCTGGGTGCAGAACCAGTGGACTTGGGGTGCATAAGATTCAGTGAGACACACCAGCTGGGATGGCCAAGTGTGTGCTTGGGCCACTACTCCCCCATTTCCAAGCAACATAGCTCACAGCTTCAGGAGATACTCCTTCTGCTTGAGGAAAGGAGAGGGAAAAATAAAGGGGACTTTGTCTTGCAACTTGGATACCAGCGAGGCCACAGTACAGTTAAGCACCAAGCAGAGTCACGGAGCCCCCATTCCAGCTGTAGCTCCTGGACAACATTTCTAGACCCACTCTGGGCCAGAAGGGAACCCACTTTCCTGAAGGGAAGAACCTAGTCCTGGCCTGTTTTATTACCTGCTGACTAAAAAGTCCTTGGGCTGTGAATAAACATGTGTTAGTCACAGAGTAGTTGCCACAGGCCTTGGGTGAGTCTCAGTACCATGCTGGCTTCAGGTGTGACCTAGTGGATTCCCAGCTGTGGAGACCTTGGGGAGAGAATCCTTCTGCTTGAGGAAAAGAGAAAAAAGTGAAGAGGACTTTATCTAGCAAAGTAGGTACAGTTTAGCCACAGTAAAATAAAGTACCAAGCAGATTCCTGAAGTCCCTTATTTCAAGCCACAGCTCCTGGACCACATTTCTAGACCCTTCCTGAACCAGAAGGGAACCTAATTCTCTGAAGGGAGAGACCCGGGCCTGACAGGATTTACCACCTGCTGACTAAAGAGGCCTTGGGCACAGGCTCTGGGCAAGACCCAGTACTGTGCTGGCTTCAAGTGTGACCCAGCATCATCCCAGCAGTGGTGGCTATAGGAGGACGTGTGTCATTCCTCCCCCAACTCCAAGCAGCTCAGTATAGAGAGACAGAGACTCTGTTTAGGAGAGAGTTAGGGAAAGGACCAAAAGACTTTGCCAGGGAATTATCCTGAATCTTACGGAAGATCATCAAGGTGGTACCTTTACAATTCTGCAAGAGTCACAGCATTACTAGGCTTGGGGTGCCCCCTAATGCACATAAAGCTGCAGTAACTGAAGATTTAAACCACAATACTCAATTTGCTTTGAAAACTTGAAAAGCCTTCTCCAGAAGGATGGGTACCCAGACTCTGAAGGTTAGAATACATACTTAACTCTTCAATGCCCAGACATTGACTAACATCCACAAGCATCAAGACCATCCAGGAAAACGTGACTCACCAAATTAACTGAATAAGGAACCAATGACAAATTCCAGAGTGACTATATTGGGGAAGCTCAAGGAAATTCAAAATGACACAGAGAAGGTATTCAGAATCCTATCAGATGAATTTAACAAAGAGATTGAAATAAATTTTTTAATCAAGCAGAAATTCTCAAGTTGAAAAATTCAATTGACCAGCTGAAGAATGCATCGGAGCCTCTCAATTGATCAAGCAGAAAAAAGAATTAGTGAGCTTAAGAGAAACTGTATGAAAATACACAGAGGAGAAAAAAGAAAAAAGAATAACAGAAACAAGCATGCCTAAAATATCTGAAAATAGGCTCAAAAAGCCAAATGTAAGAGTTATTTTCCTTAAAGAGAAGGCAGAGTGAGAATGGAGTAGAAAGTATATTCAAAGAGGTAATAACAGAGAATTTTGCAAACCTATATAAAGATATCAATATTCAAGTACAAGAAAGTTATAGATCACCAAGCAGATTTAATCCAAATAAAACTACCTCAAGACATTTAATATTGAGCTACCAAAAGCAAGCATAAATAAAGGATCCTAAAAGCAACAAGACCAAAGAAACAAATAATATACAAAGAACCTCCAATATGTTTCAGCCTTCCCAGTAGAAATCTTATAAGCCAGGAGAGAGTTGCATGACATATTCAAAGGGCCGAATGAAAAAAACTTTTATCTTAGAATAGTGTATTCAATTAAAATATTCTCCAAATAAAGGAGAAATAACAATATTCCCAGACAAACAAAAGCTGAGGGATTTTGTCAACATGAGAACTGTCCTACAATAAATGCTAAAGACAGTTCTGCAGTGTGAAATAAAAGGGCATTATCAAGCAGTAAGAAATCATCTGAAGGTACAAAATTCATTGGTAATTGTAAGTGCATAGACAAATACAGTACATTATAACATTGTAATAACCAACTCATATCTTATAGGAAGACTAAAAGAGGAATCTATGAAAATAAATAACTATAACAATGTTTTAAGAGACAGACAATATAATAAGATATAAATGGAAACAAAAAGTTTAAAAGTAGGGGAAAATAAAGTTAAAGGGTAACATTTTTATTAGGTTTGTCTTTGATTATTTGTTAGTTTTATTTTTTTGGCAATCAGAGTTAAATTGTCATCAGATTTAAATAATGAGTTATTAGATGTTATTTGAAAGCCCCATGGTAGCCTCACATCAAAGAACCTACAACAGATACAAATACACACACACATACAAAAACAAAAAGAAAGAATTTAAATTGACTACCAGATAAAAATCATATTCACAAAAAGGTAGACAGGAAGGAAGAAGGGAAGACCACAAAACAAACAGAAAATAGGTAACAAAATGGCAGCACTAAGGCCTTACTTAACAATAATAACATTGAACGAAACTGGACTAAACTCCAGTCAAAAGATATGGAGTGGCTAAATAATAATAATAAAAGACCCAACTGTCTGTTACCTACAGGAAACTCACTTTACCTGAAAAGACAGACATAAAGTGAAAATAAAGGGGTGGAAAAAGAGATTCCACACAAACGGAAACCAAAAAGGTACAAGAATAACTATACTTAGATAAGACAGATTTCAAGACAAAAACTATAAAAAGAAACAAAGAAGGTAATTATACAATGGTTAAGGGATCAATTCAGGAAGAGGACATAAAAATTATAAATATATATGTACATAGTACTGGAGCATACAGATTTAGAAAGCAAAATTTATTAGAGCTAAAGGGATAGATCACAATGCAATAATAGCTGGAGACCTAAACACCCCTTTTAGCACTGGACACATCATCCAGATAGAAAATCAACAAAGAAACATCAGACTTAATCTTCAGTACAGACCACATGGACCTAATAGATATTTATAGATCATTTCACTCAATGGCCGCATAATTCTCCTCAGCACATGGATCATTCTCAAGGATAAAGCATATGTTAGGCCACAAAACAAGTCTTTAAAAAATTCAAAAATGTAATTATATCAAGTAACTTCCCTGACCACAATGAAATAAAACTAGAAATCAGTAACAAGAGAAACTTAGGAATCTATACAAACACATGGAAATTAAATCATATGCTCCTGAGTGACCAGTGGGTCAATGAAGAAATTAAGAAAGAAATTTTAAAAATGTCACAAAACAAATGAAAATGGAAACACAACATACCAAAACCTATGGGATACCACAAAAGCAGTACTAAAATGAAAGTTTAAAGCAATAAGTACCTATGTCAAAAAAGTAGAACTTTAAATAAACGATCTAATGATGCATTTTAAAGAATTAGAAAACCCAGAGCAAACCAAACCCAAAATTAGTAGAATAAAAGAAACAATAAATATCAGAGTAGAAATAAATGAAATTGTACCAAAAGAAAATATAAAAGATCAAAATAAAAAGTTTGCTTTTTGAAAAGATAAACAAAATTGTGAACCTACAGCAAGACTAAGAGAAAAAGACAGAAGACCCAAGTAAATAAAATTGGAGACGAAAAAAGAGATATTACAAGCTGTGGACAGTGGCTCACACTTGTAATCCCAACACTTTGGGAGGCTGAGGTGGACAGATCGCTTGAGTCCAGGAATTAGAGAGCAGCCTCGGCAAGATGGCTAGATCCCATCTCTACAAAAAGTGAAAAAATTACCCAGGCAAGGCCGCGCGGGGTGGCTGATTCCTGTAATCCCAGCACTTTGGGAGGCTGAGGCGGGCGCATCACGAGATCAGGAGATCGAGACCATCCTGGCTAACTTGGTGAAACCGCGTCTCTACTAAAAATACAAAAATTAGCCGGGCGTGGTGGCGGGCGCCTGTAGTCCCAGCTACTCAGGAGACTGAGGCAGGAAAATGGCATGAACGCAGGAGGTGGAGCTTGCAGTAAGCCGAGATCGCACCGCGGCACTCCAGCCTGGGCGACAGAGCGAAACTCTAAAAAAAAAAAAAAAAATTACCCAGGCATGGTGGTGTGTACCTGTAGTTCCAACTACTCAGGAGCCTGAGGTGGAAGGATCAATTGAGCCTGCAAGGTCAAGGTTGCAGTGAGCTATGGTTGCACCACGGACTCCAGCCTGGGGGACAGAGCAAGACCTTGTCTCAAGAAAAAAAAAGGAAAGAAAAGGAAAAAAGAAAAGAAAAAGGAGACATTGCAAGTGACAATGCAGAAATTCAAAGGATCGTGAGAAGCTAGTTTGAGCAACCATATGCAACTAAATTGGAAAACCTAGAAGGAAATCAACAAATTCCTAGACATGTACAACCTACCAGGATTGAACAATGAAGACATCCAAAACCTAAAGAGACCAATAACAATTAATGAGATAAAAATGTACTATATAATCTACCAGCAAAGAAAAATCTGGGACTCAACGGCTTTACTGCTGAATTTTACCAAACATTTAAAGAACTAATACCAATTCTACTCAAACTATTCTGAAAAATAGAGAAGGAAGGAATACTTCCAAACTCATTCTACAAGGCCAGTATTATCCTGATACCAAAACCACAAAGAAACCTCAAAAAAGAAAACTTCATGCCAATATTTCTGATGAACATTGATGCAAAACACATCAACAAAATACTAACAAAATGAATTCAATAACATCTTAAAAAGGTCATACATCATGACCAAGTGGGGTTTATTCCAAGGATGCAAGGATGATCCAATATATGCAAATCAATCAATGTGATATATCATAGCAGAGTGAAGTAAAAGAATCATATGATAATGTAAATTGATGCTGAAAAAGCATTTGATAAAATTCAGCATTCATTCGTGATAAAAATAAAACTTTCAAAAAACTATCTTTAGAAGGAACATACCTCAACCCAATAAAAAACATATATGATTGGCCGGGCGCGGTGGGTCACGCCTGTAATCCCAGCACTTTGGGAGGCCGAGGCGGGGAGATCATGAGGTCAGGAGATCGAGACCATCCTGGCTAACACGGTGAAACTCCATCTCCACTAAAAAATACAAAAAAATTAGCCGGGCGTGGTGGCGGGTGCCTGTAGTCCCAGCTACTCGGGAGGCTGAGGCAGGAGAATGGCATGAACCTGGGAGGCGGAGCTTGCAGTGAGCCGAGATCCCGCCACTGCACTCCAGCCTGGGCGACAGAGCGAAACTCCGTCTCAAAAAAAAAGAAAACATATATGATTGACCCACACCTAGTATCAAATGAATGCCTTTTCTCTAAGATCTGGAACATGACAAGGATGCTCACTTTCACCATTGTTATTCAACATAGTACTGGAAGAGTACTAGCTAGAGCAATCAGACAACAGAAATAAATAAAGAGCATCTAGATTGGAAAGGAAGAAGTCAAATTATCTTTGCAGATGATATGATCCATATTTGGAAAATATCTAAAGATTCTACCAAAAAACTGTTAGAACTGATAAATTAAGTAAAATTCTAGGATAAAATATTAACATCAAAACATCAGTAGCATTTCCATATGCCAAGAGCAAACAATCTGAAAATGAAATCAAGAAAGTAATCCCATTTTCAGTAGCTATAAATAAAATAAAATACCTAGGAATAAACTTCACTAAAAAATTGAAAGAGCTTGACAATGAAACCTCTAAAATGTTGATGAAATAAATTGAAGGGGACACAAAAAAATGGAAAAATATTCCATGTTCATGGTTTGGAAGAATCAATATTGCTAAAATGCCCATATTATGCAAAGTGATCTTCAGATTCAATGCAATTCCTATCAGAATGCCTATAAAATAATTCATAGAAATAGAGAAAAAAAATCCTTTAATTCATAGAGAACCACAAAAGACCTAGAATAGCCAATGCCATCCTGAGCAAAAAGGATAAACCTGGAGGAATCACAATACCAGACTTCAAAATATACTAGAGCTATAGTAACCAAAACAGCATGCTACTGGCATAAAAACAGATACCTAGACCAATGAAACAGAATTGAGAATCCAGAAATAAATCCAAACACCTACAGTGAACTTATTTTTAACAAGAGTGCCAAGAACATATATTGAGGAAAGGACAGTCTCTTCAATAAATGGTACTAGGAAAAATGGATATGTCTATGCAGAAGAATGAAACTAGTTTCCTATCTCTCACTATATTCAAAAATAAATAAAAATTGATTAAAAACTTAAATCTAAGACCTCAAACTATAAAACTATTAAAAGAAAACTTTGAGGAAACTATCTAGGACATTGTAGTAGGCAATGTAGCAAACCAAAACCCCATAAGCACAGGCAACCAAAGCAAAAATGGGCAATTGGGATCACATTAAGTCAAAAAACCTCTGCACAGCAAAAGAAAACAATCAACGAAATGAAAAGAAAACCCACAGAATGCAAAAACTATTGGCAAACTATTCATCTAACAAGGGATTAATAACCAGACTGTGTAAGAAAGTAAAACAACTCAGTAATGCAAAATCTGATAATCCAATCAAAAAATGGACAAAATATCTGAATAGACATTTCCTAAAATAAAACATAACAAAGACAAATAGGCATATGAAAAGGTACTCAATATCATTGACCATGAGAGAAATGCAAATCAAAGCTGCAGAGATATTAATGGTATCCCAGTTAAAATGGCTTTATCCAAAAGGCAGGCAGTAGTGAATGCTGGTGAGGATATGGATAAAAAGAAAGCCTCATTCACTGCTGGTGGGAATGTAAACTAGAACAGCCACTTTGAAGAACTGTATGGAAGTTCCTCAAAAAACTAAAATAGAATACCGTATGATCCAGCAATCCTACTGCCAGGTATATACCCAAAAGAAAGGAAATAAATCTATCAAAGAAATATCTACACTCCCATGTTTATTGCAGCACTACTCACAACAGCCAAGATTTGGAATCAACCTGTGTCCACTGAAGGAAGAATGGGTTAAGAAAATGGGGTACATAAACACAATGGTGTGCTATTCGTCCATATAAATGAAGGAGATCCTGTCATTTGCAACAACATGGATGGAACTAGAGGATGTTATATTAAGTGAAATAAACCTAACACAGAATGACAAATTTTGCATTTCCTCACTTATTTGTGGGAGCTAAAAATTAATACAATTGAATTCATAGACAGAGTATAGTATGATAGTTACCAGAGTCTGGGAAGGATAATGGCAGGGCGGAGTAGACATTGTTAATGGGTACAGAAATATAGTCAGAATAAATGAGATCTAATATTTGATAGCACAATAGGCTGACTTGGTCAACAGTAATTTATTGTACCTTTTAAAATAACTAAAAGACTATAAGCATAATGTTTATGACACAAAGAAATGATAAATGCTTGAGATAATGGACACCCTATTTACTCTGATATCATTATTACACATTGTATGCCCGTATCAAAATATATCATGTAACCCTAAATATATACACCTACTCTGTACCTATAAACATTAAAAATTAAAACATTTAAAAGATAATAAAAATAAAGGCCATTAATTAAAAAGTAAATACTATTTTTAGAAACATTTCTAACTAATTGTGGCTGGTGAATAGAAAAACAGTTGACTTCTTAATATTAGCTTAGTATCATCCAGAAAAAGTGCTACATTCTTCTTGTTTTCTGTGTAAAGAACTGTATCATTTATGAATAATGACAGATTTGTTTGTTTCTTTACAGTTTCAATAACTTTAGTAAATATTATATTAACTAAAACTGGTGATAATAGAAAAGAAAATCAACAAAACTGAAGTTGGTTATTTGAGGAACTAAACTTATAGGAATACAAGGCATTATAAAGGAAATATAATGAACAATTATAGGTCAAGAAATTAGATATATTTAATAAAAAGTACAAACCTCTAGAAAGACAAACAATGACCACTTTCTTTAGAATAACAAAAAAACTCTGAATACAATCATAACTCATAACAAGTAAAGTATTTCTGGTTCTAGGTCATTGAGGAATTGCCACACTGTCTTCCACAATGGTTGAACTAATTTACACTCCCACCAATGGTGTAAAAGCATTCCTATTTCTCCACATCCCCTCTAGCATCTGTTGTTTCCTGACTCTTTAATGATCGCCATTTTAACTGGCATAAGATGGTCTCTCATTGTAGTTTTGATGTGCATTTCTCTAATGACCAGTAATGATTAGCCTTTTTTCCTATGTTTGTTGGCCACATAAATATCTTCCTTTGAGAAGTGTCTGTTCATATCCTTTGCCCACTTTTTGATGGGGTTGTTTTTTCTTGTAAATTTGTTTAATTTCCTTGTAGATTCTGGATACTAGCCCTTTGTCAGATGGAGAGATTGCAAAAATTTTCCCCCATTCTGTAGGTTACCTGTTCACTCTGATAATAGTTTATTTTGTTGTGAGGAAGCTCTTTAGTTTAATTAGATACAATTTGTCAATTTTGGCTTTTGTTGCCATTGCTTTTCATGTGTTAGTCGTTAAGTCTTTGCCCATGCCTATGTTCTGAATGGTATTGCCTAGGTTTTCTTCTAGCATTTTTATGGTTTTGGGTTTTACGTTTAAGTCTTTAATCCATCTTGAGTTAATTTTTGTATAAGGTATAAGTAAGGTATCCAGTTTCAGTTTTCTACATATGAGTAGCCAGTTTTCCCAGCACCATTTATTAAATAGGGAATCCTTTCCCCATTGCTTGTTTTTGTCAGGATTGACAAAAGTCAGATGGTTGTAGATGTGTGGCATTATTTCTGAGGCCTCTGTTCTGTTCCATTGGTCTATGTATCTGTTTTGGTATCAGTACCATGCTGTTTTGATTACTGTAGACTTGCAGTATAGTTTGAAGTCAGGTAGCATGATGCCTCCAGCTTTGTTCTTTTTGCTTAGGATTGTCTTGGCTATATGGGCTCTTTTTTGGTTCCATACGAAATTTAAAATAGTTTTTCTAATTCTGTGAAGAAAGTCAATGGTAGATTGATGGGGATAGCATTGAATCTATAAATTACTTTGGGCAGTATGGCCATTTTCACAATATTGATTCTTCTTATCCAACAGCATGGAATGTTTTTCCATTTGTTTGCATCCTCTCTTATCTCCTTCAGCAGTGGTTTGTAGTTCTCCTTTAAGATATCCTTCACATCCCTTGTAAGTTGTATTCCTAGGTATTTTATTCTCTTTGTAGCAATTGTGAATGGGAGTTCACTCATGATTTGGCTCTCTGTTTGTCTATTATTGATGTATAGGAATGTGATTTTGTATCCTGAGAATTTGCTGAAGTTGCTTATCAGCTTAAGGAGATTTTGGGCTGAGATTGTGGGTTTTCTAAATATACAATCATGTCATCTGCAAACAGAGACAGTTTGACTCCCTCTCTTCCTATTTGAACACCCTTTATTTCTTTCTCTTGCCTGATTGCTCTGGCCAGAACTTCCAATACTATGTTGAATAGGAATGGTGAGAGAGGGCATCCTTGTCTTCTGCCAGTTTTCAAAGGAATGCTTCCAGTTTTTGCCCATTCAGTATGATATTGTCTGTGGGTTTGTCATAAATAGCTCTTCTTAATTTGAGATACATTCCATTAATACCTAGTTTGTTGAGAGTTTTTAGCATGAAGAGGTGTTGAATTTTATCAAAGGCCTTTTCTGCATCTGTTGAGATAATCATGTGGTTTCTGTCATTGGTTCTGTTTGTGTGATGGATTACGTTTATTTATTTGCATATGTTGAACCAGCCTTGCATCCCAGGGATGAAGCTGACTTGATCATGGTGGATAAGCTTTTTGATGTGCTGCTGGATTCAGTCCGTCAGTATTTTATTGAAGGATTTTCACATCGATGTTCTTCAGAGATATTGGCCTGAAGTTTTTCTTTTGTTGTTATTGTGCTCTGCCAGGTTTTGGTATCAGGATGATGCTGGCCTCAGAAAATGAGTTAGGGAGGATTCTTTCTTTTTCTATTGTTTGAAATAGTCTCAGAAGGAATGATACCAGCTCTTCTTTGTACCTCTGGTAGAATTTGGCTGTGAATCCGTCTGGTCCTGGGGTTTTTTTGGCTGGTAGGCTATTTTAATTACTGCCCAATTTCAGAATTTATTGGCCTATTCAGGGATTCAACTTATTCCTGGTTTAGTCTTGGGAGGGTGTATTTAACCAGGATTTATCTATTTCTTCTAGATTTTCTAGTTTATTTGTGTAGAGGTGTTTATAGTATTCTCTGATGGTAGTTTGTGTTTCTGTAGGATCAGTGGTGATATCCCCTTTATCATTTTTTATTGTGTTTATTTGATTCTTCTCTTTTTTCTTTATTATTCCGGCTAGCGATCTATTTTGTTAATCTTTTCAAAAAATCAGCTCCCAGATTCATTGATTTTTTGAAAGATTTTTCGTGTCTGTGTCTCCTTCATTTCTGCTCTGATCTTAGTTATTTCTTGCCTTCTGCTAGCTTTTGAATTTGTTTGCTCTTGCTTCTCTAGTTCTTTTAATTTTGATGTTAGGGCATTGATTTTAGATCTTTCCCGCTTTCTTCTGTGGGCATTTAGTGCTATAAATTTCCCTCTGAACACTGCTTTTCAAAGATTCTGGTATGTTGTGTCTTTGAGACAGGAAAACATAAAATTAAGAAAACAATTAAATTCATAATAGCATGAAAATGTGCTCAGGAAAAATTTTTTTAAAAAGAAATGCAAGATTTACACTCTAAAAACTTTAAAATAATATTGAAAGAAATTAAAGATGCCCTAAATAAGTGGAAAGATATTATATGATCAATAATCAGAAGACGATATTGTTAAGATGGCAGTACTCCCCAAATTGATTTACAGATTCAGCAAAATCTCTATCAAAATCCCAGCTGTCTTCTTTGCAGAATAAATTGGAAAGCTGTTGCTATAATTCCTATATAAATTCAAGGAACCTAGAATAGTCAAAATAATCCTGAAAAAGAACAAAGTTTGAGAATTCACTTTTTCTGATGTTAAAACTTCCTATAAAGAGACAGTAATCGGGACTGTGTGGTATGGCTACTGTGTGTGTGTGTGTGTGTGTGTGTGTGTGTATGTGTATGTGTATGTGTATGTGTGTGAAACAGAATTGGGAGTTTAGAATTAAACCCTAACATTTACAATCAGTTGATCCTCAACAAGGGTGGCAAGAGAATTCAATGGTGCAATAATAGTCTTTTCAAGAAATGATGCTGGGAAAACTGAATATCCACATGCAACTGAAGTTGGATCCTACCTCACACCATATAAAAATTAACTAAAAATAAATCACAGACCTAAAAGTAAGATCTAAAACTATAAAACTCTTAGAAGAAAATTTAGGCATAAATATTTATGACATTGCATTAAGCAATGTTTTTCTAGATATAATACCAAAAGCACAAGCAAAAAAAGATAAGATATGCATTATCTACATCATCAAAATTAAAAATTTTGTGCTTCAAAAGTCTATCATCAAAAACATAAAAAGGCTACCTACAAAATGGAAGACTTTTTTAGAAATCTTATGTCTAATAATAGCAATGTGATACTACTTCACACCCACTACAATGGCTATAAGAAATAACAAGTGTTAGCAAAGGTTTGGAAAAATCAGAACCTTCAAACATCGTAATGTAGGAGTATAAATTAATGTAGCCACTTTGAAATCAGTCTAACAGTACTTCAAATATGATACGGCAATTCCACTTTTAGGTATATACCCGAGAAAAATAAAAACATAGGTCCACACAACATGTACACACATTTATAACATTTATAGCAATGTTATTCACAATAGTCAAAAGGTTAAAACAAGTCAAACGTCCATCATATGATAAATACATCAGCAAACTGTGATATATCCATACAATAAGATATTATCTGGCAATGAAATGAAATACTGACATGGGAGAATCTTAGAAACATAATTCTAAGTGAGGAGATTGGTCAAAAAGGATCACATATTGTATGACTCCATTTATATGTAATATTCTAGTGTAAGCAAATCTATAGAAACAGAAAGTAGATTAATGATTGCCTAGGGCTGGAGGGTTAGAGTTGGGGAGTATTGAGGATTATAGGTGACAATTAAAGCGTGTAGGATTATTTTGTGGGGTGATGAAAATATTCTAAAGCTGATTATGGTGATAAATGCACAACACTGAATGTGCAAAAAGTCCTTGAATTGTACACTTTAAATGAGTCAATTGTAATAATAATTTTTATAATATAGAAAATGACATATGGCATGCTATGGTACCAATAAAGCAGATTAAAACAGAATAATAGCTAAATGCCAGGTTCTCTGTAAAATGAGAAAACTAAGAGCAAATATAGGAATATATAAATCATGTAGACTTTCTCTGTCCAATACAGTAGCCACTAGCCACATGTGCCTATTGAAATTTAAATTTTCATTAATTAAAATTAAGTACAATTAAAAATTACATTATTCACTCACAGTTACCACATTTCAAGTATTCAATAAACACATGTGACTAATGGCTTCATTTTGAAAAGTGTATATATAGCACACATCCATCATCTCAGAAGGTTCTATTGAACAATATTGATGTCTACAATCTAAATATCATAGACTTATTTTTACATTTCCCAAGTATATTGTCTACTTAAGAACTATTTTTTACTTTCAGACTTTTGTCCTTTTTGATTTAAAATAAATTTTCTTAAATATAGACATAATTTTTTAAAAATGTTTTTACCTTGAAATAAACATGGTTAACCCATATTAGCTCCCTGTTCCCATCTCCATCTCTGACAAAAAAAAAAAAAAACAGTCTGGATCACTGAAGTATAATATTTTCAATAGCACTCAGTTTGAATGTTTACACAGAAAAAAAGTAGCTTATAAGACTGAAGGTAGAGAAAGATGACAGTCTGGCATATTATGATGAATCTTATTGGTATGTAAATATTGGGTATTAATTTAGAAACAAAGGTGGTTATGACAGTGAAGCGCTAATATTTCAACCTCATTTGAGAAGGAAATATGCATTTGATTGAATCAAAGGTGTTCAAAAGGAGGGTTATTTTAATTGCTATGTCACTGAAGAATAAGAAAAAGGTAAAAGAAAATACTCTATTGATATGTGTTGTCATCTGGATTTGCTTTTCTGTAGTCATGTGTGTGTGCATTTGATTGTATTTTATGTCACCCTGGTGAACAATACCACAATATGTCAAGACCATTTAGAATTCAACTACAAAGGAGCTAAGAAAAGGGTTATGGTTTTCATGTTGATCAGCATCTTCTGCTTAGATTGGGAGGCCTTAAATTAACTCCAGTAATATAAAAAAATATCAGACACAATGCATAACAGGCAGTCTCACAAAAGACTTCCTTTATGGCTCATCAGAGTAAATTTCCTGTCAAAATACTCTTTGCGCTAAGTAAAGGTTATCTATTCATATGAACACCTGACTTATAAAATCAATCAGGGCACAATAAGAAAGATGCCTGCTTTTTGCATGCATTCAAATTGTTGTTCCCATTAACTTAACTTCCTAAAAATATATTTCATTTTTTCAGTCTGCTCTGCATAACTCATTAACATCATAATCGCCAGCAATAATTGCCTAAAGTAAGTAAAGAAAATCGCTAAAGATGAAGAGTTGAATTACCACTTAATGAAATAAGAAAAAAAGAAGACAATTTAAATCAACAGTCTAAGATGCTGCAACCACTCCCTTCCTTCAGAAAATGTATAGTAATTGTGTTTTTTTGGAGCCTGTTGTGTTTATAAATGAGGATTCTCAGACAGTGAATTCTCAAAACTATTCTATGAGTTTAATTGATGATATGAATCAGATGAACTTAAGAATATTTTCTCAGCAATCTAAAGCTGCATTTTTATCACAAGTTGCAAAATAAAACTATTTATTTTTGAAATCATCTCTATGCTAATTAGAAGGCGTGACCAAAATGAAATGTTTCTTCTAGACCTCAAAAGGTGTGGATTCTCTCAAAGAAATGTTTAATCTATTTGGGGATTTGTTGGTTATCCCTTTTAACCAGTATTTGTCCATTGTAGTTGATTCCTACTCCCAGAAAACATTTGACAATGTGTGAAAAAAATTTTATTATTCACAACTTAGTGATTGCTACTGAGATCCAGGACAGCTCCCTGTAATAAAGAGTCACCTGGCTCAAAATGTCAATAGCAACAAGGTGGAGAAGCCCTGATTTACACCAACAAAAGGACTATGAGAGTCCTATATAAGGCAGTGAATAAAATAAAAAGATAATGTCTCAAAATAACAAAAAATAATCTGTTCAAAGTCAAAATAGTAATGCAATCTTTTACAAAACGATAATTTATTTTACAATTTAGAGAGCAAACTGGAGATAGGGAGACAGGAGAAGGGGAATGAGGATACATTCCTCCAGCTGCCTTTATTGGCCAAAACTTTAATTCATGTCAAATAATCAGGCACTAACTGTAGTAAAGGATAATTATGATTTATCATTTTTATAGTTATTTATTGACTCTGGAAGCATGAGTTATTATGAGAAACAGATTAAGTGGGTTGACGGCATCAGGCAAGTACACATGTAAAAGGATAGTAAAGTGGAATTTTGGCAGATGCTTTAATACAATGGTTATCAAACATTACCATGCATCAGAATTAACTGAAGGATGTGTTAAAAACACAGACTAATGGTGGCCTCATCTCTATAATTTCTGACCCAGTAGGTCTGGGGTGGGTTTTAAGAATTTGCAGCACTTTTAATAAGTTATTCAGTGGTGGTGATAGTGCTGGTCTGTGGCCACTTTGAGAACCACTTCCCTAATTCAGTACATACTGCATACTAAAATGAAGTGCAGTAAAACTATGATGCAAATTTCACTTGCAATAATAATATAAACAGTTACATATTAGGAGATGAGGAAAGTGGAAGTTATTTTAGAGAGAACTCTAAAATGTGCGCTGTTGAGTCCAGTCCCCTCACAAGTGGTAGAGGTGGGACTGGAGAGTGCAGGCAGCTTCCATCAAGACTAGGGAAAGACGCTTCAATGCAACCACTTGGAGAGATATGTTTCTCATAGTTTGCAACATAGAGGGGAACTCTGTCTCTCACTTAAGAAATCTAAAGAACAAGAGACTGGTTGACTAGCTGATCAATGGCAGAAATGTTAAGTTTCTAATATGGCGGAATTAACCTGCATAGCTGGAATTTGTCAGGGAAAAAGATGAATGGGTGTTTCTCACCTGGAGATCGTGCATGGCCTGTGTGCAAGGGACACAGTGTTGAGGCAGTCTTTCTCTTTTTTTTTAGATGGAGTCTTGCTCTGTCACCAGGCTGGACTACAGTGGCACGATCTAGGCTCACTGCAACCTCTGCCTCCTGGATTCAAACTACTCCCCTGCCTCAGCCTCCCGAGTAGCTGGGACTACAGGCACACGCCACCATGCCCGGCTAATGTTTTTGTATTTTAGTAGAGACGGGTTTTCACCATGTTGGCCAGGAAGGTCTCGATCTCCTGAGACCTTGTGATCCACCTACCTCGGCCTCCCAAAATGCTGGGATTATAGGTGTGAGCCACTGCACTCGGCCAGGGCAATCTTAAATTTTGTCCAAAAGGGAAGACTACAGGGAGTTAAGGAACCTTAATAGAAAAGGCTGGAGATATTGCTGGATTGGTAGGGGCTGGGAGGAAGTAAGAATATCAGCCATAATAGAGATGCCTTTGCAGTAGAGTCAACTATAGTAGCTAGTGTTTGGATAGCTATTTAATCATAACCTCATTTATATTTATGCCATGCCAAA
The DNA here is from genome assembly GCF_006542625.1 of Nomascus leucogenys. Taxonomy (NCBI): domain Eukaryota; kingdom Metazoa; phylum Chordata; class Mammalia; order Primates; family Hylobatidae; genus Nomascus; species Nomascus leucogenys. Next base: position 24,343,656 of record NC_044388.1, read on the forward strand.
GAAGAAACATTCTATCAAAGCTACCCATTTAGAGATTGTATTAGTCAGGGTTCTCTAGAGGGAAGAGTCACTAGAGTCTCAAAACTGAAGAAACTGGAGTCTGATTTTCGAGGGCAGGACTCATCCACCACAGGAGAAAGATGTAGGTAAGGCTGGGAGGCAAGGCCAGTCTTGCCTTTCACATTTTTCTTCCTGCTTTATATTCGCTGGCAGCTGATTTGATTGTGCCCACCAGACTAAGGGTGGGTCTGCCTTCCCCAGCCCACTGACTCAAATGTTTCCTTTGGCAACACCCTCACAGACACACCCAGGATTAATACTTTGTATCCTTCAGTCCAATCAAGGTGATACTCAGTATTAACCATCACAGAGATATTTATGCCTCCTGGCAAATTCCTTCTTATGTTAGAGTACAAATTAGAAGGTATAGACCAATGTTCAGTTTCAAATTCATTATAAAGTGATGGTGGTACCATTATAATCCATTACATGCATTGAGTTATTGTTTCCCACTTATTGAGACATGGATTGCTCATATATGTGACTGATCAATAAATCCTCCACAGATAAAAATATATCCTGGAGAAGCACAAAAGACAACTTCTTATGGGATACCTTTTGCATTAGGGGTCATCAGTAAGAAAGCACTAGTAGTATTTATTCAAAGCTCTACTACTGAATTATTGCATGGCTTGAAACTACTAATAATTAGAGAATTAGGGTTACAGACTTGACTACAAACTGTTGAATTATGCTTTCTTTTGGTCTTCTGCCAATTTTAGTGTCTAAAATAACATTTGTCCTCTCAATGTTCCCAGAAGATTGAAGATGATAGGGACAATGTTAATGCCATTGTGATTGTAATACTTTATGTAACTGTTTTATAATATGTATAGTAAAGTGAGTGCCTCTATCATCGGAGACTTATCTGAGAATATCCTATAAAGAAAACATATCTACTCATGATATTTTAGTTACTGGTATAACATCAGCCTTCCTATATAGGAAAGCTTCTATTGAACCAAATAACATACAGACAATTACAAGAACATTTTAATAATCCACGGAGGGTGGAAATTGAATGAAACCCATCTTTAAGGGTTCAAATAATCCAGTAGGTGGCAGAAATGTAACACTTGAGGTTTTTATTATTTTACTAGGATTAAGAGTTTTCAACCCAATCATTGGTTATAGACCATTTTAGAAATTAGAATAGTTTCTATACCAGTATTTTTTGTATCATTTTGATTACTCCATCATAGTCGCAGGGTGCAGAGCTCTTAATAATGGAAACTTTAAAGACTCAGGAAAGAATAGGCAACCATCAGGGCCCTCTATGAGTCCACACTTAATTTTGAATATACATTATTTTAAATACCAATTTTGTTTCTCTAATTCTGGTGCACAGCACTGTTTATTAAATAGGTTATCTTAGGTAATTTGACTTGGATCAATCCTATGGAGTTTATTCAAATTGCATATTTTAACAGTTTCAGTACTAGCTGGTTTAGCATGAAAATCTGCCAAAGTGTTTATTTGGTGCTCAATTAATTCTTGTCCTTCTTGATGTTAGGTTAGCAGTTTCATGAACCAATCAGTTTCTTCATTAGTTATGGCAATTATCATCCAGTTTAATAGTATGATCTTAAAGTTATCAGAAATGTATACTTATCAAAGTCTGTCCCATGAATTTCCTTAAAGACACTTTATATTTATAGTTGCTTTAATAGTGCTCAAGAAAGTACCAGAGTAAAATTATTAACTGTAGTTGAAGACAATACTTAAAGTGGCCATGCAAAATATCTGATGAGAAATTATTATAAAGCAATTTTCAGGGAAATTACATTTTTTCTGTGATATACAATATTGTAGAATACTAACTAGAATTATGACTGACAGCATTATTGTAGGACCATCAGATTTATAGGAGTTTTGTACAATTTCTAGAACATATATTAGTAACATTTCCATAGCATGGTTTGAAGAAGGTTCAGCATCACATTATTTGACCATGCTTCCTATGCAATTTAACATATCATGTAAGACAATTAGTTTAACATATTTCCTTTTATAAGACAACAATTATTGGGAGAGGTGGGGATGGTTAATGGGTACAGAAAAGAATGAAAGAATGAATAAGACTTATTGTGATAGTACAATAGGGTGACTATAGTCAATAATAACTTAATTGTATATTTTGAAATAACCTAAAGAACGTAGTTGGGTTGTTTGCAACTCAAAGAAGAAATGCTGAGGGGATGGATACCTCATTCTCCATAATGTACTTATTTCACATTAAATTTCTGTATCAAAATATCTCATGTATGACATAAGTATATACATCTATTTTGTACCCACAAAAATTTAAACATTAAAAAAAAATTTTTAATTCTTTTGAGATATTTCAGGGGTCCATCTGAAAACTCCTAAAATTAGTTTGAGATCAAAAGATCTTAGTTTACAATTTGATTTTGGGAAGTTGTCAAAAATGTTAAAAGATTGGAAACATTTCATTAAAATAGAATCACAGATCACTGTGAAACAGTATATATTCATTTAACTGTAGATTATTAAAAGACTTCAAAGGCAAATACAGAAAACCACATACTTCTAGGAAAAGCCTCAGCTTTTATTAAAGAAAACTGTTTTCTTAAGTAATCAAATGCCTAATAAAGCCAACATGAACTACAGGAAATCATCTGGATAAAACACAGAATCTTTGTTTCCCAGTCCAATTACTTAAAAGCTAAAGAAAAACTTTTCACAATTTATTATTAAGTGCAGACTAATACTAAAAACAAACAATCACAAACAAAAACAAACAAAACTTGTTGTTTTAAGAGATTAAACTAGGCCCCGCGTGATGGCTCACGCCTGTAATCGCAGCACTTTGGGAGGCCGAGGCGGGCGGATCACGAGGTCGGGAGCTTGAGACCATCCTGGCTAACACAGTGAAACCCAGTCTCTACTAAAAAATACAAAAAAAAAATTAGCCGGGCGTGGTGGTGGGCGCCTGTAGTCCCAGCTACTCGGGAGGCTGAGGCAGGAGAACGGCGTGAACCCGGGAGGCGGAGCTTGCAGTGAGCTGAGATCGTGCCACTGCACTCCAGCCTGGGCGACAGACCGAGACTCCATCTCAAAAAAAAAAAAGAGAGATTAAACTAAAATCTAATTTTGCATTAGTATACTTTTGACATTAAAGCTACATTTTAAAACTTACAAATAATTTCTTTTCAAATCTTAGCCAACTTGAGCACACATAAAATTTCTTTATTGAACTTCCTTTTCCACAAACCTATAACTGTGTCATATCTATTCAATTTTTGTCTTTATGTTTTTCCTTTTTCTCACTGTGGAACAGCCAGCCCTTCTATTTTGGGACAAAAATTACTATTTTTCTCTTAACTAATCAAAACACACTCTCATACTTTTTAGGTTTTCTAACAAAATACACACCTTACTTTCTTTGTATACATGCACATAGAGTTGTTTCCTTTATTATGTAAAATAATTTTAGTATAATATTTATGGTTGATCTTTGAATGGCACGAGTTTGAACTACACAGGCCCACTTCTACATGGATTTTCTTCTGCCTCTGCCACCCTGAGACAAGCGAAATCAACTCCTCTTCTTCCTGCTCTTCACCTTACTCAATGCGATGACATTGAGGATGAAGACATTTATTAACATATAGTAAATATATTTTCTCTTCCTTGTGATTTTCTTAACAAGTCTCATTTTCTCTAGCTTACTTCGTTGTATAGTACATAGTACATATAGCATATTAAATATGTGGCAATTGTGGTCAGGCACGGTGGCTCATGCCTGTAATCCCAGCACTTTGGGAGGCCGAGGCGGGTGGATCACAAGGTCAGGAGATCGAGACCATCCTGGCTAATACGGTGAAACTTTGTCTCTATTAAAAATACAAAAAAATTAGCCGGCCTGAGGGCGGGCGCCTGTAGTCCCAGCTACTCGGGAGGCTGAGACAGGAGAATGGCGTGAACCCAGGAGGCAGAGCTTGCAGTGAGCCGAGATCGTGCCACTGCACTCCAGCCTGGGCGACAGAGCGAGACTCCGTCGTCTCAATAAATAAATAGGTGGCAAATGTTTATGTTATTGATAAGGCTTCTGGTCAACAGTGGGCTATTAGTATTGTAGTTACGTTTGGGAGAATCAAAAGTTATATGCAAATATTTGTGCATGGGGAAAGGTACCACTAACTCCTGCATTATTCAAGAGTCAACTGTATATCAATTTGAATTTTTAACCCTTAGAAACTTCAATTTCTGGTGAAAACTAAGAAGCATACAATTGTGAACTGCCTGTCACACCAACATTCTATAGATTAGCAAACCTATGAATCATAATTTCTTGAAGCATGTGCTTTCTCATAGTATAATTTTTCATTTTGGCACAGAACATGTTTACTAACAAACCCAACTATCTTTAGTCTCTGTGCAATAAGAAATTGCAGGGGAGACAACATTTTTATCTCTGTCTTCTGTCTTCTTAGGTTTTTTTTTTTACCTTTAACTCAAAATAGACAATATGTCAGAGCAATGTATTTGAGGGGGTATCCTATGAAGTTCTTCAAAGCAAAAAGTAAATAAATTTAAAATTATATCAAGAAATAAATGTTTTGGCACATTACCTTATTTGTAAATGATTGAAATATTCAAGGAATATCCATTATTTAATTTAATTTCATATAACTTTAGATGTGTAAGTTACCAAAGAGATCTGGGAAATCTTTTTCTTTTAAGTAGGCATTATAGAAACATAATTATTGTGAAGAGCTTATTTATAAACTATTATCTTACATATATTTAATTCATTTATTTTTAACAATATTGCCCGGATTGCTCATAAAAATGAGACATTAAACAACTAGTCATCATCTCAAGTTAGTTTTCTTGCTGATAATTTTATAATGTAAGAGATAACATCAGTTTATTTTATTTGTAAACTTAGGTAGGAAAAGTTGTGTGTCATATTATATTTAATGCTGACAACTCTAAAGACATGCCTATATTCATCAAACTAACAAACTTGAACTAGCTTTTATTTACTGAAGATTATCCCACATTACATGAACTTGAAAAACATTTTAGGTTAATTTCTACCTTTCTAAGAGTTTAAGGAACGCTTAATATTTATCAATACTTATTTTTCTTTAAGCCAACTAAATAGAGCTCTTTTACGATTTAATTTTGGTGATACCATCCAGAGGTGGAAAATGTATCACGTATACACACATAAACATGCAGATAGAAGCAGATCTTACAACTTTCATTCTAAAATTTTAGCCATGTGCCTTGTGTAATAATAAAAGCTCATTATTTTATTAAAGAATATCTGGAATTGATTTTTTTCTGGCCAATGAGATAAGACTACCTGCACATATAGCTAAAGCTTTTTATTAATATTGCAAAAAATCTTTTAAGCTTTCTCATTTGCCTTTTATAAGAGGTCATTTAGAGGGGCAGCTTTTGATTCATTTAGTCTTTTGGAAGCCTCTACATTTCAATAAAATATGCATCCTATTGTTTTTGAAGCATTTTAGATTCTTGTTTTTCTAATATGACTCAAGAATTAAAACTTTTTCATTGTGGCCACTGTATTTCTCAGTTGTTCTTAGTAAAGTCAAACCAGGCTTTGGGAGTGTAATTTTTTAAGATAAGATTAGTTGGCATTCCAGAAAGTGAAGTACTAGAATCCTGGAGTCCTTAAATTCAGAGGAACTTATTTTCAGAAGGTACCTATCTGAGACCTCTAAGCCCAGTCAAGTTAGTTATCAAATCCAATCTGATTCTGAACCCAATCCAGTTTTTTTTAAATGCTCAATAAAGTCAGAGGGCTCAAAAGGCAAATTTGCCAACTCAAATCTGGCATAGTACTCACCCACAACCTCCATTTGCAGTGAGAGAACAGGGGGTACAGTGGGCCAGCGTGTACCTTCATTTGGTTACTGGGTGTTTCTAGGGATCACTGAAGGTCTCCTCTGGATCCCACTTTTAATGACAAAGATTGTTAAAGACAAACTTTAGGCAAATTAAATTAGAAGAGTTAATCTGAGCAAAGAGCAATTCATGAATCAGAACCAGAAGAGGTGCAGAAAGCTCTGAGCAGTGAGCTTTTATAGGCTGAACACAGAAGCAAAGTAGATAAATTATTTGATTGGCTATAGCTAAGCATTTGACACAGTTGGACATGGTTAGATCAGTTAGCTGCTTATGGTTGTCTAAAGCTTTATTGTTTGTGATTGGCTAAAACCTGGCTGTTACAAAAATTATACCTCTAAATTAGGTTACAGTTTATTATGTAGGAACCGAAAGTATGGGAACAGCCCAAAGCTAATGGCCTCCTACTTATTTAATTTAACACAAAGTTTGTCAGCAGATGGAGAGCGAATAAATTATGGAAAAGATGCCAACTATACCCTCACCCCTGACAAGAGGATGTCCTGTCTACAGGACAACTAACCAACAGGAGGATGAGATATTTTAATTACACATGAGACTGGACTTTTAAATTACTAAACTGAGGATATGTTTGTAATTTTGATTGGCTATTGTTAATTTTACTGGAAAGGAATCAGAAAAGCCAAGGGACTACCTGCAATTTGATGCAAAGGCAGGGGAAGAATTGCCACACAATTCTTGGATTGTTAAGATTTAAAATGAGAATCAAAAGCTAAAATTAAAGTTGTGTTGCTTTGTCATTGCCCCCATGAGTGAGGCATCTTTAGTAATGGCTACACACACACAATCTATTATGCCTTCCTAAGATCTTTGAATGAGATTTTTGCTACAGAAATTCATGTCTAACTCACTGTTCCACATTTGTAGTCAGTTTCCTTCTTTGATAGAAGAATTGAAGATTATTGTATAAAATGTGGCTAATTGTAAACCAAAGAAAATCTGATCAGTGGTTGTTTGAATAAAGAAACACCATGCTACTTTCTGGGATAGATAAATAGCCCAAATAATTTACCTGAGATGTATTTGATAGGAATTCAAACTCTTCTAATAACCCTAATACTTTAACCATCAGTTGGGTAGACCATTTCTAAACTTAGTTTTAATTTATATAGACAATTACAGAAAAGAAGGAAAGAATATGTGAGAATTCTAATAGATACATGTTGTCAACTAGATATGAGTTGAGTATTTGGGAGTTCATTGTGATCTGTGACAGTGAACTCCTCATCAGTTTCCCTGATTTCTTCATCCATCTTTGTTGTAAAACCTACTCACTGTCACCATATCAGTGTTATGGATGGAAATGCCATTCTGATGGCATTTCTCAGTTAAAATACTCAATAATAAAGGTCAATAGATCCTCATTTCTAAGGAATAGTAATACTCAACATTAGTATTGGGCTGAGTTATAATATGCTGAGTAAGACATTCTTATAAACTATTGATGTAATAATTCTGGAAAGAAATTGGCTACTGTATCAACCAGGGTTTCACTACAGAAACAGAACCAATATTATATATGTAGTATATATGACATATGTTTATACATGTATGTGAAGTGTGTGCTACACATATATGTATGTGCTAACATATATGTATATATTTATGTGCATATGTATGTATACATATATACACAGAGAGGGAGAGAAAGCAAGAGACAGAGAGAGAGAGAGAGACAAAGCAAAGCATTGACTAGCTAGACAAACCTGAAATCTGTTAAGGCAGAAGACCATTAGAAAAGGGGAGGCTGAACATTCTAGGGCAGGAGCTGAAGCAGCAGTCCACAGATAGATTTTCTTCTTCAGGAAAGCCTCAGTTCTGTTCTTAAGGCCTTTCGACTGATTGGATCATACCCACCCAGATTATTGAGGATAATCTCCTTTACTTAATGTCAACTGATTAGAGATGTTAGTCACATCTACAAAATACCTTCATAATAACACCTAATTTAGTGTTTAAATAACTAGAGACTATAGCCTAGCCATGTTGACAAACAAAACTGATCATCACAGCAACATTATCACAAGGCTTAATAGATTCATACCACTTGATGATGGATTCTAATTCCCAAAATCTTTCCTAAAGGAAATATGAAGAACTGTGCACATTTTATATGTGTTAGTAGTCACTCCAATTACTATAATGAAGCAAAGCTCTGTTCCACCAGCCATAGGCGCAGACAATTTACCCAAGAAAGAATACTAATTTGGCAAGTTCAAGCCAAAGTCATGATTGAGTCACTGAATAGTTAAGTTGAGATTTTGATTGAAATAGAAAAGAGTTTAAACGATGGTAAGTCTGTATACCATTGTTACTTACCTCTTTACACTATAACATTTTCCAAATATTCTATAGTAAGCATGTACATTTTACACTCTGAAAAACAAACATTTTTATATATGTTTTAAATAACTGTGAGACATTTTAAAGCACCAATAAAAGCAAAAACAACTTTGTAATTAACTACAGCACTCAAACTATGACAACATAATTTCTATTTATCACAATGTTATGATTTTAGTTCAGTGCCTAAGATACCACACAGTGTTTAATATTAGGGAATCAAAACTGGATATTATAAAATTGAGCTGAAACACCTGAGATCCACTGTGGGATAAGCCAGTGATAATTAAAACAGATAGCACAATGAAAACAAACTTTCAGTAATTAGTGAAACTTAGATAGAGTCTATTGCTCCTTGACGTGGTACCCACCAGGCCAAGAACAAAGAAAACCTACGTACCAGCATAAGCAGCTGCTACAAGTCACCTGATCTATTCTTTGCCATTCAAAGGTATGTTTACTGTAGTTAAGCCACCTCCCAAAAGAAAATAGGCCACATTTTTAAAGCATCTCTGGGCCCTCCCCACTAAACCAGAGAAAAAAAAATCTGCCCATCATCTTACTATAGGCCTTCCTAACTTCTCCCACTACAAGAAGAGGTCACAATTGACCATAACTCAGGATATTCATTGAATCAGGTCATATATAATAATAAAAATGGCTCCCATACATTAATTTTATGAGCTCGGTTTTCATCCTTTATTCTGACTTTCTGACCTTACCCTTAGAGTAAGACAAATCATTTAGTCTTTTGAACTTCTTTTTGTATTCCATGTGTCTGGTTGAGTGGACTCAGAGTCTTTCTTGGTTCTTTCTCTCACTCTCTCTCTTCAAAGTTGTTTGGCCACATTGATTCTAATTACATAATTTGAAGCTGGGAGTGGAGAAGAAACGTCAGAGGTTAGAAGCTTCCACATAGACCTCAAGTTTTAGTACCATTTTCCCATTCAGCGTTTATGAGATTGCCTACAATGTAAGTATTGAATATTATCCCAAATATCAATGAAGGGCTACTTTAAGTCTACATTTTGCTATTGTGTCTTTTAAACATAGTTCTCTTAGGAAGTCAAAGGGATTGAAAGTGATTGTCAAGGCAGGATTCAGATATCTCCAAATTCCTTACTCTTATTCAGGCATATTTTATTTATTTGAATGAAAATATCACTCTTAACCCCTGACAGGGCTTAAAATTTGGCCCTCGCTTTTATTTTTTGTATCATACGTACATGATACTCCATTAAGCACACATCATTCTTAATACTGGATAGAAAAACAGACCCTATGCCTCTGTAAATTACAGTGATTCCTATTAACGTTAATGCCTTGCTCTGTTCTAAATTTCAAACTGAAGCTTTTCTGTGCAAAATTTTGAACTTTCTGAGTTAATCTTTCAGTCTCATCTCTGTTCAAGTCAAGCCGTTATTCAATAATAAGTCTCTTCCTGTTAGATTATATATGTAGTATATATGACATATGTTTATACATGTATGTAAAGTGTGTGCTTCTTTATTTATGAATAAAGAATACCTTCTTTATTTATGTATAAAGAATACCTTCTTTATTCATCCTTGGCTTTAGTGATTTACTCAGCTAGCTCATACTGAGACCTGTGGTAGGCAGAATTATAAGAGAACCCCCAAGATTACCACTGATTCCTGACGTATACACCCTGTATAATCCCCTCCCATTGAGTGTGGATGGGGGTAAGGGAATATGATGGACATAACTCCATGGTTATTTTGTGTCACATCGCAAAAAAAGGATTTTGCAGGTGTAATTAAGGTCCCAAGTCAATTGATTTTGAGAAAATCAAAAGTAAGATTATTCTGGGTGAGTTGGCCTAATATAGACCAATTAAAACAGAATCTAGAGTTAAGAAAAAAGGCACATATACACCATGGAATACTATGCAGCCATAAAAAGGGGTGAGTTCATGTCCTTTGCAGGGACATGGATGAAGCTGGAAACCATCATTCTCAGGAAAGTAACACAAGAAGAGAAAACCAAACACTGCATGTTCTCACTCATAAGTGGGAGTTGAACAATGAGAGCACATGGACACAGGGAGGGGAACATCACACACTGGGGCCTGTCAGGGGTGAGGGGCTGGGAGAGGGATAGCATTAGGAGAAATACCTAACATAAATGATGAGTTGATGGGTGCAGCAAACCAACATGGCACATGTATACCTATGTAACAAACCTGCACCCTACAGCTCAAAGTATAATAAATTTTTTTTAAAAAAAGCATCAGAAATGCTCCCATTCACCTTGGAGAAAGAGATTGCCTATTTAAAGACAGAGCTATGTGGCAGATAATGCTGGCTGACCTCTAGGAAATGGAGATCTCAGTCCTTCTACCACAAGAAACTAAGTTCACCCAGTAATTATGCCACCTCTGAAGACGAACTCAAGCTCTAGAAAGGCATGTAGCTGAGTTAGCATCCTGATTGCAGCTTTATGAGATCCTGAGCAGAGAATCCATGTAAGTACCTAGACTCTTGACCCACAGAAACCATGAGATAATGCATGCATGTTGTTTAATATTACTGTTTGTAATGTGTTTTTATACAACAGTGGAAAACCAATGTAAGTTCTCAGATTGTTGCTTTCACTAGAAACATAACTGAAGAATGCAGTACTTAAAAAAATGTAATTCCAGGATCAGCAAGGAATTCTCTTGGCAACCTCAACTGCCAACAAAAAAAAAGAATCACCCCGCCCACACACATATACACAAACACACTCCTCCCTATTGAAACTGCCAGTATTTCTTCTCCTCTAGGAAAGGATGGGTCTAATTTCAGACTCAGGTTCCTCCCCACCCTACATTTGAGTGATACCTGCAGACTACCCATCATGACTTTTTTTCTGAATCCTGAGCTAAAACAACATTGCCTTTGGGGACTCACAGGCTCAGCTGGGGAAGTTGTTTCCATTAATTACAGTAAAAAGAAACCTTCTGAATATGGTATTGTGAAGTTTGTTTTGAAAATCATATTCCTTTTAAAAATCATCAGTCATTATGCTTCATAGAAAAATCATTTTACTTAGGAGCAAAAACATGATTTTCTACCAGCTGAAGGGTCTCTCTACAATGAAGCTAGAAAATCATTACTTAAGCAAGACTGTTTCTACTAAAGCTAAGCTATTCTTGTATATGGGGGGGAAATGAACAAATCACATATAAATAAAGAAACAAATCTTTGAAAGCAAGAGAGACCTTCTTTTCAGTTCATTTCTGTGTGTATCCTTTTCTTGTTTTGCTTATGAAATGATAAACAATGTAACTATTTGGGGGGTGTGTGTGTGTGTGTGTGTGTGGTGTGTGTAACTAATTCATCACTTCAGAATTCTAATCTTTCTCTCTGATCTGTAATTTCTCATGGCCTCTATAATAAAATCAATCAACTCGGTATGTCTTAACTATGCCATACTTTGCGATAGTCCCATTTAAAATCATTTTTGTCTTCTTGATGCTGTAGTTTCTTGATACGTGCAATGCCATATTTAAAGCTATGTAACATATTTGCTGGATAAACTCCAGCGATTTATATAGTGATTTGTAATGTGTGTTCCTGAAAGAAACCATACAGAAATAAATAGCATCATAAAAACCACATTTGATGGTCCTATTCCTTATAATTGTGAAAATTCTACCACACATAGGTCAGAGATACTGCTTTGCATGCATCAGTATTTCCATCCTCATGGATTAAGAATTTCTGATTTTTTATTATAGCCTAGTCCCAACTGAACACCAATAATATAACAAAATTCATAGCAAAATAGCTTATCTGATTGTAAATAAATAAAACTAGTCTTCTAATTAGGACCCTTGTATGGGTACATAAGCTCCAAGAAAGCAACTTATTGAAGAGAGTGAGAGCTTGTCATAGAGTCAAAAGTAACAGCAAAATTCCTTTCTTTTCTTTGATTTGTTTCATCAAGGAATAAAAACAAGGGCTTAGTAATCCACCATGTTAGTCACCGACAAATGAATACGTAAATAAATAAAAAACAAACATGTCCTAAAATACCATGACTCTCTTTTGCAACAGCAATCATTGCCTTCAATATTTCAGAATCTCACTAGGTGTTTTAAGCCATATCTAGGGAAAAATCGTCTTGATATGGCCAACAAAACCAAGTTTTTTAAAAAGAAAAAACTTATATTACCCCTCTTCATATTTGCCTCAGTCCCTGAATATGGATTCCTATGATTTTTATCCCTTCTTTTATCATGCCTAGGAAGTTGCAATTTCCCAGGAAGTAAAAATGTTGACATTCTTATTCATGTTATTTTTCCACAGTTTAGCAAAGTGTCTGATGCATAGCAGGGCCTTTATGAATAATTGTATGTGAATGTCTCTAAGGATTTAGAAATGTGGGACTCTAAAATTAGAAAATTAATTGGATAAATCATGTTAAGATAGAATTTTTAAATCACCCCTTTAATATTTAACTAATCAGTAAATTCTGCTGACCCACATGAAAAAAGTCTTAAAAATAAAGGCAAGAATTAAGGTTTTTTTTTAAAAAAAAGGCAAAGACATCAGTGGTCACAGCCTGCAGGGGCTTTAAACTCTATAGAATTAGTTTAGGAAAATCACTAAACAAAAACAGAAGTTAAAAACAACAACAACATTCACAACCCCTGAGAGAGGTGAAAATCAAAATCTAGAGTATACAATATATTATCTAAAGTATTCAATTTTCAACCAAAATATTATAAGGCATGACAAAATATAACACTGTGACCAATACACAGGAAGAAACTCTTTCTGTTTCAACAGAAATTCTCTGAGGGAACACAGATGTTGGATTTAGTAGACAAAGAAAACCAGCTATGTTCAAAAGCAAAAAGAAGCCATGCTCAAAGAATTACAGGACAATCTGATGACAATGGCTTATCAAGTAGAGAATATCAATAAACAGATTTAAATTATAAAAACCAAGTAGAATTTCCTGAATTGAAAAGTAAATTTAAAGCAAAAAAATTTACTAGAATATCACAACAAAAGATTTGAGCTGGCAAAAAAAAAATCAGCCAACCAGAGTGGATGAATGAAGATTGTCTAATCTGAAGAACATAAAGAAGAAAGAATTAAGGAAAAAAAAATGGAATAGACTTAGTCACATGTGAGACAAGATAAGGCATACTAACATAGGTGTAAAGAGAATGTCAGAAGGCAAAGATAGACAGAGGAGGAGAAAATATATGAAGAAATAATGGCTAGCCATCTCCAAGATTGGATTACTTTGTCCCCAGAAAGAAACTTTAATCTACATATCCAGGAAGGCTAACAGATTTCAAGTAGGACAAATACAAAGAGAGCCACATCTAGACCTATCACCAAATAAACCAAAGAGCCAAATGAAAAATCGTATTCCAACTCCAAAAAAACCCACACTCCAACTCATCTTGAACAAGAGAACCACATTAAAATGAACAGATAACAGAAAAAAATTGAAGACAGAGGCAGTCAAGTGATATAGTCAAAGGGCAGAAAGAATAATGCTGTCAACAACTAATTCTATATTAAACAAATCTATAATTCAAAAATTAAGGCAAAATTGAGACACCTCCAGATATAAAGAAAAGTTGAGAGGATTCACTGCTAAGCTACTTTCAAAACATGAAATACAAAGGAAGACTTCAGATGGGAGGGAAATGACATCATATGGTAACTAGAATCCATACAGAAATAAATAGTACCAGAAGATCTAATTATGTAAGTAAATATAAAAGAGCAAGTAAAAGTATATATACCTACATGTAAGTAGAAACGTAACTAAAAATACATATATAAATATATATATATATATATGTCTTTGCTCTTTTCTTAACTGATTAAAAACACAACTGCATAAAACAGTTATTATAAGACTGTATTATCAGGCTTATTACATAAAGATGTATCTATATGGCAGGAATAAAGTTATTGGATAAAGTTTCTATATGTTATTCCAATAGGTAGGAAATAGTCATTTGTGGGCTGAATAGGGCAGTAGCAGTAGACTGAAGAATATTTGAATAGGTTAAAGAGATATAATTAGCATAATTTAAAAATGACTTTTGGAACAATGATGCACGCATAATTAAAGAAAATTTCAATCAGGCTGAAAACGAGGAAGGAATATCCATCAACATAATTGGACATACTGATACTTTATTTAGATTATTTAGATTATTTATTTATTTAGATTATTTTTCAGCCTGAGAACTAACCAAAAACCAGGTCCTTGAGGAATGAGAGATAAGTAGATAAGTTTCAATAAGCATAACTCTCTATCTCTCCCCATACTAGTCATTGTTATGGGAAAACACGTTCAATATGCCATGCGGGTGATGAGGTGCATACAAAGAGGAAATAAACATAAAGTATGCCAAGCTAGAGCATTAAATCAAAGTTATTCATATTTCTTAGTACTATCTGGCATTGCTGCTGTTGATGAGAATAATTCTATTTCAAATCAGTCTCAATTAGTTTTATCTTTAATAACAGTGTAATAGCTTGATGGTCAATATGAAGTAAACCTCTAAGATTTCAGATTTGGAAGAGGTTGGGAGAGTAAATGAGGAGAAAAGACAGAAGAGTAACTCAACTGACAGGTTGAGGGAAGGATTGGGGCTTCCATCTGAATACTCAACTAACCTTCACCTTTGACTTTGTTCTATTCTGTTACTCTCTACAGGTTGAATGATGACCTCATTTTTCCTCTTTTCTTCCTGGTATGAATCATTATTTGAATATCTTCTTGAACTTAGGAGAACATTAAAACATTTCAGAGCACATTTTTATTGTACCAAAAGGTAATTTTTTTCTATATTCCATACCCCATTAAGATGACCCAGGAAATTTTGATTGGATGTCTGGATCTCTGGAACCCACAAAACTATGTAGATAAGCCACTGGAACAAAGAAGTCCTGAATCTTCTTTTGGTTTATACTTCCTCACTGCAACACAGATAGGATTTGTGTAAATTATGCTAAGCTATTTTTTTTTTAGGTTAGAGAGATTCTGGGAAGTAGATATTTGTTACAGAACCTGGAGTTTAGACAAGTGAGTAGTAGATAATGCTAGGATTAATAAAAATGGCAAGCAGTATCTCCAAGGAATCAATAATTCAAGACAAACTACCTTATATCTGTGTCCTCTTACCTCATATTAAAACTCTGTTCCTTTGCCATTGTTCGCTTATATGGAGAAATATTGCCATTTCGAAAGTTGCTTTGGTTACCAGAAGTAGCAGAAGGTACTATGAAGACCTGGCCAAGCATTTTTGAAGCAAGTGGTCTCTCTCGTTAAAATGTAGTAGCCCTTACAAGAAAACCTTGGCTGAGAGAGAAAATTTCAATATGAATTGTAGCCATCGACATGATGAAAATCCTCAAAAACTAATCAGAGATGTTTTTGACTCACTCCTCGGGAGAAACTCAACTTTCCCAACAAATAGATGGCCCACTAAGTATTTTTCAGCAAATACTGAAGGCCCACAGGAGAATCAGACTTTATTATAACCTTTATTATATAATATAACCTTTATTATATAATAAGACTTTATTATATAGTTTTTTGTTGTTGTTGTATAAGTTGATGGTGTAAAACATGATGTTTTGATAGCTGTAGTTTTCATGTTATAATAATTTGTAACACTTTACCCTGCTGAAAAAGTATGAATGTTTCAGTTTGCTGAAGGTGAGAGAAGTAAGCTAACTTGTGTTGCATAGCTATTCTGGACCGAGGACATTATATTTTTATTTAATTCTATTATCTCAATCATTCTGTGAGGAAGACACAATTATCTACATTCTATGGCTAAGGTAACCAAGGCTCACAAGATTTAAGTGGCTTTCTCAGTATCATACGATAGGGCCAGAACAGATTAAGGAGTGGGATACATGGATATTTTCTATGTTTCTGTAACTGACATTAAAACATTTGGAAAATTTCTTGACAGTTAATCTAGGAATTCACATTAGATTCCTAGCCATCATTTGAAATATGTAATTAGTCCTCTAGGGCCGAAGGAGAGAAAAACAGAAGCAAGAATATAACATTCCTCATTGGTGTTGATCCTATCCCCAAGGGGTAAATGCTGATCAAACATTAAAAGAATGTTTTTGTTTCTAAATTATGACTGCATTTTTAGTTTTACAAAAAAACTCCCCTGTGTCAATCAGGCATAGTTATATAATGTCGTTGGTTGTTTCCAGGAGAAGGACCCTGCAATGGAGTTAAAGGGCAGATAATTTATTAGAGCATATTCTCAGGATCAATACCTATAGACAAAAAGGAAGAAGGCAGAATTGTGGGAGAGAGTAGGCTGTGGTGAAGATTCAGCAAGGGCTTTAACCAACCCCAAGTGAAGCCTTGGAGGGGGGCCTTTCAGAGTTGTTTTGACTTGGGCTGGGATGGCCAGGTCTTTATTCAAGCAAGTAAACCAGCCATTGAATGACGTGGGTCAGCTGCCTTAGGATGGCGTGTGACTGTGGGCAAAGGAGTACTGAGGGATCACCGAGAGTAATTTCTGGAGATAGCTGACAGCTTAAGACCACTAGCTGACAGACTCCCAACCATTGGGAGAAAATGTCCCTCATCTCTAAATGAAGTTCTAAGTGGATCATCAAATACATGTAACTCTTTAATGATTAAGCTAGTCTTTAAAATCAGACCTATGTAGTTCTAAGCACATGCTTTGTCTCATATTATTGTGCCTGTGTGAATGCACAGGGACCACTGTTTATGACTACTACCAAAGTTTTAACCTCTCTAATCAGACTTCAGAGTATCTTAAAGAACAAAACATATGGGCCTGGTTGCTCTAGTCTTTTGTTTGGCTGCAACAATTGTGAACTAGACATGTGAAGGGGCAGGCTATAGCATTATATTTCCCCCCTACTCTCCATTCTGAGAAACCACTCTGAGAAGAGTCACATGGAGATGTACATCAAGGCTGTGTCGCAGGCCCTGGAACCTGTCCTAATCCCTGGGAAGTACTATACAGGAAAAGAGCTTGGTTCATAGTAAACTCCTTCTAGCCTTTGTTTCCCATCTTGAAAGAGATACTTGCAGCTTTGCAATAAAATATAGTAAATGCTGACGGATGTTTGCATTTATTTCCCTCCAAGATGCATCAGACAGCCAAAGATTGATTATAGGTAAGCCAGGTAAGTTAATAGTGATCCTTGAATGTTTCATCTGACCAATGAAGAATAACTCAAAGCGGGGAGCCAAAAATTATCCAGACTATAATATTGGAGTCTTTACAAGCACAGTTTGAGACAAGGACTCAGATGCAGGTAGATTTTTTGAAGAGCTAATTCCAGGAAGCAGGAAAGAAAGAGAAAGGAAAGCTTCTTAAAAGTGTCTGTTATTTGAACTGGTTATTGCAGTAGCCAACTGGGGTGCAATCCCACTAAGGACTTTTGAGAAACCTTGCAGAATGCACTTCAAAATTACCTTATGAAAAGGTGGGTGGTTGAGACATTTTTCTAGTGAATCCAATCTCCCATTGTATAATGGTCTCTCCTGGGAAGATTAATTCTCCCACATTTTATGAGTAAGCTCCCTTGGTTTTTGAGAAAGTGTTGAGTAATAACATTGGAGAGTCCAGGTGGGAAACTGTCAGCCTGAATAACAGCTGTCCACCACACCTGCTGCTGAAATACTCTTGCGCTGTGGAATTGTGGCGTAAGACACCAAAGATAGCTAATGGTTGCCCAGGTAGTTATCTAGATGGCTTTTGAGGAATTAGCTCCCACAAGAGCAAGAGTGGAGAAGTGATCACCTTGATTGTCAAGCTCTTCAACATTTCTGCTCTCTGGTGTTCATAGGAGCTTTTTTCTGCTGATACTAAAAAATATTTGCGCCCTTAGGAATTGTTTTTCTAGGACATTTCTGGGTTTCTTACATTTAGTCCTGGCTCAATTCTCTAAGACACAAGAGCAATTTACCCTTACTGGGCCTCCCTTCTTGCCCCAAGTAAATATCTGTGCCTATGCCTGCTGAGAAGAACATAGGTAAGGAGATGTGTGAGTAAACAGTATTTGCAAAGCTGGAGTAATTTCTCCTAATTATATATGTTTTAATTAATTGGCCTAATCAATGCTTACTAAAAGAGCTAGTTATCAATAAAAATGTCATTTTAGCGACCTTTATTTTGTCTGCTAAAGTCTGTTTTGAGTACTGAGAAGTGCCTCTGGAGTTAGCCTTCAGCACTAACCAACTTTGTTACTTTTTTGTGTTTCTGTATGTCTTTTCTGTAAATTCTATGATTTCATTATTGGGCTTCTGTTTCATTTTTTTTTTCAATTACTCAGGCAGTTGAGATATGACATTTCACTTCATTTTGATTCATTGAACGTAATTCAATAAAGGGTGGAGGGCGAGTGAGCTAAACTCTATGAGCAGATGCTTTTCATTGCAAACCAGTTGGCTTTTCTCCTACTTTTTGAAAAATTCTGATAACATTCATGCTTCCAGATTCCTTTCCCTCCCCTCTTTTTTTTGGCTATTTCCTTGCATTGAACCTTGAAATGCAATTTTTCAGCACAGAAAACAAGGCCGCCTTCTTTGGCTGATGTCTAAGAAGAAAAATAAACATAAAAGTAGATTTTAGGCCTCCTTCTTTATTAACTACCAACTGTATGACTTTAAATAAAGTGGTGCAGTCTCTAAAACTCAAATTCTGGCTATCCTTGGTTATTCAATAAAGGGCACAATATTTATTTTTTTAAAGAAGTCAAGTAGATTTCTTTGTATATCATAACTCTTAATTTTCACAGCATCCTTGTGACTAACGGCTATGCTAGTCCCATCACTACAGATGGTGAAACTGAAGCATGCAGGCATTAGGTAACACTCTCACAGTCTACACAGCTATTAAGTAGGGAAGCCAGCATTTAAACTCAGACAGTCTGGCTTTAAATACCCATGCTGTTTGCCACCATTTTATACTGCCTCTTTGCTAAACCTCTCTTTATAAAAGTCTTTAGTGTGAGTTCACCAATACCTTGTCAAGTCATAATGGAGTTCAGGACACCAATGTTATTTATATAGAGTGTTTAAATTTGTTTGAAAATTGTCAGTGAAGCAAGAAAATTTTTGCTGATTCTAATCTTTGTACACACAATCTAATTTCAGCAGTCCTGATTTTTCTCACAAATCAGACTCTAAAGATATGCATACATATTTTTCTCTGATTCTGCAAAGTACTCCAAATGTGAGGGCTACAGTTTAGAGATATTTTTTAATTATAGTATGTAAAATGTGATGGAAAATAGTAATTCTGTTAGTAAGTTTTGACTGGCCTGCATCTTAAAATCACCAGAAAAACCTCACTAGCTAATCGTAGTCGTGCAATTCTGTTATGATTTTTTTTCTAGTTTCAAGATGTAATGAAGTCTATAACACACTAGATGGTAGCCTTGTCACATGAGCCCCCAACCACAGAACAGGCTGAGAACTAAAGTGAGAACAATTCTTTTCTCAAATTAGAACATTTAAAAAGATAGACGTGAATGCAGGGCCAATAATGGGTCTACTTTTTGATTTCAGGGTTAGAATCCAAGACTTGTGGAGTGTGTGTATTTTATCCCTCCAATACATAAGAAATTTGAGGAATGAATAAAAGGCTAATAGTCTCAATATTATTATATACAGTCCATTAGGATCACTGAACATCTCTTTTCTTTTTCCTCATCCCAGAAATGATTCCTCTAATCTTTACCCCTGTTAAATTCAGTTCAAGAGCAAATGTTCCATACCCAAATCCTCCAGTTAGCACGTCCTCTTCTCTGCTGAATAGGAATTGAAGTGGTTAGAAACAAGAAAGGAATTTCCTATCTCACAGAATCTAGAAAGATAGACACAGCTCTAGCACCCCATGTGGAAACCCTGATCACATTGCCCTGTAAGCACAAAGACTTCTTCAGGTGTACTAGCCATTAAATAGGCTTTGGTGGGTTGGCTTTTGAACCAACTACCACATATATACAATAATGTGTTGTGAGACATAGATTTGTTGAACAGTACAAATTATTCAAATGATTGGGCTGCAACCAACTTCTCTATTAGGGACTAAAAATAATGTGTATCTGTTTCATTTTCCATTGGGCTCCTATAGTTTTAATGAGATATCCCAGGTCAGATGGCTGCTGATGTTCTCATTCCTCTTGCTGCAACTATTTATTAACGAAACAATAATTATGACATGACATAGGCTCAATAGGATAATCCTGCATTATGATTATTTTCTTGGTGATAATGACATAAAGCTTTGTGTACAACTGCATTTTTCTGGGCAAAATTTAGATGAGTGTTTTGTATAATGTTGAATAAAGACAACTGATTCTGAAATACCATCATCAAACTCTACTTTAAAGAGATATAACAAATCCTTAATCCACATAACAACATAATTTCAACTTGTTCTGCTGGCCTTTAAACAAGTTTCTGATTGTATAATTTTTGGTTATTTCATGGTTACCTCTGCTTTCTTCTTTCCTTCTCTCCTTCTTTCAGCAAAAATATAATGAGTACTTGTGTGTCAGTTACTGTGTAAGAGCCAAAATAAAGATACATGTCATAAAAGCAAGGAACTCTTTGCCTATTACCTAGTAGATAAATGGAAACTACAGAAAAGCATTAAAGATAGATTGAAGTAACATTTGAAGATTCACAACATTTCCAGCTCCTCGCTGTATGCTATCATGTATGATGTAACATTCAAC
Source organism: Nomascus leucogenys (assembly GCF_006542625.1). NCBI lineage: Eukaryota > Metazoa > Chordata > Mammalia > Primates > Hylobatidae > Nomascus > Nomascus leucogenys. The sequence continues at coordinate 24,364,724 of NC_044388.1, forward strand.
ACTCAGAACAATCTTTGAGTGGGAAACTGAAATACAAAGATGTTGAGAGTCTTGATTCAAGGATGTGGTGAATTCTAGAGAGTTCACCACATGTGGAACTGTGAATCAGTTAAATTCTAGAGAATTCACCACCTGTGGAACTGTGAGTCAATTAAACCTCATTTCTTTATAAATTACTCAATCTCAGGTAGTTCTTTGTAATTGTTTCACATTTATGTCCAGTGTACTCTTATTGATTGCAATCACAAATGAATGCCTAGACATGTTCTCAGTTTTAAAACTAAGCCTCACCTAACCACTCTTTAAGTGCCTAAACCAGAAGACTTGGCGAATTGTAATAAAACCTGTTGTGTTCAGAAGAATCAGCTTCCTATAACTGTGTCTCTATCAGCTATGTGTTTAGTTTATGCAAAGTTCCCCTAATGGTCTAAAAGGAAAATTCAAAATCGAAAGATTAAGGGTATTGCCTACATGATTACAAATAAAGAAATAAGGTATTCTATAGAATTGTTTATATTTATCCCTCATGGTAGAAAAAATTCATCAGAGCAAAAATGTTAACCAGAGGTGGCCCAAATATGTTCTACTTACTTTTATTTTTCTTTGAATTCCTTGACCCTCAAAGCTGGATATACAAATCAACTAAGCTATGGCCAAGGTCAGCTATAGTTCCCAAGCCAAAGGCAAGACAGTATTAGCTGCCTCTGTCCTGTTATGTACAGAGATTTGGAAGATAATCTTATTCCCCAGAACCTAAATCAAAATGTTATCATAATCTAAGAAGAATCAAGTCCAGTTCTATGAAAATTTTAACATGAATCTGTTTGAAAGTCAAGTTTTGTCTATAATTTTGAAAGATGAAAGATGTAACAAAGTAAGGATTTCTCTTCTGGAGATGAGGATGAGATAGGGGTCTCCAGGTACCATAATCAAGAGCAGAGGTGGCCCAAGTGTTGTGGCTCACACCTGTAATCTCGCAACTTTGGAAGGCTAAGTTGGGAGGACATGCAGTGAATTCTAGAGAAAGTATTCGAATTCAGTTGTCTTTCATTGATGTCCAGTATACTCTTATTGGCTGCAATTACAAAAGAATGCCTGTATATTTTCTCAGTTTTAAAATTAAGCCTGCCTTTAGTCCAGGAGTTTGAATCCCCACATGTCTGGGGGGGACCTGGTGGGAGGTGATTCGATCATGGAGGCAACTTCCACCACGCTGTTCTCATGATAACGAGTGAGTTCTCATGAGATCTGATGGTTTAAAACTGTGTGGTAGATCCCCCCTCACTCTCTCTCCTGCTGCCATGTAAGACATGCCTTGCTTCCCCATTAGCTTCTTCCATGATTATAAGTTTCCTGAGTCCTCCATAGCTATGAAGAACTGTGCATAAACCTCTACCCAATCTCGGGTAGTTCTTTATTGCAGTGTGAAAATGGACTAACATAGAAAATTGGTACCAGGAGAGTGGGACACTCTTATAAAGCCACCTAAAAATGTGGACGCAACTTTGGAACTGGGTAACAGGCAGAGGTTGGAAAATTTTGGAGGGCTCAGAAGAAGACAGGGATATGTGGGAAAGTTTGAAACTTCCTAGAAACTTGTTGAATTGTTTTGATCAAAATGCTGAGAGTAATGTGGACAATGAAGTCCGGGGATGAGGAACTTATTGGGAACTGCAGTAAAGGTCACTCTTGCTATGCTTTAGCAAAGAGACTGGCAGCATTTTGCCCCTGGCCTAGAGATCTATGGAACTTTGAACTTGAGAGAAATGATTTAGGGTATCTGTCAGAAGAAATTTCTAAGCTGCAAAGTATTCAAAATTAACCTGGTTGTTCCGAATTTCATACAGTTATATGCATTCACAAATAGATGGTGTGAGATTGGAACTTGTGTTTTCAAGGGAAGCAAAGTGTAAAAGTTTGGAATATTTGTAGTCTGACCATGTGGTAGAAAAGAAAAACCCATTTTCTGGGAAGAAATTCAAGCTGATGGCTGCAGAAATTTTGCATAAGTAAAGAGAAGACAAATGTTAATTGCCAAGACAATGGGGAAAATATCTCCAGAGCATGTTGAAGACCTTTGCAGCAGACCTTCCCATCATAGGCCCTGAGGTCTAGGAGGGAAATGTAATTTAAGGGGTTGGGCCCAAGGCACCCCTGTTTTGTGCAGCCTTGACACAGGGCACATTTTATCCCACCCACTCCAGCGCCAGCCATGGCTAAAAAGGGGCCATGGTGCAGCCCAGGCCACAGCTTCAGAGGGTGCAAGCCCCAAGCCTTGGCAGCTTCCACATAGTGTTGGACCTGCCAGTGCACAGAAGGCAAGAATTTGGGAGCCTCTACCTAGATTTCAGAGGATGTATGAAAACACCTGGATGTCCAGGAAGATGTCTGCTGCAAGGGCGGAGACCTCATGGAGGACCTCTACTAGGGCAGTGCAGATAGGAAATGTGGAGTTGGAGCCACACACAGAGTCCCTGCTGGCGCACTGCCTAGTGGAACTGTGAGAAGAGGGCCACCATCCTACAGACCCCAGAAGCCACTGACAACTTGCACCATGTGCCTGGAAAAGCAACAGATACTCATTGCCAGACTTACTTGAGTAATACAATATCTAACAGAGTCCAGAAAGACAGATATATTCCTGGCATCCCATGGGATATAGGGTTGGAAATTCAGAAAAAAACATGAGGCACAACTTGTCTCTGCTCCATCATGTCTGGAACATACTTTAAGAAGGCTTTGAGGGACATCTCAATGTTTGAGGCTAAAATCATCTTCTCATCCAAATGCCAGGCAGTGATTTTGGCTGTTGGCTGAGACCTAAGCTGGGGCTGTCAAATAAACACCTGCACATGCATTGTCTCCATGTGATCTCTGCTTCTGCATAGCATGGTGGCTGGATGCCAAGAGAAAATGCCCTAAAAGATAGCCAGTTGGAAGCTGTCAACTTTCATAAATTTGTCTCAGATTTCACATTGTATCACATCCACTATAGTCACAAATTTGCCCAGATTCAAGGGGAGAGAATATAAATCTCCCTTCTAATATTGGAGGAATATTAGAGTCACATTGCATGAAGACCATGTGCTTTGGGAGAGAATGTGGTGATCATTGGAAAATACAGTCTGCCACATCCCATCAACAGAATTCCCTTTCTCACACTTAGTATTATTTATATGCTTTATATGCTTTGTAAAGTAAACTCAGAATATAATACAAATATAATTTGATTGATTGTATTTTGCATACATTATTTATTTGGTTGTGTTCATGCAAACAAGCAATATACTGGGATAAGATGCAAAGTCCTTTTTTGAAAGTGGATATGATACTTATGAACTGAACCACATAATGTGATTATAAATCCTGACCTGCTTTCAATAATTTTGATGTATTGAATATATCTAGAATAACCTTATATGTCTATTCAGATATTTAAAATATTGTATTATACTCTATAATTAATTTTATAATGTAAGGATACATATTTGAAAAATTCTGTTAAATTGTTTTTTTTTTTTTTTCCTTAATGGTTGTGGCAGGGGAATAACATTTTGTATTTTCCCTAAAGACCAGTATGGAATACATAATTATGCAGTGGTAAAATATAATTCAATTATAGAGAATTTGAGTCATAAACTGGATGTATTCCATATCTCTGAGTGACTCATTACTTGCTCCATGCACAGTTCCCTAATTAAGGAAAAGAATTTCCTCTTGGGATTGGATTAAATCCTGTTAAAGGTATGACTCAAAAATCAAAATACGGGTAGACTTAACACTCTATATTGCCTTATTTGACATCAGTAAATGACAATTCTCCTCTTTGAGGAAATAAACCAATGATCACGGTTAAAAGACAAGACAAATCTGAAGAAAACTTTTAAACAAATAAATTTAGGTCAGTTGTGTAGAATGATAGTAAGCTAGTAAAGCAAGGGACATAAAAAGTTTAATCAACAATTCAGTTATGTATTTAAGGAAATATAAACACTTCCATGAAAATATCTTGATATGTTTTTACTGTATTTGTTCTAAATGCATAGTTCTCAAATACTACCATAAAAATAAAGAAGAATATAGACAATCTAGATAGGCCTATATCTATCAAAGAAATTGAATTAATAATTAATAACTTTCCAAAACAGAAAGCACCAACCCCAGATGGGTTCACTAATGTATTATACCAAACATTTAAGGTATATGTTATATTAATTCTCTACAATCTCTTTTAGAAGATAGAGGCTGAGGGAATATTAACCTCATCGTATGAGGCCGGCATTACCCTTTTACCAAAACCAGACAAAGATACTACAAGTAAAGAAAATTGCAGATCAATATATCTCATGAACATACATGAAAAATCCTTGACAAAAAAATTTAAAAATTGAATCCAACAATATATAAAAATAATTATACCTCATTACCAAATGGCATTTATTCCAGGTATGCAAGGCTGGTTCTACATTTTAAAATCAATTAATATAATTCATCATATCAACAGCCTATAAAAGAAAAATCACATAACTATCAAAAGATGCAGAAAAGATATTTGGCAAAATTCAACACCTAGTCATAATTAAAAAAAAAAAAACTCAGCATGCTTACCTAGTTTGATTACTATACATTGTGTCAAAACATCACTATGTATACAATAAATGTGTACAATTACAATGTGTCAATTAAAAATAAGTCACTGTGTTTAGGGGAGGAAAAGGCCAGTTTAGGCTAAGGTGATCAAGAAAGGCTTTAGGGAAAGACAATACCTGAACTGGATCCTATAAAATGTTTAAGATGAAAGCAGACCAATCAGAGAGCTAGTACATTCCAAGCAAGTTTAGAAACATGGATTTGAGCTCAAACTGTGAGAAGATTCATTTTCTTCAATTTAGAACACTTTATTAATTAAAATATTTTATTACATTAAAAAACTATCAGCAAATGGTAAGTAGAGCAGAACTCCCTAACCTTGAAAAATAACATCTACATTAAACCTACTGGTTACATTATACCTACTAATACGAAATTAGAAAATGTCTTCTCTTGCTACGTATTTTACCATTATACTAGAAGTCCTAGCTGATGCAATCAGACAAGCAAATAAAATAAAAAGTATACAGATTGGGAAGAAAAAGATATAACTGTGTTCAATGACATGATTGTCTATGTATAAAATTTGAAAGAATGGACAAAATTTCCTGGAGGTGATAAGAAATTATAGCACAGTTGCAGGATGCAAGGTTAATGTACAAAAGTCAATGACTTTCCTATATGCTAGCAAGGAACAAGTGGAATTTTAAACGAAAAACACAGTATCATTTACATCAACACCAAAGAAATTAAATTCTTAGGCATAAGCTTAACAAAATATGTACAAGACCTATATGAGGAAAACTGATTTAAAAAAATAGAAAAGAAAAACTAAATAAATGGAGAGAGATTCCATGGTCATGGATAGAAAGATTCAATATTGTGAAGATGTCATCAGCTCTTCCCAACTTGATCTATACATTCACTACAATCTGAATTGAAATCCCAGAAAAAGTTATTTTGTGGATATTGACAAACATTCTAAAGTTTATATGGAGAGGCAAAAGATGCAGAGGAGCCAGCATAAAGAACAAAGTCAGAGGACTAATACAATCTGACCTCAACTAATACCGTAAAGCTACAGTATCCAGGACGCTGTGGTACTGGCAAGGGTATACATAGATCAACCAACAGAACAGAATAATTCGTCAATAGACAAACATAAATATAGTTAAGTGATGTTTGACAAAGTAGCAAAGGCAGTACAACGGAAAAAAATAGTCTTTCAACAAATGGTCTTGCAACAACTAGACATCTATATGCAAAATAATGAATGTAGATGCAAATCTTACACCCTTCACAAAAATTAACAAAGTAAATTATCCTAAATGTAGAACACAAAATTATATAACTCTTAGAAGATAACATCTGAGAAAATGTACGTGTCCTTGGGTATAAAGCTAATATGTTAGATCCAATGCCAAAAGTATGACCTGTGAAAGAAAGAATTGGTAAGTGAAACTCCATTAAAATTAAAAACTTCTATTTTGTAAAAAACACTATCAAAACAACGAGAAGACAAGCAACAGACTGGGAGAAAATGTTTGCAAAAGACACATCTGATAAATGGCTGTTATTGGAAATATACGAAGTATAATTAAAACTCAATAAGAAAATGAACAACACAATTAAAAATGGACAAAAGATATGAAACAGAATTCTTACCAATGAAGATAAACTGATGACAAATAAGCACATAAAAATATGCTTGACATCACATGTCATTAGGAAATTGCAAATTAAAACAATGAGATACCACTACACACCTATTAGAATGACCAAAATCACAACATAGATAACATGAAATGCTGGTGAGGATTTGGAGTAACAAAAGCTCTCATTCATTGCTGGTGAAAATGAAAAATGGCACAACCATTTTGAAAATGAAAAATGGTACAACCACTTTGAAGGACAGTTTGGCAGTTTTTAAAAAACTAAACATATTCTTAACATATAGTTCAACAATTGTGTTCCTTGGTATTTACTCAATGATTTGAAGATTTATGTTCATATGAAAACCTGTGCATAAGTGTTTATAGCAGCTTTATTCATAATAGCTACAACACAAAAGCAACCAAAATGTCCTTCAGTAGGCAAATGGATTAATAAACTGTGGTATACGCAACAATGGAATTATTCAGTGTTAAAAAAGAAATGAGTTATTGATATGGTTTGGATGTTTGTCCACTATAAATTGCATATTTAAATGTAATCTCCAGTATTAGAGGTGGGGCCTGTGGTAGGTGTTTGAATTGTAGGGCAGATCTCTTTTGAATGGCTTAGCACTAACCCCTTGGTAATGAGTGAGTTCTTGTAGGGCAGATCTCTTTTGAATGGCTTAGCACTACCCCCTTGGTAATGAGTGAGTTCTTGCTCTATGTTCATGTGAGATCTGGTTGTTTAAAAGTATGTGGCACATCCTTTTCTCTCTCTTACTCCCTCTCTCTTGGTTTAGCTCTTGCCATGTAATAGTTTGACTATTTAACCCTGCCCAAGTCTCATGTTGAAATGCAATTCCCAATGTTGGGGATGGGGCCTGGTGGGAGGTGACTGGTTTTTGAGGGCAGCGTTCCCATGAATGAAGTAAGTTCTCATGAGATCTAGTCATTTTAATGTGTGTGGCAACTCCCCTCCCTTCACTCTCTTGCCCCTGCTTTTGCCATGTGACATGCCAGCTCCCCCTTTGCCTTCTGCCATGAGTGTAAGCTTCCTGAGTCCTTATAAGCAGATACCTCATGCCATGATTCCTGTACAGCCTGCAAAACTGTGAATCAATTAAATCACTTTTCACTTTTCTTTATAAATTATGCAGTCTCCAATGTAGCAATGCAAGAATGGCCTAACACACCATGTGATGTGTCTGCTCCCCTTTCACCTTCCTGCAATGACTGTAAGCTTCTATGACTGTAAATTTCCTCATCAGAAACAGATGCTGGCACCATGCTTCTTGTACAGCCTGCAGAACCATGAGCCAATTAAACTTCTTTTCTTCATAAGTTACCTAACCTCAGGAATTCCTTTATAGTAATGCAAAAATGGTCTAGTACAGAATATTGGTCCTGAGGAGTGGGGCATTGCTCCAAAGAGAAGCGAAAATGTGGAAGCAGGTTTGGAACTTGGTAACAGGCAGAGGCTGAAAGAGTTTGGAGGGCTCAGCAGAGGACAGGATGATGAGGGAAAATTTGGAACTTCTTAGAGACTGGTTAAATGGTTGTGATCAGAATGCTAATAGAAATATGGACAGTGAAGTCCACGCTGACCAGGTCTTAGAAGGAAATGAAGAAGTTATTGGAAACCGGAGTAAAAGTCACCCATGTTATGCCTTAGCAAAAAGCTTGGATGCATTGTGCACATGTTCTAGGGATCTGTGGATATTCGAACATAAGAGTGATGACTTACGGTACTTGCCAGAAGAAATTTCTAAGCAGCAGAGCATTTAAAAGGTGGTCTGGCTACTTTTAACAACCTATGATCAGATATGGAAGCAAAGAAATGACCTAAAGTTGGCACTTATATTTAAAAGGGAAGTAAAGTGTAAAAGTTTGGGAAATTTGTAGCCTTGCCATATGGCAGGAAAAGAATCCAAGCAGGCTGTAGAGAAACCACTTACTAGAGAGATTAGCACGACTAAAAGGGAGCAAACTGCTAATATCCAAGACAATGGGGAAAAGGCCTTGAAGGCATTTCAGAAATCTTAGAGACAGAAGCTCTCAGCTCTCATCACAAGTCCAAAGGCAGAGAAGGAAAGAATAATTACACGGCCAGGCCCAGGGCCTCATTGCCCTGGTCAGCCTCAGGACCCTGCTCCCAAGATCCTGGCTGCTCCAGATCCAGCAGTGGCTCAAAGGGCTACAAGTAGAGCTCAGGCTGCCACTCTGGTGTACATATACCATAAGTCTTGGTACCTTCCACTTGGTGTTAAATCTGTAGGTATATAGAATGCAAGTGTGAAGGAGGCTTTGCAGCTTCCTCCTAGATTTTAGAGGTTGTTTGAGAAAGCCTGGGTGCCCAGAAAGAAGCCTGCCACAGGGGCAGAGCCTTTACAAAGAATCTCTAATAGGGCAGTGCAGAGGGTAAATGTGGGGTTGGAGCCCCAACACAGAGTCCCCACAAGGGCGTTGCCTCATGGAGGTGTTGAAGGGAGCCACCACCCTCCAGGCCCCAGAATGGCAGGACCACAGGAAGCTTGCGTCCTGAGCCTAGAAAAGCTGTAGGAACTCAGCTCCAACTCGAAAGCACCGATGGGTGCCGCACCTTGCAAAGTCACAGCTGCAGAGCTGTCCAAGACCTCGGGAGCCCACTCCTTGCACCACTCCATGTCCTGGATATGGGACATGAAATCAAAGACTATTTTGAAATTTTAAGATTTAGTGGCTGCCCTGCTGGGCTCTAGTCTTGCATGAAGCCTATAGTCCCCTTCTTTTGACCCATTTCTTTCTTTTGGAATGGGTATGTCTACTTAATGCCTGTACTGCCATTGTGTCTTGGAAATAAGTAACTTGGTTTTGATTTCATAGGCTCATAGTCAGAAGGAATTCCATCTCCAGATGAGACTTTGTACTTTGGACCTTGCCATCTTTGAGTTGGGACTGGAACAATTTAAGACTTCTGAGGACTGTTGGGAAGGCACTATTGTATTTTGCAATATGAAAAGTACATGTGATTCGGCAGGTGGGGAGGGGCTAAGTAATAGGGTTTGGATGTTTGTTGCCTCCAAATTTCATGTTAAAATGTAATACCCAGCATTGGAGGTGGGACCTAGTGGAAAGTATTTTGGTCATGGGAGTAGATCCCTCATGAAAGGCTTAGTGCCATGCCCTTGGTGCACGAGTGAGTTCTTGCTCTATGTTCACATGAGATCTGGTTATTTTAGAGTGTGTGGGACCTTCTCACTCTCTCTTGCTCCCTCTTTCTTGCTCCAGCTCTTGCCATGTTACATGCTTGCTCTCCACCTGCCTTCCAACATGATTGGAAGCTTTCCGATGCCCTCACCAGAAGCAAATGCTGGTGCCATGCTTTCTGTACTGCCTGCAGAACTGTGAGTCAGTTAAACCTCTTTTCTTTATAAATTACTCAGTCTCAGGTATTTCTTTATAGATACGCAAAAATGGCCTAATACAGCTATCAACCATGGAAAGACAGAGAGTAACCTTAAATGCCTACTACTAAGAGAAAGAAAACAATGCGAACAGGCTACATACTGTATGATTCCAACTACGTGACTTTGTGGAAAAGGCAAAACTATAGAGACTGTGAAAAAAAGATCAGTGGTTGCCAGGGCTTGAGGGAAGAGAGAAATGAATAGAAAAAGCACAGAGGATTTTTTAGGACATAGAAACTAATCTGTGTTACTACAATGGTAAATATATGTAATTATACATCTGTCTAAACTCATGGAATATAGAACACCAAGGGTGAACCGTAGTATAAACTATGGAATTTGGGTGGTAATTATATATCAATGTAGGTTCATCAAGTGTAACAAATGTACCATTCTGATAAGGGATGTTGATAGTGGAGGAGGCTGTGGGTGTGTGAGGGGCAAGAAATATATGGAAACTGTGCCTTTTGCTTAATTTTGCTGTAAGCCTAAAATGGCTTTTAAAATAAAGTCTACTAAAAGTAAAAACAAAAAACAAAAAAACAGACTACAGCAGTATAGATAGTAACATAATCTTACTAGAATATTTATCCTATTTTGTATTAAAGGGAAGTTGTTGTACTCCCGTGAATGGGCACACCATAGTTAACCTATTGGTGGTAAACCTAGAAATTAATTTAAAGTATTCTAATCTCATGTTTTGGTAGCCGTAGGGTATGTTAAATCTAGTGTCTAAAGCCAGGGAGCTTTTTTTTTTTTTTTACTAATTTCTGACTCAGAGCTGGATGTGGGGTAGATTCATGGTTTGGGCAATGCCAGCTCCTCTTCAACTTCATCCTCTAAGTCATAATTTCCAAGTATGCTGAGAGACCCCGTTCATGGGAGCCTTTCTTTAGTAAGGTTGGCTTGGTAAATGACACAGAAACAGGTAGGCTTATCTCATGGAAAAGATCTGTACCACAACAATCTCCCCATCATATGATGTTTTTTCCTTGAACCCGCAAGGAACATGCGTAATTTGATTAGTACACATGGTAAATGTAGCTTAATATTGGGCATTTGAAACCTAATATTCCATTTCTTTGAAAAAAGTGTCTTCTGTATGTCTGTGGTACCTTACAGGAAGAAAGAGCTTTGAAATGAAAAGGGCTAGCAATTCTTACAAAGAGCATTTTCACTGTATAAAAAAATAGCTTTAGATTTCTGTGTTTATTACTTATGACTTCGAAAATATCACTTGAGAGCAAAGACATTTCATACGTAGATATTATATGTTAAATATTTCTATAAAATCCAATGGCATATATAAATAATCCCTAAGCAATATATAGAAATAGACAGCATCACCAATTTGATTGATGCTAAGGAAGAATACTGATTTGGAATTTGGCTGGCTGAGCCACACATTATTCTCATTTCCAACTGGGACATTTAATAGCCCTTATTGTCACTGGAAAATTGCATCCTTTTTGAATGACTAGAGAATGAGCTTGAGTCTTTTCAATCAGGATTCAGGAAGATGCTAATGTATTCTCTTGAGCACAGAAAGAATATATTTTTCTGGGGTCCAAACAATCAGGCTTCCCTTTTGCTAGCTGTAATTTTATGAAGGTATTTTACTCAAACTAACTTTTCTTGTCTGTGGCTTTATGATCTTGGGGGTAACTCAAGCGATCTCTCATCTTCATTGTACTACAAGGAAACAGACAGTCTAACGTGAGTCAAAGAAATACAATTAATTGTAAAAGGGAGAGGAAAAACCATTGTTCCCTTTTCCCCAGTGGAACCCCCGCCTTGGCACAATTCTGGGATTGCTTCCCACCTCCCTGGCCACTGCCCCTGTGGGTTGCTCTGACTGATCTAGTTTGGTCTGCTCATGAAAGCAGCCCTAAGCTTTGAGAATAGGTTTATGGCCATTTTATCTTTTTTTAATTAAAAATTCATTCAGTTTCAAAAAAAATCTTCTGATTAATCCCCTTCTGACATAATTTTCTGAAGCCTATATGAGTAGACTTAAATAAAATGACACATGTATTTATCACATAGGTTATGAAGCACCCTCACATATTGTCTCCTTGCCAATGGCCCATTATCTCCATTTATCTTTTGCAGAAGAGGACTCAAGTTCTAAGAGGTCTAACTCAAGGCCACAGGGAAACAAATTGCAGAGCCAGCACAGGAGACTTGGTTCTCCAACTTCTTGCAACTGGTTCTCAAATTTGAGCATGCATTAGAATCACCTGGGGAACCTGTTATTAAAACACAGATTTCTAAGCCCCACAAGCAGAGTTCCTGATTCAGTAGTTGTTTGATGGAACCAAGCATTGCATTTCAAACAAATTATCAGGTGATGCTGTTGCTGCTGGTCTGGGAACTACACTTTGAGATCCACTGGTCTAGAACACACTGTAAGTGTTAGTCTCATGTTCCTTACACCAGACCAAGAACAATTTCATGAAATAAAAACAAGTAAATAATACAAAGGACAGGATAATATTATAAAACTATCTTCAGATCTATGGCCTCCCTTCTTCTGACCACTTACCAAAGAAGTTCAGAGTTTATCATTATTGCTGTCTTACTGTAATGCCCTGAGATTGAAGTGGTAATAGCCTGATGGTATGGAGAGAGGAGACTCTGTGGTCTTTGTGTTAGCAAAATGTGTTTCCAGAGTATGATCATTTTCATCTTTTCTGGTGATTCATCACATGCTGCTCTCTCAGCAGGCTTTCGGCATTTGGCCTCCACAGGAAACTCTAGCTTGACTTAAGGAGTGAGGTAAGTCTTATTTTTAGCAAGGAAATATTCACCATTGCTAAATTAGTTTGGATTTGCTTTAGATTTAAACAATGGGTTTATTTTAAAACACACTGAGGCCAAAGGAGAAACAAACAGCCCTGCATGTGTTGGGGAAGCACTGTCTTATTGACAGAGAAGTTGGCTAGCTGAAATCAAATGTTTTTCAGAACAAAGATATTATGGTCTTAAGATTTCACTTGAATTTAAATTGTAGAATATTCTAACAATAATGAGCATTTAATATGTGCTCGATTTTTTAAAATTTTACTTTAAATTCTGGGATACATGTGCAAAACATGCAGGTTTGTTACACAGGTATACATGTGCCATTTCTGTGACATTCTTAGCAAATCTAAGACAGAGGTATTTTAAATATCTCCATTTTATTTATGAGAAAACCGAAGCCAAAAGAGATGAGGTGATCTACCTAAGATCACATAGATTATTAAGAGGAGGGATTTGAACCCAAACTTAGTCTGGATTCTATGTTTGGGCTTACAACCATTATTCACTAAATGACCCATGATATCTGAAAAGAATCCACAGGGAAAGAAGAAGCAAGAATGAGACTGAGCCCAAGTGTAATGCTTTCCCAGGACTGAGCCAGCAAAATGTAATGTTTTTCCATCTTAATTCCTTTGACTTACAGCTGGGAACCAGTATTCTGGGTCCAAGACAGACAACCTCAAACCTTGGATGACTCATGGATACTTTTAGCTCATCTAGGTAAATTGCCTTAACAACAACAACAACAACAAGCAACAACAATAATAAATTAGTGAGTAGTGATGGGACAGAAAACTAATGAAATAATTTGATTCAGATACATAGAAAATTAAGGAAGAAAACAATTCTGTTTCACCTGATGGGTCTTAATTTAATCTAGTATCAAGGTCTGGTATCAATCATTTCTCTCTCAAAAGAAAAAATAATAAGACTTTTTTTGTTACATGAGTCATTTTGTGAAACTAATTGACTTCCTGTGGAACACAATGCTCTCCCATTATTTTTTGGCTGAACTATTAGGTGGTTAACTCCTTTATTTATTTCTTCTTTTTAAAAAATCGTCTACCAAACTAAAGTTGAGAAAGAGGAGAGGGAGGGTCAGAGGGTGTCACAATTGATTGTTACCCTTCTCAACATTCATATTATTACTTAGTTACCAAAGACCTCAGCTTGAAATGAAGGAATATTAGCTCAAGTTATGGACCCTTTGCTGCTTTCAAATTGTTTTTAACTATGCAATTGTCAAACTTTCTTGGGAGTTTCTGGAGTTCTTCATTTAGTGTTGAGAAAATAAACAACTTTAATTGATATATCAATTTAAATCTATGAGGAATTTCATATATATTATTCAGTTTGATTCTTGTAACAATTCATGACCTAACTCATGTGGGTACTATACTTCTTATTTTTCAAATGCAGAACCTAATACCCAGGGAAACACATATGGAAAAACTCTTATTTAGTAAATGACAAAATTCAGATTTGAATCCCAGCTTTAAAAGAATAAAATTTTAGTCCTTTTTAGTTTTTGTACTATAATGTAATACCAGATTATATAAAATAACCTTATTGTAGTTTTTCTTGTAATCACCATTGAAAACAGTTACGTATATATTTTAAAGGAAAACACAATCCATTTTTTCCCAAGCAAGTTATTAATATTTGAGGAATATGGAAACTCAAATAAAAGTTCTGTTTTAAATTTTGGAAAGTAATTTCAATACAAAGTCTTTAAATTGCAAAAAAAACTTTGAAAATCATTGATAAACTATTTTGAAAGTGTTACATTTGTAATTTGTTGACAAGTGCTAATTTTCCATTTCAAAGATATGATTAAAAACAAAATGAAGTTCAGTTTCCAGTTCTGCATGCTTGGAAGTTGCCACTCTGTCCAAACAATAGGTAAAAATAAGTAAAAAGCTAAACAAACTAAAAAATAAATAAATAAAAACAACTTAGATACTTCACAGAAGCAAAGTCACAGGGTAAATCTGCTATCTCCCAAACTGGAAATACAGGCAGATAGAGAGAATCTCCACATACCAGAGAACAAATCTCCCCAGGAATCACTGCTGAAGTAGAAAAACCTGAACTATAATTGACAAATTGCTGGAGGCTAACTGTGGACAAGTCTGAGAGTTAAAAACTTCAGGCGGACCTAGTCATAGGACGGTACTGACATGTTTGTGAGTTTTATCACCAGGTTCTCACTGAAAACATCAGAAAGAAATACTTCCATGCTTCCAGCAAGGGAGAAGGGAAAGGATCCATTCTGAATTAAGTGCACCCTGTTCTTAATAAGGTCTGTCCTCAAAAGAAACCTGTTAACCAGAGCCTAATTTCCTAGGGACAGCCCAACTGACTTGGGAGAAGAAAAATACCCAACTCAAGCATACTTTAGCCATTTTGTTCACTTAAGGTTTGGGGAAAGGATGGAGAAGCATGTGTAAAGTTCACAGTCCAGAGAGACAAACTCACTAAAAGACTGAAACCTACTTGTAGAACTATATAATCCTTCCCTTCCCACACACCTCACCACCACATTACTAAAGACCTATTTACGGCAGTTGCTTTGATCCAATACATCAGGTTTGACCACCAAGAAAAAATTCAAGGCAAACTAAAAGGCAAAAAACAGTATGAAAAGACAGTGAAAGCATCAGAACCAGACACTGCAGGGAATTTAGAATTATCAGGAAATTTTAAAACATTATTAATATGGTAAGAGCACTAATGGATAAAGGAGACAACATGCAAGAACAGATGGGCAATGTAAGCAGAGAAATTGCAATTCTAAGAAAGTACCAAAAGAAAATGCTGGACACAAGAAAACACTAACAAAAATAAAGAATGCCTTTGATGAGCTTTTTAGTAGACTAGACATGGCAGAGAAAAAGGTCTCTGAACTTGAGAATATATCAATAGAAACTTTCAAATCTGGAAAGCAAAGAGGACAAAGATTGGGCGGGGTAGAGAGGTGGGGACAGAGGAAGAACAAAATATCCACAAACTGTGGAACAACTACAAAAAGTATAACTTACATGTAGTGGGAATACTAGAAGAAAAAGGAAAAAACAGAATATTTGAGACAATAATAATTGAGAATTTTTCCAGATTAATATCAGACACCAAACCACAGATTCAGGATGTACACAGAACACCAAGGAAGATAAATGACAAAAAACAAACGAACAACAACAAAAAACTACACTTAAGCATGCCATTTTCAAACTACAGAAAATCAAAGATTTTTTTTCTAAATCCTGAAAGAAGCCAGAGGGGGATAAACTAGCTAACTTTATTGCTTTTAGTTTTTTTTTTGTTTATTTGTTTGTTCTGTAGATATATAGTAGGTGTATATATTTATGGGGTACATGAAATATCTCGATACAGGCATACAATGTGCAATAATCACATCAGGGTAAATGGGGTATTCATTACCTGAAGGATTTATCCCTTCTTTGTGTTAGAAACAATTATACTCTTCTAGTTATTTTTAAATGTAAAATAAATTATTGTTGACTGGAGTCACTCTGTTGTGCTATAAAATACTAAATGTTACTAATTCTATCTAATTGTATTTTTGTACACATTAACCATTGTCTCTTCCCCTAGTCACTACACTTGCTAGCATCTGGTAACCATTGTTCTACTCTCTATCTCCATGAGTTCAATCATTTTAATTTTATTTCTCACAAATAAGTGAGAACATGAAAAGTTTGTCTTTCTGTGCCTGGCTTATTTTGCTTAAAATAATGGCCTCCAGTTCCATCCATGTTGCAAATGACAAGATCTCATTCGTTATTATGGCTGAATAGTACTCAACTGTGAATATGCTCCACATTTTATTTATCTGTTTGTCTGTGGATGAACATGTACATTGCTTCCAAAGCTTAGCTATTGTGAATAATGCTGCAATAAACATGAGTGTGCAGATATCTGTTTGATATACTGATTTCTTTTCTTTGGGGTATAGACCTAGCAGCGGGATTGCTGAATCATATAACTCTATTTTTAGTATTTTTTTTGGAAATTCCAAACTAAAAAACAGCTAATTTTATAGAGAAACAAAAAAGAAATACATCTGATTTCTCTTTGGAGACCAAGCAAGCAATAAGAAAGTAGAGTGAAATATTTAAATTATTGGGGAAAGAAAAACCCACCAACCTAGAATTCTGTACCCTGTGAAATTATCCTTCAAAAATGAAGGAGAAATAGACTTTGGCAGACAAACAAGTATTGATGAACTTGCATTGCAAGAAATGTTAAACAAAAAAAGATTTTTAGAGAGAAAGAAAATGATATAGGTCAGAAACTCATATCTACATAAAGTAAGAAAGAGCATCAAAAAAGGAATAAATGCAAGTAAAATAGAAACTTATTTTTGTTATTCTTCACTGACCTAACAGATAATAGTTTGTTCAAAATAAAAACAGAAACAACATATTAGTTATGTATGCATATGATACAGACAAGAGGCAGGGAAATACTGGGTAGAAAAGGGAAGGGTCTCTGGTGAGTGCTCCACCCTGAAGCCTAAACCCACAGCCCTAAGTGAGAACTTCACATCCTTGTTTTCCCACCTGAATGTTGCCTTTTGGCTCACCATGCCTCCTATCCTGTGTCCATAAGAACCCCAAACCCCAGACTCAGCTCACACACACACAGAAGACAGAAGCATCTGAATGTCGAGAGAAGAAGTAGCTGGACGTTGGAGACTACAGTCAGAGAGGAGTTTGCCAGGGATGGTCAGTAACTGCTGGGGAAGCCTGAACTCCAAGGCAAGACTGCCTTCCCACTCAATCCCCTTTCCAGCTCCCCATCCCTCTGAGAGGCACTTCTACCACTCAATAAAATCTCCACACTCACCATCCTTCAAGTCTGTGTGGCCTCATTCCTCTTGGGCACCAGACAAAAATTTGGGATGCACTGGGGGTGGGAACCCAAAAAAGGCTGTCATATTGGCCCTTTGCCCTCACTGGCAGTGGGCAGCTGCCCCATACAATGAGGCAAAAGGCTCACTGGGCTGGTAACATGCCCTCTGGGGCTCCGGGGCTCACAGGCACCCCCTCCCAGATGGCAGTGCTAAAATAGCATGGTAATGTGCTAGGATGCTGCCAAGCAGCCTACACAGAGCCTCCTCCCACCAGAGAGGAGCCATCAGCCGGTTCCAGCATTTGTTAGCTTTGTCTCCTGCACCTGCTCACCTGCATGCTCCCCATCCCATGAGGGGTTCGGAGCTGCAGGCTGAGTAAATGAGCCACCCCTTCACAAGTCCCACTCCTGAAGGGGCCAAGGGAACTATCCCATTTTGTATATATATATGTGTGTGTGTGTTATACACACTTATATATAAGTGAAATAAATGATAACAATGAGATAAAGGATGAGAAGCAGCAATGAGGATTATTTTGTTATAAGGTACTCACACTGCCTTTGAAACAGTACAGTATTACTTGAAAGTGGGCTTGAATTAGTTGTAAATGTATTTGCACACTCTAGGGCAACCACTAAAATAAGTTTATAAATGAATGTAACTGATATGATATTGATACATTATAATGCTGTATGATATTGATACATGATAATGATATTCATACATTATAAATGAATGTAACTGATATGCTAAGAATGGAGAAAAAATAGAATCATATAAAATTCTCAATTAAAATCACAAAAAGCAGAAAAAGAGAAGACAAAAATAAGAGCAAAGAAAAAGGGAACAAACAAAACAGCAATAAATGTGGCAAATATTAATCCAATTATATCAATAATCATTTTGAATGTCCATGGTCTAAATGCAACACTTAAAAGACAGAGATTGTCAGAGTGGATCAAAAAATAAGTCCCAACTGTAAGTACCCACAAGAAACCTACTTTAAATATAAAGGTACATTTAAATTAAAAGTAAATGAATGGGTTGGGCACCATAGATTACACCTGTAATCCCAGCAGTTTAGGATACCAAGGCGGGTGGATCACTTGAGCCCAGAAGTTCAAGACCAGCCCGGCCAACATAGTGAAACTGTATCTCAACTAAAAACACAAAAAATTAGCTGGGTGTCATGGCACATGCCTGTAATCCAAGCTACTTGGAAAGCTGAGGCAAGAGAACCAACTGAACCCAGGAGATGGAGGTTGCAGTGAGCTGAGATCATGCCACTGCACTCCAGCATGGGTGACAGAGATAGACTCTGTCTAAAAAGAAAAAAAATTAAAAATAAAAAGTAAATGGAAGGGAAAAGCGATACCATGCTTACACTAACTAAAAGAAAGCAGGAATGGTTATGCTAATCTCAGACAAAGGAGGCTTTAAAGTTATTAGAGATAAAGAGGGGCATTACATAATGATAAGCTCATTATCAGTTTTATCAGTTCTCCAAGAACACATAGCAATCCTTAATATGTATGCCCCTACAACAGAGCATCAAAATACATGAGGCAAAAATTGATAGAACTGTAAGAAGAAATAGGTAAATCTACTATTATAGTTGTTGGAGACAACAACATCTTTCTATCAAAAATGGGCAGATCTAGCAGGCAGAATGTCAGTAAGATGTAGTTGAACTCAATAGCACCATTATTCAACTGGATATAATTGACATCTATGGAGTACACCTCATCAAACAAAAGCAGAATGCACATTTTTCTCAAGTTCACATAGAACATTCTTGAAGATAAACTACATTCTGAGCTACGAATTACACCTTAACATATAAGTACCCACAAGAAACCTACTTTAAATATAAAGGCACATTTAAATTAAAAGTAAATGAATGGGTTGGGCACCAAGTAAATAGAAGGGAAAAGCGAATAGAAGAGAAATCATACAATATCGGCTATCAGATCACAATGGAATCCAATTAGAAATCAACAACAAAAAAATTGAAAAATCACGTAAACAGAGAACAAACAATACCCTTGTAAATAATAAGTGGGTCAAAAAAGATATCTCAAGATAAATTTAAAAATACTTTGAACTAAGGGAAAATGAAAATACAACTTATCAAAATTTACAGGATGCCGTGAAATCTGTACTTAGAAATGTATAGCATTGAATGCATATATTATAAAAAAGAAAGATGAAAAATCAATCACCTAAACTTCTGCTTTAGGAAACTAGAAAAGAAGAACAAATTAAATCCAGTGTAAGCAGAAGAAAAGAAATAAAAATTAGAGTAGAAATCAATGAAATTGAAAACAGGAAATCAATAAAGAAAATAAATGAAACCCAAACTTGCTTCTCTGAAAAGATCAATAAAATGAGTAAGCTTTTAACCAGTATGTCTAAGAAAAAAGAGAAAGATCAGAAATTATTAAAATTAGAAATGAAAGAAGGAACATCACTACAGATTCTATGAACATTAAACGAATAGTAAACCAATAATATAAACAACTCAATGCCCCAAAATTTGATAACCAAGATGAAATGGACCAATTCCTTGAAAGATAAAATCTGCCAAAACTCACACAATAAAAAAGAAAATCTGAATAGGCCTACATATGTTAAAGAAATTGAATCACTAAACAATATACTTTCAAACAGAAAGCATCAGGCCCACACGGATTAACTAGTAAATTCTACCAAACAGCTAAGGAAGAAATGACATCAATTCTCTACAATCTTTTCCAAAAGATAGAAGCAAAGGAAATACTTCCTAACTCATTCTATGTATTGCCCTAAAGCAAAAAAACATACAGAAATATTACAAGAAAACTACAGACCAATTTCTCTCATGATCAAAAACTTGCAAGATTAATGTACAAAAGCCAATCACTTTTCTATATGCCAGCAATAAACAAATGGAATTTTAAATTAAAACCACAATATTATTTACATTAGCACCCCCTAAAAGGAAATTTTTAGGTATAATTCTAACAAAATATGTACAAGATCCATATGAGAAAAACTACAAAACTCTGACAAAACAATTGAAATAACTAAATAAATAGGGGAAAGTTTCCATATTCATGAATAGAAAGACTCGAAATTGTCAAAAAGTCAATTCTTCCCAACTTGATCTATAGATTCAATGCAGTCTCCATCAAACTCCTAGCAAGATATTTTGTGAAAACCAAAAGCTGATTATAAAGTGGAGAGGCAAAAATCCAAGAGTAGCCAAAACAATATTGAAAGAGAAGAACAAAGTTGGAGGCCTGACACTAGCCAAATGCAAGACATAAAACTCCAGTAATCAAGACACTGTAGTATTGGTAAAAGTATACACAGATAGATCAATGGAACAGAATAGAAAACTCAGAAACAGACCTACATCAATATAGTCAAGTGATCTTTGACAAGGGAGCAAAGTCAATACCATGGAGAAAAGAAAGCCTTTCAACAAATGATTCTGAAACTACTGGGTGTCAACATGCAAAAAAAAAAAAAAGAAAGAAAGAAATCTAAACACAAGCCCTACACCCTTCAGAAAAACTAACTCAAAATAAATCAAAATAAATCCCAGACCTCTATGTAAAACACAAAGCTACAACACTCTTGAAAGATGATATAGGAGAAAATCTAGATGGCCTTGTGTGTGGCAATGACTTTTTAGATATGACCTCAAAGTCATGGTCCATGAAAAAAGGAATTGATAAGCTGGGCCTCATTAAAATTTAAAACTTCTGATTTGCAAAAAACATTCCCAAGAGAATGAGAAGATTACCCTCAAACTGGAAGAAAATATGTTTAGAAGACATGTCTTGTAAGGGATTCTTATTCAAAATATACAGAGAACTCTTATAACTCAACAATAAGAAAAAACAAAAAAATAATAAAATGAGCCAAAGACTTGAACAGACACCTGACCTAAGAATTTATGCAGGTGATAGATAAGCATACAAAAAATTGTTTAACATCATGTGTCATTAGGGAATTGCAAATTAAAACAACCATGAGATACTACTATACACCTATTTGAATGGCCAACATCCAAAACAGACAGCAGCACCATATCCTGATGAGTATATGGAGCAATGGGAACTCTCATTCATTGCTAGTAGGAATGCAAAATGATACAACCACACTTTGGAAGATAGTTTGACAGTCTAATATAAAACTAAACATATTATTAACATATATTCCAATAATTGCATTCCTTGGTACTTACACAAAGGAGTTCATATATTTTGTCTTCAAAAACCTGCACATGGATGTTCACAGCAGCTTTATTCATACTTACCAAAACTTGGAAGCAGACAAGATGTCCTTCAGTAGATGAATGGATAGGTACACTGTGGTACATCCAGACAATCGAATATTATTCAGTGCTAAAAAGCAAGAAGCTATCAAACCATGAAAAGATAGGGAGAAAACTTAAGTGCATATTATTAAGTCAAATAAGACAACCTGAAAAGGGTACATACTGTATAATTCCAACTATACAACATTCTGGATAAGAAAAAAATATGGAGACAGAAGATCAGATGTATAGAAGAAGCACAGGGAATTTTTAGGGCAGAGAAATCATTTTGTAAAATTCTATATGGTGAATACATGCCATTTACATTTGTCCAAACTCATAGAATGTACACCACCAAGAGTGAACCTCAAAGTAAGCTATGGAGTTTGAATGATAATGATGTGTCACTGTAGGTTCATCAGTTGTAACAAATGTACCACCACTCTGCTGGAAGATACTGATAGTGGGGGAAGCAATGTGTGTGTGGGCACAGAGGGCATGTAGTGTATCTGTTTCTTCTTCTCAATCTGGCTGTGAACCTAAAACTGCTCTGAAAAAAATTTTTTTAAGAAAAGCAATAAAAAATGGATACACACTACAATATAGATAAACCCTGAAAACATTATGCTAAATGAAATAACCTAGTCACAAAATACCATATGTTGTATGATACCATTAATTTGAAATGTCCAGAACAGGCTTGTGTACAGAAACAGAAATTAAATCATTTGTTGCTTAGGGCTGGGGTGCTGGAGGAAAAATGCGAAGTGGTTGATAACAGGTATGGATTTTCTTTTGTGGGTGATGAAAATGTTCTAAAATTAATTGGACTGGTGGTTACACAACTGAATACACTAAAAACTGATGAATTATATAATTCAGTTGGATAGATTTAAAGGTATGGTATATGAACCATGTCTCAGTAACATTATGATGTCTTAAAACTAAATAAATTGGAAATGTAAAATAATAGACAAAGAAGAAAAAGAAAATCTTGCAAATGGCTGCTGAACTTTATCAACTAAACATATAGAAAAGGCTAAAGACTCAGTGTCAATAACACAGTGGTGGCTGTGGCCAGTATCTTAGAAAAGAGAAATCTGTCTCCCTAAAATACATAATGATATGAACAAAAAGAAATAAAAACAGGAACTTAATTTAACAATGGCAACTAAATAAGAATATTAATTTTATCCATTACAAAAAGTAGTGACATAAAAATTAAATGGAAATGTTTAGCTTGCTTTGTATATTTCCTAAGCCTTCTTTGGTTTTGAGAACCAATAATGTGGAAAGAACATGAGTAAAATAAATCCCAAGAATTATTTCTACCAATTAGGAGAAAAAGCAACTGAGAGTGAGAGCAGGCAGGTTAGAGAAGAGAAACGAAAAGTCACTGAAGTCTGGAAGCACCTGCCTTCTACTATAGACTCTCAATGCTGGCAACAAAAATTGCCAGAAATCAGTATTTTTCAGGTTTTCATGATGGATAGAAAAAATGATCCAAAACCCAAAGCCATATCCCCAAGGAAATAGGTAGCATTGCTGTCTGAGAGGAGTGAACCCAAATACGAGACTCTGAACACAATGCAAAAGACCTAGGACCATCAACAAAGACTATGGTTAACTCTTCTTCTAAGGCCATCCCAAGCTATGGAAAATTGGGTACAGAATAATTCCCATGCTTCAATATTTACTCAAAGGAGAAGACAAAAAAATTATATAAAGTGTGCAGAATATTGATGATAAACTACTCACATTATAGTAAACGAAATAGAATACCTAGACAGGGTACTACACTATGCATGAGAAAGGTGAGAAAAAGGAAGGAATGGAGGGAAGGAAGAAGGAAGGAAAGAAGGAAGAAGGAAGGAAGGAGAGAAAAAATAAGTGAAGGGTAAATAGATTTTTTTGTATTTTAAAAGACTTTTTGTATTGAATCAGGAACTAGAAGATACATGAAGAGGAGGCCTAAACACTTGATTGGAAAATGTATCAAAGAAGAGAGAATCGTATTTTGCTTAAAAACGTGATCTGAGTGTCAGCCAAATCTGTTAACATTGGCTAAATTAGTGAGTCAGTGCTACATAACAATAAACAGTACTCTCAGTGATATGCAACTATCTCAAACTTTGGGTTGATGGAGGCATCTCTGTTGTGCTCAATTGCCTCACTCAGGTCAGCAGGTCAGCTGACCCAGGCTGGGTTAGGTTGACTTAATTCTACTTCATGTTTCTCATTCTAGGACTCAGCCTGAGGAGCAACAGCCGCACAGGGAGAGCTCTTTTCTCAGTAATGGCAGAGGCACAAGAGTGCTTGACAATAAATGTACTTTACAAATCTCTGCTTACATCACATCTGCTAATCTTCAATTGGCCAAAACAAGTTACATGGCTGAGCCCACAGTCAAGGATTAGAGAAAAAGATTCTACCCATGGTGGTAGGAAAAACTGCAAAAGTACATGGCAACAGGCTTTTTTGTGAGAAGGAAGATGTGTTGGGGCCAACAATTCAATCTCCCACTTGTTATTTTAAGCAAGAAACATATACTGTTTTCTCCTCAGAAAAATGGCAATAATAGCAGCAACTTCACAGTGTTAAGAGAAATGAATAAATTGCTGTATAGTCAGTAACTAGAAACCAAAAATGTAAATGAGAAAAAATGAGTATCTATCATTTGTTTAATATTTGTTCCAGCCACTGTGTGATAAGTCCTAGAAATGTTATACAGAACCACTGGTTAGCTCACAGTATAATGGGAGAGAGCAAGATACAAAAATATAAAATGCAATGTCTTTGAAAATTTATAAATCTGTGTACTTTTGATATATGTATATTTCTGATGTATATTATATTACAGTAAGAAGTTTTTAAAATAGTAAGTGTAATAAGTGGAGTGGAAGGAAAAGTCATAGATACAGAAATGACATGAAATACAGACAGTACAACTCTGTTTACATTCTGGAAACTTTCCCAGGAGAAATGATATATGAATTGGGGTTTTAAAAGAAAGAATATAAAAGGGTAGTAGTCCAGGTGGTTGGGATGTAAAGACATGTACAGAGGCCATATTCTAGGAAAAGAAAACATCATTACGAAAAGTAGATGTGAGCTCACTGCTTGACTCCAGCTATGGGAATCAAGTATACAGACTAGAGCAGAAGGCAATACTCGAGCTAGGTCACACATGAGGGAAGAGGCAGTCTTCAGTTCATTGAGCTCATGAATCCAGATAATCTAGACATGAGGCTTAGGGATGGACTTATGTCAAGTTCTGTCTGCCAGTTAGAGTACAGCTGATTACACACTATCAGTCCCTGTTCTCCTTGTTCCTAGGATTACTAAGAACTGATCTTACTGGATGTTTTTAGATTTTTTTCTCTAGGAAAAATAAGATTAACTACCACAATGGATGGGTTATGAGATACACACATTTTCTTGATCCTTGTAAGTAAATCACATAACTGTTTAGAAAAATAAAATGATCTGAGAAGAGTTTTCCTCCTTCTTGTTTCCTGAACAGTTGCTGTGAAGACTAGAAATGCATGAGCCATTTTGCATCATGAAATGACCTTAAAAGGACAATTCATGTGAAGAATGGTGGAGGAGAAAGAATAAAGAGATACATTTTTGGTGATTTTACGTAGCCATTATATCTTCCTTGGACTGCTTACATTTACAGTATTTCGAATAATAGAATGGACCCTGATGTAGATGCACTACTTTTGTTTTGCATTTTCTAGGAAAAAAAGTGACAAATTTAATCTGGATACAATTCTGATATAGAATTTGTCAAAAAAGAAAAAAAAAACTCTGGAGTAAGCATCCTACATAACAGTTAAATTTTAAAATTACTAATATTAAATGTTTAAAATCAGAATCAAACAAGACTGTTTGTGATTAGGATTTCTAATTAACATTGTACTGTCAATTCTAGCCAGTTGGTAAGAAAATAGAAAGAAAAAAATATATATGGCTTTCAAAAACAGGAAAAAGAAACTTCGTTATTTGCAAATGGGATGATATTCTCTATAGAAAACCAACCAGTCTTTAAATAAAATGTAGAACGAAAAGGAACTTAGCAGCATTGCTGGATTCAAGCTTAATAAAGAAAAGTCCATTAAACTCCTGTATACAATGTCAAAGTTAGAAAACTTAATAGAAAATAGTATAAAATATAAGGAACCTAGGAATAAATCTAACAAAACATCAGACCAAAGTTAGAAAACTTAATAGAAAATAACATAAAATATAAGGTACCTAGGAATAAATCTAACAAAACATGTGTAAAAACTTTCTGGGAAAAATGAGAAAATCTTATTGAAAGACATTATAGAAATTGTAAATAATAAAACATCATATCATGTTTATGTATAGTAAGGCAAACTATTATGTAGTGAAAAAAATGCTAATTTCAATAAATAGTGCTGAGTCAATTGTTTATCCATATGGAGACAAAAATAGTAGATTGATTCATACCTCACCCTGTACATAAAAGTTAATTCTAGATGGATTACATATTTAAATATGAAAATAAAACATACAACTTTAAGAGAAAGTATAGAATAACGTATTTATGTCTTTGGAATACCTCTGAATTTCTTGAGCAGGATACAAAAAGCTCAATTCATAAAAGAAAAAAATGATAAATCAGATTATATTTAAGAATTTCCTAAATCAAAAGGTGCCATTCCGAAATCAAGAAGCAAGATATTGAGTTAAATAAGACATTTGGAATAAGTGTATCCCACAAATCATTTCTATCTTGAACTTAATAATACTTCCTACAAATCAGTAAGAAAAACACAGATGAACCAATAGAAAAATGTACAAAAGATTAGAAGAGATACTTTACAAAAGAAGATAACAAAATATCCCACATATATTTGAAAAAATGATCCATAGCATCAATCATAAGTGAAATTCCAATAAAACCATGATTAGATACTATATATACTCACTTGAATTGCCAAAATGAAAAAGACATTATCAAGTTTTGGTCAGGGTATGAAATGATTAGAACCCTTATACCAGTTTGTAGGAGTGTAAATTAGTATTAACCACTTCAGTAATTGTCTGGCAGTATTCATTAATCTTACACTTTATGACCCAGTATTTCCACTCTTACTCACATGCCAACAGATGTACACACAAGCTTAACAAAAGATATGTACTAGATTGTTTATAGCAGCAATATTTTTAATATCCTAAGACACAAAACTACCAAATGGTCATCAAAAATTAGATCAATAAATAAGTCATACTCACACAATACTGTATATCATTGAGAATAAACAATTGATAAATAAACACAACCATATGGATGTGTCTCAGAAACATAATATTAAAAGAAAGAAACCAGAAAAAGAGTGTACGATTCCCTAATAAAGTGAACCTATATGCAAACTATTCTGCTTAGTAGAAATCAGGGTAGTGATTGCTAAGACATTGGGAGATGGTATCATGAGTGGAAAGGGGGCTTTCTGGAGTGTTGGTACAAAAATGCAATTAGTTTGTGAAAAAACATCAATCTGTATAATTTTGAAATGTTCACTTTTATGTATGCATATTAAACTTTGAGTTAAAAAAAATTCCAGCCCATGATGATCTTATACTCAAAGGTGGGGACTTGTTAACCTGAAACAGAAAAGTAGGATGCTGCAGAGTGAGGTACCAATTGTGGGATCCTGAGTGAAGTGGAGCAATGTGTCAAGCAGATTTACTGTGAAGCAAATCAAACTTCAACTTCAGGGCCTCAATCCCAGGAGTTCCTCCTAAGGCCCTGGGCAGGGGGTTGAGCAATATGTTGTGTTAAATTTTTCCAAAGCGTCAGCTTTTCACTTCCATTTATGTTACTACCTCTTCATTATAGTAAAAATGTGTGTGCCTGAGAAACACTTTTATACCTTCTCTTAAGTTATTCACCCAGTCCTGGACCCCTTGAGTCACTGACTGACTTGGTAATTGTTTGGGGCAAAGTGTTATGGGATCTTTGAGGTGTTGCTTTTCTGGACAGAAACCTCTGTGGCCAGTGATGCCTTTGCCCAAGTTTTTCTTGGGCCTGCTGGACTCATTCTGCTCACTCAGCCTGGCAGGCTGCACTTGGCTCACACTACCAGCCTGCCAAGGGCAAGTCAGGCATGGAGGAGCAAGAGGTGTGTGAGCAAGCATGAGGTCTGGCCACACTGCACACAATTGGACATTCTGGCTGCTGCCACAGGATGAGTAGCCCCAGGTGATGGCATAGACACTGGCTCTCTGCAAGACTGTGGCTGGACCAGGCACACTGCAAGCAGCTTCCCTGGCTGGCACTGGGGAATTCAGTGGCACCCAGAAGTTTGGAGATGCCAGGAACCACAAGTCTGCAAAGAGGGAGTCACAGCCTCAGCTCAGGGAGCTTCCAGGTTTGGGATTCCTGAAGGACTGCAACTCTCTTTCTCTTTGCCTGCAACATGGCAAGCAAGGGGCATGTTTCAGCCCTGTTTGTGTTACAGCTCTTTCAGCCTCACCATTCAACAAGTCCAAAATTCTTGTCCTGTGACCAGGAAGAATGAGGTACACAGACAAGTGGAGGGTGAGCAAGATGAAGAGGAGCTTTATTGAGCAATAGAACAACTCAGAGAAGATCCACAGGCAGTAGCTCCTTTCTGCAGCCAGTGCCCTGACAAGTGTTCTGTTCCTAGCAGACAGAGTAGCTCCTTTCTGCAGGCAGGTCATCCCAACAAGTGTTCAGCTATCAGCAGAAAGGGTAGCTTCTCTCTGCAGCTGGTTTTTCTGTCATCTGCAGTTCTCAGGAGAGAGGAGACCGTGGAGTGAGTAGCTCCTGTATCTGCAGCTGGTCATCCCAACATCTGTAGCACTCAGCAGAGAGGACGCCCTGGAGTGGGTAGCTCCTCTCTACAGGTGGTCATCCTGATGTCTGCTCAGTTCTGGCTCAGCCCAGGACTTTTATGGGCCTCAGAACGGAGGAAGTACACACCAATTGGTCCATGGGCAGCCATGGGTGGGCCGGAAAAGGCAGCACAAGTTCCCACTCCAGTTTGTGGAACTGGCAGCCCAGCCCCCAACCTTCAGGCCTTCCCTGGCCTGAAGGTGGGGCCTTACCAGGGACTGCCCCCTTCTGCCCAGGAACCTTTGTCCTGCTGCCATTCATGGCACCAAGGCTGTAGGTGCCAAGAGGTGCCTGCAGGCCCATGCCAAGCTGCCCTCAGTGCCACCTCAGCTTCCCTCCTATGCTCATTGGTGCCCAAAGTCCAGAGGGGGTTGAGGCAGCAGAGGGCTAGTATGTCAGCGCTGCCCTGAATGTGTGCACACCTGGTGGCCTGTGACAGTGCCCAGCTTGGCCCCAACTTTGCTCCAAGATGAGAGCAGGTGCTGAGAGCAGGGAGAAGACAGGCAGTGGGCGTATGCATTTCTGAGCCTGTGAGGGCAGTGGGGGCTTTCCTAGGTCCTCAAGAGCGCAGAGATGCCTGGGTCTGCAGCCATGGGTTGGGCAACTGCACCCACGCCTAGGGGCAGGACTTCTGCCTGCTCCTTGGAGCAGGAGGCCTGGCTCTGCAGCAGTTACTTGGGCAGCAGAGCTATGCCGGGAAGCTCCCGCCCCACTGACTCAGAAGAAGCAGGGCTTTCACTAGTCCCTGGCTCCTGCCAGCTCCCTGAGTGTTGGAGTGTGCAACCCTGGCCACGCCTCCCTGCTGCAGCTGGCATGATGGCAGCAGCTACTCCAGATGGGCCACTGCTGCCATCAATAGGATCCATGTATTTCAGTCTTCCTTGTGGTGCACATGATGCCCACACCTTTGAAAAGGTCTCCATAAAGGGAATTTGTTTGCAGGAGACAACACTCTTTTCCCCTTATGGTTCAGTTCCTTATTTCTTCTAAAAAGACCACCACAGCTGGGTGCAGTGGCTCACACCTGTAATCCCAGCACTTTGGGAGGCCGAGGTGGGTGGATCACCTGAGATCCGGAGTTCAAGACCAGCCTGGTCCTACATGGCAAAACCCTGTCTCTACTAAAAATACAAAACAACAACAACAACAACAAAATTAGCCAGGCATGGTGTCAGGCACCTGTAATCCCAGCTACTCGGGAGGCTGAGGCAGGAGAATCGCTTCAGCCCAGGAGGCAGAGGCTGAGATGAGCTGAGATTGTGCCACTGCACTCCAGCCTGGGTGACAGAGTGAGACCCCCTCTGAAAACACACACACACACACACACACACACACAGTTTTATGAACCTGTCAGACTATATGGTAGACTTAGAAAAAGCTAAAGCAAATTAACTGACATAGAAAGAACTTAAAGCTATGAGCTAAATGTTATATTTCCCATAGTCAATGGGAAAAGCACTCCCAAATTAAAATCCTTTGCAGAGTGTTTGTACATGTGACTTATTTCCCAGTCTTGTTCTCTTTGTTCTGGATTTACTTTCTTTTAAGAAAGTAATGTCATCTAACCTCAGGTATGAAAATTTGATCTACCTTTTGGGAAACTCATGTCTTACACACAGGTTGTTAGAGTTACCCTAGTCTTCATCCCCATACCCCTACAGTTCATTTTCTCTGTTCTGAGTTAAATCTAGAATACTTTCCTGGAGATGCCTGAAGAACAGGTCAGGTTGACTTTGGTATTCAAGATCCCCCAGCAAAATTCAGGTTGGGCATAGCCCCGTCAAATTCTGTCATTTTAAAGGTGGCCCTGCAACTTAAAAAAAAGCTGCACTTATGCTTCTTTCATTTTTTCAGGTTTTCAGTGGATAACTGATCATAACACTTGCACACACACTGAAAGCATATACCTCCCTAGAACAAAGCTTAACACCCAAATTTTCATAATCAATAAAGTTTATACTCAAAACAAAAATTATTTTCTAAATGCTCCATCATCCAAAAAGCCATTCCAGTCCACCAAAGAGTTTGTATTCATACAGTGGCATAGCACACTTTTTTTTTCCCTCCGTTTCATCTCCTTCCTACTATAGCTTTCAAACTGTAATCTGCCAGGCCTATTGAAGACTAAGAAGCTACCAGGTACTAAGTGAGTTGTTGTTCCACTAGACCTATAAGAACCAAGATGAAATCTCCAAAGGATTCCTCCTAAAGGTCTGCTTAACTTTAGACACAATACCACACATTCTTTCCTTGGTCAGTTTTCCTGCGAATTTGTATTATAGATTGGTGATGATGGGAAAAGGAGTCATTGTCATAGAATTGATACATGTTCAATGTTCCCTTAGCCTGGAAAAGTGGATCTCAAAATAAGATACTCGGACTAGCAGAATTAGCATGACCTGGGGAACTCACTGGAACCTATGACAGATCTACTCAATCAGAAACTCTAGGGCGAGACCCAGTGATTTGTGTTAAAATTTGACAACCTCTGGTCTAGGGCATCTTCTTCACTTCTTTTCAACTTTCTGCCTGGCAAAAGTGGACCCAGATTTCACACCTCTTTGTGAAGTCTTCTCCAAACCCACAGCCTTTTTGACTAAGCAGAAAAGAATTGCTCTAAGCCACTCTGTACCCTCCGCTTTTAGAACATTTTGGACATACGTACAACTCTCCATTACAGCACATATCACGTTTTCCAAAATGGCAGTCTTTCACTCACTTCCTGCCACATCTATGTCAAGTAACTAGTATCTTATGATGCCAGTTGCAATAACAAAGTGTAATGGAGGAGTCTTATTTTGCTGACAACTTTGACCCCATAAGTCATGGCAATTAAAATGAACCACTGGACAGAGTATGAACAGCATAGTCCTGGAATTTTCATACAAGTCTCTTCCTCCATTCTCACAGAATCAGGAGAAACAAGAACTAATAGTTATTAAGAAAAGAAATAACTTAATGAGCCAGAGAAGATTAAAAAGCAAATCAGTGGTCAGTATGAAGGCTGAGCAGTTGCCTTCTTGCTGAGTTTAGACTACTTTGCCACTTTTTAATTAAGCAGTCTTTTTGCTCTTGCCAATCAGAAGTCTTCAGACATCAGTGTTTCTCATATATTGGGTTACATATCTTCACCCCTTAAAGGAATCATGTGGTTAGATGCTTATAAACCAGATGTTTGAGGTGTTTGAGATATACCTGTAAACAGATTTACTTTGTCCTGTTGGAAATGGCTCCTTGATTTATAAGTTAGATACTTCGGGGTACTGCAGAATTCCCTTCCATCTGAGTATAATTAGAACATCAGTGCTCTAGTGAACTAAACACAGTTTTAAAAAGTAAATGCCGAGAATGCAAATTCTTGGAAAATCCCCTTCACTTTCCATTCTCTGTGCTGGTAAACTTTAGTTGGATATTTGGAGCCATATCAGAGATCTGTGCAAATCAACAAAGTAATTCCTATTTTTGTGTTGTATTGGGATAGGCTCCATAAAATGCTTTACATATGCTCAGTCTTTTGTGTGGTAGCCAAGCAGACAGATTTTTCTTGCAAACAGTGTTTTTGAAAAATTGAGCAAATGCTTTTTCTGGCTTTTTTCCTGTTATTTTCAAGAAAATGTGATGCCTTCTATGATTGAAGCCTGTTACTTTGAAGTTTAATGACAATGGAAGAGAGCAAGTCCTCACTGATAATGGACCAAGAAAGAAAGGAACTATATGTATCCCTGAAATATTTATCAATTGTCACATAATTTAGTTTTGATATTATATGCTCCAAACAATAGAAATATTTATAATTGCCTCTGTTCATTTTTTTATATATAGTTTTATTTTGTAATTAGATAATAAAAAGACATATTCCCATTATGCTATTTTAAAATTAATAATAAAAATAACATATGCATATTTTGGATAGTTAGAAAATACAAACATATAATAAAAATCCACAATCACACATACTACTGTTATTGAGAGAAAATTTATTATTAATATTTTTGTGAAGAGATTTCCTGTTATTTTATCTGTGTGTTTAATTTGTTTTTCAAACTTGGGAGCATGATGTACTATGATGTTTTAATGATACTTTAGTTAATATATCTTGGGCATTTATTTATATCATTATCTTTTAAAATTTTATATAGCAACCCTTATTGTTTTCCTGGTTTTAAAATTTCTTTTACGCTAAAATTAAGTAACC
This sequence comes from Nomascus leucogenys, assembly GCF_006542625.1. NCBI lineage: Eukaryota > Metazoa > Chordata > Mammalia > Primates > Hylobatidae > Nomascus > Nomascus leucogenys. The sequence goes on from NC_044388.1 coordinate 24,397,489, forward strand.
TTAAAGTCATCCAAAAATGATTTAATTAAAAAAATTCTCGGATAAATAAGAAGCTCTAGCTCAGCACTATCCCAGAGAAAATGTGAAGCAGGTATGTAATTTAAGATTTTCTAATAGTCACATTTTAAAAAGTCAGAAGAAATTTGAAATTAATTTTAATAATATATTCTATTTATCCCAATATATTCCTGTATTGCCATTTTAAGATGTAATCATTACAAAATATTAATGAGAGATTTCACGTTTTTTTTTGTTTTAAATCTTTGAAATCTAGTGTGCATTGCACACACACAGCACATCTTAATTCTGACTAGCCACATGTCCAGTGATCAATAGCCATATGTGACTAGTGGCTGCCATGTTGGACGGTGTAGCTCTATATTGTCTCACATTTTTTAACTTGTCATCAAACAAAGAAAATATTAAAACCACCACATACAGGTGTATGATTTCCTTTACATGTACCTTCTTTTATAATTTTTTTCATATCACATTATCTCATAAGATTCAAAGAGAAGTTTCACATAAAATTTTCCAATGATCTAAAGGTGAATAATTCTTAAAGACTCCAGCACTACCTCCTGCCTGCCACTGCCACTCTCATCTCCACCCCCAGCAGTCCAGAGTTCTAGGACTTGGGTACTGAACTGCCTGCTTCAGCCACTTTGTGCCCTTGTTCTAAAGCAATTCCTGGATCTCCATGCCTCATGATTTCTTTGAGGTCATGCCTCTAGACTCTAATTTTTATCATTATATTCATTTATCTCCTTATCACATTGGGCAATTCTACAGACTGTTGTCTTAGGCAGCAGTGTTCAAACTGGGGTCTGGGGATCACTGAGTTTCCAACTGTTTAAAGATAAAATGCTATGGAGGACATGGAATGGAAATTCGAGATCAAGGAAGAAAAAAGAAATATGTAAAGATTTCCAGCTGTTAAAGAAAACTTTTTATGGCCGGGCACAGTGGCTCACGCCTGTAATCCCAGCACTTTGGGAGGCCGAGGCGGGTGGATCACGAGGTCAGGAGATCGAAACCATCCTGGCTAACACAGTGAAACCCCGTCTCTACTAAAAATACAAAAAATTAGCTGGGCGTGGTGGTGGGCGCCTGTAGTCCCAGCTACTCGGGAGGCTGAGGCAGGAGAATGGCGTGAACCCGGGAGGCGGAGCTTGCAGCGAGCCAAGATTGCGCCACTGCACTCCAGCCTGGGCGACAGAGCGAGACTCCGTCTCAAAAAAAAAAAAAAAAAAAAAAAAAAAAAAAAAAAAGAAAACTTTTTATGTATGCTTTAAGGACAATAGTGGGGATCAAACAGCTCTTATAGTTACACTGGATTTGTTACATACAAAAGACTTAGAAATTTTATTATTTTAGAAATCACCTTCTTTGTAATTATTTAAATATATATATAATTTATTTATATATAAAGTTAAAATGTGCAATGTGACAGTTTTTTTAAAAAACCAGACAGTATGCAAACAAAAGCTTTGAATGCCTCTTAAAATTAGGCCAGTTCACTTACATCTGGTCCTGAAAAGAACCCCACTGGCAAAACACTTAAACTTTCTGCATTTCTATAATATGGAATAATAATGTTATTTACCTCACAGTGTTGTTAAGGTTAAAACGAGATAACTTATGTAAAAGCCTTTTGTAAATTATGATATATTGGAGAGATGTTTGTTATTCATAATTTCTTTTCTTCCATCAATTCCTTAATTTTTTTTTTTTTTTTTTTTTTTGAAATAGAGTCTCTCTCTGTTGCCCAGGCTGGAGTGCAAGGGCACAATCTCGGCTCACTGAAACCTCTGCCTCCTGGGCTCAAGCAATTCTCCAGCCTCAGACTCCTTAGTAGCTGGGATCACAGGTACGCGCCACTGTGCCCAGCTAATTTTTGTATTTTTAGTAGAGACGGGGTTTCACCATGTTGCCCAGCCTGGTCTTGAACTCCTGACCTCAGGTGATCCACCTGCCTCAGCCTCCCAAAGTGCTGGGATTACAGGCGTGAGCCACCATGGCTGGCCCCATGAATTCCTTTAATAAAAATATTTATTGGGCATCTACTTTGTGACAGAGGCTTTTTTAGGGTTTGTAGATACAGTGATGACATAAAAAGGGAAAGTCCATGTTTTCATAAACCTTACATTTTAGTAGGATTGGCAATTACACAAGTAAACAAATGAACGAAGCAAGATGCTTGCAGGTGATGATAGATGTTAGGGAGGAAATAATACCAGGTATTTCAACTGTTGCTGAATTTCCAATTTATAGTTTTTGAAAGAAAAGAGCACTGCCTTCATTACATGGAACATCTCTTTAACAATGTTCTAGGACAGCCAAGGCCTACAATATTCTACAGGTCCCCACATTCTGACATTATCTCTTCGCATGCTCCTCTGTGTCCACTGTGTTCCAGCCACTGTGACCTCTTTCCTGAGGCTTGAACACTCCAAGTATGCTTCCTCCTTAAGATATTTGTACTGTCTGTGTCCTTTCTCAGGATTGTTTTCTTCATATGTGCAGGGATAGCTCCTTCATCCCCTTACCTTATTTTTCTCACATTTAATCTTCTTAATAAAGACTATCTTGGTTATCCTATTTAAAATTAAAAACTGTCTCCTTTTTCCTCCAACTCCATATTACCAATCTACTTTGCTCTATTGTTTTTTCCTATTTCCCCCATAGTATTTATCACATTTTAACAATCTATATCATCTACTTATTATTTCTGTCTGCTCCTTCAAGAATGTAAGCTCCACAAAAGGAGAGGTCCCTAGAACCCGAACTCACTGATGCTGTGCAGTCACTGGCAACATTTGAATTAAATTGGAATATTCCACCTTAGGGTACTAATTGTTTAACTATTGCTATCTCATTATCTCATTTAATCCTAACAACCACATGAGGTATATTCTATTTTTGATGCAATTATTTATTGCTGCATGACAAACCACTCCAAAGATGAGTGGATAAATAAGCAACAATCCATCGTTTCTCACTATTCAGTGGGTCAGGAATTTAGGCATGTCTCAGCTACATGATCCTCCTTATACACAGATAATCACTCACTTATCTGGCTTCAGCCAGTGTCTCAGCATGGCTGGAGAGTTTGAGAAGTCCCTACTCAGATGTCTGGTACCTCAGTGTTCCTCTCTCTCACTACATGATTTTTCCCCCATTTAACAGTTTCATCTGAACTTCTTAATGGCACAGCAGCTGGCTTTCCTGAGCGGGAGCTACCAGACTTCTTAAGGTTTATTACTGGACCTGGCACAGAGTCATTTCCTCTACAATCTATTGCTAAAAGGATTTTACAAGACTGGCCTACATTCAAGAAGATGGAGACAGACTTTACCTCTCAAGGGGTGGAGCAGTAGGACATACAGAGAGAAAAGAAAAGGATGCCAGCCCACTTTGGAGACTATCAACTGTAATTATTCTCATTTTCTGGACAAGGAAATTGGAGCTCAGATATATCAGGTTGACAAATCAAGCCCAGGCTTCATTGATTCCAGAGCCTGCACCTTTAAATATTCTGGTTTATGGCCTTTATTAGAGGGGTTCCCACCCTGGCAGAGAGGAGGTCTAGGACTGATGAGACAGACTGTTAAGACTGTTGGAAAATAGCCATGTCATTAGGGAGGCATGCAGTAAGGGTTTCAGAATCCTATCCTTGCTTCAAGCAGAAGAACTCAACTTCAAATTATTTTACCCATTGATCTTGCACATAAAGTTTGATTTGAAGAAGAGATTCCACAGATTTAAACATAGTCAAAGGATATAAAACAAATACATATATCAAAAACTAGTTTATATCTCTATGAATTTAAATCTGACATATTCTATTTCAAAAATATGTTTGTTTTTATAATTGTTATTATTCTTATTTTGTTTACAAAGATAAATCCTAAAGACATAATAGTTTACCATTTCAAATAGGTATTTTATGCATAAGTCAAGGCTAGTTTTATGCAGTGATTTTCAGAATACTAGGTTTTTTTGGAAGCTTCCCTTTGAGCTCTTTTGTAATGTTGTAATGCACAATATATCCAATTTCAAGCTGATAGGAAAACTATACCTTTCCACTGTATTCTTTTCAGGAATACAATTTAGGGAGTAATTTTTCATGTAGTTTTTGGGCAGGTTACATTACAATTTTTTGCAAACTTGGCACAATGTGATTGTAAATTATAATAACTGTTTCTTCATAATACAACAAATACTGGAGAAGGGGAAAATTGTGAGTAGTCATATTTCCATGCTTTAGCCAGAGAAGTGTTCCTTTTCTTATTTTATATGCTACACTTGTGTGCAAGATTTTGTTTGAAGAAAGGTGTCCACTGCAAAAGAACAGTATAATTTTAAAACAGTTTTACTAAACAATCTTTAAGCCATAACATTCAACTACAAAGTCTAAGGTTTTCTGGCCATAAGGTAATTCATTTGCCAAGATCTGTACCCAATATATTTCTGGAATGTTTAAGGAATTTGATAAAGTTTTTAGCAGTGATTATATTAATTGGAAATAGACAATATGAAAAAGAATTAAAAACTTCCCTTAAATGCTGCTGATAAGCTGGTATAAATATTTGGTTTTGGTATAATTATTTTATTTAAGACTGCTTGAAGGTAATTGGGATGCCCACATTATCTCTAGAGATATTCTTGACTTTCTAGGACACTGCTTTAGATGAGAAGTGCATAGAATCTTCCATCTAAGGAACCAGTGGAGTCCATAACAACTGGCTTATCTGTAATTAAGAACCAGAGAAAATAGAAACTATCCTAACTTTCCAATAGCCACAAGCTAAAACATAGTTCAAAATTCATTCCACTTTCTTAATTTTTTTTGGTTTCTTTGCATTCAAACCCTATTTTCAATACGTACTTTTAAAAAGCATAATTTTCTTGTAACAATTCACTTTTGTTCCTGAAGTAGCAACCTGAGAAGCCCAGGATCACTCTAATTCCACATGGACTGAAAAAGAGCCCAACACTTATTCATCCCATATGAGTGCTAGAAATCAACAGGGATAGTCAACTCACTAGAGAAAATATTAAGTTCCTCTGGATCTGATTTGACAGTGGCAATTGCTGCACACTGATCTAGAAAACACAGCACTTTATATAATATAATCAAGATAGAACATTTTCTATAGCCCAGGCATAGACTCTTGCACTATTAGAACAAATTGGTCACAGTGTTCTAGCAGAGAGATAGCTTTGGTCTCAAGGCAAATCAGATACAGAACTGGTTACAAGAAATATCATTAGAAGTCATGGATGTTCTGGGTTTATAAACTAGAAAATGATTGTGAAAATTCACAATACATGTGGCCAATGATAAAAGCAAGAAAGTCACTTAGCATGACACCACTACAACCCCAATAAAAATGTAAAACAGCTGAAATAAGCTAGTCGTCAATGGGAGAGAAAGGAAAGAAGGTATAAACCATAATAAAGAGTTAAGCTGATGTAGCCAACCAACCATTACGGGTTGTGTGGTACTGAGTGGTTTCCTGGGATACAGAACTTTTAGTTTTAAAACATGTACAGTCCTGAGACAAATTTGTTGCCCAGCTCTACCTTCCTTCACTTTCTTATAATGACCAAGCTTTTTCTTGCCTCAGAGTCATTGCAGGAGCTTTTACCTCTGCTGAGGACATTGAACCTATCTCTCTAGAACACTCAATTACATCTGGCAAGCTTCAGCTAATTCCATTCGAAATGTTCCTAGAACATCTCAAGATGAACTGGAGAGGAAAAATCAGGTTATATGGATGAACGATGATATGAATTACCACTGACTTATATTAAAATCACTGCAAACCAGAAGACAATGATCTGGCATCTTTAGAAAGAAAACCTACAATTCTATAACTAGCAAAAGTATCCTTCAAAACTGAAGGCAAAATACATTTTCAAATATACAAAAGCTGAAGGATGTGTCACCAGAAGATTTACATTATGAAGAATGTTAATGAAATTTCCTCAGCCTGACAGAAAATTACATAACATTAAAAAATTCAGAGTTACCAAAGAAATCAAGAGCACAAAAATTTGTAAACATGTAGGTAAATATAAATTATTATTTTGTCCTTGTTTCTTAACTTATCTTAAAGACACATTACAACTGAAAATAAAAATAGTTTTAAAAAATCATGATCAGCTTGTAGCTATTGCTCAACATGGAGAAAACTGGAAAGAATATGGCTTCCAACCTTACAACAAAAATTTAGACACCAGATAATCTGAAAATTCCCTATTTTTCTCAAACCTAGCAGATAGCTGAGGTTTCAAGGCAACAAATACCTGAGGCTTTAAAGCAAACAACTAACCTGAAGTCTAAGGAAAAACATGTGCTCTTAGGAGAAAGGAGAGAATAACAATTGCTTACCTGGATCAGGGCCCTATACCAGCCAATAAGAAGAGTTGAAGTATTTATCAAATTACTAAGGGACATGTGTGAGGCAGGAGGAAATTATAAAGTTTCTGAGAACAATAGACCCCCAAGTATTAACACTTATTTTCAGGTTCTTATCAATGAATCTTCCCAAGATTCACTAATGAGGGGCAACGAGTAAGAAAGTCCCACTTGTCCAAGATGGCCGACTAAAAGGCTCCCACTGAAAAGACCCATAACAGCATGCGAATCCTGCACCAGAAACTGAGGTATCCAGGTTCCCTCATGCGAACTGACTAGGTGGCTGATGTGACCCACAGAGAGGAAGAAAGACAGTGTGGCCCACCTGAGAGCCACATGGGACAGGGGAGCCCCCACCTTCCTACTCCCCAGCCAAGGGAGAAAGTGAGTGAGCATGCTACCCAGCCTGGGAAAATGTGCTTTTTCCACAGACAACCCACGGATTGGAAGAAGATCCCACTCATGAGCCCATGCCACCAAGGCTAGGGTTCCAACCATGGAGCCATGGAGATTCTCAACAGCCACTAAGCTAGAATCTGCATAAGCCTGCAGAGCTCCCAGGAAGAGGGGCAACCATCACCACAGCTGTGGCTGCCTGCCATCTAAGCAATTTGAGCTCCTTGCGGGAGGGGCAACAGCCAATACTGGGACTGATAGCTGCCTAGCACACTAAGCTCCCAGGATGAGGAAAGGGTGGCAGCCATCTCTATAGCTCCAGGCCATGCTTTTCCCCTGCTGGAGTCAGGAAGGCTGAGCCACTTGGTCCCAAGAGGTATACCCTACAACCCAACACACTGGCTGGGACAGAATGTGGACAGAGTGCCTTTTCAGGCCTGACCCTGACCCATCCATCCTCACTGGGTGGGGCCTCCCTGCAAGAACTCTGACAACTCCAGCCAGGGGCTCAGAAACAGAACTCTGATCTCCCTGGGGCTGAGCCCCCAGGGGAAGAGGTGGCTGCAGTCTCCATGGACCAGCAGAATTAGCCTTTCCTCCTGCTAGTTCTAAGGAATCTGGGCAGGCCAGATGAATGGGTTTCCCCCACAAAGCATACCCCCTCTACCAAGGGACTGTCAAAGTGCTTCATTAAACAGGTCCTGCTCCCCATGCCACCCAACTGGATAAGACCCCACAACAGGGGTTGTCAGACACCCTATACAGGAGCATTCCTAATGGCATCAGGTCAGTGCCCCTCTAGGTCAGAGATCCCAGAGGAAGGAGCAGGCACCCATCTTTGCTGTTCATCAGCCTCCTCCAGGAACGGGAATGAACCAGATGAATAGGGCCTGAAGTGAATCCCCAGCAAACCACAGCAGCCCTATAGAATAGAGACCTTACCATTGCAAGAAAAACAAACAGAAAGCAACAACAACAGCATCAGCAAAAACAAAAAGTCCCCACAAAAACCCCATCCAATGGTCAGCAGCCTCAAAGATCAATACTAGACAAACTCATAAAGATGAGAAAGAAATAAGGAATCAACAACAACAACAACAAACAGTGAAAGCTCAAAGGCCAGAGTGCCTCTTCTCCTCCAAATGATGGCAATGCCTCCCCAGCAAGGATACTGAACTGGACAGAGAATGAGATGTACGAATTGACAGAAGCAGGCTTCAGAAGGTAGCTAATAACAAACTCCACTGAGCTAAAGGAGCATGTTAAGATCCAGCGCAAAGAAGCTAGGATCCTTGATAAAAGGTTTCAGGAGCTGCTACCTAGAATAACCAGTTTAGAGAGGAACATAAATGACCTGATGGAGCTGAAGAACACAGCACAAGAACTTCAAGAATACACAAGCATCAATAGCTGAATCAACCAAGTGGAAGAAAGGATATCAGAGTTTGAAGACCATCTTGCTGAAATAAGGTATGCAGACAAGATTAGAGATAAAAGAATGAAAAGGAATGAACAAAACCTTTGAGAAATATGGGACTATGTAAATAGACCGAACCTACAATTGATTGGAGTACCTGAAAAGGATGGGGGGAATAGAACCAAGTTAAGAAACACACTTCAGGATATTATCCAGGAGAACTTCCCCAACCGAACAAGACAGGACAGCATTCAAATTCAGGAAATACAGAGTACACCACTAAGATATTCCATGAGATTTTCAATCCAAGACACATAATCATCAGATTCTCCAAGGTTGAAATGAAGGAAAAAAATGTTAAGGACAGCCAGAGAGAAAGGTTCAGGTTACCTGCAAAGGGAAGCCCATCAGACTAACAGCAAACCTCTTAGCAGAAACCTTATGAGCCAGAAGAGAGTGGGGGGCCAATATTCAGCCTTCTTAAAGAAAACAATTTTCAACCCAGAATTTTATATCCAGCCAATCTAAGCTTTATGTGAAGGAGAAATAAAATACTTTCCAGACAAGCAAATGTTGAGGGATTTTGTCACTACCAGGCCTGCCTTGCAAGCACTCTCGAAGGAAGCACTAAATATAGAAAGAAAAAGCCAGTACCAGCCACTGCAAACACACCAAAATATAGACCAATGACACTATAAAGAAACTGCATCAACTAGTGTGCAAAATAACCAGATAGCATCATGATGACAGGACCAAACTCACACATAACAATATTAACCTTAAGTGTAAATGGGCTAAATGCTCCAATTAAAAGACACAGACTGGCAAATTGGATAGTTAAGACCCATCGGTGCGCTGTATTCAGGAGACCCATCTCACATGCAAAGACACACATAGGCTCAAAATAAAGGGATGGAGGAAAATTTACCAAGCAAATGAAAAGCAAAAAAAAAAAAAAAAAAAAAAAAAAGCAGAGGTTGCAATTGTAGTCTCTGACAAAACAGACTTTAAACCAACAAAGATCAAAAAAGACTAAGAAGAACATAACATAATGGTAAAGGGATCAATGCAACAAGAAGAGTTAACTATTCTAAATGTATATGCACTCAATACAGGAGCACCCAGATTCACAAAGAAAGTTCTTAGAGACCTAGAAAGAGACTTAGACTCTCACACAATAATAGTAGGAGATTTTAACACCCTACCGTCAATATTAGACAGATCAACAAGACAGAAAATTAACAAGGGTATTCAGGACTTGAACTCAGCCTTGGATCAAGTGGACCTAACAGATATCTACAGAACTCTCCACCCCAAATCAACAGAATATAAATTCTTCTCAGTGCCACATGGCACTTATTCTAAAATCAACCACATAATTGGAAGTAAAATACTCCTCAGCAAATACAAAATAACTGATGTCATTAAAAAAGTCTCTCAGACCACAGTGCAATCAAATTAGAACTCAGGATTAAGAAACTCACTCAAAACCACACAATTACATGGAAACTGAACAACCTGCTCCTGAATGACTCCTGAGTAAATAATAAAATTAAGGCAGAAATCAATAAGTGCTTTGAAACCAACGAGAAGAAAGAGACAATGTGCCAGAATCTCTCGGACGCAGCTAACACAATGTTATAGCACTAAATGCCCACATCAGAAAGATAGAAAGATCTCAAATTGACACCCTAATGTCACAATTAAAAGAGCTAGAGAAGCAAGAGCAAACAATTGCAAAAGCTACAAGAAGAATTAACTAAGATCAGAGCAGAATTGAAGGAGACAGAAACACAAAAACCCTCCAAAAACATCAGTGAATCCAGGAGCTGGGTTTTTTTTTTTTTAATTAACAAAGTAGACTGCTAGCTAAACTAATAAAGAGGAAAAGAGAATGATAAAGGGGATATTACCAATGGCCACACAGAAATACAAACTACAGAGAGTACTATAAACACCTCTACACAAATAAACTAGAAAATCTAGAAGAAATTGATAAATTCCTGGATGCATACATCCTAAGACTAAACCAGGAAGAAGTCAAATCTTTGAATAGAGCAATAACATGTTCTAAAATAGAGGCAGTAATTAATACCCTACCATCCAAGAAAAGCCCAAGACCAAAAGAATTCACAGCCGAATTCTACCAGAGATACAAGGAGCAGCTGGTACCATTCCTTCTGAAACTAGTCCAAGCAATTAAAATGAGGGACTCCTCCCTAACTCATTTTATGAGGCTATCATCATCCTGATACCAAAACCTGGCAGAGACATAGCAAAAAGACAAAATTTCAGGCCAATATCCCTAATGAACATTGATGCAAAAATCCTCAATATAATACAAACAAATTCAATCCAGTAGCACATCAAAAAGCTTATCCACCATGATCAAATCAGCTTCATCCCTGGGATGCAAGGCTGGTTCAACATACACAAAACAATAAACATAACACATCACATAAACAGAACCAATGACAAAACCACATGATCATCTCAATAGATGCAGAAAAGGTCTTCCATAAAATATAAAAATTCCTTTATGTTAAAACCTCTCAATAAACTAGGTATTGATGGAACATATCTCAAAATAAGAAGAGCTATTTATGACAAACCCAGAGCCAATATCATACTGAATGGGCAAACACTGGAAGCATTTCCTTTGAAACGTTTCACAAGGAAAGGATGCCCTCTCTTACTACTCCTATTCAATATAGTATTGAAAGTTTTAACCAGGGCAATCAGGCAAGAGAAATAAATAAAGGGTATGTGAACAGGAAAAGAGGAAGTCAAATTGTCTCTGTTTACAGGTGACATGATTGTATACATAGAACACCCCATCGTCTCAGCCTAAAAACTCCTTAAGCTGATAAGCAACTTCAGCAAAGTCTCAGAATACAAAAATAAATGTGCAAAAATCACAATCATTGCTATACACCAACAATAGACAAGCAGAAAGCCAAATCATGAATGAACTCCCATTCACAATTGCTACAAAATAATAAAATACCTAGGAATACAGATAACAAGGGATATTAAAGACCTCTTCAAGAAGAACTACAAACCACTCTTCAAGGAAATAAGAGAGGACACAAACAAATGGAAAAACATTTATCCTCATAGATGAGAAGAATCAATATTGTGAAAATGGCCATATTGCCCAAAGTAGTTTATAGATTCAATGCTATTCCCATAAACTACCATTGGCATTCTTCATAGAATTAGAAAAAAAACTACTTCAAATTTCATATGGAACCCAAAAAGAGTCTATATAGCCAAGATAATCCTAAGCAAAAAGAATAAAGCTGGTGGCATCACTCTATCTGACTTCAAACTATGCTACAAGGCTACAGTAACCAACACAGCATGGTACTGGTACCAAAACAGATATATAGAGCAATGGAACAGAACAGAGACCCTCAGAAATAATGCCACACATCTACAACCATATGATCTTTGACAAACCAGACAAAAGCAAGTCATGGAGAAAGGATTACCTATTTAATGGCGCTGGGAAAACTAGCTAGCCATATGCAGAAAACCGAAACTAGACCCCTTCCTTACACCTTATACAAAAATTAACTCAAGATGGATTAAAGACTTAAGTGTAAAACCTAAAATCATAAAAACCCTAGAAGAAAACCTAGGCAATGCTATTCAGGACATAGGCATGAGTAAAGACTTAATGATGTAAATGCCAAAAGCAATTGCAGACAAAAGCCAAAATTGACAAATGTGATCTAATTAAACTAAAAAGCTTCTGCACAGCAAACAAAACTATCATCAGAGTAAACAGGCAACCTACAGAATGGAAGAAAAATTTTGCTAAATACACGTCTGACAAAAGGCTAATATCCAGAATCTCTAAGGAACTTAAACAAATTTACAAGAAAAAAACAACCCCATCAAAAAGTGGGCAAAAATATGAATGGACACTTCTCAAAAGAAGACATTTATGCAGCCAACAAACATATGAAAAAAGCTCAACATCACTGATCATTAGAGAAATGCAAATCAAAATCACAGTGAGAGACCATATCACACCAGTCAGAATGGCAATTATTAAAAAGTCAAGAAACAATAGATGCTTGTGAGGCTGTGGAGAAATAGAAATACTTTTACCTGTTGGTGGGGATGTAAATTAGTTCAACCACTGTGGAAGACTGTGGTGATTCTTCAAAGATCTGTAACCAGAAATACCATTTAACTCAGCAATCCCATTACTGGGTATATACCCAAAAGAATATAAATCATTCTACTATAAAGACACATGAACACATATGTTTATTGCAGCACTATTTACAATAGCAAAGACTTGAAACCAACCTAAATGCCCATCAATGATAGACTGGATAAAGAAAATGTGGCACATATACACCATGGAATACTATGCAATCATAAAAAGGAATGAGATCATGTCCTTTGCAGGGGCACGGATGAAGCTGGAAGCCATCATCCTCAGCAAACTAACACAGAAACAGAAAACCAAACACCGCATGTTCTCACTCATAAGTGGAAGTTAGACAATGAGAACACATGGACACAGGGAGGAGAACATCACACACCGGGGCCAGTTGAGGGGTGGGAGGTGAGGGGAGGGAGAGCATTAGAACAAATAGCTAATGTATGCTGGGCTTAAAACCTAGACAATGGGTTGATAGGTGCAGCAAACCACCATGGCACATGTATACCTATGTAACAGAACTACACATTCTGCATTTGTATTCCAGAACTTAAAAAAAAAAAAATAGAAAGCCCCACTTGTGGTGCATCTGAAGAGAGAACAAGGCAGCCACTGTGAGGAAGCCAGAATAACTTGTCTTGATGTTTCCCCGCTATCTCCCATGCTGAACAAAAGCTTTAAGCTCCTGAAGAGGAGCACTAAATTCTGTTGCCCTTACATCACAGGTGAAAACTTACTGTAGTTAGGGGAAGAGAACAGTAACAACAACAAAAAACCTTCTACTCTGGGAAAGGGGCAAAAAGGCCTGACCTTACAGATTCTTTGTCACCAGAAGAAGTACTGTGTCCGGAATTGGTGGGTTCTTGGTCTCACTGACTTCAAGAATGAAGCTGCGGACCCTCGCGGTGAGTCTTACAGTTCTAAGGGCAGCGTGTCCGGAGTTTGTTCCTTCTAATGTTCGGATGTGTTCGGAGTTTCTTCCTTCTGGTGGGTTCGTGGTCTCACTGGCTCAGGAGTGAAGCTGTAGACCTTCGCGGTGAGTGTTACAGCTCATAAAAGCAGCACGGACCCAAAGAGTGAGCAGTAGCAAGATTTATTGCAAAGAGCGAAAGAACAAAGCTTCCACAGTGTGGAAACGGACCCGAGCCGGTTGCCGCTGCTGGCTCCGGCAGCCTGCTTTTATTCTGTTATCTGGCCCCTGATTGGTAGAGCTGAGTGGTCTGTTTTGACAGGGCGCTGATTGGTGCATTTACCATCCCTGAGCTAGACATAAAAGTCCTCCACGTCCCCATCAGATCAGTTAGATACAGAGTATCAACACAAAGGTTCTCCAAGGCCCCACCAGAGCAGCCAGGCACAGAGTGTCGATTGGTGCATCCACAAACCTCGAGCTAGATACAGGGTGCTGATTGGTGTGTTTACAATCCTTGAGCTAGACATAAAGGTTCTTCACATCTCCACCAGACTCAGGAGCCCAGCTGGCTTCACTCAGTGGATCCCGCACCGGGGCTGCAGGTGGAGCTGCCCGCCAGTCCCACACCGTGTGCTCGCACTCCTCAGCCCTTGGGTGGTTGATGGGATTGGGCGCTGTGGAGTAGGGGGTGGCGCTCGTCGGGGAGGCTCGGGCTGCACAGGAGCCCATGGAGGGGGTGGGAGACTCAGGCATGGCGGGCTGCAGGTCCCGAGCCCTGCCCCACGGGAAGGCAGCTAAGGTCCGGTGAGAAATCAAGCGCAGTGCCGGTGGGTCGGCACTGCTGGGGGACCCAGTACACCCTCCGCAGCCACTGGCCTGGGTGCTAAGCCACTCACTGCCCAGGGCCGGCAGGGCCAGCCGGCTGCTCCGAGTAGGGGGGCCCGCCAAGCCCACGCCCACCTAGAACTCCAGCCGGCCCGCAAGAGCCGCACGCAGCCCCGGTTCCCGCTCGCGCCTCTCCCTCCACACGTCCCTGCAAGCTGAGGGAGCCGGCTCCCGCCTTGGCCAGCCCAGAAAGGGACTCCCACAGTGCAGCGGTGGGCTGAAGGGCTCCTCAAGTGCCACTAAAGTGGGAGCCCAGGCAGAGGAGCTGCCAAGAGCAAGTGAGGACTGCCAGCACGCTGTCACCTCTCAGTACCAGATCACAGAGAAGACTTCATCCCTGAGATCCAGTGTTTTAGCAGCTGCCTAACACTGAGAATAGATCCAAACAACGGAGGACAAACTCCTTGCCTCTCACCACAAAGCCAGCAAGAGTTGAGTAGTCAGCAACAGCACTCAACCAGTAGAAAAAATAAAGATACTTAAACAGGTACTTTTCAAAAGAAGATATCCAAATGGCCAATAAATATTTTAAACTATGTTCAACTCATTAGTAATCAGTAAAATGTGACTTAAATGTAAATGAGACATGACTAGGATGTACGAAACTAAAATAACTGACAAATGAAGTGCTTACACGGAAGTATAAGAAGAGGAATTCTCATAAACTGTTGAGGGGGTTGTAAATGATACATGTGGAAGATTGAAATTTTTAATAAAATTAAACATATACCTGCTCTCTGACCCAATAATTCCAAGGTATATGTTCCAAACAAATGAGTCCACACATCCACATAGAAACTTCTATGAGAAGGACATTGCAGACTTAGTAATAACAGCCCAAAGTAAGAGACAATCCAAATGTCAATCAACAATAGAAAGGTAAAATAACTCATGGTAAAATCATATGATGCAATACTTTATAGCAATGAAAGGAATGAAATACAACTATAGACAACATCACCCATGAGTCTCACAATCAAAATTTTAGTGAAAGGAGCTAGACAGAAAGGAATATCTACTGTATGACTACATTTTTATAAAGTTCAACAACAGGCAAAATTAATCCCTAGTGATAAAATCCAGAAAGAGATAAGCTTTATGGAAGGGAGTAGGCTAGTGACTGGGAGGGCCTATGAGGAGTGCCCATAATGCTTTATTTTTTTATTTGCCTAGTAATTACCAGTTTGTTCACAATGTCATAATTACTTAAAAGGCACGTGTATGATTTGTGAACTCTCCTACATGTCTGTTAGAGTGCAATAACTTTTATTGTTAAAAATAATAAAAATAAAATAAAGCAAAGTAAAGCACATTGAACTCCAAACTTGAGTAAAATCAACTTGAGTACAATCAATTACTGTGTAATTGGCAGCTATTTATTGATCTAAATTTTTTTCCTGGAAACAAACATTCTGTATTGGGTAAGTGGCTGTGGCATGGGTTCCATTCTTGGTCTTGATAGGCAGCCCTGTGGAGTCAGTTCAGGTTAAATTAGTCTGAGAGAGCAGTGCCCAGTGGGCAGCTTCTCTTTGCTCTTTTCTAGACTTTTTACTTGTTTACTTTATGCTCCCTTCCTGCTGAGATGTTTCTGGTATTAACAACAAATAAATGACAGCTGTAGCCTATGAAAAGTAATACCTTAGGTAATTCTTTTGTGATGAATCATCTGATTTTTTATTAATTCTTGTCCTTTTTGATTCTAAGAGAAAGCAGAGGGCATCACCTGGAATCCTGCCACTGATGAACACCCTTGCTGTTTACTTGCCAATAATTGAGGTATAACAATAGCAGTTATAACAATAGCAGTTATAACAATAGCAATGCTCATTTGCACAGCATTTTAGAAAACACTTTTAAAATGAATTATCTCATTTGAACTTTATATCAGTCCTGTTAAGAAAAGTGGAGCACATGAGAACACATAGACACATAGAGGGGAACAATAGACACTGGGTCCTGCCAGAGGGTGGAGCATGGGAGGAGGGAGAAGATCGGGAAAATTAACTAATGGGTACTAAACTTAATACCTGGGTGATGAAATAATCTGTACAACAAAACCCCATGACACAAGTTTACCTATATAACAAACTTGCACATGTACCCTTGAGCTTAAAATAAAAGTTAAATTAAAAAAAGAGTAACAATTGCAGTGGATTAAAAAATGTTTAATCCTTATGCTTACTCTGATTTTTTTTTAGAGATACAGAAAATATTTTATTGTATGCAAAATTGATTAGACTTATGGGATCACAATTTCATACACTCTAGTTTTAGATTTCCAGAACACTTAATAGTTTATCCTCACATCTCTTAATTTCTACAATATCTCTTGCTATTGAAACAAAATAATTTTTGAAAAGAAAACAAAATGAGAAGACTACACTAATAAAGTACTTTATAAAACTTATGGATGCTGAATTCAGTGACAATTGTATAAATTACAGGAAGAAAATGAAGCAATGTCACAGTTCAGCCATCATTATCTGTCACTATGCAGATTCTAAGAGGTTTTGAGTCATGCCCCATACAGAAATAAGGCTTCAGTACTTTTGAAAATGTATCAGTGAAGGAATGGATGTGAGACCCGTCATTCAAATTGTAAAAGGACATCTCACCCAACTCATAGTCCTGATAAATACCAATTCCTCTGGGCTTCTCCTTCAGTGGAAGGATGACGGGAACAGCGCCTCGGGCCACACACTCACCATTCTGCAGCTGGATAGCCCAGCACATGCTCTGTCCTGACAGGGGCCACTTTCCCTTCCTGGGCAGGGATTCCTTACACACCCCCATGGTCCGCGTCGGCTTGTCATCCACTTGCACCTCCCAGTAATGCCGGCCACACTCAAATCCCTCAGAACCCAGGACCACTGGAAGGGACAAAAATCTCTTTGGACTCCAGTGAACTCTCTGACTTTCCTTCACAAATGTCACACATTTCTTATCCTCAGAGACATGCAAATGAGGATGTGCACGTTCAGGATCCAGAGTAACTTCTCTAAACTTCTGTATGATTTTCTGAAGAGCCGAGTACTGCAGGGGAAGCCTGTATCCTTCCTTCTGGAGCCGCACAGAGTGGACAGCTGGGGTCTGCAGGCCTTACACCTGTGCAGGACGGTCCTCACATCCATCAGCAGTTTCACATCTGCCATCACACTCATCTCTGCCACCTGCGTGAGCAGACCTTTCAGGGTGGAAATGTGTTCTGAAAATGCCCTTATGTTTGCACTGAGTTTCTTCTGAATGTCCTTCTTTTCCTCAGCTAATCTGCATTAAGCTGCCTGCTTTTCATGGTCAACAAACTTCTTCAGGTGCTTCAATTGAGAGGATAATTCCTGCCTTTGGCTTTCCATCTTCTCTCTGAGCTCCAACAACTTTCTGTCCTGGGTGGCTCGCAGCTTCCTAACATCAGCCACCTGCCTCTTCAGGGGCTCAAGGTAACTGTGGAGCCTTTCCCTGTGATGAGAGGCAGCCTCCTCTATGGGGCTCACGTGGTGGCCTTGGTGGTCAGGGGGCTGAGTGCACAGGGGACACAACACCACCAGGTCCTCCTCACAGAAAATGCTCAGGGGCTGGTTGTGCTTCTCCCACAGGGGCGTCTTGTCCTGCCTGACAAGGCATTGACTTGTCATTGCCTCTGGCTCTCTGGAGTAGCTTAGCAATGTCAATCATCCTTCCCAGCTGGGTGTTGCTCCTGAAGTGCCCCTCTGGGCATTGGTGACTACAGACAGGGCAAGGGAACAATTCCTGTAAATCCAGCCAAGACTGTTGGATGCAAGAATGACAGAAGTTGTGTCCACATTCAATGGTAACAGGGTCGCTCAAGTAATCCAGACAGATGGAGCACTTGGCCTCTTCCTGGAGTCCTACCAGGGCTGCTGCCTCCGCTATCAGGCTGTGAACGAAGGTCTGGACAGAGAAGCTACTCTGCCCTCAGATCTCCCTGACCTTCCAGTCCTGAAGGTCTCCCTGTCTGTTGAAGTCAGTCCTTGACGTCCTCTGGGGTCACAGCCTCAGCTGCTGAGAGCAGCTCTGCCTCCACCTGTGGCAGGTCACAGAGCAGTTGGGCAAGTAGCTGCGAAGGAGAGAGAATTAGAAGCCAAGCTCAGCAATTCTCTTGTTCAGAAAGCAAACACGACTCTAAAGTGCCTGCGAGGTCCTGGAGCAGATGATTCAGAAGGGTCTTGGACACGGACCTCCGAGAGCGTCGACCGAGGACACTCTTGCACCACACTGAGAGGTCAGCGCTGAAACCCAGATTTATATGCACCAGCAGCAAGGTGGCATTTAGGGCCCCGTCCACCGAGGACTTGCGGCCCCGCCCCTGAGGAGCCTGGGCAGGGCCAGGCTGTAAATGAGCTCCTGATGGGTGAGTGGGAATCTGTTGTGATTAAATTTCGGCAGGTAGATGCGGGTGGCGCGAATATACATGATCTAATTTACGCCTTGTTAATCCTCCGTAATTCGCTCAGAGCACTTTAATCCCATCTTTGCAGATTCGGACCCAGGACCTCTGAAAGGCTCAATGGGGCCTCTCCAAGTGCCACCCAGCTGTGTGCAGCTCTGGAGCACAGCGGTTTCACCCTGTCTCCCTGATGCAATTTCTAGCACCGCAGGACGAGGAATGAACTTTGCCCTTCAGTTCTGAAGGCCTGGGCTGAGTCCACCTCCTGCTCCCTGCCCCTCACAACAATCTGAACCTACTCCAGTGGCTGCAGAATTCCCTAACTAGCAGGAAGGAGAGGCCTAGCAGGGAGAGAACTAGCAGGCGGGGGAGATATAGAGAGACCAACTCAGGGCCCTCCTGTATCTAGAAAGAGAAACTGAAAAGCCCTAAGCCAAGGAGTTGTGCAGCTGTTGACGGTTTCCGTTCCGGGAATCGCTGTCTCCAAGAAATGACCTGGGCACAAGGAAGTCTTGGGAGAAAAAGAGACGCCAGAACACCCGCAATGAAGCAGGAAGTCCCAGGGCCAGGAGGCAGCAGGGCCCCATGCAGAGGCCTGGCCTGACCTGGTAGGTGCGGCCGCCATTAGAATGACCTGCACTCTTTCCCATGCTCCGCCCCCCGGCTTACTCTGATTTTAAAAGAATAAAGCTCACTGGTCACCTTGAGGAAAAAAAAAAAAGTGGAGCAGACATTATTATCTTCATTTTATTCAGGAGGAAACTGAGTTTCAGATATATGTTGAAGAATAAATTCTTTATTTGAGAGTAGGGAAAGATGAAGCTTTAATATCACTGAATTTTTGTCTTCCCAGAAGTAGATCCTGAGCCAAGTGCAAAGAGTTTCTTTGGAACAAGAAAACCTGAGAAGGAAGTGGCGAAATGAGAGCGGCAAGGTAAATCAACAAATAAATAATTGGTTATCAAATCATTTACCACTGCAGGCCAGTGCTCTAGGAACAAGAATGATATTATCCTAACCCACAGAACAGAGGAAGTAGGAGCTAGGGTATTTATCCACCCACACTGAGGCCTATATTAGTCCGTTTTCACACTGATATAAAGAAATACCTGAGACTGGGTAATTTATAAAGGAAAGAGAGTTAATTGACTCACAGTTCCACACGGTTGGGGAGGCTTCAGGAAACTTCACAGTGGAAGGTGAAGGGGAAGCAAGGACCTTCTTCACATGGCAGCAGGAGACAGAAGTAAAATTAGGGAAAATGACAAACACATAAAATCATCAGATCTCCTGAGAACTCACTCACTATCATGAGAACAGCATGGGGGAAACGGCCTTCATGATACAATCACCTCCCTCCTTCAACACATCGGGATTACAATTTGAGATGAGATTTGGGTGGAGACACAGATCCAAACCATATCAGGGCCGTTAACTTTCTTCCTCTTCTGTCCTGTTTGCATAGGTGGACAAAGGGGATTTTGGAGACCAAAAAAGTCCTCAGGCAAAGAGATGCAGGTGCTAGCAGTTAGAAGTCAGGCCCAAGAGCTCTGATGCATGTGATAATATGGGAATTAATAAGCCTGCTATATTTGGTAAATAAGAGAATTGTCTTATCATTTGTGATTGCTTTCCTTGCATCCATTTCCTATCTCTTTCTTCTTGTACAAGAATTTCCTGTTACTTTTAGGGACCAAAGGTTGGATCAGGCAACTTAAGCTGGTCCAAAAAGAGTTATATGTTAACTTTTTCTGGATCTCTGGGAGAAAGTTCCCACTTCATCCTGATGAATGTGGGAAAAGAAGCCTGTAGCACCAACAACTGTTGGAGTGATGTTGACATTATAAAAGAAGATAACCTGAAGATGAAGCTCATAAAGGGGAAGATATAGTGGGAACACAAAACCAGTTTCTTAATGACATTATTAATCCCTGGCTCAAGACTTACCTGAATCAAGCTGAAAAACTTGACTTTAGGATTAAGTAAAATAATTGATTCCCTTTAGTGTTTAAGCAAGTTGGAGTCTGTTATATTTTCACTTACAATGAAAGAAATCTAACACAAAATATATTTAATCTAAAATAGTGTTCATTTAAAGAAGCATTATCATTTTACATACTACTGGGGAAAAAATACTTCCAATTAAACTAAGAATCAATGACTTACCATCCCTAAGGTTCTGAAAATTTTATACTTTTTGAAAGATCTCTGTTAGACATTTTTAGATGTAGATTTTTAAAATGTAAGTTTTGGGGTTATTCATTAGAAAGAGTATGGGGGTGAGAGTCAAATACGCTAGTTACGAGAATCCTAAAATGTGTTCCCATTCAGAGTCCAACTCTTCTCAAATCATTTCATTCGTGAGCATCATCAGTGCTCCTATGTTCTTACTACATCTTCCTTGGCAACATAACTTTTCTTAAATTGAAAAACAGGAAACCGATCTGTTTTCTGTTACTACAGAAATCTATAAATGCTAAAATTCTAGCATTTAATATAAATGGAATAATAATACACTATGTACTCTGGTTTCTTTATGCACATTTCTAAGATGTTCCATGTTGTCACATGTAGCAGTAATTCATTCTTTTTTATTACTGAGTAGTACTATATTGTATGTTTATAGTTTTCTATCCATTCGTCCAGTTTGGAGCCAGTGTGATTATACCTGCTATAAGCATTTGTATACAAGATTTTCTGTAGACATGTATTTTATTTCTATTAGGTAAATATCTAGGGATGGAACTGATGTGTCATATAGTAAGTATATGCTTAACTTCAACACTACTGCAAAATTTATTCCAAAGTGCATATATATTCCCACTAGTATGTATGAGACTTTTAGTTGCCCCATTTTCTTCCCAACGTGTGATACTGCCGATCTTTTAAAAAACAATTTTGCCTTTCAGGTGAATGTATAGTGATATCTCATTATTTTAATATGTGTGTTCCTGATAATTAATAATGTGGTTATTAGCTGTTTGTATGTCTTATTTTGTGGTTTGTTCAAATATTTTGCCCATCTTTTTTTTAAATTGGGTGTTTGCCTTTTTATTATTGAGTAACGAAAGTTTTAATGTTTACTGGAGACTTCTCTCTATCAGACATTTGTAGTGTAATTTTTTTTTCCAATTAGTGGCTTTTCTTTTGCTTTCCGTAGTAATGCTTTTCAAAGAGTAGTTTCTTTTTTATTTTGATTACATTTAATTTATAATTTTTTTCTTATATTGTTGGTACTTTTGTAACCTATCTAAGAAATCTTAAGAAATCTTCTTCTTTTTAACTCTGTATTAACAAAGATTTTCTCTTTGTTGCCTTTTAGAAATTTTGTAGTTTCAGCTTTTATGCTTAGATCTATGGTCCATTTTGCATTATTTTTTTGTGTGTCGTGTGTGATAAAGGTCAAGACTTTTTTTTTTTCCAAACAAATTTCCAGTTGTCTGAGAATTGTTAGTAAAAGATTATACTCTCCCTGTTGAAATATTTATGTACTTGTATTAGTCAGGGTTCTTTAGAGGAATGGGACTAATAGGATAGATGTATATATAACAGGGAGTTTATTAAGGAGTATCGACTCACAGGATCACACGGTGAAGTCCCACAATAGGCCATCTGCAAGCTGAGGAGCAAATAAGCCAGTCTGAGTCCCAAAATCTCAAAAGTAGAGAAGCAGACAGTGCAGCCTTCAGTCTGTGGCTGAAGGCCTGACAGCCCCTGGCAAACCACTGGTGTAGGTCCAAGAGTCCAAAAGCTGAAGAACTTGGAGTCTCATGTTTGAGGGCAGGAAGCATCCAGCATGGGAAAAAGATGGAGGCCAGAAAACTTAGTCTAGTCCTTCCACGTCCTTCTGCTTGCTTTTATCTTAGCTGCACTGGCAGCTGATTAAATTTTGCCCACCTAGATTGAGGGTGATTCTGCCTCTTCTAGTCCACTGACTCAAATGTTAGTGTCCTTTGGCAACACCCTCACAGACAAATCCAGGAATAGTACTTTAAATTCTTCAATCCATTCAAGTTGACACTCAGTATTAACTGTCACAGTACTATAAACCAAAAATTAAATGAATGTCCTCCAACCATCTGAATGGACTTCCTCCTCAGCCAGGGCTCTTTTAAAATTTAACTTGAAAGATTGGTTCAAGCCATGACAGAAGTGGGGTTGGACATTTCTCTTTATACCTCTCTGGCATTAACGTCAACACAGACTTTAAGTCTGATAAGGGACATTTTACAACCTATTCTCTGAAGCCTGTTACCTGGAGGCTTCATCTGCATGATAAAACTTTGGTCTCCAGGACCTCTTATCTCAACCCTGCCATACCTTTCTATTGATCCCAGGTCTTCGGTTAAACTAAACCAATTGTCAAGCAGAAAATGTTTAAATCTATCTATAAGCTGGACCCCACTCCCCTTCAAGTTGTCCCACCTTTCTGGATCAAACCAATGTTTTTCTTAACTGTAATTGATTTAAGTCCTATGGCTCCCTAAAATGTATAAAACCATCCTGCATCCCCAACCACCTTAGGCACAAGTTCTCAGGACCTCCTGAGGGCTGTGTCACAGGCCATGGACACTTATATTTGGCTCAGAATAAATCTCTTCAAATATTTTACAGAGTTTGATGCCTTTCATCGACAGTACAAATATTAAAATTTAATTAACCTTATATAAATGGATCTATTTCAGTAGTCTGTATTTTGTTTCCTTCATTTTTATGTCTGCCTTTACATCAGCTCTATACTGGATTATTGGAACCATATACCCTTGGGAGGGGTCCTGGGTGATGGGCTATATCCATATGATAGCTTCCATTTAAAATGCCTCGAAGAGCTAAGATTTAAAGTCCTTGAATAACTAATGTGAAGGTACTCCCCAATACATAAGGGACTGGATTTTGAAGAAAAATAAAATTTAGTTTAGAGTTACCGAAGTTTACATGTAGGATACAAAATGTATACTTAGTATACAAAAGAGAGACTGTGTAGTCTCTTTTTTGCCATCTAGTGGAAAGCTACTGTGATTCACTTCTATTTGAGGCCTGTATTTGAAAATTGGAAGGAATCTCAGTTACTATGTAGTAAAGCAGTTCTTAAATCTGGGTTTGCATTGCCTAGGGAAGTACATATTTCCCAATAATCAGGCATTCTCCACCATTTAAACATGTATTTTTTACTTTATTACCACCTATCATATTTATACTAATATTTTGTATAACCTTTTTTAAAACAATTTAAAGTGTTATAGACATGAGTGGGGAGGAGCGGTCTCTCCCCTCACCCACTAGAAACATTAGGTGATGGTTTGGCAGTTAATCTCATTGCCTCTCTAAAAGTGACAAATTGGCAGCCAGTGCCAGGGAGAGGCCATTTCCTGATGTTTCATACCTGTGAACATTAAAGTGTTAATTAAAGGCAGACCCCAGGGATAAGCATCTTCCTGGGCATGCACATTAAGAGACAAAATGGCAAAGTACAATCTTCTGGGTACCCTGCACTGGAAAAAGGAAAGAAAGCTTCAGACAGGCATGTATATAACTCCCTAAACTCACTGAGTATGTTCAGTTCCCACGGGTAGGAGAGCACCACACATGAGGAAAGCCTACCCTAAGAGATGAATCATGGGAAAGAGGCGAGCCTGAGAAGTCCTAGGATCAAAGGTTAAACGCTCTTCTTTTTTCTCTCTTGGGCCTCAGTACCCACTTGGATCTCTT
Source organism: Nomascus leucogenys (assembly GCF_006542625.1). Taxonomy (NCBI): domain Eukaryota; kingdom Metazoa; phylum Chordata; class Mammalia; order Primates; family Hylobatidae; genus Nomascus; species Nomascus leucogenys. Next base: position 24,421,821 of record NC_044388.1, read on the forward strand.
CCAAGGGTTCTTTCCTTTCTTTCCTGTTCTAAAGCCTTTTTAATAAACTTCCACTTCTGCTCTGGAACTTGCCTCTGTCTCTTTTTCTGCTTTATGCCCCTCAGTGGATTCTTTCTTCTGAGGAGGCAAAAACTGAAGTTGCTGTAGACGCCTACAGATTCATCGCCAGTAACTTGGGGTAATTCAGATCTCTTCTACCGCTAACAAAAGAATGTAAACATTAAAGAATATTTTAATCATTAATAAAATAGGAAAATATTTTTCTAATATGTATTTTAATAATAGATGTTAAATAATGTCATCTTGGTATAATCTGAACTCATCCAGCAAACAACTCGTAGTATAGTACTCTGAAAAATACTGCACTAGAGACCTATAAAATGTATGCTGCATGTCCTTAAGGGAAATTACCACAGAAGGTGAGCAATATTGAATCTAGTCAATCAGTTTCATTTTGGATATCAAAGATTTTGAAGCTTATGATATGATTTACGTGTCCTAAGAGTTCAAGACTTGGACTCAAACTCAAGCCCCTTGATTCCAAGTCCAGTGATTTTCCAATTATACATTGGAAAAGGTTCCAATGTTTAGAAACCTCTTTTCTCTGTTTACCTTCTGAAACATGTATATTCAAATTATTATACATAGTTTGTATAAGAAAGGAGCCATTATCCATATTAATATAATAATTTGAAAAATTCAATTGTAAGTTGTTATGTTTTTGATTTTGTAAATTTATAATCCACAAAAATCAGTAAACTTTATTTTTGTCATGTTTCAGAAAGCAATTAAATGAAACTTGAAACTTTGTACATGACAAAGTAAATTTTTAACTTAATGACCAATTAAATTATTTAAATATAATTTAATTATTAGCTTTTAACTTCTAATTTTACGTGAATGCAATCAGTGCAACTAAGTACTATTTATCCTTTAAATATATTAGTATACATTTAAGTAAGTCATTCAAGGGCTTATTTTTAAAAGACCTAATCCTTTAAAAAAAATAAAAAAGGATAGGAAATAGTGGTGATTTTAGCTACTCTCCCCAAAACTCTTCTGCATATGCTTAAATAACCATTCAACAGCAATTAGAATAAAACTGATAGCTGTTCTTGTTTTTTTGTTGTTATATATGTGTGTGTGTGTGCGTGTGTGTGTGTGTGTGTGTGTGTGTATTTGTCTTTGGCAAAGAAGAATGAGTAAGCTTACAAAATGCTATCAAGGGAAGTGTTTAACTGTTGAAATTGAACTTAATATAAAGGATCTAGAGTGTGGGCTTGTTGATTAAAAAAATTTCTTTATTTCCAAAATTCAAATAAACTCACACTTCTGCATCATACTCTACAGAAGCAAATAACACATTGAGGCAAGGGACCTGCTGCCTCATCAAGCAGTACTTGACTCCACTCCTTCATTCATTCATACATTCACTCAGTCCTCATTGAGGCAATCACATCTCTGTAGTACCTGAATAATTTTGTGAATTGTTTTCATTTTGAATTATTTTGTACATTAAGCATACCCATGATATTGATCCTTGTGTATTTTTTAATGGAAAGAATAAGCCATTACAGCTTCACCCTATCAAATATATTTTAGTATTTCCAATGATTTGTATAAGTTGTTTCTTTGGATCTACTCTCTAACTTCCCAAAAAACACTGTTATTGTCACATAAAATTATCAGCTGAAAGAAAGGACTAGTGAAAGTTAACTATTAATTATATTCTTTTAAAATGTATCATTATTTTGGAAAATAATATCTGTAAAATCTCTGCCCTACAATGTGAAAGTGTTGACTTTTTTATTTTAAAAAAATCTATAAGCTTAAAAATACAAAATTCTAATAATTTTATTATTTCATTAACTTCATTATTTGAATGTTTTCATTTTTCCTTTTGAGTAAAACTCAAATGTGATTGATTTATCTTTAATGTTATATTTTATGTGCGTCTCTCTTAGAAAGAATAAGACAGCATATATAATCAGATAATTGTATAATAGAATGATCAATTAATGTGCCTGTAGAAGCTACTGAGCTTTTAATTCTTGTTCTTATTATAAACTATGTGCCTAATAGGCTTTGTTGAACTTTCCATCTGTTTTCTCTCACATCTGGAATTTAAAATGAAAGCTTTTGTAAAAGAAACCCAGAATTGCTCTTTTCTAATTTTTCTTAGAGCTTAAAATATTCTCAAAGTGTTGTAACTTCTAAATTCCTTGATACTATTTTGTCATATCTGGATTTGCATATTTCCTAAGGCAGAATCTTCAAGTCCTCTAACTTTACAGTCTCAATAACTCTTTATCATCCTTACTATATATTCTACATTTAATAGGCAACAAATATGTATATGCTCCATACTTAGTTAAATGGTAGGGGACACAAATAATAAGATTAATAGATAGAAAGTGAAGGTTAAACAACAGGTTATGTAATAACTTGAGGTAGTTTTATAAACTGATGCTGCAGATATTCTGCAATTCACTAGATATTGTTACATTCTCTACTTCAATTTTTCTTCTTGAGTTCTGCTAACCTCAAGGTAGCCTGAATGCATATACCAGGGAGAATGATCTGAAGTGACAGCCATAACTTTGAATTTTTAAAAAATTCCTTTATTAAAAGGAAACATATCACCGTACATTAATACAAAAATGACGTTTCTGGAATATGTGCCTTGTTTATCTTATGTCTTCAGAAATAACTTTACCACATACCATGAATTATCAAAGGCACATATATGCCAGTTTGAGAAGCATTGAAGGTGGTCTACAAAAGATTAACTGCCATAAATATTTTAGCAGAATAATTTAACTCAAAAGAAAACGAGGAAATTAACCTTCCATGGGCACATGAGAGATTGTGCATCAAGAAGTACACCATGTTAACAGTCTCAAAAATATTGATCCAGGAAAAAGCAGAGCTACAAAAGCAAAGTCACAAGAGTATTCTACTAAGACAATTTAGACCTAAGTACTCTCTCTTGACTTGGCTGTTTGACTTTGGAAAAGTCACAGCCTTTTTTAGTGTGCCATCTCTCCCCTGCTAGAGTCATTGCATGGCTTCTATGGTCTTCTCTAGTTTTGCCATCCTATGATTATAAAATTTACTGAATTTCTTATCATTTTACAACATTCCACTTTGAATGAACAAACACAGTAGAGTGGCAATGTTCCCTAAGTGCCAACCTCATCACCAGAAAGTGTTTTTACAGTGTAATTTTAAAACACGTTTTAACTGCTTGCTATTTTGGGGCTGCTGCAAAGGGAAGAAAATAGCATTTATTTAGCTACTATAATTTTCCACTCATTGCATACTCAGCAATAAAAAAGAAATGACCCAAGACTGCTCCTTACAGTTTATTTAGAAGCAGTGTTTTTAGAGTGAAATTACGTAAGAAACATTTCAAGATGGCAGCAACAAAGGAAACACTAAATATTCAAGGTTTAAATCACTTCAAGTTAAAGTGATAGTCAAAGTGGAAAAAGATTAGAAGTAGAAGACTTTTTTTTTTTTTTTTTTTTTTTTGGAGATGGAGTCTCGCTCTGTCGCCCAGGATGGAGAGCAGTGGCGATATCTCGGCTCACTGCAAGCTCCGCCTCCCGGGTCCACACCATTCTCCTGCCTCAGCCTCTGGAGTAGCTGGGACTACAGGCGCCTGCCACCATGCCCGGCTAATTATTTGTATTTTGAGTAGAGACGGGGTTTCACGGTGTTAGCCAGAATGGCCTCGATCTCCTGACCTCGTGATCCACCCTCCTCAGCCTCCCAAAGTGCTGTGATTACAGGCGTGAGCCACCGTGCCTGGCCTAAAAGTAGGAGATTTTTAAAGAAGGTGAATTTTCAGCAAAATCTGGAAAAGAAGATGGCAGCTAAGTAATAAAAAGAAGAAAAGAAAGAAGGGATTGAGTTGAAGAAGTAATAAAAAATGTAGTTGAAATGAATCTGCAGTTCAAAGATTTTCAATTAAATATTAGAATGAAGCAACTGGCAATATGGAGGCTCTAGCTAAGTTCACCTCATCAATACACACTGCCTAAATAACCCAGCATGTGCAGAGAATACGAGTCTGTATTGAAAACCTACAAAGAACACTGGTTCAGGATAGGTACTATGAAAGATAGAAAGAATCTAAAATATAATCCTTTCCCCTAAGTTACTTCTGGTCTACTAGGAGACCTAACATGTACAGCATTGGAAAATAATGAAACTATATTTTATAGAATGAAGTCAGGACATCAAAAGAAGACATGCCTTGATATTGCATGAGACATTACCAGACAGAGAATTTGGGTAGTGCTACTATAATTCTGAAAAGAAAGAGATGATTGAGCTAGTACCATGAGTTAATAAAAAAGAAGTGGATAGCATGATATCTGACCACTAAGAACTTACAGTTTTTAAACATCTACTTCATCAACACTTAGAACTGCTCACATTCCCTCCCGTTGATTTCTTTTTTCTTTTAGCTGAGTGATGACGGCATTGCCATTTACATCAGCACTCAGTATCTATTCTCATCTTCTGCTAAAACATTGGGTTTAAATACATACAAAGGAGCAGCAGGAGACTTAGAAAAGACTGACTTTATATATATATATATATATATTTTTTTTTTTTTTTGCTTGTGTGAAAGTCTAAAAACAGAAACCAGGGTAGAATCTAGGGAAGAAAAGGAGGGTGTGAGAGTCACTCTTTTCATCTTTAATGCACTAGGAAAAACTCTGAATTGTCTTTATCTGTATGTGAGCAAAGAGATACAGTTTTTCTTTTAAGTTCTCAGGGTCAGCAAGGATTGTTGTTGCTGGGGTTCAATTTTCACATGAAAAGAAATAGTTCCCAATCTTATTTTGAAATTTTCTATCTGAACATGGATCATATTAAAGCCAAAGGGACTTCTGAAATCTGAACTTACTCTTCCGTCTTTCTTCCTCCATATGAATTTCAGAAATGTTAAGTGATTTGTTTAAGGTCTCAAAATTAGTTAACAATATGCTTGGAGTAGAGAACTTGAGTTTTCATGTCTGGTATTTTGCTATTTCAATAAAAAACAAGTGAGAGTTTTCTCTTGGAACTTACTACCAGGAAATGTTTTGATCTCATCCAAATAATCAAGATGATAATTTTAACTAGGCCATTTTTTTTTTTTTTTTTTGAGATGGAGCCTTGCTCTGTCACCCAGGCTGGAGTGCAGTGGCATAGTCTTGGCTCACTGCAACCTCTGCCTCCTGGGTTCAAGCGATTCTCCTGCCTCAGCCTCCGGAGTAGCTGGGATTACAGGTGCCTGCCACCAAGTCTGGCTAATTTTTGTATTTTTAGTAGAGACGGGGTTTCACCATGTTGGCCAGGCTGGTCTCAAACTGCTGACCTTGTGATCCGCCTGCCTTGGCCTCCCAAAGTGCTGGGATTACAGGTATCAGCCACTACGTCCTGCCATCACTAGGCCATTTTTTACTCTCTACCTGAGAGCTTAATTTAATGCTCAGGTGAGTAAACCACATTCCTTGTACAATATTCAAGATTTAAATCACTTCAAGTTAAAGTGATGGTCAAAGTGGAAAAATATTAAAAGTAGAAGATTTTTTTTTTTTTTTTGAGAAAGTCTCGCTCTGTTGCCCAGGATGGAGTGCAGTGGCGGTATCTCGGCTCACTGCAAGCTCCGCCTCCCAGGTCCACACCATTCTCCTGCCTCAGCCTCCCAAGTAGGTGGGACTACAGGCGCCTGCCACCACGCCTGGCTAATTTTTTTGTATTTTCAGTAGGGATGGGGTTTCAGGATGTTAGCCAGAATGGCCTCGATCTCCTGACCTTGTGATCCGCCCACCTCAGCCTCCCAAAGTGCTGTGATTATAGGCGTGAGCCACCGCCTTTATACTTCCTGATTTTTTCTGTTTTTTTTCCCAATGTATTTTGAATTTCATTTTTAAAATAATGTATACTCATTATAGAAAATTTGAAAAACATGTCCGAGTATAAATAAGCAAAAATGTCTTATAATCTTATCAGTTCATATTACTTTACTTGAAATAATTTCTATATATATTTTGATTGTAAGCTGCCTTGAGATAGCTTACAAAATAGAAAGGAGTTACTTTACAGAAAAATTTATTTTCTTAAGCAGAACTTACATCACCTCACTTTTCACAAATATCCACCCATTAATTCATATAGCTTAACAGGCATCCAACAAATGGGAGCCTTTTGAAAAATATGTGTATGTTGTGCCAGATGCAGTGGCTCACGCCTGTAATGCCAGCATTTTGGGAGACCAAGGCGGGAGGATTGACTCCAAGAGTTCAAGATCAGCCTGGGCAACATGGTAAGATTCTGTCTCTACAAAAAAAATCAAAGAATTAGCCGGGCATGGAGGCATACACCTATAGTCCCACCTACTCGGAAGGCTAAGGTGGGAGGATCATTTGAGCCTCGGAGGTCGAGGGTGCAGTGAGCTATGACTACCACTGCATTCCAACCTGGGCAAAAGAGCAAGACCTTGTTTAAAAAAAATCTGCGTGTATATACATATACATATATACGTATATATATGTATATGTGTATATGTATATATGTATATGTATATATGTATAGATATAAAATCTGTGTGTGTGTGTATATATATATATATATATATATGTCATGATGAGATTGAAGCCCCAGTACAGGACATGGGCACGGGAGCTTGGCCTCATAGTGAATAGTTATAGATTTAAAAAAGATTCTATAGCCTTAAAATGTTGTGATTTAAAGAACACACATTAATAGAAAATGCCTAATTTGAATGAGGAAGTTTGGATCGTATACCAACTCCTTGACTCATTTTTTTCATGTAAATGATCAATTCAGCAGTATGGGGAAAAATGGTAGGAATATTATTTTAATTTCACATTTGCATGATTCATAAATCAATAAATAAAATTTACACACCTTCACATGTACATATACCCCTACATTCAGGGTATGAATAAACCAAGGGAAAAAGATTGTATAGAAAAGAGAATTGTAATAAAAGAGACATAAAGTCAATGTTGACACTTGCTCCTGAAAAAGACATGCTATAGATTAATTCTGTTATTTATATATTCATTTCTAATTCATTAAACATTGTCTAATACATCCTGTGTTGTAGATAACCTTAAGTAAAGGTTGGACAGGATAAGATAATAAACCATATGAAGCTCAGGGTGCTGTGGAACAGACAGAGAGATAAGCTAATAAATATAAAGCAATGTGGTGGTAAAATGATTGAGATAATAATTATGTTAACTAACATTTTAACAAATATTCATGTGCCTACAATGTACCAGGGATATGTTAGCCACTGGGCATACAATGGTGAACAAACAGTGGATACTGTACTAATCATTTTCTCTATGTTATTTCATTTATCCCTCACAGCTGCCCTGTGAAATGTGTGTTATTATAATCTCCATGAAACTAAGAAAAGGCTTGCCTAAAACTGTGCAGATAAAACTAGGTCAGAAGATATACAACATCTATTATGAAAGCAAATGCTTCTATTTTGAGTGGCATTCAAATTAGGCTGAAGTGGAAAGTGGGTATGTGTGTGTTAGTCATGCAAAGAAGGTCTGGGAAGCACTTTCCATGAAGTGAGGCTATCATAATCAAAGTCATAGTCTCTAGAGGAGCACTGTGTATTTTAGGAACTTCTAGGAATTGTGTTTTCCTTGAGTATAAATTTTGAGGATGGTGAGAAATGAGCCACGACAGATAAGATGGGCTCCTAATCCCAGAGGCAAAATGAAGGGTGACATGCTCAGATTTGCCTTTTATTAAAATCATGCTAGCTACATTGTAAAGAAAGGCTTAGAGGCCAGGCAAGGTGGTTCACACTTGTACTCCCAGTGATTTGGGAGGCCAAGGTAGGAAGATCACTTCAGGGCAGAAGTTTGAGACCAATACAGCAAAGATCTGTCTCTACTGTGTGTGTATATATATATATATATATATATATATATATATATATATATAATATATATATATATATATATATATATATATATATATATATATTTAATAGCTGGGTGTGTGGTGCATGCCTGTAGTCCTAGCTACTTAGCAGGCTGAGGTGGGAGGATCACCTGGGTTCAGGAGTTAGAGGTTACAGGGAGCTATGATTTCACCACCGCACTCCAGTCTGGGCAATAGACTGGAGCCAAATATGGTTCTTAGATATAAGAATAAGGACTACTTGGGATCTCACATAGATTACTTACTGGTGTACACAGAAGTTTATGTGAAATAAATAAGGAGTAATATCAAGAGCACAATTAGGTATTGTCAGAAGATTAGAGGCCTGGGTTTCAGAAAAAGATTAGGAAAATGTTCTCAGAAAGGAAATATTTAAAATATGACAGTAACTGAAATGTAGAGTTTAGTGGCCCAGTTTATGGAGGCTTGAGGGAGACTAGAATATAAAGATTGGCTAAGGGAAGAGGGTTTTTTTTTTTCTTTTTTCAAGAAACCCAACCATTCAACAGAAAAGACTCTTTCTGTTCAAAACAATGAAGTTTTCTATTTTAGAAATTTAGAAAGTTTTAAGAAGGGATTGACAGAGTCAAAGACAACAAAAAATTAGGAATGTATGGATTGAAAATGTCCATTATTTTAGAAAATTATGTCATTATTGACTTTGATAAGAGACTTTTTAAAAAATATTTATTTATTTATTTTTGAGACGGAGTCTCACTCTGTCGCCCAGGCTGGAGTGCAGTGGCGCAATCTCGGCTCACTGCAAGCTCCGCCTCCTGGGTTCACGCCATTCTTCTGCCTCAGCCTCTCTGAGTAGCTGGGACTACAGGCGCCCGCCACCACGCCCGGCTAATTTTTTTTGTATTTTTAGTAGAGACGGGGTTTCACTGTGGTCTCGATCTCCTGACCTCGTGATCCGCCCGCCTCGGCCTCCCAAAGTGCTGGGATTACAAGCGTGAGCCACCGCGCCCAGCCAAGACATCTTTTTAGAATGGTTGAAAGAGCAACAAGATCAAAATAATTTTAGATGGATTTTCAGGAAATTTACACGTAAAAGAAATGTGAAAGATCAGATAGATCAAGGAAAGATATGTCTCAGGATTAGAATAGCTGGAATATTTATAGGTTGAGAGAACAAACAAGTAGCAAGAGAAAAAGAGACAGAAATAAAGATATAGGAGAGAAGGGGAGGACAAATGGGACATGATTCTGGAAACAGACGATGAAAATTTCAGGTGGCTGTGTATTACTTTTGGAGAGAACACCTAATCTTCTGGAAGAAAAGAAAGTAGGATGGACACAGTTATAAATACACTGGTACAGGAGAGAGCAAAAATGGAAGGAATTTACCATTAAGGTCTGATGAGACTGGTATTCCAGTGTTTGTGTAACAAGCCTGAACAGAGTATTGAAAATTGGGTAGGCACTGAGGGACATGTTGTTTCCTGTGGCAGGAAATTTTCAAAACAAGAGAAAGATGGTGAGATTTAATAAGTAAATAAGCAGTATTATCTCCACTTTTCACCTTCCACTCTTCCAAAGAGGCTCAGATTCATTGAATGGCAGTAAGATACAGAATGTATTCCTCCTTATGTAACTTGACCACTATGAAAATCTGTGAGAGTTGAGAATACTATTGGTTGAAACCATGTACCTCTTGGAATCTACTACTGAACTAATGCCCAAGGTCTATTGCAGTGACCTGAATTCCGAAGGTGGGAATATATGCAGAATTACCTAAAATAGTAATACCTTGCATTTATTGAGCTATTACTGTAATTTGGTCATTATTCTGTGTGTTTGATATTATTCACTCATTAAACTATCACAAAAAGTCTGAGTTGGTGTATCATCTTTTATTTTTATAGAGGGGATTTGGCAGAGTACTTTCCGGGTGCTCTTTCTCATAGGCGAGTAAAAGCACATGAGTAATTCTGGTCAGTAAGCTTTAGGAAGAGGTGATGTGTATAATTTCTGGGTTGAATCACAGGATAGCAGGTGACTTTTCTGTTCAGTGATCATGATGGAGTCTTCTGTTTCTGGATGTGCAACTGTAACATGGATGAGTGTCCATCAGCCTGAGAGCCTGAGTAATTGTGTAAAGAAGAGCCCCTTCTATTGCTTTGTAAGTGATAATTACATTTTGGTGGTTAATTTACTTAAACTTGAGGTGGGGTATTAATTTGCTACCACAATATAATCTAACATAGCCTGACTAACAAGTGATCAAAATGAGAGATATAGCACTAAATCATAGGGTAAGTAAGTACTTCTTCACTTTCCTCTGCGATGGAGAGATGGGGAGAAATAACGGCTCTTAGGAATCTGCTATACAGCTAACAGCTCTAGGTCTACTGCAGTGATCTGAATCCCTAAGATTTTCTACCATGCCCATGGTAGACATTACTAATTGTTCTTCAACTCTGTCTTGATGAGTCTGGGAGTCATCTAGGAATTATTTTCAATACAGAAAGCCTAGTAGTTGCTATTAATTTTTAGGATTGAAGTGTATATAAAACCTGCATGTCATCCATATTATGGACATTGGTTTATGTCACACCTTGTTTCTAACTGCCTTTGAATATGTGGCAGAAGCTCTAGGTAGGTTGGTTGACCCACACTCATTCTTAAACTGTTAGACCTTGTTTCTTTCTTTTATAAATCCTGGGTAATTAACTAATCACTTCCACATTCTTTTTGTAGCTAAAAACGTCTTTATTACACAGTGTTAGCTAATGAGAAATAGCAGAAATGTCCTGAGAGGAAAAGGAGGTTTTCCCAAGAAAGCTTTAACTTTTCCTAATAAAAAGAGCTGGTTTCAGCCAGCACTACCTGCTCCTCACTTCTGATAGTAGGCCAAAGAAGTACTGGATGGAACTTCAGCAGCCATCTTGCAACCATGAGGAAAAGGTCAAGATAACCAGAAATAATGACTGATATTGTTGTGCTTTTGAATTTATATCTGCCACTAACCACCCCAGGACCAGTTATTTTAGAGAAGAATAACCCTGTTTGTTCAAGCCACTCTTACCCACTTTAAGGCAAGTATTCTGTTACTAGCAGACAAGCAGAATTCTAGCTAATATAAGGCACTTATATTATGTAGATATTCAGGCACATACCTATACCTATAAAGTAAGGGTTATAACAGAGGCATATGCGAGTTAATATAGGGACACATACAAAATGAGTACTTAAGTTGATTAGAAAATTCAAAAGTTTCACTGGAAGTGATGTTCAAGGTAATCTTTGGGTCATGAGTTCAACTGATGAGGAAAGTTAGCAAGTATGAGATAGTCATTTGAAATAAGGGTAACAGCATGTTAAAGAGATGGCCTGAAAGAAGATATCATATTCTGGGAATTGTACATAATTGAGCAAGTGTCAAACATAAAATCATGGAGGAGTTAGCTTGCTATGTGCATAAAAGATAAGGCTGGAGGGCTACGTAGAGGAAAGTTACTGAATGGCTTTAACTGATAGGTGATATAATTTTGCTCTGTCCTCAAAGATACAAAGATTTTAGGGAAGGAGTACATGATTAATTTATATTATAGAAAAACAGCATGCTGGCTGCAGTATAAAGGATGAATTCAAGAAGAATGGTTTGTGGCAGGAAGACCAGCTAAGAGAAATAGTTACAGTAAGAAATAATGAGTATATCAATTAAAAGAGTGACAGTGGAAAATGGAAAAAGGACAGACTCTACAGATTTTATGAAGTGAGAGGTAGTAGAAACTAGTGAAAGATTATTTATTTTAATGTAAAGAGAGGATAATCAAGATTGGTTCCCAGATTGTATTTTGGGCTAGTGGTGAATCATGGATGAAAAATAGGGAGCAAAGGAAAAGGATGTGCTGGAGTGAAGGCAACAAAGATATACGTGAGGTGTTGTTTGTTTGTTTTCTATTCAAGATTCAGTTAGCTGTAGAATTTAGTAAATGGGCTCATGGTTCTTTCTTCTCAGAAAACCTCCCTGCTATGCCAGGGTCAATCTGGATCCTCTGTCAAGCAGAGACCAAGACAGGAGTTGACACTGAAGAAAGAGCATGTAAAGGATAAAGGTAGGTGGGGGGGGCAGGAACAGTTTTCAGACTGTGATGCAGGGTTGACCTCTGGCAAGGAGAGGGAAGGAACAGTGGGTAGGAAGAATGGTGCACTACTGAGAAAGTCTTTGTCAAGCTAATGAGGAATCCTGGCCCAGAGATTACCTATTAGAAGAGCCCCATACAGGATAGAAAGGGCTGAGCTTTACTATTGGCATCACGTTTGGTCATCGGCTGGCATGGACAGTGTGGCAGATTTGAAGATGTGGCAGCTGAAGACTGTCATCAGCAATACTTTTCCCACCAGGTTCTCTTGACATGAGATCCAAACAGTGCACCTCTATTGCTACCAAATGTCAGTTCTTGAATATTCCAGAGTTCCTTTTCTTTGAGGGCAAGGGTTGGATTGTATTTTACCACCTCTTTAAAATTAGGATGGCCATATGACTTATTTTGGTCATTAACTTGTAAGTGGAAGTTTGAAAAAACAGTATATGCTTTGCCGGATTATCTTTTTCTCTTCAAAGAAAATACCTTTCGAGCAGAACTTCCATCAATCTGGGCCCCAATAATGAGCAGGCTCTTGCCAACTCAGGTGGGACATGTAGACTGAGCAAGAAATAGCATTATTGTAATAAGCCATTGAGATATTATGTTTTTTATTGAGGCATAATCTAGATTAGTCTGACTGAAACCATAGCTTTGGAGATTGTGCTGGAGTATTTTAGTTTCTACATACACTGAGAAATAGGCAGTGACCATTGGGGAACAGGAGGCAGTGAACACTGGGGAAGAGGAGGCAGTGAACATACCATTGGAATCCAGCTTGGTTGGATATAAGAGCAGAACAATTTGAAAGCATTAGTCAAAGAAATCAACTGCTTGATTTTCCTTCTGAGCTTCTAAAGTCATTTATATTTAGAAGGAAAAGCTCACCAGTCATAGGTTGTAACAAATTATTAATACATAAATGTGTTCTGAGCTAACAGGACCATAAACTGTAATAGTTGGTCAACAATATTTATTGTGGATAAACAACTTGTTTTAGATATGTTAGAAAACAAAAAAAGAGAACAATGATTATTATCATCCATTTTATTGTATGCCACATATTATGAGATTCAAAGGCTTTCACAAATATTTTCTTCTACTCAGTGGAGGAAGTAGGGAAAGTATTATTATCCCAGTTTTACAGTTAAGGAAATGGAAACCCACAAAGTTTAAATGACAAAGGGGATAAGTGGTTGAAACAAAACTAGAACTCAATACATCTGAGTAGATGCCTGTAAATTAAAATATTTCCTTCTTACGAAGGCTAAAATTCTTGTTGCCAGAAAAAGTTTAAGAATATTTTCAGTGCCTACAGTCAAATACATATGCATCAATAAGGCAAGGCATTTGCAGCTATTTTGTGTCACGGTATTAGATGAATGCTATGATTAGAAAACAGACATGAAGCGGACCTAAAACCATCAAACTAGTATGGAGAGCCCTGAAGCTCTTCCCAGTTCCAGTCAGTCTGAAAAGACAACATCAAATGCTAATGAGAGTCAGTCAGTCTTAAATAAAATAATAAGAATAAAAATTGCTTTATCTGTGGCTAATAACTCTTAAGTGAATTTAACGTCTATTTTCTCTCTTGTGTGTTACATTTTCCCTATAAGGAATTATAGAGGTGAACCCAGATCTTGTACCCATAAATCTCAAATACTTATGGAGACATAAAGAATAGGTAAAAATGGATTTTTAATCACATTAAGGAATGCTGTTATGAGGCAACTTCCTTTGAAACTCAAAATACTAACAAATTGATAGGAAGATTTTAAAACATGGCTCCATTTTATTTGATACTTGTTCCATCTAAAGGTTGGACTTTTTCCCCTTCTGACTAACCTGGGTTCTGTGCCTGCTTTCAATCTGGCCGTTTCTAGATCAGGCCTTAAGAAACTGGCATTTCCTACTTCCTGTCTCTTTAGACACTCTGGAAACCACCATGCTGTGAGGAAGCCCAAGTAGTTCCTGGAGAGATCTACACCAATAACTGAAGCCCAAAGGCCCTAGCACTGGCTGAGCTCCCAGCTGAGAGCCAGCACCAAATTTCCATCACTTTGAGTGAACCATCTTGGAAGTGTATTTTCCAGTTCCAGGTTAAGTGTACTCAGAAATAACCTGCCCCATTGATCCCTGTAAAAATTGGAGATCTGAAAGCAAAATATAATATTGTTGTCATTTTAAGTCAATAGGGTTTGGGGTGGTTTATTGTATCAGTGAACTTTGCCTAGGTTGGTTTCACCTAAAGAGGCCTTCTGTAGTACATAATAGAGAACCGTGGTCTGGATATAGGGATTTTGTGCCTTCCTTTACATTTTAAAGTCAAAGAAAAAGATCTTTTCTGTGAACATCAATTTTTTATTATTATTGTTATACTTTAAGTTCTAGGGTACATGTGCACAATGTGCAGGTTTGTTACATTGGTATACATGTGCTATGTTTGTTTGCTGCATCCATCAACTCATCATTTACATTAGGTATTTCTCCCTAATACTCCCCCATCCCCCATCCCCCAACAGGCCTGGGTGTGTGATGTTCCCCTCCCTGTATCCATGTGTTCTCATGAACATCAATATTTTTAATGAGGGCATTAAGTTTACTCTATTGTGTGGTTATCCTGTATTCTTGTAGCATTGTCTGGTTTAGGCCATAGAGAAAGATCACATCCCTGTAGTGTGTCATCTACTATAAAATGAGTTGGGGTTTTTTGTGTCAATAAAATGAGTTGCAACAAAATGAGTTGGGGTTTTCTGTGTCAGTAAGTGGGGACAGTGGGAAAATTTCCTTAAGGAAAGCACATGAGATTTGGTGATTTGGGGCAGATGATAGTGAAAACTCTAGACTCCCATGGTGCTTCTTTCATGGTCTTTGATTTCCAGGTGGCAAAACATGTTTAAAGGGATTTAATATACTTAAACTTGGATGGAAGTCATGTTCTAATGGCACAATTTGGCCTCACCGATGCCACAAACCCTTAGGATGAACATTAAAAAGGGCCTGGAACTCAAGACCAGAGTGGTGATGGCAGTCTTCATTAAGAAAGACTTCTTGGTGAGCAAAGGATATAAGAGACAGTTAGGTCCATCTACTGCAGTTCAGTAGGATACAGGGCTTGAATTTGAATTTAGGGCAGGGATCTTGCCATGCCTAGCACAGTTCCTGCCACATAATAGGTGTTGGAGGGGAGACAGTGAATGATAAATGCCAGGCTCCTTTTGCCATGAAACTGGGGCTTTCTTTTGGGTTGTTATTTTTAAGCCACTCTGTGGCTTGCTTCTTGCAGTGATTTCATATATTAGGTAACATAGATCAGGACCACAAGGAAACAATTTTTACACACACGGCCCTACAGTGCAAATTGTATGAACCCGAGTCATGGCTTACAACTAATAAATTTCATCCTGAACTTCGAGCCAATTCACGGGTGGCGTTTATCTCCGTTTTACAACGGCAGCAACAGCCTGAATTTTCTGGGACACGATGCGCCACCCAAACAACAGGGACTCCCTCATCTTTTTCTCCCCAGCTCCGCCCAAGACTGAGCCACATAGCCACCCGCAGTTGCGATCGGCTCGCCGCGTGGGGGACTCCACCCGCGTGAGCTCGGTTTCCGAAAAGCGAAGCTGGGTTGGGACACAAGGACTGAGGCGGGGACAGGGACGGACCTGCGGCAGAAGCAGGGTGCAGCTGGGCGAGGAACACCACGTTGGTAGCTTCTCTTTGGGGATGGCCGCCCAGCGCCGCCCACTCCGGAATCCCGTCCCCTCCTCGCCGCGCCCCCGCCCAGCTAGCCTCGAGCCTCTTGCCGGATCTTCTCGAATTTCAACACAAAGGGAATCCTCGGCCGCAGGAAGTGCATCACGAGAAAGGGGGCCTGGGGGCGGGGAGAGGGGGATGCCGCTTCTTTCTCTCCTCCCCCTCCCTCCCGGAGCCCAGGGCAGACGTGACGAAACCCGCGGGGTCCCCCGCGAAGTCCCAACAGCCGAGATAATTGAAACAAGAAACCCCCTTACCCACAGTAAGGGGGTGGGGGGTAGGCGCTCCCTCCTCCCGCCACGCCCGGGTCCCTGGAGATCAGAGCTGCCTTGCTGCGGCTCTGACACCTGTTTGCTTTTTCCTTCCTTTCCTTCCGGGTGCACTAGCACCTGGGCTTACGTTTGTTTTTCTATCCTGGGGCTCTCAACTTCCCTTCCACACTCCTCCCTTGCAGAGTTTTCTGTGAAGTTCGGGCTCGGGGTGTCCCCTTGCACTCCCCACAGGGCTGTGCCGCAGGCTTGGGCGACTTTCCCCACAGAACGTCGGCCGAGAGGGAGTCCCCGCGGGGGGCCAGAGGGGAGGACTGGGAGAGACCACTTTCGTTTTCTGAGACGCCCTCAGTTCCTGGCCGTCCGCCAGGCTTTCTTCTTGGAGGTGTCAGTCTTCGGGAGTGGGGGCTGGGGAAAGGGGGACAGGCTAGGGGATTTGTGTTTGAAGCTATTTTTGGAAAGCAGCCTTACTGTTTTTACTTACGTGGTATTTTGCAAATTAATAAAAATAGCAAACTTTTCTAGAAATGCTTTATTCACATTTTACCGCAGAATGGGAAACCATCCATTGTCCGTTCAAAAGGCTATTTTTTTAAAGTTTGGGATGGCTTGCGGAGGCCAATGGCAATTTGGGGAGAAGGGCTGAAGCACCCCTTTTTGGAGCTCGGGGCCAGTTTCCCGGACTAAAAGACCCTGGTGACTGGGGATGGGCCTCACAACTAACTCGGGCTGCCCTGCCCCTGTCGCGTGGGCTCGCAATGGCAGGTGCTCCGGAAGGGGGCCGCCTCCCCGTGGGGCTCCTGGCTGCCTCTGCTCCCTTGGACACCACTGGGGGGCCTCCCCCTCCTAAGTTCTAGGTTTTGGCCGGATACCTGCCCCGACCTGTCTCCTCCCTTTCTCCAATACCACACCCACGGGACTCCAGTCTCCCCGGGAGTGGGACGGAGAGGGAACAAAGGGGTCTTTGTTCACTGGCTCCCGGGGGGTGGGAGTTGCGCTCGCTCTCCTTTCCCGGCGCCCCTTGGAGACCGGGAGGCTCAGCGCCTCTCCCAGCTCTCAGCGCCGCCCTCCCAGACCCCAGAGACGTCGGTCTGGGCGCGGCGCCCCGGGCCACTGCGGGCACTTTCCGGGCGGGCGACGTAGGGGGCGAGGCACCGCGCGGCGGCGCCTGGCGGGCACTGTTGCCCGCGGAGGGACGGTGGGGGGGGTTTCAGCAGCTGGCGGGGGTGGAGGGGGCGGAAGAGGGAGCCTGCGCCGGGCTGAGCCTGGAGGTGCGGGGCGGGCTTGGGGAGCGCTCTCGGGGCTCCTCCCGCCACAGCCAGGGCGGCTGGAACTCTCTCCCTCTCTCCCTCCATCCTTCCACTTCCCCTGTTCGGCCCCGCCGTCAGGCCGGGTCCCCCTTCCCTGCCGTCATCAGGTTTCCCTTCTCCCTTCTTGGCACTTTCCTTTCGAACCATCCTTCCGGACAAACTTTGATGGAGAATTTCACACCACGCTGGAAAAATGCCGGTTATGAAAGGATTACTGGCGCCGCAAAACACCTTCCTGGACACCATCGCCACCCGTTTTGACGGAACACGTAAGTCTTACACTTGGACGAGTGGTATGGCATTTTCTGAGACTGATTTTTCTCGTACACATTACTTTTGCTCCCACCTTCCCTTTTATACCAGCGGAGTGAATTTTCTTCTGTTCTTGCCAAGGTATCTTTTGTGCGGAGACATTTGTCCCCTCATGGTTTGGTGTAGTATTAACACTTTGTATTGGTGTAATAGTTGGCTCTCTTGAGTTCTTGCGTTTGTTAAGGACTGAAACGCAGCCTGAGGAAAGACCGACGCCCATATTCACTATGGGACCTGCATTTTGGTTTATCTTTAGGGAACTGGTTGTAATTTTCTGAGGTGAAAAGGGGAATATCGGTGTACCTAATCTTTCTAGAGTTTCAAGGCTCCCTAGATTAAATGGAGAGCTTGGAGTGTTCTTTCTTGGAGCTTCATTCCGTGATATCTTTCGGATAGGTATGATTTTCTGAGTTTAAGAAGTGCAGGATTGCCAAGTGTAAGCTTTCTGTAGAATTTTAAGTGTTGTGAGTTTGTCAGAACCTTGATTCCTGCTTTTGAGCTAGAATAGCCTATCTTTTAATCCTGAAATGAGCCTAACACTCAAGCAGAGGCTGTTCAGGAAGAAGGACATGAAGAAAGACTGATTTGATGATAAGAGAAAGTTTTTAGTTTTTTTGAGTAAGAATATTGTTGGACATTTAGCTCATTTAAGCTACAGTAGGAAAAAAATATGATGTTGTGTGGTTGCTAGCAGACGGTTCGTTATCATCTGCAAGTTGTTCTCTTTCAGGACCACGGTCAGGTCCCCACTCCTTCTCAGGCTTCTCAAGCTCTCTGCTTGACCCTGTGGATCTTCCTAGCTGGCTTTAACCCTGTAATTAGGAGTCTGTACTACCACCCCTAACAAATACTCTCAGTTGGTTTCACTACGAATATCCTCATCTTCTTTCTAGCTTATCCTGCTTCTGTGCACTGTCTTCCATTTTTCTGTTATTTGAGACTCAGAGAAACTCATTTATCCTAAAGTCCTTAGTGGTTCAAGTGTCATTGCTTTTACTCTGTATATTTCTTGGAGCTGATATGGGAGAGCAATGCTAATTTCATTTCCACTCCAGTAGTCTAAATACACAGTCTTATCTTTGGGTGGGAAGCAAGCCTTGGACTTATGCTTCAGGGATGGTTGGAAAAGTTTACATGAGAGAGAAATGAATCACTTACTTTAATTTTGTTCAGTTTTTATTTTTGACATCTAGCCTAATCATGGTAGTTGGTGTGGATATTTGGTCACTTCATAAGTGTTTTTATCTTTACATCTAGCCGTTCTTTTCCCTTTTATATTCTAAATGTGTTAGATGTTATGTATGAGGTGTAATGTTATTATGTATGTCTTTTTTAGATAATAATGATAAATATTATAGGAAAACTTCAAGTCCCTGCCATTGCCACTACCACACCACTGAAGCTCCACACAAAATCACCACTGCTGTGTTTTACCATGCATGATGGCGGGTACTACTATTTTACTATTCATTACCAGAGGTACTGATCAGTTTCATGTGGATGTTTTTTTTTGAAGTTGAGCATCCAAAACTAAAAGGCTGTAAACATTGATCCTGAATTTGTCTATTGAAAATGAGGTAATTGGCAAATGGTAATTGTTTATCTCATTGCCATTTAAAGTTGAATGAAGTGTAATGTGTAGTGAATCATCCCAGCACAGCCTTGGGAATTACTACAGTGATACATTCAGCTATCAATTGCTAATGAGAGGGGCTTTAAATCATCAGCGTGGAAATATCTTGGCTTCTGACTCTGACTATAGTAATATGCATGATAAGCAGGAGGGCATGTAGGGAGAGATGGATGTACTTGTGAATAGTTCTTTTTCTATGTTGGCTACACGTTAATGTTAATAAGATAGGTTAGATACTTTAAATCCTTATTTTTAAAGAAGGCCATCTTGACATACCTGTATTTAGTATAGTAAGAAATCAAAAAGTCTTTTGGAGACCATGCTTGGTCTGTGCTCCACAGCGTCTGGGGGATTCCTGGAGGGAACCAGTTTGCATGAAATCTGACAATCAGAGAAGCAAATTTGAAGGTGATAAGTAACACAAAGGTTGGCTTTGGCAAGATTTTGTTTACAACATTTAGTGAATATCTCTCCTCCCAAGAAACCCCACTCAATGCAAGAGGATTTTCTTTTCTCATTTTCTTTTCCTTTCTTTTTTTTTTCGTTTTGAATTGCAGGATGACTTGAATAATCTGAAACTTAACATACCTTAAACAAAATTTTAGCCACAAATTTTGGTATATCTAGAATCATGGGTATACCATTTTTCCAGCTAGCTATTTACTTTATCTTCTTATGCCATTGTTTCTTGTTGATACAGTTTTATAATTACTATCTCTGAAACTATTTTCCTATGATAATCCTTACTTCTCTTGATTTTTATAGCTGTCATTTATTTTCTTTTGCAAGAGAAAACTATTTACAAATTTTAAATTTACAAAATTGCCACCTGCTCAAAAACTTTGCTGGAAAGTGAATAATGTTAATTATACTCAATATGTACTATGCTGAGTTGGTATAATTTTTACCTTATTTGTGAAGTATATTTCACAGTAATGCTAGTTTTTGATTTTATTTTGGACAATTTTTATGAAAAAAAAATTAGAGAGCAAAGAACAACCCTGGCAAACTGCCTTGCTAACGTACCCAACATGCAGTATTATTATTAGCCTTATTAATTTATTTTATTGGAAAATAATGAAACAATGTAAGACATCATCTGAAAATCCTCCCAGGAAAAATAAATATATGACAACATAAAACTCTATAACATAATCCTACTATTTATCAGTTGAGATATTATCACAGGGCAACATAACAGAAGCTAATAATACATTTTATAACTTAGTGACACTTTATTATTTTACATATTATAATATTTATTCTTTTTAATATTTAAAAAGTGAACTCTGTCGGGATTGAAAGACACTTGTGGATTATTAATTGAAGCTATATTTTTCTGATATGCAATATAATTTGCAACCATTATTGAAAAATAAAAATATTATATAAAATTACCACTAAATGTATTTACTCTTGAAATATGTTCTATGGTTTGTGTTTAACTGAAGTGTAATAAGACTTAGAAAAACTAAGAACCTTAGAAATCTTAAATACGTATACCCCACTTAGGGGGAAAAAGGAAAAGTAATTCCAATGAATTTCTTTGAATTATTACACATAGCAAAAACCACTCACTTGTACCACTCTAAGACATACACATACACACATACACCACACACACACTCCTAACGTTATGGCCTGCAACTAGTTCACTTCTCCATAGTTTTTTTTTTTAAACATATTTACTGTAATTTAAGAAAATCTTTTCTGTTTAGACTTTTGCTTTAAGTAAATATTAATTTGGACAAAGGGAAAGTACAATAAGGGAACACATTGGTATATATTTGAAAAAATATATACCAATGTGTTTATATTTGAAAAAATAGTGTTTTTAGTACAATTGTTTGTCACAGGATACCATTTGAGAAAAACAGCTTTTTAAAAAAGATACAAAGCTTTCAGAGGGAAGTATCCATTTTCAAACATAATGGTGGATTAGCTTACATTTTCTAGGCATATGAAAATTTGGCCAGACTACTTCTTCCCTTTCGGGTTACTAAGACAAAAATTTAAGTTTTAAAGGAAGTTTGTAGCCCAGTGGACTCGATCAAGAAGATTCCAATCAAAGTATTCGAAATAATGGTTGTTTAGAAACTCATTAATATTTGCATATATTTTATGCACTTCTATATAGCCTGTTTGAAATGGTCCAAAGAAATTTGTTAAAATTGATGCCGGGAGCAGTGGCTCACGCCTGTAATCCCAGCACTTTGGGAGGCTGAGGTGGGCAGATCACTTGAGGCCAGCAGTTCGAGACCAGCCTGGCTGACATGGTGAAACCCTGTTTCTACTAAAAATACAAAAATTAGCCGGGTGCGGTAGCATGCACCTGTAATCCCAGCTACTTGGGAGGCTGAGGCAGGAGAATCCCTTGAGCTCAGGAGGCAGAGGCTGCAGTGAGCTGAGATCATGTCCCTGCACTCCAGCCTGGGTGACAGAGTGAGACTCTGTCTTAAAAAAAAAAAAAAAAAAGGAAAAGTAAAAGAAAAAAGAAAAGAAATTTGTTAAAATTGAAATACTTCCTCTACAGAGGAAATTCTCAGTGGTTTTTTTCTTTTTATCTTTTTGCTTTCATCAAGGTACATAGATCTCTTAATGTTAGAAGCATAGGGAGAAGGATAATGTACCCATTATCATACTCTTGACTTTGTAGATGAATTCTGTGCCCTCTAAAGGACTTATCACAGGGGTTCTGATAACTTTACTACAATGAAGAAAGTGTTAGAATGACAGGAATTGGATTTATGTCTTTACCAGAAATGATTTTCTTTTGATTAGTGATATATACAAATAATAAGAAAAGTTGTATTGCACAGTCTTAAAAGCTAACATCAGATAATTTTGACATTATTATATAGGGAAAATGAATATGCAATATGCTGAAAATTGAAATTATGTCCACGATATAGTCTTTCTAGGCTCTAACATTTTTCATTACTTTCAGTTCAAAGGCCATGGCATGAGACCTCTTCTGGCCAGTGAGACTGGCAAAGGACAAAAAGTCTTTACAGAAGCATATTGAGGAACCTGAGTTACTAGTTTCTGAGATATCCTAGACTCAACATACTTCTGGAAGAGGCACAGTCTCTCTAAAGAAATGTGTACTTTATTCATTCACTCAATCGTTTTTCTTTTTCTTTTTTTGTCTTTTCTTTTTCTTTCTTTTTTTTTTTTTTTGAGAGGAGTCTCACTCTGTCGCACAGGCTGGAGCGCAGTGGTGCGATCTTGGCTCACTGAAACCTCTGCCTCCCGGGTTCAAGCTACTCTCTGCCTCAGCCTCCCGAGTGGCTGGGATTACAGATGCCCACCACCACACCTGGCTAATTTTTTTGCATTTTTAGTAGAAACGGGGTTTCACCATCTTGGCCAGGCTGTTCTTGAACTCCTGACCTCGTGATCCACCCACCTCACCCTCCCAAAGTGCTGGGATGACAGGCGTGAGCCACTGCCCCTGGCCCAATCATTTTTCTAATAATATTCAATGAATACCGACTATACACAAAGCCATTATGCTAGGATATTTGGAATAAATCAGGATTATCTTTTTCTCAAATGGGGCAATGTAACATGCACAAATTACTATAATATAGATTAGAAAAAGATAAGTGTAATTTGGAAGGTGCAGACAAAGGGCTATGCACATTTGGGTGAGGGAGGAATAGTTTCTGTGCAGGAATGATCTGAGAGGACTTCATATAACAAATAACTTTGGGTGGGAATGATTGTATCATATATGATAGGTGCAAAAACAATATTCTATTTAATTTGTCAGTTTGTACAGTACTCGTCATTGAGGCTGGGAAGAGCCTTTAGTGAGAATAAGAGGCATTTTAAAGGGTGTTAAGGGGTCAATGTAGAAGTAAGAGGGCAATGGAAAGTAGGTTAGACCAGCCATAAAAGATCTTTAAACCCACAGCTTTTAGTCATAATAAGCCATTGGAAGTGATAGATCCATATTTTGGTAAAAAACTATGGTGCCATCTATGTCTAGTTAAAAAACTCCCCAAATGCTCAACCTTCCCATGTTCCACAGTCTAAAGCACACTACAGCAGATGCCAACTTTAGACTTGGGATGTTTCTTTTCACTATCTCTTCTAATAATACTTTTTAAAATAAAGGTTCCATAGAATGCAGTGAAGTTGATGTATTCATTTTCTTAGGAATGTTTCTTTCTCCCAGGGAGTTAACTTTCTCTTAAGGAAGTGATAAATTTATTTCTCACCACATAGCTGACTACTCTTCTCCTCCAGGGCGGTTTACCCCTGTGTTATTCTAGAGTTATGTCCTTGGTCAAGAAAAAGAATTGAGGGTTTGCTGGAATTCAGTGCCAGTGAACTTGATTGGAGAAATCCCAACAGTAAAAGGTAAAGAGTTGGAACTGCTGCAAAGATAGTATGCTTCACCCTGGCAGTGTATATTTGCTGATCTCGTCTAAATGCTGTGTTTAAAATCCAAAATACAAACATCAAAGATGAGACTTCATCTTCACCTATGACCTAGTTCATATTTAGCAACTGGAGCAATTGAAGAGCTTTCTCAGTAATTTAAACAGGCAAATATAGTTATTGGATTATAAATTCCCTGGAAGATATATTTTGCTTTCCTTTATAGTTGTTAATACAACCATCTTTGTCACATAAACCCTTCAAATGCCACGTGTCCCCAAATGAACTAATAATCTTTTCTAGCCTTTGAAACCTATTTGTTTTCTTACATTTCCAGCCTCATTATTGGCATCACCACCCATCCAGTTCTTCAAGCTGCAAATCTGAGTTGGCCTTGACTGCCTACACATCTAATTAATTATCAAATTTTTAATATTTTACTGCAGAAATGCCCTAATTTGGCGCCTCATTTCCCTCTTTATTGCTTCTGTTTTAATTTTGATCATCTTTTTCTTATCTCCACAATTGCAGCCTTTCTCTAACTAGACCCCTGTGACCATCAGTCCCTTCTACTCCCACTTGTTCAGTTTCCATTGTTCCCAGAGTGATTTCCATTTAAAACAATATTACCACTTAATCATGTAACGCTCCTGCTTAGAGCCATGCATTGGCTCCCTGCTGCCTTTTGGATAATGTCCAATGTCCTTAACATCATCCGACCCCAAGATGATTCTGCAAAATCTTTTCCAACCACTGTCTCCCAGGCTACACACATACTCATTCTAAATTCCCTGCTCTTTCATGGTTTTGGGACTCTGCTTTTCACTTGAAGAGCAAGATGCTTTTTGTTCGAGATCCATCCTAAAGATTACATTCTATCAAACTCCTTCTCTGAGGCTCCGAGTAAAGTTACATGACATTTCCTCTATACTTCCACATGGCCTTGCCCATTCCTCTAATCAGCTTTTATATGTGCTATAATTATATGCTTTCATATTTTAACACTCAACCATGAACTCCTTGAAGCCTTAACTATGTCATTACTCCCATTGCTTAGACTTATAGTTGAAATGGTCTTTGCTCAGTAAATATTTCTTTGAGTAAAAGAATTTCAACTTCTTTGAAGGCCAGGGCTGTATATTAATTATATTTATCTCCCTTTAGTGGTACCTGGTGTTCCTTTTATTCACTATTGCATGATTACCTTTAGTTTTGAGAGAGAATACTGGACTGCCTTCCAGCCTCTTATTTTCACATGGTTCAAGCACAAATTTCTTTTACAAACTCTAGTGATAATAGTGTCTATCATCTTGGGCATGTCTACATGCATGCTGTGTACTTTGCTGGTGCTTTTTCTGTTCCTACCACAACCCAATAACCCAGCAAGGTGGAAGGCAGCACCCACTTTTTGAGTCAAAGATGACAAAATTCAAGCCCAGAATTCTACTATATTGTATTAGCCTGTGATTTTTCTACTATATCATACTGCCTCTAAAATGTGCTTGTATAGCAAGTGTAAACAGATTAGGGTGGTTTGTGGTATTGTTTCTAGTTTCTAGCTCTTGCAAATAAGATATTTCTTTAAAGATTTTAGCCATTTCTAGTTTATATGCTGTTTGTTCCCCTTTGGATATATTATGCTTTAAATACTTGTCATTTAAGTGATGTTTTAAAATTGGTATTTAAGATTCATAACTGGAACTACTAAATACATTCACCGTGGAAAGCAGTTTTGCTCATCAAAGAAAATCTAGTGTCCATTTTTTTTTAAAAAAGGAAATCCATTTTCTTTGAGATTTTTCTGCTTAGAATTTGCTGACTGTAGTACTCTCTAGTGATTTCTTTTTGTTGTGAGGTTAATCTCTCTGTGAAGATATTCTAGTTCTCATAGCTATTATAGTGACATCATTTTGGATATTTTCCTTGTTAGGGTCATATAGAGGAAATTCTTCCATGTATTTTGAGTCTGCTTTTATTGGGAGGAATATATTTTCCAATGTCAGGTACTGTTGACATCTTTTAACAGAAATAGTTTACTTTTTCTCCACAGTAAACTTACAGGAAGAAGTAAGGGTAGTGAGCCCTCCAACTCTCAAGGCTATAAAGCCTTTTTTTTTAAAAAAAAAAAAAAAAAAAAAGGTTTTCTTTTGTTCTGTTAAGTATTTTGGACAGACATCTTTATTGTATTTGTCAGTCCAAATGAATCTCTTATTCCAGTTATTGAACTAGATGGAACAGAGACCAGAGCACTTACCAGTCTTGCCATGTTTTATTTGATTTTGTGGAAAAAAGGATCCGCATAAGAAGTTCAGATTTTATTGAAATGTCAAATATCCAGTTTGACAAGAAGTAGATGGCTGTTACCTGTGGTGTTCTGGCTATTCCTTCAATGGAGAGAATAAAGTAGAAGGTAAAATTGGGCAAGGTTTTTACCTTAACATCTGGATAAATGTTTTGCTGTGATTCGATGAGTTATGGAAAAGAATGAGGGTATTGGGCCTGCGGCAATGAGAAGGAGCTTTTGTGTTGTATTAATTTGGTACAGTTTTGGTCTGGCTACATCTCAGTCATCTGAAAATGAGCCTGTCCTTCTCTCTCAACAAATGTGTAGTTTTAGGTTTTAGGATACATCATTAATAAAAACTTAGGCCTCTTGTTTCTCTGTACAGTATTCATATTACATATTGTATTATTGGTTCTAGCAAGTCAAAATTTATAAAATTATTTGGTAGATATTAATAATGGCTAACATTTGTATAGCATTTCAGCATTCGTTATGTCGTCACTTGAATTGTTTTCAAGTTAATGGATGAAAAGTGGTTTCTTGTGATTGTTAATGTACATTTGTTTACTATAATTGAAGTTCAGAATTTTTTAATATGTTTAAGAGATATTTAAAGGCTTTCTTGAGCATTACTTGTTTATATTCATTGTCTCTTATTAATTGAATTGTTGTTTTTCCCTTTTTTGACATCTTTGAGCCATTTATATAGTTTTAAAAATGGAACACTTTATTAGTAATACGAATTGTATACATTTTCCCAGTTTTGGTTGGTCTTTTATTTTTATATAGATGAATTAATAAATTTCCCTGTTATGATATCTAGATTTTATGTCATAGAGAGGCATTCCCTATTTTGAAATTACTATTATTATTATTTCTAATTTTTCATTTTTGTGGGTACATAGTAGGTGTATAATTTTTAAAACATATCCCATATGTTCTACTATAGTTTTATTTTATGTATTCAATTTTTTTCTCCTCCATTAATAAGTTCTGTAATTTAATCTACTGAGTGTAATATAGGGATCAAAATTATTTTATTTTCAAATTCCTATCCTAAGAGTTTATAGACTTAAGAATTGGACAAATTTCCCAACAATGTTATTCAACAATTCATCTTCTTTATGTTAATTTGAAATGTCTAGTTTATCATATTTTATATTCCTCTATGTAATTCTATTTCTTGACTTTCTATCCTATTATATTAACTGATCTTTTTCTGTAAATTTTAGTACTACAATTTTAATTATAGAATATTTGTGATATGTTCTTAAAATTCTCATTCCATGATTTTGTTTTCAGAATTTTATTTGACTAATTGTACTTATTTGGAAGTCTATATGACTTTAAGTATCAGATTTTCTAATTGAAAAAAATCCTGATGGTATTTTTAATGGACTAATCTACAGGAAATACGATATTTTTGTGATGTTGAAAATTCATATTCAAAAACTTACTAGATATTTTTATTGTTTACACCTTTTGAGGGAGTTCTCAATAAAACATTTTGTACTTATCTTGTGCCTAGTAATTTTATCTTTGCAATTGCTATGAAAAATAGAAAGTTTTCTTTCACTGTTTTGCTTTTTCTAATTCAATCATGTTTGTTTATTTGAAGGAAATTAACTTCTATATGTTATTAATTTTTTTAACCAGCCAGCTTACTGACTTTCTTCTATCCTTTGTAATAATTCTGGTGCTGGGTTCTTGAAGTTTTCAGATAAGAAATAATACTGGCCTTAAATAATAAAAATTTTGCCTTTTGTTTCTAATTTTTGCAACTCTTACTTTTTCCCTTTTGTTTAATTGCTTTGACATTTTAAGACCAATGTTAAAACATGGTGACCATAAAGAAAACCCTTCTCCTTCTTAACTTTAAGGGGTATTATTTTATTGTTTTTCTAATGAGTGTTTTCTGGCTTGTCGTTTGAGAGGTAAATATTTTATTATATATTTGTGCTTTATTAGAAGACTTTGTAATGTATTCCTATTTCATTAAGCCTTTTTATCAATTGTCTTTTTATTACCTATCAAGGCTATTCTTTCTGTGTTATTGAATCAATTAATATAATGAATTCAACAGGTTTCGTAATAGTGAACTATCTTTGCATCCCTTCAATAAAAGTTACTTGCTATGCTGCTGGATTTTCTCTCCACTAATAGAACTTTTACACTGAATATATATAGAGAGATATATATGTAAAAATATATATACACACAAATATAATATGGTGTATATGTAGTATGGTGTATATATATACACATATATGATATGTTGTGCATATATTATCATATTGGAATTTACATTCTTTTCTTGGACGTGTATATTATTTGACTTTGGTAAGAAAACTACACACTCATATTTGTGCCGATTATAAGGTGGTCCCACCTGGTTTAGCATTTGTGCAGATTTTTCATATTGTAATAAGGCATTGTTATTCATTGTTGCATGAAAACAGGGCCAAGATTGGTTGGCAGATCTCCAGTTAGTTCTTATAGTTTTGGCTATGGCCTTGCCTAATAGTGTCTCAAACGTTTGTGTAGTGAATATAGTTTTTACTTCAGTGTGTGTTTAAATCTGAAAGACGCCCAGCAATATCACATATTTTTCAGACACAAAACGTTTGTATCTAAACACTTTTCAGATACGAAACATTTGT
Organism: Nomascus leucogenys; assembly: GCF_006542625.1. NCBI lineage: Eukaryota > Metazoa > Chordata > Mammalia > Primates > Hylobatidae > Nomascus > Nomascus leucogenys. Next base: position 24,450,526 of record NC_044388.1, read on the forward strand.
ATCTATATCTGTATCTATATCTGTATCTATATCTATATATATCATCTCCTTTCCTATAACAACATGCACATTGTACACCAACTAGTAATGTCTCATAGTCTGTGAGAGCCTAAGGTTACCAGCCCACAAGTTAGTGGAGTCAGTTGGAAATATGGGAAATTATAGTGCATGTATACATGCAATATGTTTAGAGCTTATCAGTATCTTTGGTATTAAAAAAATCCTACAATAAACCTTTTTGGGATCAATGACCTCACAAAAATGAAAAATAAGTTTAATGAATTATTAAATTCTCATTTCTAAAAAAATTGATGATGCATAGATAACTGGGAGAAAATGCAGACATTTACATTTGTCATGGGTGCCCACATTGACTGCATTATAGTAACTCACCACATTAAAATCAGAATGCATAAATCTGCTGAATAAGCATCAGCATGTATTTTAAAAACTAGTAACTGATTTAAGAAGACTGTACTTAAAAATTATGATTCATTCTGCAGACAGTATCTTGGACATATTTTGTGAAGCATGACTTTTCATTTAGATCAAAGGACTGCTCTTCCAAATGAATTTCATTTATTCATTTTTTTGGTAAGGGTTTGTAGTGATATAATTTACATATATTAAATCACTCCTTTTAAGTGCAGAGTTCATTGAATTTTGCAAAATATATGCAATCATGTAACGACCACCACAGTCAAGATTTAGAACAGCATCCTCAGCCCCAAAGGTCAGTACCCTCCTCCCACTTCCAGTACATAGCAGCTACTAATCTATTTTTATGCCTAAAATTTCCTTTGTTTAATATGTAATATTAATGAAATTATATACAGTACCTGGCCCCTTAAAAAGCAGCTTTGCTTTCCATGATTTCAGTTATGTTCTGTGAGCTGAATCCCAAAAATATCAAATGGAAAATCCCATAAATAAACAATCCATAAGATTTAAATTGCACACCCTTCTGAGTAGTGTGATGATACCTCACGCTATCCCACTCCATCCCACCCAGGATATGAACTATCTCTTTATTCAGAGTATCCATGCTGTACATGCTACCTCTCCTTTAGTCACATAGTAGGCATCTTGGTTATCTCATCAACTGTTGCAGTTTCACGGTGCTTGTATTCAAGTAAACCTTATTTTACTTAATAATGGCCCTAAAGCGCAAGAGTGGTGATGCTGGTGATTCGGCATCACCAAAAGAAGTCAGAAAGTGCTTCCTTTAAGTAAAAAAGTGAAAGTGCTTCCTTTAAGTAAAAAAGTGAGAAGAGGAAAAAAATGTGCTGAGGTTGCTAAGATCCACAGTATGAATAAACCTATCTGTGAAATTGTGAAGGAAAAAAAATTGTGCTAGTCTTGCTGTCACACTTCAAACTGCAAAAGTTACAGCCACAATGCATGATAAGTGATTAGTTAAGATGAAAAAGGCATTACATTTGTGGGTAGAATACATGAACAGAAACATGTTCCAATTGAGGGCAACTGGGTTTGGTACTATCGTCGGTTTTAGGCATCCACCAGGTGGTCTTGGAACATATCCCTCTCAGGTAAGGGGGAATTACTGTATGTAGCATTCGTTTGTCTGCCTTCTTTCACTTAGATAAATGATTTTGCAATTTAATCCTTTTTTTGAGGGAAGCAGTAGTTTGTTCTGTTTCATTGTTGAAAATTTTGTTCATTTTGATTCTAAGTTTTCTTCTGTGTGTAGAAAAGAATGAAGCACCAGTGATTAATATGTTGTTATTAGTAACAGCACTTGGCAAGTATTCATGTCATCAGTGTTTCCAATGGAAAACCAGTTAACTTTAATAATGGTTGAACTTTTGTATCTAATTGAAGTAAAACTTTTCAAAGTGCGTTCTGTAGGTGAGTTATATTTCTCTGTAAATGTTGTTGTAAATTCAGTTTAAAAGGTCATTAAAGATAAAGGTATTAATTTTATGGTGACAAAGCAAATGTAAATTTTGATAGAGCACAGTATCATGGCAAAGACTGCTTTCTAAATTAATAAAATGTATGAAGCATAAATGTTCTCGGACTTGATGTAGTGTACACATAATTCACTTCTGTGTTATCACTATAGAAGTTGGACTGGTCAAAATTACCATATATTTTATAGGTACAGTAATTACACTAAGTGATTAGATACATTAAATACAGAAAAACTATTTGGCATGACACTACATGATTTCTTTTTTTTAATGCCTGTTGTCAGTCAGAGTTTTGAAATATCTGAGCCTTTGAATTATTACTTGTAAACAATCTAAGTGTTCAACAAAGTTATTAGTCTTTTCTAAATGAGCCGTTTATGTTTTCTTTTCATTTTGTTTGAAATCACTTGAAAATATTTAACCAAGGTTTGTAATTAAACAAAACACTAAAAACTTCAGCTTTTAAACATTTTAACAAATAGCAACTTTTTAAAAACAAAACTTGCAGATAGAAGCACATTGAAATGTACCACTGAAGGCCAGGCGTGGTGGTCCACACCTGCAATCCCAGCACTTTGAGATACCGAGGCAGGTGGATCACTTGTGGCCAGGAGTTCGAGACCAGCCTGGTCAACATGGTGAAAACCCGTCTCTACTAAAAATACAAAAAAATAAAAATAAAAAAAATAAAAAATTAGCTGGGCATGGTGGTGCATGTCTGTGGCTGAGGCATGGGAATCATTTGAACCTGGGAGGTGGAGGTTGCAGTGAGCCAAGATCACGCCACTGCACTCCAGCCTGGGCGACAGAGTGAGACTCCTTCTCAAAGAAAAAGAAAAAGAAAAAAAGAAATATATTACTAGATAAGGAAGGGAAAAATATTAAACAATGAGAGCTCAAACTATTTACTAGACCTAATGTTAAAATTATTTAATTTTTCTTTGAGATAGTTTAACTTAGAAAATATTTTGGTGGAATTTGTTTTTAACTAGATAAATGTATGTTCCGTACTGATTTTGCAATCTCTAAATCTGGAACAACATTACAAAGAATCATGCAGACACCTATTATGATAAATTTTTATATTACAAAAATGTTTTTGAAGGTAGTTACCCTGAATGAGGCAAAATAAGAGGTAATATTTTGACTGAAATGTTTGCACTTTCCAATATAAAAAATACATAATTCAGAAAATTCGTAGCATATCATAATTTGGGGGAAAAGTAGAATTTAAAATATCCTCTATTTAGCAAAATTTGCTGTATGCCTACAGGTTATTTTAGCAACCATAGATAATATTTTTTCAATTAAACTTTTTATGGTCTGTTGTGAATAGTTTATTGAAGATGTCAACAATTTCAAATTTATTAACTATGAAATGCACCTTTGAGGAAAATTACAGGCAATTTTATGGAAAAAATAAAAATAATGATACTACATAGAGGAAAAGCAAAAACATAGTCTTCAAAATAACACCAACAACTTGGCATAAGAGACAGATATGGCTAAATACATGATTTAAATATGAAAAAATATAATAAAATATTATTATATTTAGTGTACTATTTTATTTTCTGGTAATGTGTATATATAAAAATATATATATATAACAGAAATAATTTTACTTTTTAAAATATTTTTGCAAAAGTAAATCTTATAGGTTTATCAATATAATAAAACTAGTCAAAACTAAAAACAAATACTTAAAGAATTATATTGTTTTATTCTTTAATACTTTCACTCTCAAAGCAGTCCCTAATTTATACCTTATTTTATACTCACTTTATAAAATCATTTTCAAAGCCATCTGAACTAGGCAGGGGTTTTGGGTGTGCCTCAGATTGCCAAGCACAAATTTCCAAAAAGTAGACTTTTAAAATAATTTAATTTTTATATTATCTTCTGAGGTAGATTGATCAAATTGACAAGAAATTACTCCATAATTTTAATTGTTAATACACAGTTGACTCTTGAACAACAGAGGTTTGAATTGCACGAGTCCACTTATACAAGGATTTTCTTCCACCTCTGCCTCCTCCCATGAGACAACAAGGCTGACCTCTCCTCTTCCTCTTCTTCCTCAGTCTACTCAATGTGATGATAAGGATGAAGACCTTTATGACTATCCACTTCCACTTAATGAATAGTAAATCTATTTTCTCTTCTTTATAACTTTCTTATTAACATTTTCTTTTCTCTAGCTTAATTTATTGTAAGAATACAGTGTATAGTACATATAACATACAAAATACATGTTAATTGACTGTGTTATCAATAAGGCTTCCAGTCAACAGCAGGCTATTAGTAGTTAAATTTTGGGAGAGTCAAGTTATATGCAGATTTTCTACTGGAGGGAGGTGCCACTAGTTCAAGGTCAACAGTAAATATTAAATATTCAACAGTTGATATAACACTGATATCTCTTTAATTTTCATATTCTAGAAACATTGACATGCAGATGACATGTGTCTCTTTTGACCTGTCATTGCTCTTAGACGTGTTTATTGTGCTCACTTGAGAGACAAGGAGCCAGAGAACCCTAAAGAGGCTAAGTATTTTTGTCTCAAAGCTAGAACAGGAGAAGGCTTGGCTGTTATTCTCTTCTTAATTGCAAAACCCATGCTCTTCCTTCAACTTTACTGTGATTTTGGTTTGAAAAGAGGAAAAGGGAAGAGAATTAACATTCAATAAGCAAATTTGGACCTAATGCTGTACTTGATATTTTCACCTTCATTAGCTAATTTAATCTCAGCAACAATGCAAGTTAGATGTTTCTGTTCTGACTTTATGGATTGGGAAACTGAAGCCCAGAAAGGTTTAATAAATTGTCAAAAGTCACACATTTTGTAAGTAGTGAAGCTGGAATCTATGCACATGGTTTTGACAATGGCAGGCCCTGTTTAATAAAAGGCAAAAATTGGATCTAAAGTGTAAGGCATTAAATTTATGATTAAGAACTTGATGATCATATGTGACTTCGCTGTGAGATACATACAAGCTATTTTTATGCTTTTTAAGAAGACATTATCTGGGAAGCTCAACCCATAAAGTCGCCAACTGGCAATGTTTTATCCACAGTATTTAGTAGGTTACTCAGGAATTTACCTCTCTTGTTAGAATAAAGTACCCAAAAGGCTGTTTTTACCTAAGGAGTAATAACCCACTGGTGTTGGAGAATTGAGAGCTCTGCTGTAAGTCCAAAACTTGTTAATATTATAATATATTCAGAGTTATCTGTAAAGCAATGTCACACTAACTTGAATTTTAAAATGCTTCTGGCTCATCAGTGGTTCTTTAGGGGTGGGGGTCAGGGTCAAGAGGGGTAGAATTTCAAAGAGACAAGAGGAAACTTTTGGGGGTGATGGATATGGTCACTGTCTTGATTGTGGTGGTTTTGGGCTCATACATCTGTTAAAGTTATCCAATTGTACACTGTGCAGTTTATTGTACATGAATTGTACTTCAAAAATGCTGTTAAAAATGATTTCTGGGGCGGAAGAGAGAAGGGTAGAGTTAAAACTACAGCACTATTAGGTTGGTGCAAGAGTAATGGCAAAAATAGCAATAACTTTCACACAAACCTAATAGAATGACACGTCCTCTGCATTCAATTTTCTCAACTCTGATGAGCAGCCTTTTCTGGAGTATTACTGTTTGTGCAGATACAAACTATTGAATGTAAACTATTACTTGAGAAACAAGTAATGTTAACAATGAACATAGTCAAATTAATAATACAAACTTATTATTTTAACAGTAAAATTAGATTAAAGTTAGTGTTGATTTTTTTTGGTCAATACTACAGACTTGTTTTCTATATTAGTTATCTACTCACTTGTTTGTGAGTTGGCTGGGGAGTAATCGAATCCAAGTTGGGCTTAGCTGGGTTGCTCTGGGATCTTGGCTGAACTCAGTCATGTGTATGTAGATTGTCTACGGGGTCTGCTCCTGTGTGGGTTTGGCTGGAGAAGCTTAACTAGGGCATTTCGCCTCCAGATGTCTCTCCTGAAATGCTGAGCATGATCCTGTCAGCAGAAGTAGAACAAAGGCAGCCCAATAACACAAATGATTTTCAAGACTTTGCTTATGTCATGTTCGTTAATATCCCATTGGCTGAAGTAAGTCACATGGACAAGCATGGGCTTGGGAATGATGCCCTCCCACAGTGAGTGGGCGCTGAAAGTTATGTTTCAAAGGATAATTGGAGTCAATAATAAAATCCATCATATTTGCCTTATTATTGTTATCTTTGGGGAAAAAAATAACACGTTTCAAAAATTAAAAGTTATTTTAAAAAAGGTTAGACATCTTTTTTTGTAAAATGAGAGTTTTGTATCTTAAAATGGCTTTTTTATTTCCTCGCATACACATGCAGTTAATGTTTAAAATGAATGTCATAGAATACAAAATTTATGATGCTACCTGTGAGATACATAAAAATGTTGTCAAAAAGGAGAGAGTTCTGATATTTCAATATGATTAAAAACTGCACATGCAAAAAATATACACTTTTGTATAATGCTTCACACAGCCTGCTTTTACAAGAATATAAGCTAGAAGGATGGCAGTCAACTCAATCCTGTTGATCAGTGTATACCTTGTCCCCAGCATTGTTCGTAGTACATAGTCCAAAGTTCAAATATGTGTTGGATGATTGAATTTGTAAAATACGAAAAAAAACTTGCCTGCCTCATTGGAAGCTTTCATAAAGTGAAGAACTTTTCTAGTTACAGGAGCCAAATTTGATTAAATTGTTGGAATGCTATCCAAAAAATGGACAGTAGGCTTAGGGACAGCAATAAGAAAATCAGTAAGTTCTTTGAAAGTCAAATCAAGGATGGTGATTGTATGTAATCTTAAACTCTATGCTGCACTGTAAAGCAGCAGGGATATCTAGTACGCTTAAAGCAAGTTTTATAGATTTATCCACTGAATAATAAATTTTTAAATGTTCTGTGACAAAGTCATCAATGTGAGCTATTTGACCCAAGGTGACAAGGCCACTAATGGTTAGTATACAAGTATTGCAGCTCTGTTTAAAGTATCTCAGTTGTGGTGCTGGAATGTCTGCTGTTAATAACTAGCCGAGGTTATATCCAGCCTCCTACATTATTAGATATTGTGGTATGTTTGCATAATATTTCCAAATATTCTCTGTCACAAGTGTCTCCTTTATTTGTTCTTCATAGCAAAATGAGAGAGACATGGAAGACATTTTATCTCCATTCTACAGATGAGGAAGTTCAACATTATTTGGTTTATAGTCATTAGCAGGTAAACGACACAGACAACACTGGGGCCAGTTGTCCTAATTGTCAGACCTGTGTTTTAAGTTGTATCATATTGTTACCAAAAAGGGTTGATGAGGGAATTGAAAAGATTTAAATAATTGAATCTCATAGGCATTGAAGGAATGTTGGGTTTGCTAATGTTGATGTGTCATAGTTTATTCAAAACATTTCTTCTTATAAATCCAAACATTTGTAAGATTTCCCCCATTTAAATGTGAATCATTTTATAAAATGAAGATTCCTCTTTGAATTTATAAACTGAAAATTTATCAGTAGGGAGGATTATCTATTGAATCATATTTTTTTGTAAATCTGAGACCAAGGAATGTGATTCTACTTTCCCTCTCAAAATAAGGTATTCCTGCATTGCTTTTTAGGACTTTTTACAAGTCAATATCCTCTTATTAATGAAAATACTTAAGGCACGAGAATCATAAAAGTGAATGGCAATCCAGTTACTGTACACAGGTTCTGGTATTTTTCTATTCTATTTTTTATAGATAACTATAGACTCACATGCAGTTATAAGAAATAACAGAGAAATTACAGATGCCCTGCATCCAGTGTCTTCCAGGGTATTCAACTATAACACAGTATCACAACCAGAAATTTAACATTGAAACAATTCACCTACCTTATTCAGATTTCACCAGTTGTACATGGAATCATTTGTGTGTGTTTGTGTGTGAGTGTGTGTGTTTGTATTTAGTTCTATGCCATTTTATTATATGTGTAGTTTTGTGGAGCAACCGCCAAGGTCAAGTTACAGAACAATTTCATCACTAGAATCCTTCATGCCATAGTCACCTCTCTCCACTTCTTTTTTTTTTTAAGATGGAGTTTCACTATTGTCGCCCAGGCTGGAGTGCAGTGGCGCAATCTTGGCTCACTGCAACCTCTGCCTCCTGGGTTCAAGCGATTCTCCTGTGTCAGCCTCCGAGTAGCTGGGATTACAGGTGCCTGCCGCCATGCCCAGCTAACTTTTTTTTTTTTTTGTATTTTTAGTAGAGACGGGGTTTCGCCATTTTGGGTAGGCTGGTCACTAACTCTTGGCCTCAGGTGATCTGCTGGCTCAGCCTCCCAAAGTGCTGGGATTACAGGTGTGAGCCACCGCGGCCGGCCCTCTGTTCCCCACTTCTATAATTCTGTCATTTCAAGAACATCATATAAATGGAATCATATAGTAAGTAGTTTTTGAAGCTGACTTTTCCACTAAACATCATTTCCTTAAGATTCATCCAAGTTGATACATGCCTATATCAATAGTTTCTTTTTAATTGCTGAGTTGTTTATCTCCAGTTTCTTCCTCTATAAATTGTGTGGAATGGGCTCTCAGGACTTGCAGGTCTCAAGGGCTAAGATAATCTGTCTGAGCAAATGGTGATGCACCCCAAAAGAGCCAACGGACTTGGGTAAATGTGAGCAGCTATAAACCTTAGAATGAGGACATGTGCCATCTGAGTGTTTGAATGTCTTCCCAGTCATGTAACTATCGTTTTCAAATATGAAGGATGAAGAATAACAGCTTTCAGGAAGTGTTTAAAGGATTAAAAATGTTTAAAGTATTAAAGTTCATCATGAGATTTCCTCAGAAAAATCTGTGGATCTACTAAATTTTCATCACTCCAATAAAAAAATTAAAATCCAAAGGTGTTGAAGACATCTCAGGGTCTGTTTTCAAACTATCCTTCAGCACTCTTAGGGGTCTGCTACATACCTCTCCTGACTTTCCTCCTCACCATCCCTCCCCCAACAGGAGCAAGTCTGGGATCATTAGTTTTCCTCTGAGGTAGGAGTTCTGGTGGCTGAAAAGAAATTTGAAAACATCGAATCTGTCACCTAAACATTATGTAATTGTCACTGTTTTATTAAATGAGCACCCAAAGACTCAACTGTCTGCTCAAACTCATTTTTATGGAGCCAGTCCTTTCCTTCCACTTGGATGACATCTAGGCCAAGTTTCATGACCTGTCTCTTAGAAACTCCACCCTAAATCTCCTAATCTCACTCTTTTGTTTGTTTGTTTCTTTTTTTTTGAGATGGAGTCTCGCTCTGTTGCCCAGGCTGGAGTGCAGTGGAGTGATCTCGGCTCACTGCAAGCTCTGCCTCCTGGGTTCACGCCATTCTCCTGCCTCAGCCTCCCGAGCAGCTGGGACTACAGGCGCCCGCCACTGCGCCCAGCTAATATTTTGTATTTTTAGTAGAGACGGGGTTTCACCATGGTCTCGATCTCCTGACCACATGATCCACCTGCCTTGGCCTCCCAAAGTGCTGGGATTACAGGCATGACCCACCGCGCCCAGCCCCTTGGGGCATATATTTTAAGTAAAGATAATATCCTTGGCCACATAGTCTCTTTCTCGTTCTTACTTGTTCTAATTTCCTCACATATATTTTTTGTAAATTATATATATTTTGTTAGCAATGTAATTTCTTTTCTGGAACAATTAATCATATAAATAAACATAAGTTTTTTAAAAAATCAATTTTTCTACTTTCTGAAAAACGTTCTCACTTGCCAAGTTTTCTAGGTTAAATTAGGTCCCTTGGAGAATACAGCTTATATTTTTGCTCCTATTCATTTATCTCTCTATATCTATTTATTTCTCAGTGACTAGAGGTATAAAAACTAAGATTCAGAAAAAATGAATGATCCCTGCTTACAATCCATTTTTTCAAGTTGTCATCTGTTAAGGATAGATGAACATGGTAGAGGTATGTGGCTTTTCTTCTATTCTTCAATTTTTGAGTAGATATTCATTAGCTCGACTCTGTCAAGACCAAGATGCTATGAATGACAGCTCTGCTCCTCTGATTACTAGATCTACTTAAATGATCTCATGTATACTTTTAAAATTAGTATCTGTGACATTTTTGAAGGGAGCAAGGAAACGTGCTAATTACCTTCACTTCTAAATTTATAGGTAAAATGAAAACTATCTCATTAATCCAGAGTGAGACATGGCCCTGGGTTGACGATATAAAGTGAGAAACTTAGATTAGTTTTGAAAGCAAGTCACATGCAATTTTACTATGTTGGTGTTGGTTAGCTTGTTGGGTTTTCTCTGCTTACTCAATTGTCAAGGATCTTCATTCTGAATGAGGATAAGAACTTGACGGTGTTTGCACTCATTGTGTGACAATGGGGTAATCTCATCTGAGTGTAGTGATTCCCTTTCTCAATCATGTAGGAGGGAGTGAGAAAGACTCCCACTGTGTAGATAGTTGCTGTCTGTCAGTGGATTTTTCTCGGCAAAAATGTCTTTTTCTTCTGACGTCTGTTACTTCACAGTAATGGGAATACTTTGCCTTCCTGGGTTGTACAAGTAACAAAAGGGCAAATATTATTGTAAATTTGCTACCTCTTAGTATCTAGGTTATCTTTGCAAAAAAGTTGTATTTGGAACTGTATATACCTCAGAGAAAGAGGGGGGCCTTGTTTGCACTCATTATGGCATTACTTTGGTATTATTTTTACTTATATACTTCTCTTCTCTATAAGAATACATACCCCTTAAAGACAGTCTTGTCTTTTTAATGATTTTTTTCTCCAATGCGTTGCAGAGTGTCAAAACACAGTAGATATAAAAAAAAAAGTTTTTAAACTGATAAGTGTGAAAGAAGAATAATAGAAAGTGTTTTTCTATTTAACTTCTTAGAGTTTATAAAACTCCTTGATCACTTGTATTCAGGAGCCATCATTACCAGCATTGTTGTTGTCATCACTGTTGTCATCTTTGTCATCATCTCACATCTCATTTATTGGTCTCTTGTTAAGTACCAGTCTCTCTGTTAAGCGAGTTTTATACATAACTTCATTTAATCCATACAACAGTCTTATGAGATATTGACCTCAGCTCCATTTTAAAACTGAAGAGGCAGAGGTATGGAGAAGGCAAGCAATTTGTCACAGCTGAACAAGTAGCAGAGTCATGATTTAAACTCTGTACTTGTCTTGTTCTAGGTTCAAGTTCTTATCTACCTTGTAGTTGTGGTAGAAGTTACCTTCTCCCTCCCCTCCATCATTCTTCTTGACTGTACAATAAAGTTTTTGTTAGTTTTTTAATTGCTCTAATCCTATCTCCTGCTATCTGCTTACCTACATGCCTTCTTGGATGTATGTTATTGAAAAGAAAAAAATCTGAGTTAGGTTAATTAAAGGAATAAAAGTGTGTGTGTGTGTGTGTGTGTGTGTATGTGTGTATATATACATACACACATATATATACACACACACATATATATACACACATATATATACACACATATATATATATACACACAAAAAAAAACACAATCCTAGATATGGAGATTCATTTCATTCTAGATGGCTCTCAACTCAGGCTACATATCAGAATTGCCTAATAAGTTTTTGAAAACTGCAGATTCCCAGGCTCTGTCCAAAAACTGCTGAATCAGAATCCCTTAGGAGAGATCCTGGCATCTCATTAAAAAAAAAAAAAAATGCCATGCTGTGTTTCTTATGTGTAACCTGGTTAGCAAATCAGGGCTTAGGTCTGTGAGACAGTGACTTGAAGAAGTGATTTCTCCCTGAGCACTGGACCGGCAATGTGAGTGCCTTGGGCAATGGTGGTGGTGCCTTGAGCAATGGATGCCTGGACAGTGCCCAGAATTTTCCTAGTTATTTTTTTCAATAAATATTTATTGAGTATCTGCTATGTGCCATACAATGTGCAAGGGCTTATACTTCTGCAAGTGTAAAAACGGGAAATAATTCAACCAATAGAACTATTTAATTTTTCTTTATAATTAAAATTTTGAGGTATATCCACTTTGTTCACAACATACTCAGCTCTGATGTCTTAGTTCTGTGCCCAGTTTGTAAGTTTCATAGAGTAAGGGATTTAGAGAAGTCAGTGCAGGAGAGAAAGGCATAAAACTACACACACACCCACACACACACACCCACAAATAAAATGTCTGGAGAACACACTAAATCATTAATACAAGCTACTCATAATTTATTTTTTATGAGAAAAATGAGAGAACATTTAGATCACAATTTAAATAAATTCACAAAAGAACAAAGGAGTTATGACTATGATTCTCTTGATCGTTGCATATTCTACATCTTCATATTTATCCTCAAAGTAAATAATTCTCTTTGTGTCCCCAGGACTCATCTAAGCATAAATTCTGGGTAACTGTGCTTAGCAGGTTTGACTTTGGCATCTGACTGTTCTCACAGGTGTCTTTATTGATTTTTTAATCTGTTGTAATATCTAGTATCTGTGTGTTATAATCACATTCCTTTTTTTCTCCCCTATTACCACTCTGACCTTGCCTCCCCAGCTCACCACCCCCAGCACTTGGCCACTCCCACTCTACACTGCTTGATTCTGTCTTTTGTCTCCTTTACTGATAAAAAGAAGTAAGAAAAAGATACCCTGTGGTAGGTAACATTTTCCCCGTTGCTCTTCCCACAGCTCACCACTAGGCCCCATATCTACAGAAATGGATTTCTTCCCTTTTTTCAGTAATGTTCTGGCATCTCTACTTCTTGCATTAGCTCCAGGCCTTAGAAAGCAACTGTATTTCTAGGGATTTTATTTTTCTGAATATTTTCAAATACATTTGAATAAAATAAATTTTTAAAACACAAATATGGCAGTTTCCTCAAAAATAGTATTAAAAATGTCTCCAAAGGATCATACGGACATCTTCACAAGTTCACATATCTTAGTATTCTGTCTTATCTTTAGGGAAATGGAAAAATAAATAGAATGGGGTCAAGCAAGCTAGTGAATAGTCAAGGATTTATTTAAAAAGTTCTGATTTGGACCTCATTCAAGTTATGAAGGAATATTAATTATATTTTACATTCTCAATCTTGAGAACTAAATTAAAACTGAACTTGCAAGTTTTTAGTGAGTTTATTTTTGCATTGTGTCTGAAAACATGTTCTTTATTCAATTAAGCATCTACTACATGCTTTTGGATATAATTATAAAAGTAAAGAATAAATAATCACTATTATCCTAGTGGTGTCTAGCATAGGAGATGGACATGACTATTAAAGTCTAGAGGGTTAAAAAGAAGAAATATATACAATTTAAAGTATTTTTATTTCTGAATAGTAAATAGTATGTGCCTGTTTTATTTCAGAAAAGGAATATTTGAGTCCATCCATGGTTGTTTTGTTTCTATTAATGAAAATCATTGTAAATGAAAGGAAGAAATACGCCCTTTTGAATTAGGCACTAATAATTTTGTTTTATTATGTAAAATCTTTGACCAGTTAGTCAGAATATAAAGTAGTATATTTTTAATTAATGAATTTGGCCTCTTAACCTTGGACGAAGTGGCATGAGTTTTAGAGGATATTTTCACACCAGAAACCAGTATTTTCTGAGTCCAGACTTTTGCTAATAGTTTGCCTTTGTCTAACTATAGTAATATAGAGATACTCTGTTCATATTTACACATTTCTCTAAGAAGTTGTTGACTTGAAACCTGCACAATAACTGTTTTGTAATTTTATCGGTCATGCTTTTTTGTACTATTTCTTTTATTTCAAATTGATCCACAGAATGGCAATGAATTTGCCATATTTTATGTGACTAAATAGTTAAAATACTGTTTTATGATTATATTTCCTATAAACTCTACAAAGAATACAATGACTAGTTCTTATACACTTCCTTGTATGTTTCTTTTGGAAATAACTGTCAAATCACCTCCTTTTCACAGCTTCTAAAATGAAATTTGATTTGTCATCTTGATTCTTCTGTTGATCATATATTTATTCAATAAAGTGTAAAGGCTGAATATAAATTGGGTAACCTAATACTCTCTATGACTTTTCAGAGGGGCTAAAAAAAAAATCTGTGAGCTATTTATATTTAGATTTGAATACAAGTCCAAGTTCCCGTATGGCACTCAGATTTCACATTTTCCTCAACTAATAAATTTCCAGCAGCTATGTGGGAGTTTAGGATCAATTTAGCTACGTTAGCTTGTTAGAAATAATGCATACCAAAATGATAAAAACTCAAATTATGATGCCAGTACTGTCTCTAGACTTGTTTCCTGTTGTTAGAATTTTCTCAGAAAATATGTCCAGCTGACTTTGAGGTGAAATATTTGTCCTTTAATATTTTACTCCAGTTTTACTCTCAAGTAGATTCAGGATTCATTTTTTGCTAACACCCTGAAAGAGACCTGAATAATTACCTTGCTCAGCTTCTTATTTGAAGGTAAGGAAACTGGAGGCTTAGAGAGGCACAGCTGTTTAGATAGAGACCATTGTCTACATTGTGCCCTTACTCTACTGAAAATATTCAGCTAAACAGTATGAGGCTCTATAAACATGAGGTAAGAGTATTCTCATTCAATGGAGACCTTTCTAGTTTAAGTAAGAACATTACCGAGATGGAAAGTGTTGGAAATATCTGAAAATGCTATGAGATTGTGGTTAGTAGTGCATTCAGCATAATTTTAATATGGAAGACATGTTCTCTTTTTTCCTAAGATTCTTTTAAGACTATTATTATCTTTAAAATTATCAGAGAAATTAATAGAAATATTTTCTTCCTTTAACTGAGAATATATACTCAGTTTGACCAGAACATACTGATTTTGAGCATGCAGTGTTATATAGTTGAAAAAAGTAGTTTTTCTGACATTACCTATCTTTTGATTGTTCAATTTCATAACTTTATTTCAGAATATTCTATTCCATTTATGGTTTTGTGCGTATATGATATGCAGTTGACTCTCATTATTTGTGTTAGTTATGCTCTATAAAATTGTATAAACACTGAATTAGCAAATACTTGACCATTTCTCCTAAAGGAAATATAGGAGTTAAGTTCTTGTGAGCCTCTGGTCACAATAATTTTGTCAAACAATCAATACATAACCTTGTTTTATGTGTATTTCTATTTAAGGCAACTTTAATATATATTTTTGATTTATTACCAGTGAACTTACAACCAATAGCACTGTAACTCATGCTTGAACAAAGCTTATCTAACACATGCATTTTCTCCGTAAGTCACATCACAGTCTTGCTCTTAGCAACACTAGGCAGTACTTCAGCATTATACTTCTGAGCCAATTTGAAAAAGAAAATTATCAACAAAAAGCACAAAATTAAAAAAACACGGCACTAAATAGAACACAAAAAAGACACTTGTTTTTACAGTATGAGAGCTAAACCAAGAAGGCAGAGCATCACTTTGTTCTGCCACAGGTGGGAATGTGTCAGGTAATTCAAATGTTTTAATGCTTTGTGTGTGTCTGCAAATAGTTTTAAAAGATTCATGAGTACTGATTTTGTGGTTATAAATAAATTTTAATGAGTAGCCAAATTCACAAATAAGACATCCAGAAATAGTGATTGTCACGCATCTATGACATGTTTTGGTTAATATACAATAGGAATTATTTTCTATTATGTTCTATCTTTTAATTCAAAATACTTTGTAGACAGCAGCCTCCCCCATTCTGTGCTTCTACTTATTATTGGTTTTGGGGAAATACCTCTTTGTGTAATATTTATTATCTTTTAAATATATACGCATTAAAACTTGAGTATTTAAATGCATGTATATTTAAATACATGTGTATTATTTTTATACACCTACAGAGACAGAGAGTGAGAAAGAAAGGAGAACAAGGATGTGTTGATGTGCAAAAGAAAGTCATTTTAAAGAATCATGAATGAACTAATTATTCATGTGTTAATGTAGCAGCCTGTTTAAAAATTATTTGATGTACATAAAATTGACTTAACCTCTTCTGTTTATAGACAATTAAAATGAAAAGCCTTCATAATTAATATAATCTTACACTCTTTTAAAATGCAGTTAATGGGAAGTCATCCATCTTCTGACATGGTTAATTCAGTTTTTGCCACACTTCTAGCTACTAAATTTGAACGTGTCATTATATATTAGAAGGTGATGCTTTGCTTCACTTTTTTTCTTAATATTAAAGTCAGTGGAACATTTGTTTAGTATATTACCAACTCAGTTCGTTATTCATTTATCAAAATTAATTTATGCCTTCTAGCGACACTGAATAGCACAGGGAAGTAAATGCAGTAATTGGGTTGCCAATTCCAGAAAATTCTGCACTTGATTGTTAATAAGATTTAGAACTGAGGCTTCTGAAATAAAAAAAAATTACTTATTTGTATTATATTTCATAACTGGAGATTTTTTTATTGCTCTATCTTTGGAGAACAGAAATCATTAGTCATTTTAAGTTTTTGCTCATTAAAAAAATTGTGAATAGCTAATAAAGGGCTAGTGCTCTCTTTCAGTCTCTTAATCTTTAGGCCCTAACTCAGTGCTGAAAACATAAGTTCAAAAATTACTCTGCAAATCATTGTGTTACATATTGCTAAGGGAGCTGCTTCAATAGAAGGATGAATGTTTCTTTTCCTCAAGGTAACACTACAGTAAGAGAGAGAAGACTGGCATTACTATAACACAGTATAAAATGGAAAGATTATACAAAAACCTAGCAACAAAGAATATGAGTGGGCAAATGGAAAGCCTGCTTCATAAGGGGAATAGAGAAAGGGGAATTTAGACTGAGATTTGAATTCTGAGTAGAATCTGTTAGCTAGAAAGGGAGTGTGGTCCTCCAGCAGGTTTTACTGGAGCAGGAAATTCTTGAAGACAAACGTAGGGAGGCAAATTTCAAGAAGGCTGAAATGGTAATTTGGACTTATGGTTCAGGTCTTGCATGTCAAGTAATATGGTTAGACTTTAATAAATAGATAACTGGAGCTATTACAAAATATTGAACTGGCAGGGAGTCTTGCTTTTAAGAAGAAGTTGTGTGTTGGCTGAGCATTCTGTTCTCACTTGGGCTCACTCCTAAGGCAGGAGGCTGTGCATTAGATGGGTTAGGTAAGATGCGACACTAAAAGCAAAGAAGCAAGGTAGGAATTGTATTCATAGTATTATGGTACCTGAACCAGAGTGGGAAATTTGAATTAGGAAGTTGTGGATAAATATGAGATATATTGTTGAGAAAGGATATATTTTTAGTGTAATAAACATTTTTTTTTCTTGGCTGAGAGATTATTTACCCTAAACTAGAATTCTTTAGTTTTTGTAGAGAATTTGCTCCTGGTAAATTATTGTTTTTGTAGTTGATCTGGTTTTATTTGGGGTTGGGAGAATGTTTATTATTTGTTTCTCTAATGCTTGCCAAATAACGCATATCTGTGGTGAGAGTAAAATACCATATATGAATTATCCATTTTGAGTAATAAAGAAAAAATATTTGGCTTAATGCTAAAAAACTACGCTGATTAACAATTTAATCTTTACTGGTCATTTGAAAGATAGTTAATATCATGGGCCTTACTGTCAACATTAAGAATATCAGTTATGATCCGTTTTTGTTGCAGTTATTTCTCTCCAAGATGAGTGTTTACAGGGACAATTAAAATACTTCTGGCAGATATTTTAGTTAAAAGTAGAAACATTCTAACTCATCTCAGGGGCTTGAAAGATTTGGTAGTATTTCAGAACAAATTTTGTGAGAAAGAGTTAAAATATAAGTATTTTTGAACAAGATTTGCAGAGAATTTAACAGAATGAAATAATAGTAACAGCTACAATAAAATCATTCTTTTTATTCCTTCCAAAGAAATAACAGATAGTGTTATTTAAGTAAAGTCATAGGGGAAACAGGATATTAATGCTTGTTGAAAGATGCTGAAACTCTAGGTAGAGGAGAAGTGTGTATCCGTACACATTGCACTCTATATTCTTGCTCTAATCTCAGTAGGGAAGATTATAAAGATGGAAATTATGTAAATGACATTTGTGGTGGTTTTGCAGTAGAGTTGTTAAGTAGGAAGAGAAGGACTTTTTGAAGAGACACCCTAGTAAAAGTATGATTATTTAATAAAATGCAGAAGGGCAGGTTTTCTGACGAAGACTGATGCTTTTAAACATGGCCAGAATCAGAGCACACAGGAAAAACAGAGAAGCTTTCGTACCAAGAAGTTTTCTTAAATTTGTACTGATTACTAAAGGTTGAACCCTCAAAACATTTAAAAGTCAAAATCATGCTTCAGAATCAATATTTTCTGCTGAAAAGTTTAGAGAAAATATGCTAGGATAGCCTAGAATGTATTATAAAACTATTTCAATCCTTTACCTACTTTGAGAGTTTTATGAAGGCGATCTGGCATGACCTACATTTGTTCAAAGGGCCAAGACAGACTTTTCCAATCAGAGCTAAAGGAATTTTGAAGTATTTATTTCAAAGTATTCACAGAGACATGCTTCTTGTTGAAACAATTATGAAAGCTACTGTTGAACTGCCTGATATTTATCATGGAATAAACAGAAGGCTGTCAAAATGGAAGATTAGCTTTGACTTTAGGAATATTACACTTTTGGAGATTAGGAATTGCCAGTGTTATAACAAGAGTAAGCCATTAGCAGTTTCATTAAGTTCGACTCTTCTAAAAGTTGCCTTATTTCGGGCAGGTTCATGTATTTTCTGAACTTGACTTCAGGCATTCAAAATTGCTCTTGTGGCTTTACAATCTGGTTCACTATACTTACAAAGCAAATCAGTACAAAGTTGTATGGTTTTTTTGTTTATTTGTTTTGTTTGTTTGGTTTGGTTTGATCTTTTAAATCTCCCCAGAAAGACCATTTGATAGGCTATGAGGATATACTCTTTGTAAAATATTCTGTGAGAGCATATTTTTAGATGATTACACAAAGTTTAAAAAATACATTCCATCTGATACTTCTGCTGACAAGTAATTGTCATATCTAATTGCATAGGGTGATCACAGAGAAAGGATATTGGTCAAAGGAAATAAAATAGAAATTAAATTTTTTTGGTAGAATAGAGACAGAAATATAACATGGTAATATAAAAAGGCATGCAATTTTCAAGATGGCCTGAATATTATCATAATAAACATAAACTGTTTTAGAGAGGATTAACATTTTTATGAAGTTGCATTTCTTTCCAGTAACATGATATATTTTTATTTGTCAAAGCCTATTTTTGTGGCAAGACATTTTTAGTCATACTGATACTGAAAGAGTTTATCCCCAATAAACATTCAGAAAATAATTTTTAAAAGATATACTTTATCAAGAGGAAAATTGAGCCCAGAAGGATTGTGTGCTGGTCTTTGCTGTTTCCTCTCAGATCTATTCCTTGCCCTTTTCCTGCTTTGTTCTATATTTCATTTCACTCCAGAAGTTAGAAAAAGAAAAATGGAATAAAATTAAAGAAAGTAGCAGAAAGAAATGAGGAGGAACAAAGATAGATCAGAAATATTCAATATAAGGGAAAGAAAAAGATGAATGACAAAACAAGCTTGGGTTTCTGAATAAATTAATGATATGTAAATATCTGTCAAGATTAATCTAAAAAAAGAGAAAAGGCATAAAGAAATGAATTTGTAATAAAAAGGGGAACAGATATTTTTAACACCCTATGATTACCATGAGCAAATTTAAGCCAATATAATAACTTATATGTAATAGATGAATATCTATAAATTGTAAATTTCCAAAATTGACTCAAAAAATAGAAAAGTTGAATAAGCAAATAGCAAACAAACAAATTTAAAAAATCAACTCAAAAATATTTATAGTTTGTCCTCATTGTTCCCTGTCTTGCACAGACAACAGAAAGATTATGAGCATACATATTCAAGGAACTTATGATCCCTAATCTTGGCTGACAGTTTCAACAAAAGAGAGAGAGTGAAATATCCTTGATCTAGAAATCTTGTTACAAAACTGGACAAGAATAGTAATAAAAATAAACTTAGGGGCCAATCCTTTTTGCACATACAAACATATATAATACTAACAAAGTGAATTCAGTGTTGTGTGTGACATTTGTATAGAAAAGAAAATGACCAAATTCCTGGGTATCTGTAACACAGGAAAAGTATGGTTCCTCATCAGAAAAAAAAAACCAAACCCCAAAACTGTTCTTTTATATACTAACTAAAAAAAGAGACTGGATTGTAAATAGAGTCCATATATTCTTTGTTATTCTTCCCATCAAGAGATGGAATCTGCTTTTCTATCCCTTGAATCTGGGCTCAGCTGTGTGACTTGCTTTGGCCAATGGAACATTAGCAAATCTCATTAAAGAAGAGGCTTGGCCGGGCATGGTGAGTCACGCCTGTAATCCCAGCACTTTTTGGGAGGCCGAGGCGGGAGGATCACGAGGTCAGGAGATCCGAGACCATCCTTGCTAACACGGTGAAACCCCATCTCTACTAAAAAAATACAAAAAAAATTAGCCAGACGTGGTGGCGGGCACCTGTAGTCCCAGCTACTCGGGAGGCTGAGGGAGGAGAACGGCATGAACCCGGGAGGCAGAGCTTGCAGTGAGCCAAGATCGTGCCACTGCACTCCAGCCTGGGCGACAGAGCGAGGCTCCGTCCTCCCAAGAAAAGAAGAGGCTTAAAAAGTGGTTGTGTATCAAGCTTTCTGCCTTTTTTCTTGCTCAGAGCCCTGATATAATCCTGTGAAGAAGCATGGACTAGCCTCTAGCACAGTGAAAAGGCAGATAGGGAAAGAGGCCCCGGTAATACTAGCTGAGCCCTAGTAGGCCTGTTTACTGAATATATTCTGCCTTATGAGTGAGCGTAAGAAAGAACAGAATGCTCGGCCAACACACAACTATTTTTTTCGTGAGAAATGCATTTGAAAAATATTGATAAAAAAATAGTTGTTTTAAGCCACAACAGTTTTGGGCAATTTGTTACATTTAGCAAAAGCTAAATGACACATTAAAGAGTGATCATGGGTACAGAAAAAATTTAAGTAGTTTTCAATGCTGCTTCATTATAAAACATCATAGCGAAATAGCAGTAGAAGTTTCTCAATTGATTAAAGGTATTTATGTAAAATGTACAGTTAATATATTTAGTAGTGAAGCTTTAGGCATTCCCATTAAAATTTGGGACCAGTGAAGAATTGTGCTATTACCTCTCCTATTTAATGTTGTACAGGAAGTTCTAGCCAATGTGATATAATAATAAAAAAGGAAATGAGATTTGTAATTAAGAAAAAAATAGTATTTTTATTTGTAGATGATATCATTGTCTATGTGGAAAGCCCTGGAGAATGTAAATACTGTTAGAACGAAAAAGCACACTAAAGATAATGTTAAAGAATAACAAGGTGTGGAGACCAACTCTACCAGATGGCAAGGTTTATTATACATTAAATGATAGTAAGTAGGTAAGAAGGTATCATGCATGCATGGAACAATGACAATGGAATAGAATATAGAGCCAAGAAACAGAATTAGATATTTATAAAAACTGATATAAGGGAGGGTTAACGTTACAGATGAGTTGGGAAAAGATGAAGTGGCTATTCTAAGTGGACTAAAGGCTTAAATAAACAACTTTAAAATTTGACTAACTATAAAGAAAAGATTTACAAATGCCCTTAAATTGTAATTTTAAAAGTATTTAGGCCAGGCGCGGTGGCTCACGCCTGTAATCCCAGCACTTTGGGAGGCCGAGGCGGGTAGATCACGAGGTCAGGAGATCGAGACCATCCTGGCTAACATGGTGAAACCCTGTTTCTACTAAAAATACAAAAAATTAGCTGGGCGTGGTGGCGGGCGCCTGTAGTCCCGGCTACTCGGGAGGCTGAGGCAGGAGAATGGCCTGAACCCAGGAGGCGGAGCTTGCAGTGAGCGGAGATCGCGTCACTGCACTCCAGCCTGGGCGATGGAGCGAGACTCCGTCTCAAAAAAAAAAAAATAAAATAAAAATAAAAATTAAAAAAAAAAATAAATAAAAATAAAAGTATTTAACAACCACAACAAAACCTGTGATAAACATATTTGAAATGGAAGATACAGACTGGAAGTAGGTATTTGTCACATGTGTGGCTGACAAAATATGGCATACAGAATTTTAAAAGAACTTCTGGTTAGTCTGAAAGAGAAATGGACAAACGCAAATCACAGAGGAGGAAACTCTAATGGTAAGTCAGCATAAGAAAGAGAAAGATGCTGAACCTGATTAGCAAACAGGGAAATGCATACTAAAACATTTCACATTTATATGGCCAGTGTGTTTTTAAAAGTTTGAATGTAACATTTACGGTATTGGCAAGCATTTAGAGAAACGGATTTTAAACGTGCTTATGTTCATATGAATTCAAACAGCCACTCTGGGAGAGCAATTTGTCAAGTTACAGTAAACTTGAACATAAGCATGCTCTTTGACAGAACATTCCAGTTTTAGAAATATGTTCTAGAAAACCATCCACTACAAGTACACAAGAAGGTATGTTCAGAGGGCTTGTTGCATCATTATTTATAATAGCAAATTTTACTGTAAATTGGATAAGTAAATTATCAGTATAATCATATACTTAAATACTAAGCCCTTATGAAAGTGAACCACCTAAACATGGCAGAATCTCAAAAACATAATTTTGAGAGAAAAAATACAAGTATGTCACTGCTTAGCTAAAATTTTAAAGCATATTAAAAATACTGTATACTGTTTATAGACACAGCTATGTGATAACAGTATAAAAAGAAGCATAGTAATAATAAACACCAGCTTAGGATAGTGGATCAGCTGGGAAAAAGGATGGGATTTTGATACATAAGCACTTCAATTGTATATGTAATTTTTCTAATTTAAAATATAAAGAAAAACTGAAAAATCTTAACATTTAATAAGGCTGGCTGACAAAAATACATTCTTTATAACTTTACAGATGATAATGATATTTCATTTTAAAATGGTGTTAAATAAAGTTAAATTCTATTGTAGCTGATGTTGGATTTCTCAGACCCTAGGATGCACTGTGACTCTCTAAAAGGTAAAAGTAGTATTTGGCATGTTTCAAATGCATTTGATCAGGGAATGAATTTTGAGGATATGTATGGAGACACTAGATTATTGCAGAACAAGTGGGAGAAATGCAAATCTAGAAATAAAAAATGATGTGAAATTATTTTTTAGTGCAAGTGCCTGAGGTCTATACCATCATCTTTTCTGAATATTTCATACATACAGAATCATACAATATGTAGTCTTTTATATCCAGTTTCTTTCATGTAACATAACATTTTGAAGTTCTTCCATGTTGTAGGATGTATCAATATTTTGTTATTTTATATTGGCAAATAGTAGTGCATTATATGGATATACCATACTTGGTTTATCCATATATCAGTTGTCGATTATTTGAATTGTTCACAGTTTTTGGCTGTTAGCATTATTCATAATGCTGCTATGAACACTTTTTGTATAAGTCTTTTGTAGAGAGATGTATTTTTATTTCTCTTGGGTGGATTCATAGAAGTGAAATTGTTGGATCATTGTAAGCTTATGTTTAACTTTCTAAAGTCCTGCCAAATGATTTTTTAGAGTGGCAATACAATTTTACAATTCTACCAGTAATACTTTCAGTTTCTCTGCATCCTTGCCAAAACTTTTCATTATCTGTGTTTTGATTATAGTCATTCAGGTGAGTGTATAGTGTTATTTCATTGTGGTTTTAATATGCATTCTTCTAAAGATGAATGATGTTGAACACTTTTCATGTTCTTATTAGCTATTTGATGTCTTCTTTGATGAAATGTTTATCCAAGTCTTTGGCCATATTTTAAACTGGATGATGATGATGATGATTTACTGAGTTATGAGAGTTCTAATCTGGATGAGTCCTTTACCAAATGTAGGATTTGCATATATTTTCTTCCTGTAAGAAATAACATAATTTTAAGTGGGGCTTGATTTTCATGTGTTTCATATCTCTCACGTGATATTACTTTGGACAGAAAGTACTGCTGTAAAGATGATTTACAAGACGACCATTTATCACTGTAACTGATAATTTAGGTAGTTAGCATGCTTATGTTCCTATGATTTATTTGCTGGGATTTAAATCTTATGAAAAATACTAATTCAAATGTATTAGAATTCCTACATTCTAATTACTGGTAATTCTGTCAAAGCGATGGTCTTATATTTACTTTCCACACTTATTCCCCCCAAAGTAAATATTGTTTAAAGCATTCTTTAAAGTTTTCTTCATGATTTGCATTCTGAGTGGTAAACCTCTGCATTCAATGTACATATACACATGCACACACATTCATTTTCTCTGCTTCAAAATGTGTTAATATTTTACCAATTGCAGATGTTACCCTCATGTTGTTGGACAAATTTTAGTTGGTAAGATTAGTGTCTCATGGAAAATAGGGATTTAGTTAAAAAACAATAAAAATTATTACTAAGTATGCTTTAAAAAACAGCAGTAAGAAACAATTTTAAATGTCAAATGCTTCCACAGGAGCTAGTTTAATCAGCATTAAAACCTTCTGGAATAGGTAAGTCTAGTCAATCACCTCTCTGATTGTCTAGGAGACATTGCTGCATCGCACAATTCGTAGGAGTGTATTCTCCCATAGCTTTATTTTACATGGAATGCTCCTCTTTAAAAAATGTAAAAAAAAAAAAAAGAAAAAAAATTGCAACCCGCCATTACTGAGCTTGAAATGAATGTCCTTTACACTTGCATATGCCTTTTGTTTCATTTTCAAAAGTCTCTCCAAAAGAAAACCTTGTTGAAACACCTGGCATTTCACAAATTATTGTGCTGCTTAAGGGCACTTTTTCTGGCCCTTGTCTTTTATTCATATATTGAAAGGGCAGAGCATAAACAGATCACCTTTCTGTGCCCTGCCCTCACATGATGTAAGAGGTGGAGGCAGGGAGAATAAGACGTATTCTTTGATGTGTTTCTTTGTTTCGTTGAGAGATAAATTTTAAAAAAGAAAAATCATAACTTTCATATAGATATAAAGTAAACATGTTAAAGACTTTGTTTAATTCATTATTAAAAAGGGAGCTAGGCAGATGTTACAAAGTTCAAAGGAGAAGCGAATGAATCCCAAGTTTATATGGAGCAAAGTAATGTTGAAATCACTGTACAAAAGGAGATAAAACTGGCTTTTCCATTAAGAGAGGGGTGAAGGAGGACAATGTATAGTTTTTCACTGGAGACAACCAGTAATGTTTTCTGCTTCTTAAGCAAGCGTTGTCAAACATTTTCTGTAACATGCCAGATAGTAAATATTTTAGGTTTTGTTGGCCTTATGGTCTCCCATTCAATTCAGCTGTTGTAGCATGAAAGCGGCCATAGATCATACATAAACAAATGGGCATAATTCTGTCAGAATAAAACTTTATTTATGGACATTGGAATTCAAATTTCATATTATTTTCATGTTACGAAATGTTGTTCTTTTTGTTTTTTTGGTTTTCAACCATTTAAAAATCTAAGACTAGTCCTTGCTGTGAATCATACAAAAACAGCCTGCAAAGCAAATTTGATTAACATTTAACCAACAGAGAATATACTGAAAAACTCATAACTAAAATCAGCACAGATTTGCAAATAAATAAGATTTATAGTAATAAGTTATTATACATAATAAATAATATTGTTACATATGTACATAGTAGATATGCATAGATATATATATACTTATGTACATACATATCTATCTATGCATATATATAATACAAATAAATAATTGTCATAAAATAACAACAACAGAGCCTATACTAAAACAGTTGGAAAAACCAAGGTTGTCTAAGTACAGATGACCATACCTTGTTAACGTGTATTACTGGAGTTATATCACCTCAGTTGATCACCCACTTTACTCATAAGACTAACCCGACCTGATGGAGTAAAAAATACTGTTCTGTGATCAGTTACCCAGAAGTATTCTCTTTCACAATTGGTTTACCAAATTCACATGGAATTCCAAGCATATTTGAAACAGATAGCTTTCCTTGAGTGCACGGGGAACATAACAAAACTTAGAACCTGAGTGTTAACAAATGCATAAGATACAGAACCTCTTTATGTAAGTTAACTATATAAATATGAGTATTTTCATTTTATTAAATATGTTTTAAATTGTACATATAATGTAATAGTTTTCCAGATAGTTTAAAAAGTCCTTGTGAACAAATTTTTATCAGCCCTTATCTACTTGTTGGCTGAATACTCTGATAAGATTTCATGAATTGGGTACAGGTATAAAATTATGTCTTTAATATATTTATTGTTATATTACTTATTGCTGTGTTTTGTAACCACTATACACGTACCAGCGTCACCAGACATATTCTTAGGGTCCATGAGCACTCTAAGGTCTTCAAATATGCATTTTTATTTTTATGAATTAACTGGATGTAATCAGCCCACCACATGTTTTTGTTAATAAAGTTTTCCTGGAAAATAGCCCTACTCATTTGTTTACATATTGTCTATGGATTCCCACTTTATGACCAAATATTGCTGCACAATTTTTGTTTCTGTAATTGTGTTTATTTCTTTAGTGGGCTTTAGATGATGCTTTAAAATGTAACTTTTATGATAATATTTGTCTAGCTGTGACAGTTGGCCTCTTGTTGTAGAGTATGCAAATATATTCTA
The DNA here is from genome assembly GCF_006542625.1 of Nomascus leucogenys. Lineage (NCBI taxonomy): Eukaryota > Metazoa > Chordata > Mammalia > Primates > Hylobatidae > Nomascus > Nomascus leucogenys. The sequence continues at coordinate 24,477,226 of NC_044388.1, forward strand.
GAGCAGAGATATTGGCAATCTTTCTGTAAATTACCAGAGACTAAATATTCTAGCTTTTGCAGGCCATAGAATTCCATCATAATCATGCAACTCGCAGTTGTAGCATGAAAGCAACCATAGACAATATGTAAACAAATGAATGTGGTTAGTTTCCAATACAACTTTATTAACAAAAACATGTGGTGGGGTGATTATGTCCAGAGGGCCTCAGTTTGCTAACTCTTGTTGAACATCTGATGATTCCCAAAAATTTAATAAAAATCGATTTATAAATATGTACTCTTTAACAAATGATTCTATAAAGCATCACATTTGCAGAGGTAAATTAGGAAGCCATTATTTGCTTAGCTACGTAGTGCTTCCATTATACAAATACAATATAAAATTACATTATTATGAATGTTTTATGTTAAAATAAAGAACTAGATTTTTAAAGCTTTTTTAAAAAATAAATAGCATATTCTTGAAGAAAACCAGCCTATATTCCACAAGTGTTTGTTTGTTTGTTTGACTGATTTTGTTTCTAGAGAGAGGGTCTTGCTATGTTGCCCAGACTGGATTCAAACTCCTGGGTTCAGGTGATCCTCCCACTTCATTCTCCCAAGTAGCTGACTGCAGGCGTGCATCACTGCTTCCAGCTCACAAGTTTGTTTGTTTTTTTTTAACACAAACTATGGGTGTTTTTTCTTTTTGACTTATAGCCGTAACCCATATATATATTTGAGTTACTAAATAAACTGCTTCTAAAACCCTAGATATTGGTCAGAACTTTTCATCCTCAGCTTACAAGTGCAGGAATTTTAGATGTCAGTTAAATCAAAGGTGTCTGGTTGAAGAAACAACAACAGTTAAGATACATTCTCTGACAGGCCAGAAAGGAAGTTTAAAAGCTGGCCAGCAAAAATCTAATTGTTCTTGAACATATTCAATGAATATTCAATAGTAAATTAATTTTTATGAATACATTTATAAATATATTGTTTTGTTTACTATTTTAAGTGAATCTAACAAATGTTTCATATGAAAATTAGTATATTGTGATCTCTTTCAAATTCTTTTAAAAGTCAAGTAACATTGATTAGATTTATTTTAATTATTTATAATTATATAGCAGTTCATATTGTGGGGCTAAAATAATGGTTTCTTAAAATTTCTGTGAAGTTTCAGTTTTTTGGCCTTTTGGTCTTCATAGCAATATTTTAAATAATTAGTTTTTTAAAGAGACTTTTTAGAAGGTCATAGTATGACTTGGTTTTCTTAGGAAAAATTTCTCATTTACTATTCAGAAATATGTGATTCATATTTAGTAACCAAAATTTAGAATAAGATTTAGCATCCCAAATCTGACCTATAGTCACCTTCAGAAACATAGCTTTATCTAGAAACACATTAATGTCAAATGTTAATGATCTTCCTATTAATTACAAAATTATGACTGGTATGCCATTTGGTGAAATGATGGCAAACTTATATGAAATAGTAAAGAATGTGTGCAAACTGAAAACAGCCCAAAACAATTCCATCACATATCAATTGCTGAGATTTTATATTTTAATTGCTATAAATACAAAATTAAAACTGATGCTACTTAGATAGATTCATTAAAAATATATAGCTATTGACTATAATTTTAAAATTCATTAACATACTTCTTATGAGTTGATACATTTGATAAAGGTTGGTGATTATTTGATCAATTGATTTTGGGCAAAATTGATCTAGTGCTAGCAGAGATGGCCTAGTTAAGGGAGACAAAATACCTTTGCTTGCTGAGGGGGGAATACTTAAGGTGAGACGTCAGAATCAGTATGTTTGTAAAGTCCAGTAGTTAAGTAAACATGTTAAAACTGGTGTTCACAGGTTTTCCATTGATTCAAGAAACTGTGGAAACTGATAAACGATTTCTTTCATTTTTTTGCACTTAACAGAATTTCTAAGGGAAAAATTTTATTCACTTCCTTTTTATTGTATCAGCAGCTGTTCTTCTTGGTAACAAATAAACTTCCCTTTAGTTCTCTGAGGAGATCCAAGGTCTTGCCAAGAGCAGAAGTTGAACAGATGCCTCACTAAATGTAGTTCTATTCTTGGCTAGTCAAGGCCACTTGCCTTCAGCAGATTGAGTTTTTTATTGTTTTTGTATTTTATTTTATCCTAGAAATATTTGGAAAGCTGTAAACAGCCCAGGTGAAATTAATTTGACTGTTGATGAGTTATAAGGGATTAAATATATAAACCTGGCTGCTTTGATGGAATATTTTTCCTGTAGTAGCTTTGTGGGAATAATGTGTGTCCAATGTATTTATAGGCAACGAAAAATTAGCTGCATGGACAAGAAGCCTGATGGATTTAATGTGGAAGAAAATCGGATGCTGTTGGAAATGAGCTAATTTACTAAAGCAACAAGTGGGATTGATAATGTTTCAATAAATTGGCTTTCACAATGTGTAATGGATGGTGGAGTTTAGGACTGTGCACAGGGAGAAGTATTCATTTGTAGCTTCCTGTTTCAAACCTCCACTTAAAATCCCTCAAACACGAATCTCACGAAGGTAGAGTAGCTTCTACAAGTTCGTATGGACTTATTTCAAGTATGCTGTGTTAGTTTCATTTTTAAGGAAATGAACATATGTAATACTGCTTTTGATAGGCATACTGTAGTAAAGTGTTGATCACATAATTTAATTGTTCTTAATTTTATAAGATTACTTTCATCAACCTTTTGAGCTAGATTATTTTGAGGAATTAACTTTAAGATGTTTAACGTCAGTTTAAGATGATCACATCTTAAAACTTTCAAAGAAACTTTTATCTTTTTTGTTTCAAAAATGATGCCATAAACCGAAGTTTATACATTCTAGAATATGTGTGTACTTCCACAAGATAGAGCCCTAGAAATGGAATTGATAGGTCAAAATATATTCACAGTTAATATTTTAATGCATTCTTTAACTTTCCTGCCAAATTAATCATGATCCCACTGTAGTTGTGTGAGAACATCCGTTTTCCCGTAAGCTTCTCAGCATTGTATTTTATCAACCTTCTAAATATTTGTTAATATTATGAACAAAAAGTGGTGTCATGTTGTTATGATTTTGATATATCTGATTAGTAATGAAATTGAACATCTTTCACATGTTAATTGTGTAATTAGCATAGTTCTTATCAGTTTAAGAATTAACTAATGGGCAGATTTTGTTTATTTGTATGCCTGAATTTTATCTTATAGAGTCTAAGGCTTAGGGAAATTTTCCTTTTTGTTTCTTTACTATGATTATTCCTTTTTCTCTGTCACCTTTCTCTAGAACTCCTAGATGCATGTTAGCCTTTCAATATCTAATCAATACATCTTTTAACTTTGCTCTCTCATACTGTTAAACTTTTTGTCCTCTACTGTCCAACCCTAGTCCACTGCATTCGGCGGGGAGTTCCCAATGCTCAGTCTTCCAGATTACTACTTTTTGTCAGGGTTCATCCTGCTATTTAGTGCTTGATGTATTTTGTTTTTATTTTAATTATGGTGTTCATGATTTTTATAATAACCTATTTATGTGGTGTATAATTTTTTGTTTTTTGTTTATTCTCACTATCCTTTTGGATATTCGTGATTAGGACATTAGTTCCACCCATTTTTAATCTTTCTTTTAATTTTGTTTTTAGTCTGTTTATTCAGATTTCCTTGGGGTAGTAGATTGGTATCTCCTTTTCAAGTTGATGGTTTTCTCCACTGGTCTCAGGTTGTACAGTCTTAGTAGCTTCAGTATAATTCCACAGACTGGATGATAATTCTTTTTTGTTTGACAGCAAATGCAAGTTCTAAAGACAGGAATTTTCCCTCTTATTATTGTTTGGGGGGAACAATAACCTTCAACCAGTTTATAGTTTTCTTGTATGTCCCAGAAAATGTGTTACCTAGGATTTTGTCTCATATTTCTGGCACTTTTGCCCACTCTTGGAGTCTCTCATGTAAGAATTCCTACTTTGATAGAATGTACTCATGTTTGTTTTCATTTTTTGAGGTAGCAAACATAGTAATTACCAATCTTAAAGAGTCAGCTACTCTCACTGGGGTTCCAGCATGATTTATTTTTCTCTTGACCGCTTATCACCCAATCTTTCTCCAAGGAATGCCTTTATCTTGGGATTGTTTAAGGCCTTATCTGATTGAGATAGTCTTAATTCAGTTGAATTTTGATACTAGTCTATTTCCATCTGCTTTATATCTTCCAGGAAATTCACAGTTGTCCCATATTACCAGTGCTCTTTTGTATTTACTTTTGTTTTTTCACTTGTCCTTTTCAAAGATATTTGGGAAGCGAGATTTACTCAGTCAGTAATCTTCTATTTGAACTAAGAAGACCACAGTTCTTTTATTATTGACATAAAATGTCTCTAGTTAAACAAATGGTATTGTCATTTTGAGTAACTGATTATGTTTTTTTCAAGTTACTCCTTTTAAGCTTCCTATGGAGTTGGCTTGGATTTGTGGTTAAATTTGATCCCATTATATTTATTTTCACTCAGTCTGATTCCAATAAAAGAAATGACTACTTATCTTGCTTCAGTTTGAAATTCTTGTAGCAGGTGTATTTAGAAAAGGTCTACAAACTTACTGGAAATTTAACCCAATCAAATATTATTAGAAGCATTAGTCTTCTTTTAAGGGCAAGATTGTCAGTGATTTAACGTTTTTACATAAATTTTTAGAAAGATTCATTTATAGATGCATTGAAACTTTCTTATTTTAAAACATTAGTAATGAGAGAGTTTAATTTGAAAGTGGAAACTGATCCCATTCAAGGATTATTTTCATTTTTTATTATACTTAAAGTTTTAGATTTTCAAATACATGCTATTTAAAAAAATATTAAAGTAAACATTTTCTAATGCCAATATTTAATAAGTTCTTTATTTGCAAAACCTGTGATTTGGTGCTCAACACAAAGGTTATGTGTAAGAATTGACTATGAATGTAAATTAGCAAAGTTTCTGCATAGATAAAAATAAGAACAATCTTATCTCCATGGACACTAATATTTCCTTGTCTTTCAGTCATGCCATTCTCTCCCTTTTCTCCCTGCTTCTCTTCATTTTGTTCTTTTATGTTTAATTTAACAAACATTTATGCAGTATTTTATATGTGCCTGTCACTGTATTAGACCCAAGAGATACAATGATGAATAGATAAGACATGATTTTTACCTCTTATCTTGACCTTTGTTTCCGTGCAAAGATCAGATGAGAAAGGTATAAAAATATTCTGTAAAGTTGTCTTATAATAGAAGATGTTGTAAAAGGTACAGGTAGATATACAGTATCAATTTAAATTTTGAATGGGGGAAAATGCTATAAAATTAGGCTTAAAAACTTTCAGATTGTTGTCTTAAGTACTGAGTATTAAATTGGAGATAACTATATTGCGGAAGGAGACTCCTCAAAGCAAGCATTGTTTCATTGAAGAAATTTCTTTTTAACTTGAAAGCTTCAGACATCTTGGGAAGCTTATTAAGTATTAGCACTTCTGTCTTGTAGTTTTTGTTTGTGTGTGTGCAAAAATAAAAGAGACAGTAGGTGTGAATGTTTTTTTGTAAACCGTAAAGTACTTCATAAATATAAGGTGCTATTATTGTGAAGGGAGGTGATATTGAGAGACTATGGAACAATTTTGATAAGGTGTAGAACCGAGCATATTTGGAAAGGAAAAGACAGTAAATTTTAAGCAAAATTATAACTACCTAAATGATATATTTTGAAGTATGCTCGGATGGACTTCATTTCCAGAAACATCTTCTGTCTACAACTTGTTATGGCATTTAAAATTCTGCTAGAGAAATTGCTTCTGTTTGATGCTAATAGTAGGTAATAGTATGCATTCAAAAATAGTATTTTTTAAAATGCAGCAGTTTCAAGTTTGAAAGTGCTTTGCTGTATTTTTATTGGCTCTTGATAACATTTTGTGCTAGCTGTTGGTGATGGTATTGTTATCTTCATCGTCTTTATTCCTTTTCTTTATTTGAGCAAGTGTTAGTAGATATTGTTCCTTTTTTATTGGTGAGGAAGTAAGGATCAAAAGTTGTATGAATTATTTATCCAATTTTTAATGAGTGACAGGCTTAACCCACACTACCTTACTTCTGTTTTCTTTCTACTCTACCGTGATTAAATCCCTAATGAAAAAAGTGCTTATTATGCACCTATTGTAGGGCTAGGACATTTCAAAGTCAGATAGTACAGTTTCTCCATAGGGTGCACAAGTTAATTGGAGATATAAATCTTATGGGTTAGAAACAATAGACAATGGGGACTATTAGAGGAGGAAGATAAGGAGGGGGTAGGGGTTGAAAACTACTTATTGGGTACTAGGTTCACTACCTGGGTGACGAGCTCAATCATATCCCAAACCTCAGCATCATACAATATATTCATGTAACAAATCTGCACATATATCCTCTGAATCTAAAATATAAGCTAAAAAATGAGAGAAGGTCGTAATACAGTGTTTCATTTTAAATACTAAGTGGTGTGATAAAAGCTTTGATTATTTAGACAATGGAGAAAACAATATGGGTTGGTTTAGGTCAAGGAATGGTTAAGAGGTGGAATTGCCCAATTATCTAAAAGTTATAAATTATCTAAAAGTTATAAAATATAGTTAGATAAGGAGTAGAAGGCCCTTTCAGGGTAGGTTAAAAGTATTATGAGCAAGGCCATCATAACTGAAGTGACAGAAAAAAATGATTAATAAGACATGATATGTTTTAGGGGAGAATACCAATAACTTCTATGATCAAATTTTTCCCTGACCCTCAGCTATAGTATAGGAACACTTGAAAAAAACCTCTTTGCCAGCTTGAGGCTTGCCGGGAGTCTCATAACCCCATTTTTCTGCTGTCATTATCTACATCTGTGCCCTAACCCCTGTTCCAGTCATCAGCTTTGCCTGGGCTTCCTGAAGTTATAAGACGCCAGTGTGTTAATAATTCCCCTTGCTGGTTGTCAGATTCTTCCTGTCTCTATTCTATTCTGACTTTTTAGAAGGGATCACACAGCAGAACTTCTTGACTCTGGTATCATAGGCTTTTCATTTTCTTGATTCCCATAGCCCCTTTTTCCCTCACAGTATATTCATGTCAACAGGGTAGATGAATCAGAGAGGAATTCATGTCTCATCTCTTCATACCCAGCAGAGAACTTCTTGGGTCTCAACACCTAGACAGTTCTGGACATCTGCTTTATCATTTAACAATGGAACATCTTTTACTCCCTTTATATTTTGGCAGAATTTGGCCCTGTTTATAGGATTGGTGTGCTGCAGTTTTTCGCCTGTCACTACAAAAGCAGAGGAGAAGATACTCCATCTACTTGATAATTACCCAGGAGTCAGAGCATGGCCTGTGACCCCAAGCTCAGCCAATCAGATGTTTCAGCCTGGAACTAATTCTAGAGCAAGTGACTCAAGAAAGAAAGATCAGTTAGAAACTATTGGTGGTGAATGATGTAGCTTCGATGTCAGTGGTTTCCAGTACTGGTCATTTCTTTCAGAATCATCAGTCTTGTAATTGGATTTTCCTGTTCCTTGGTCCTCCAGCTAAGATCTTTCCTGCATCCTGGTCTTTTTTCAGTTTGCATCTTCTTCTAGCCTTCTTGCAGATTCTGTAAATCTAATATCTATCAACTTCCTGAGTACATTTTGTTCATTTGCTTTTTAAAAAAAATTAAAATAGCCCAAGTTAGTTTATTTTTCTTACAAGAAAGTACTCTGTCTGAAACTCAAAACTCTGTTGCCTAGTCTGGCTTATTGGGCCAGGCTGACATTTCTTTTCTTGTGCCAGATTCTCCTTAAGAGACTCAAGCATCTCCTTTGTTCAGTTACTGTCTTCCTCTACCACTCCAAAAGTGGCCAGGATATTTGCATATGCCTAAACCTCATAAAAGAAATAGCTCTACTCTTTTTCTGAATCTTCTAGTTCACATATATATTGATAAAATGATTAGGTACTATTTAGGAGGTGAGGAGAGGAAAAGTGACATCTAATCCCATGTGTTAGGAAGTTTCAAATTTCTGCTCTAATGCAATATCACAGGTATTATCACTTAATGCTCAGCACCAATATAATGAGATGGGTACTTTTACTCAGTGAAAGACTGAAATGAAAAAAAAAATAGATCTTTAGCTTCAGTGGAAAACTAGATTTTCTTTAGCACATCCTTCCTGGTTACGTTTATATGGAGGTCTCTGTACTGTTTATTGTCTTTAAAATAATTACAACTCTGTAAACTGTGGAAAGTGGACAGAAGTGCACATGATTATTGTCTGTGGATGTGTGAATACATCATGCTTGGTGGAGGCTAGATTGACTTCCTTTCTCCGCCGTGGAAGAACCCGGTTTTTAGTTTATTTGTGTGGTTCTCTGGATTCTCCTTTGAGAATCCAAAAGAATCCAACTAGTTGACTGATTATCTTGTTAATTAATAAGTTAAATAAAATGTTTGATACCTATATGCTTTATGTTTGTTTGAGGGATTTTATCTTTTAAAAAATTATCCTTTAACAACTTGATTTTACCAAATAGGAAATATTACACTTTTAGTATCCGGTAATGTAAACATAGCTAATAAATAGCAGAGGTGGAATTTAAATCCAGATTTTCCAACTTCAAATTCAGAATTTTCCAAATTCAAATTTACAGAGGAAAGAAGTGATAGGTAAAACAGGGGTCCTATTACTTCTGTCCAACTCTGTACATTAGTGATCAAGTGAGCTCATTTTCTCCAATCTGTTGCCTTTGATTTTTGCTTTACAAGCTACTGAAAGATTATTATTCTGAAAAAAATTCTTTATTTCTCTGTTCTTCCCCTCAGTGACTTCCATGGTCAGTTAGAAATATTTTGAACTATTGACCCCAGAATTTAATCCACCCCCAACAATTTTGCCCTCTATACCCTCCAATATTATCTCACAAGCAACACACCTTATTCTTACTCATCTTTGTTTTCTCAGATTTAGTTTTCTCTGTTATGAGGCCTTCTTGTACTCTGTTTTGCTGAACCTAATAAACCTTGAAAAATCATTTTCAGTGAATTTTTACCTCTCCCATAAAGTTTCCCCAAATCTATCTGGCATTGGAGCCATTGTTGCCTCCTCTAAAAGTTAGCATGTGTCTGTTTAGACATTTAGCAGTTAATCTTAACAATTGTCTTTGGGGTATGTAAGCATTTGTGCATCATGTCCTTAAAGGCAATTTAGTGCAGTAGTAAAGAATACAGGTTTTGGAGCTGGACTTCCTGGCTTCAAATCCCAACTTTGCCACTTCCTTTCTTTACAACCTTGGGCAAGTTATACAAATTCTCGGTGGTTTGGTTTTTTTAGCAGAACCGTGAGAGTTCCTATGTAATTGGATTGTTGTTGGAATTACATAAATTAATACATGTCAATTCCTTACAGATATATTTGCCTCAAAGTTGTATAAAATTTTACTGTTATTGTTGATACTACTTCTATTTTACTATTACTTGGCTTACTTTTTTCCAAATAAATTTTAAGTTATTTGTGGAAAGAAATAATTTTTAAAAATTTGTGCAGTATTTTTTACAAATCTGATGCTTAATCACTGGGTAAAGAGGAGCTATTGACAAATGCTTTTGAGCGGGATTTTGTGTATCAAAGGTAGTGTTTAAACAGTTTGCAGCAAGGTATGGGAAAGGTTTTCGGAAAGGTTGGATTAAGGCCTGCTGCAATAATTCTAACATGTTATAATTTTTTATAGGTCTCCAATTGCAAACATTTATTGAGTATTCATCATGTGCCTGACATAGAGATAAAACCTATTGATTCATAATGGACAAATAACCATTCCAATCTTCAGAGCATTTAACACCCAGTACAGAAAAATTAATAAATGAATAAAGAGGGGCAGTCCATTGCTGAACTTTATGTATAGGGACAGGATGCAGAGTAAGATAATGGTGGTTTCTTGAAGGAAGTAATGTTTAAGCCTTGAACTGGAGGAGTTGGGAGTTGAAAATGGGGTACTATTCCAACCAAGCAAGTAGAGCAAACAAGGCGGAACCAACATTGCAGTGCAAGACAACTGCAGTGGGTTCAGATTTGGCTGTGGCACAAAATAAACCTGGAGAAGTCACAAAGGTCCATCCTGCCATTAAAAAAAAAGGTTTGGGCCCATTCCTACAGCCAATAGAGAATGTGTGCAGACTTGAATTTCTAAAATAAGTCATCAATAACTTTTTCGGACTATTGTGATTCTGTTTTGCCACATTTTAATATTATAGAAGTAAGGATATATATTGCATGGACAGAATTAATATGATAGTGACCCTTCCTTACCCCAAGAACAAAAAAATTTTCCAAACAACAATTATAACAACCAATGCCAATACCCACTCCCCACTGATGTTTTCAAATTTTTCTTAACACAAAGGAATACACTATATTTAGTTTCTAGGGTATCTCTTAGAATGTTGAATTCCTTTAAGTATGCCACGGCTTTTGAGATGAATTAGGATTTGCAGAAACGAGATACATGTTAGTAAATATAGAAAGAGAATGGATGAGAAAAGAGGGGTTCCAAACAAGGCCACTGCCTGGAAGAGCCACAAACTAGTCAGAACCTCAAACAGTGGCAGGCGTCAGAGGTGAACAGATGATAAAGACTGACTGGCTGACCAAGAACTGCCAATAGCAGCTTCATATTTATGGAAGAACATTATAAAATAGGAAATATGCTGTGAGAAGAGATAGCTCGATATTTTCAAAGCTGTTTTTACCTTCCCCTCAAATATTTAACTTTTACCATGCTGCATATTATTGCATTCATTGTACTGTGTCATCCTACTAATATATAAAGTCTGATAGTTATTTGTGACTAATCACGTTTAAATAAATCATGTTATGTGTTGAACTGAACTTAATTCTACCCTTTGTTTTTCATCTGACAGGGTGCTTTTAGAACAGTAAGTTCCACAAATGTCAGAGCATAAACTTTTATTATGGAAGCTATTCACTAATATTACATAAATTGTAATCAGAAACAAAGGCCATCACATCCTAAGAGGCACCTTTTTAAATCATGTAACAAAAGAACACTACCCTCAATTTGTAAATATATATTTCATCTTGTAATACCAAAAATTCTTGTGGTGACAAAAACTGCTGGACAAAAACTGCTATTCATGAAATTCATGAAGCAGAAATGTACTTTGATCATTAATTGCTAGAATCAATTCATATATAATCATTATATATTTAAATTTTATATAAATAAAATATATGATGTATTATATATTTTTATGTTATGTACATATAAATATATATGTACATAATGATATATGTTTTTAAATGTCTTAGCAATGAGTACCTAAATTTTCTAATTATAAGGGACTAGCTCTTATCCTTATAAACAAGATATTTCTTTTGGATATATTGAGTAAAATATGTAAATCACTGAGAATTATATTGATAAATGGCAGATAGTGTTACTGAAACACGGTAATATGTGACATAAATATTACTATTTTAGTTTAAAAAGTGAGTGGTCCTTTCTATCCATATGAACTGGGTTTTATTCAGCAAATTTCCTGATCTAATGCCACAGTTCATTATGAAGAAGTTCATAGTAGGATTTCTTTTTAAACTGCTCTGCTATAAATTCCTATGTGACGTGAATATCTTGGTACAAGTTTTTACTGTGATACTGAAGCATATAATATCCTGTTCAATGAATTCCTAAGCCTGGCATTTAAAAAAATTTTTTAAGTAAATTTATCAATTTATTGTTCACATCATTCCAGAAACTGATATGAGGTCGCTTTCAGAGATACAAGTAAGTGATTAAAAATAAAATTTACTTTTGTTAAGTGATTAAAATAAAGTTTGATTTTTATGTGATTAAATTTTTTTCTACATAAAAATAAAACAAGAGGAAAAAAAGGGGTGGAAGTAAGAGTGGTGAAAAAAGTAAAGTTAAAAAATAAAATGAGTTGCAAGATAATTTTGACATAAAAGATGATCTTGAGAAGTTGCTAAATGTGGCTGAAAATGTATTCAGACCAAAATATAAGCACAAATAACTGGTAGTTTATTTGTTTTTATGTGTCTGTTTTTAAAGAGAATTAAGAGATAACTAATAATAGTCTATTAAATGAATAGAGTTTATAAAATTTTATATTGTAAAACAAAATTGGCGTGTCTTCAAAATTTACTGAAAGCCCTGAATATTATGCCACCCAACCAAAATTGTGAAGCTCTTACTACATAGACAGTTGCGATTTCCACCTTTTTTTTTTTTTTTTCCTAGAAGAATGTTTTATTATCAGGGCATAATCAGTGTGATCTTCAGCTAACCATGGTTTTCAATTTTACCTATTTAAAAAAAAAACTTTTAAATTAACATTAGTTCAGCTTCATCTTTATTAACTAATTTTTGTTAAAGATTTGATGTCTTCCTATGGTGTATACTATTGTCAATTTATAGCAATGGTAGCTTTGACCTATGAATCTCCCAAAATCAAACTTTGATCAAACTTTAATACATGAAGTTCTCCCAAACCATTACTTTTACAGTGAGAGTTCATTAGTAAATTTCTGTCCTTAAAGTTTTGCTTTTTTATTAATTTTGAATGTATTCTCAGGATAAGCACACTAAATCATTGGGATATTTTCAAGTATGTAAAAAAAAATTATATATAAGCAGTTATTCTCTTAAAATTATAGTAAATACGGCCGGGCGTCGTGGCTCATGCCTGCAATCCCAGCACTTTGGGAGCCTGAGATGGGCGGATCACCTGAGGTCAGGAGTTAGTGACCAGCCTGGCCAACATGTTGAAACCCTGTGTCTGCTAAAAATACAAAAATTAGCTGGACATGGGGGCGGGCACTTGTTATCCCAGCTACTAGGAAGGCTGAGGCATGAGAATCGTTTGAACCTGGAAGGTGGAGGTTGCAGTGAGCTGAGATCACACCACTGCACTCCAGCCTGAGTGAAGTAGCAAGACTCTGCCTCAAAAAAAAAAAAAAAAAAAAAAAAGAAAAGAAAATTATAGTAAATACTCATATACGCTGCTAACATTTTTATCACAACATGTTTATTTTGTTCCTTTTCAAGTTTCAAGTTTTCATTTTCATCTAGTTGTTTTCTAACATTCAAAATTTAACAAATGTTTTTAAAAGGTCAATTATGTGCCATTGTGTCATTTAATCCTACAGCCTTCTCTCCTCTAAGGATGCTGTATGTCCATTTTATACATAAGAAAATTGTGGTTTAACAATGAGAAAGGATAATAGTAAGTGACAGAGTGAGGGAACTTGAACATACTTTTTTTGACTTTTTTTTATATTCTACTTCACCAGCTGCTACACAGCTCAATGGCCCTTAGCTATGACCTTAATGAATGCCCTATTTAAATCTGATTTTTTTCTGTCACTAACCTGGGCCCCCCACCTTTATTTAATAATCTCCTGGGCACCTTGAAGAACTATCCATACTGATATTATCCATTGAATTATCAGTCCAAGACAGAATAAGTACATGGTATCTCAACTTGCTCACATGGAGACATGAGTTTTTGCCTAAGTTCCATTCTAATTTATCTTTAAATATTTTATTAATACTTATGTTATTACTCGGGAGATAAGTTGATGGCTTTCACAGTTAATATCAAGACCATTAGATGATAATTTCTACTGCTCTGAAAACAATATACTAATTTCCTTTTCATTCTAAAAACAAAGTAATGCTAAAAAGTAAAACTTAACGTCAATTGATTGAGTTTGGCAGATTTCTCACTAATTTTAGAGATAAAATCCAACAGTATCACTTCATAAATGTATTTGCAGCACCAAATTAGTTGAGTTAGGAGAGTTGGGTTTAAAAATGTCCCTCTTAAGTTAGGACGGGCAGTGAAAAGAGACTTCATGAGGAGGGTAATCATATGTCCTGGTTTGCTTAGGCCAGTCCTGGCTTATGCCTATTGTCCCATCATTTTATCTGGTTTAGCATGTATTTGAAGTTTTCGGTTTTTAAGGACAAGTTATTATTATTTATTTTATTAAGATGAGCTGGGTTGGGTTTGATATATTTCTACTTTGTTTGCATCTCCTGCCATAATTTGAACTAGTAGTTTGTGATTCCCATGTGCAATGAAGTCATTTCTAATTTTAACATGTGGTTAAATCTGATAGACAATGACCAGCCTGTCCCTCTATTCTCAACCCTTTCCAACTCCAATCTCCCTCCAAAGACTATGTGAATTGTGTTTGCCGATAATACAAAGACCTCTCAGTCCTCAGGGGCTGAGAACAGCTAACTCCTGTGCCAGATGCACAAAGCTGCCAAGCCACCAATGATTGCAGTTAGGAAGAAATATGAGAAATTATGCTTTTGGTATGGGAAATATGTATGGAAAAGAGAGGATGCACAGTCCTGTTCTATAGAGAGTAGTCTGTAACTTTTTGTTATTATTTGTATGTTTACGTCTACAACTATATTGCATTGTTTGGAAAACCTTTTATATTTTGGAATCAACCCTTTTGGCTTCAATAACAGAGTGAAAAAAGAAATGTGTTTATTGAAATGTTAGGTACTAAATTTATAGTTATTAAAAAATGTTGATGATAACATGTAATGTGCACAAAAAGTTTGTTGACATTTACTGCCCATTATGGGGACTATACACATATCGCTAACCACCCGACCACCCAAAGATACAAATTTGCTGAAGAAGCATCAGTGTCCACTTCAAATACTGTTTGCATTTTGTTCAAAATTAGTTAGAAATTTAGAACCAACGTATTCAAATAATGGAGTAGCAATATATTTGTATTTTGAATATGTAATAAGCTATAATTATTGTGAACAATGCATGCAAACACGAACATATTAAAATGGATAATTACAAAAGGAGAAACTAAGCAAATTAAATAATGAGAGCCCCCCTTGTGTAGAAGACTTAATTTGAAAGTTTATAATTGCACTTGAAAATATCTTGAGTAATGGGAAGGATGTTTTGTTAGAGCTCCCATCTTTGAGTTACTCATATATTTGAAGCACTTAAATTTGGCTAAAGATTCAAAATAATCAGAATAGAGACAAATTGTTGATGCTTTTTTGTTATAGAATATTTGTCAAAGGAAATATTCTAAATAAAATATTCTAAAAGCAAAAATCTATAAGAATATTTACATATTTCAATACAGAAATATTAAAATTCAGAACATATTTTATGTAGCACAATTTGCTTTTTGCTTACCAGACAACTCAAAGAAAATTTTGCAGTTAAAAATTTTATGGTTTACAAAAAATGTAAATTGAAAATGTTCACAATTTCTAATATGTTATTCATAAAAATGCATCTTTGAGGAAGTTTGCAGGTAGTTTTATAAAAAAGCAAAAATAATATCACCACATTGAAATAACGTTTTCAAAATAATATTAGTGACATGGCAGTAGGGATAGAAATAGCTGAGAAACTCTTTAAAGTACATAAAGGTATGCAAAAATGCTTCCTCTGTTTATGTTTTTTCTAGACTAATTTCTTACACTATATTTTAAAAGGCTTTACAATGCTTTTTAATATTTTCTAAATATTTTAGCATTCTTAAAATCTAAAACATCTTTGATAAAATCAATGCATTACTAGAAGCAGAAACTGTTATGCTATGTTTATTGTTCAGATAAGATTTAAGAAATATTTTAATGTTGGTGTACTATGTAAGATAAGTGCCAATTTTATTTTTAGAAAGAATTTCATTTTGAGAATAGGTATTGAATAGTACGTTTTATTGCTTCACCAATATATTTTAAAACCAAATTTTCAATTTTTAATCATTTCAAAAATTATATAATTTATTTGCATTGCTCCCATTCACTGTTAAATATCATGTTAAATATCATCTGATTTGGATGATAAATCACATGGCCTCCCTGCTCATAATGGCTAGGACCAGGAACTTGATTCTACCATCAACTGAAGCTACTACTTTCTGTCTCTGTCTTTCCTCTGTCATAAGCATATGTGATCTTGGGAATGAATTACATAGACTAATGTGTCTGTGAGAGCCCATTTGTCTGTAATGGAACAGTTCTTAGAGGTGGCTGGATAAGAACCCCTACACAGCTATCTACTGCTAATTGATTTGAAGTTGAAAAAAATAGCTTTAAACTATGGTACTCTCTCTTGCTGGGAGTGGGGGAAGAGAGAGAGAGAGAGAGAGAGTCTGTGTGTGTGTGTGTTGTGAACGCGATTTAAAAATAAACAGACCTACTTTCAGGTAAGTGGTTTTCAGTTTTACTTTCCTTCTAAGATTCATATTTTAGCCAAAATAGTTTTTAAAAAGCATGTAACAAAAACATTTTAAACAAGTTGGGAGAAAAAAATATCAAGGTTGGGGAGGGAACCATAACGTATTGTAAATGTAAAAAAATATGCGCTCACTTGAAAGATGTTTTCTTTAGCCTGAATTATTTTTATGATAGCCATAATTAGAATCCAAATAATGCAGAAAATTATTATACACCAGCCTAGAGCAACTCCCCAGTCAGGGTATGGAATTGTAAATGAAAGACCTAAAGAGATCTTAGCTCCATTCATTATAAATGAAATCAAGATGCTTTTAATGAACTCTAAATATTGAACCGTTCATTCAGATGCTCTCAGAAATCTTTGCTCTTGATCTTCCTGAGTCTTGTCTTCATGGAGGACAAATACATGGACAAGGACGTCAAATAAAGAAGTACAAAGAGTGTTTCCTATACCTATTAGGGGGCCGATGGTCATAAAAAGGAAACCAAAATAGAGATCAAAAGAATACAGTGTTTATGCTGTCTATTCACTCATTCATCCACCCATCCACCCCCAAACTAGTCATCTATTTACCTATGTTCAACTACCCATCCACCTACCCAACTATCTATCTACCTATTCCATCCACTCACTCTTTCATATATCTAACTAATAGTTGATAAATGCATATTTTTAATGTATTTCAATGGCAAAAAAATAAGAACCTGGCCCTGATCTTAAGTTATTTATAGTCTAATGTAGAGAATTGATGCCAAAAAATATATTCCAATATAGCCAGATTTCTGCTTATATTCCACTGCTTTGGGCAAGATGAATTCTTTTCTGAGAATTTAGAAAACATCTTAGAGTTACTCTTTATGCTAATAAAGTTCTGATCTTCAGGTGTATATAGTCAGTCAAACTCTACTTAACTATTCTAGTTAATTTTAACAAATATTTATTGAATACTTATAAGCCAGGCACTGGGGTACAGAGAAAACTGATAAAACACCACCCTTACACTCAAGCAAGGGGGTATAGGTACACATAGATTTGTTGAAAACCCCCCATTGATTTTCTGATAGAAACATGCTTAATGTACTACAGGAATACACAGAAGTAGCATCCACCCTGACATGAGGTGGTAGGGAGCAGTAATAGTATCAAGGAAGATCGCTGTGAAAAGTCTAAAAATATGTATGAAATTAACCAAATAAAAGAAGGGAGGAAAGGGCATTTCAGGAAGCACGAAAAGTATGAGCAGAGGCATAAAGGTGACAAATGGTGTGGTGGGAAATTATTATTTATTTTTTATATCCGTAGGTTTTGGGGGAACAGGGGGTATTTGGTTACTTGAGTAAGTTCTTTAGTGGTGATTTGTGAGATTTTTAGTGCACCCATTACCTGAGCAGTATACACTGAACCCAGTTTGTAGTCTTTTATCTCTCACGCCCTTTCCACCCTTTCCTCTGAGTCCCTGTAGTCCATTGTATCATTCTTAGGCCTTTGCATCCTCACGGCTTAGCTCCCATTTAGGAGTGAGAACATAGGATGTTTGGTTTTCCATTCCTGAGTTACTTCACTTAGAATAACAGTCTCCAGTCTCATCCAGGTTGCTGTGAATGTCATTAATTCATTCCTTTTTTATGGCTGAGTAGTATTCCATCATATATATACATATATATATACACACACACACACACACACACACACACACACCACAGTTTCTTTATCCACTTGTTGATTGATGGGCATTAGGGCTGGTTCCACATTTTGCATTTGCAAATTGTGCTGCTATAAAAATGTGTGTGCAAGTATCTGGGCTGCAAAAGCATAAGGGGAAAGGCATCCTGGGCAGTAGATGAACTGGAGTGGAAGGCTGGGATCTGTCATGCAAGGACTTTTATGAAATTTCAAGAAGCTTGAAAGACTATTGAAGTGGTTTTAAGTGGTGGGGATGATAATGACATGGTTAGTTTTTATTCTAGATAAGGTTTTTCAACCTTAGCACTATTAACCAGGTAATTATTTGTCATCTTGTGGGGGCTGGGGTGTTATCCTGTACATTGTAGGATTTTGAGCAATATTTCTAGTCTGTACCCTGTAGATAAGAGTAGCATTACCCAGTTGTGACATTCAAAAATGTTCTGGACATTGTCAGTGTCCCCTGAGGAGCAAAATTGCCCTAAGTTGAGAACCAGTGTTTTGGATGAATCACCCAGGGGATAAATTGAAGGAAGAAAGACAAGTGGTGAAACCAGAACCAAATGCAGAAAGAATTTAGAGAGAAAAGCCCGCCAGATATGGCAGATAATTTGAGAGATACTGGGATGGAAAATATCGGAAGAAGAGAAAGAGCAAGGCAAAGACGGGGAGACTGGAGGAAATCATGGGTTTGGTTTTTGAACTTGAAAATTCAGGGTGCCTGAGTTACCTCCAGGCAAATGGGTCTGGCAGTCAGTGGAATATACATATCTGAAACTCCATGAAGAAGTTTGGTCTTGAAAAAAAGATTTGGGTGTTGTTAGTAAAAGTAAGGAAGGAGGTGTATAGAAAAGCAAAACAAGTGGGCCGGCAATTGAACTTTTGGGAACATAAGTAGAAGAGTATACAGCAGGAGAGAAACTTATCAAAGACAACGAAGGGTCAGGGGTAAGAAAAGAGCTGGGAGTATCATCTCAAGATTTTTGGGAAGGAAGTGTCTTAGTAACAATGGTAAAGAAAGGGGCATTCAAACAGGAAATAAAAAATATTTTTGGAGATAGCAGTTTGAGCAGAAAATACAATACTAAATGAAGACTGTTATTTTCTTTTGTAGATTTGGTGGCTGACACATAGTGTGCATTCAAAAAATGTTTGCCAGATGAATGAAAG
This sequence comes from Nomascus leucogenys, assembly GCF_006542625.1. Classification (NCBI taxonomy): domain Eukaryota; kingdom Metazoa; phylum Chordata; class Mammalia; order Primates; family Hylobatidae; genus Nomascus; species Nomascus leucogenys. The sequence goes on from NC_044388.1 coordinate 24,496,393, forward strand.
AATAAATAAATGAATCATAATGAGTTATACTGAATAAAGGACCTCTTTTAAGAAAATAAAGCGGGTCTGTGGGCCTAGATTATTCAAATAGTCTTTGATTATAATATTATATCAATACCATATCTAAGAAAGTGGACATGATTAATGCTTCTTCTTTGATCAATTTATGATAATACAAAATAATCAGTTAATATATATGAAGTCTTTTGAGACTCTCACAAATAGACATTCCAGGGATATATTTTTATGATGTTCCTTTTCATAGCAGTATGCATGAATAGATAGCTGAATTAAGCCAGTGACAAAATAAGTGCAATGTGTAATTGGACTCATTTAATTTATAAATGATCATTTGTGTGTCTTGAAATATGCCAAGTTGTGTCTAGAAGACTGTGAACAGCTGTCTCATACAGTTAATGGCTTTTCTCACCAAAAATGTAAAAAGGGGATATTAAACTCATCACCAACAGAATGTGTTCTAGATATCAAAGAGGGAAAAAATGTTTTCTTGTGTGAAATTTTAATGTAATTGGTATGGATTTCAAGAATTTTTTTAAAAAAATGTATTTCAGGGTGCTCAGTTTAGTTAATATCAATTGGCAATTCTACTAAGAATTATTAAAATAAGATGTTAATTTCAGTTGAATTAATAAAACTCTAGCACTAATAGCCTTTGCCTGTTTATCCACTTATTCCACAAGTTGAGAGTGTCAGATGCTAAATACTACAGAAATTCATTTCCCAAGATTCAAGCACAATTTAAAGAAATTAGTCATGTACTCTTCTTGTCAATGTCGGGAAAAAGGAGCTAAGCAAAATGTTGGCAATTTGCAAAATACTGCATTATGTTTTATTCATAAGAAGATATTTATTATTTGTATTTGCTATCAGAAAGTACACATTTAACATTTCAAATGTTATTATGTTTATTCCTATTGCACGTCTTCAATATATAATAAAATATATGTAATCTGTTCAGACGTTGTCTGGGTCTTACCAAAGAATAAATTCACTCTCTCTTTGTAATTAAATTAACATCCTAACTCCATTTGGATATATGTTTTCAACAACTTTAAAAAATTGAAAAGAGGGGTGTGTGATTCTCAATCAAGATGTTATGATTTGATACTATTAATCAAATACTATTAATACACCGCTGGCTACCATAAGGCATAAATAATAAATTATAGTCCTTATGCTCAGATATTTCCAAGCCTGTTGGTGAGAAGGAACCCTATATAAATTAATAAGAGGACAATTAAATGCTGAGCACCATTAAGTTTGGTGCAAATGTGGAAAGCATTTAAGGAAAGGAGAGATCCATGGGAATTAAGGAAGCCAAAAGAGACTCATGGCAGATATGGTGGTCTTCCTATTTTTGTTGATGTTGGTAATACTCCAAAGAGAACTTCTCCTCTTTATGGGTAGAAAAGACAGGAAAAGGGGGATTGACTTTGCGTTTCAAAGAAGCTCAGTGTTAAAGCAAGGGATCAAGAGATGTCAGGTCTTTAATATTTCTGGATCCCTGGGATATTTTTCATAGTTTCCTTGTTCAGTAAACAAAATCACAAGGATATATGTATATCTATATCTATCTATATTTATGTCTATATCTATATCTGTCTCTCCTATCTATATATAGTATATAATATAGAATACACACTTCACATATATATTCATATTATTCATAAATATATGTGTGCAAAGTATAAAAATATATGTATAGCCATAAAGGAGTAAATAAATATGTGATATATATATTACACCTTCTCAATTCCCATCCCTTAGCTGCTTTGGCAATAGCTTTTAAAGCAGTATGCATTTTTTACTTAAAAAGGTTCACTATGATTGCCCACACATGCAAACCAAGTCTATTTCATGCTTAGAAGTTACTAATGAAAATAAATCACTAAAACATGCTTTTCTCATTTAGGAAAATAATTTCTACTTCTTGAGGAAAATGTTATTTTACTTTCTGAGGCCAAGGAGATATGTTTATCTAGAAAGTAATGCTGATAAATTTAAGAAAATACTTGGATCATTTTAAAATAAAGTAGGTTCTTCTAAACAAAGCTAATTTAGTCTTTGGGATTTTCGTAGAGTTTCTAACACTCACTCAGAGATTGACTATTACATTGTAAAGCATTCAAACCAGTCATGTAGACCACCTTAAATTATCCAAGATATTTGAGTTCCCCTGCAGAATTAAGCAAATGATTGTGCCTTCACATCTGCCATGAATACACAGCACAGGTCCGTTTACTGGATTCTGAACAAAAATCAGCTTTGCATATAGGGAGGTGTATTGTCAATGGTAGCATGAAACTTAACAGGGAGGCACTGCCTGTTCACTCCATTTGCCAAGAAGAGAAGTCAGACAGGATTCATGTGCTTTTTAAAGATCTGGCAGGACCATTCCTGGGAGAGTTATAGGTACCTGTTGAGTTGTCCTTCCTCAGTGTAATGTGTAGTCCCTAGGTAAGCCTTCAGGTGGGCTTTGGGAAGAGATTTTTTTGGGGGAGAAATACTGCATAAACCAAGGCTAGATATTTGGCTTGAGAGGCCTGCATTTCAGAGCTCCCTTTGCCAAAAGTCACTGAGTGATCTTAGACAATTTATATACTCTTTTCTGGTCTTCTCTTTGTACAATGTGAAGTTTAAATTAGGCAGTCTCCAAGATCTCTTCCCATTCCAATAAAAGGTTATTTAGAATTTCTTATTTATTTCTAGGAAAGCCATTTAATTTCCATTTATTTCTAGGAAACATTTTGTGAGTGAAGAGATTTGCCATCACATTTTAAAATTAAGAGAGAAAGATCAGAGATGGACCAGCAGCACTAGGCTCTCAATGATGTTTTTTTTTTCTTTCTTCTACTTTTTTCTTTTTCAATTATGTGATTCTAAAGTGATATTACCCAAATGCATAAAATGAAATTGTATTTTTCAAATTGTATACCTAGCTGTGAGATGATTAACATCCTAATTATTACATAGGACTTAGTAAGAAAATAACACAAAAACCCTACCACCAGGCTGAATAAAGCCTTCTTTTTGGTGCTTCAATCTCATTTGAAGTGTAAGATGTAAGAGAATTCATTTTCATATTTTATCTTCTTGTGCATCACACTTTCTGAATGCCCATTTTAAAAAAATATATTGCTCTCGTCAAGATTGTCCTTTTACTCCTGAAATTCTGCTGTGGAGGGTTCTGACACATTGTAGAATGGCTGCTTTAGTGTTATAGCAGGTTAAGTTTCATAAACCTATCAGTAAAAAAAAATTGATTAGAAAAACTGGGCTGTCACATATGTTCAAATAGGAGTCATTCATACTTCCCAGTGAGTCAAATGAGAGATAAAAATGAAGAATGATGGTGAGAATACAAAGTAGATTCCTCTGACAGCACCATCTGGGCAGCGCCCTGATAATATTGGACCCTGAAAGTATGATGACCTTTTTGCATTAGTGCTGACAGCTTCCTTCTTCACATCCATATGAAACTAAAATTAGGAAGATGTTTGCATACTTCCCAATATTCAAATATTTTTATTTCAATAATGCCTAGTTGATGCCACTATCCTTAGCCTTCATCTAGGTTGTTTCAGTTCTCCAATACAGTCATAAATACATGATGTCCCATTGACCACATATTTTCATTAGTTTTCTACATATGTTTATGCTTCTCATTTTTTAAAGTACATGAGAGAAAGGTATTGTGGGTGAAAAGAAAAGACATAGTTTCCACCCATAATGACTTACATTGGGGAGGCAGAAGAAAAACATATATAATGATAAAAATGCAAGAGCAAAATGTGAGTATGACAGTCAAAGAACAGATACCATGTAGAAGTGCATGATTTATTTCCAAAAAGGTTTGCTAACACCAAGTATTTTGATTTAAAAGATGGAGAGCCTACTTGTCTGTTGATTGGAATAGTCAAGGCAGGCTTCATGGAAGAGGTGGGGCTGGAGGAAGCATTGAAAGATGTGAAGGATTGGGATAAACTAAGGAGGCAGGATGGTGTGAACAAAGGCAGTATTTCTCAAGGTGTAGTCTCAGTACCACTGTTGATATGCACAGTAGACAGATGTAACATTAAATAATGTTGAACCATCGGTGAGAATGTTTTTTCTTTCCAATTCTCTTCAAAACTTCTTTTACTCAGGAAAAAAATAGACCTCAGTCTGATATTTTAACTCCTTGCTTTACTTGCTAGCTAGCCAGTTCCTCCTAATTCCCCCTATTCTTTAACACGTAGCCAGCAATCCTCAGGCTCCAAGACTGTGTCAGACAACAGTAACTATAATAAAATCGATTTCAGATTGCATTTATTTTTTAGTTATCTTAATCTTATGGAAAGTCATGCTGGATTTCCATTTAAAATTGTGGTATGAAATGTTTTAATCAAATAAATGTATTTAAGGAAAACCTTAGGCAACTTAAGGAAAAGTAGAGACAAATAATAATACCAGTGTTAGGACAAAATTTGTTTGGATGGTATGTTAATTACTGAATTTGGGAGAACACTGAGGATGGTAGGTGGCTCCATGTGATAACAAGGAGAGTCATGATGGACAGTAGCCAGAAAAAGATTAGAAAGACTGGTTGGTTGTGAATAGGTCAGAAGAGCAGGGAATGCTAGACTCATGAGCTTTATTCATGGTGTTCCTTCTCTTGGGATTACATTATCACCTCTTTTATCCAGATAGTAATAGCTGTGGTTTATTGATTCCTTCTCAGATTTCACATATTTATTAAGCATCTTAAATATAATTATTACATCTTTCATCACAACTACATTAAGATAAAGGTATTAGCTTGATTTTAAGAGTGAATAATCTCACCAAAGGTCTCACAGCTAATAGCCAATAAAGCTGGGTTTGGAACCCAGACCCACTTGACTCCAAAACTTCTATTCTTCATCATGCCTGGCAACCCTCTTTATCTTCAAGCCCCAACGTGAATACCAGCTTTTTCTGTGTGAGCCCCACTTTCCAACAGATAGTTGATGTCCTCTTTGGCCTTCACACAGCCAGCACTATGTATTTCTGGGTAGTAATTTATTCTTCTCTTCATTAGAATATACTTGGCCGTCTACTGACTAGTTTATAAATCCTGAAAAGGCCTGTTCACATGTCTCAAGGCATCTAGCACTGTACTTGTCTCATGGTTGGGGCTCATATTTGAATTGAGCTAAATTTTCTCCTTTTGCCTTAGCTTATCACAGAAGTACAGCTGCACCACCTCGGAGTGGAAGTGGGAACAGGAGCTCTGGCAAAGATAATTCAGGAACTACCTGGAAAGGATTTGCCTTTGTCAGACTCCAAGAATCTAATTAATTAACTTTGAGCATATCAGCAATTCTTCAGTTAAATCACTTTGTATTTTTTCTATAGCTGGGTTTTGTAACATCTGGGTTAAGTAGCACAAAAATGGTTGCCTAATAATTACAGACTTTTGGATCTCACAAGAGAATCTTGAAGAATATCTCATCCAACTCCTTTATTTTTTCAATGAGAAAACTGAAGACTAAGGGAGGTTCATGATTTGATAAAGCCACAGAGCAACTTTAAGGCAGGTCTTTAATTAAAAGTCTCTCAAATTTCTCATCAATTATCTTCTATACTGATGGCTTTGAGCTTGGAGATCATAGACTCCTTCTTTGCACCCAATGTAGGAATCTCTACAGCATCCTTTACTGATGTCAACAAGTGCTGCTTGTGCACATGGAACAGGAACTCATTGCCTTTACGAGTAATCTGTTTCTCTTAAATTAAAGAGGATATTTCCTCTGTTAAACCCAAGAGAACATTGCAATCCTGTGTTTTTTAATAGGAGTGTTCTAGGACTCTGTTTTTGAACTTGTCCCCTTTTCCATCCATATGCACCTCATTCTGTGATCCCATCAGTCTCAAGCCTTTAAATACATCTCTAAACTGAGGACTTTGAAATTTGTATCTCTGGAACAGCCTCTTCTCTTTTGAACTCGAGGCCCATGTATAACTGCTTACTGGGTACTTCCCCCCTAGGATGTCTAGTAGGCATTTCTGATTAATATCAAAAAACAAAGCCTTGATTTCTCTTTCCCACCAAAATGCTTCCCCCATCCCCCAGTTTTCTTCAGCTCTTGAATTGAGAATTTATTTTTTCTATTTGCTTGGGCCAAAAACCAGAAGTCATCTTGATGTGTCTTTACTGGCCTGGGGTACTATTTCAGTCATCTGTTTATTGCATCTCAGCTCAGAATGCAGCCTTCAGTATATGCTCAGTGATAATGGAATTCCTTTAAGTATTTCCCCTTTAAAGAGAGCATAATGTTAATCGTTTTCAGTAGAGGGTGGTAGAGGGACACTAGAGGAGGAAAAGGCTTTGCTGCCTTTTTCAGACTGGTCCTGGTTTTGGCCATATGGGTAGGAGGACATCTAGTGAAGTCTACTCCAGTATCAAGCTCAAAACACAATCCCTCTGCAAGCCTGCAGCTTCAGCATGGCCACAGCCTTTCCTCAGCCTTCTTGACACAGAAACCAGAGGTAGTCATGGCTAGCACCCACTGAAGTGCTCCTATTGCTGACAGCCCCTGGGCTTCTACCACCCCCGCCTGCCCATGGGATTAGTTGCTGATCATCTGCTCTGGGCTGGCACTCAGCACTCTAGAGGGTGATGGCCTATTGCTGGCCCAGCAACTCCAGACCACCTCTGGCCTGGCCATACCTATGTAATTCTCTACGACGTTGGGAGCTGAACTGCACTTTCTCTAAGTTTGCCCTCCCTTGGATTTTTTCCCTAAGCCCTAGGATAATATATAGTTACTCTTTTATCAGAGCTAATAATTCTCTATTTTAAATGTTGTCTGTTTAATTTACCATGTGATATCTTTATCCGGATTGGATCCAGATTGCTATAGGACCATCCCATAGCTGCTAGGAGCATTGGCCACAAAACACATAGCTGTCCTCTTCCTTAGATAATTGCCCTTCATTAGTGGGTGCTGCCTAGCTCAGGAGGTTAGCCACCTTTTCCTTCTCTCCCACCTATGGGCTAGAGCCAATGACTAACCGATAAAAGCCAGCTCCTTTGACTTAAGGCAAGGACAATTCTGTGGGTACACTTTGCCTTCTAACTTTCCCTGTGGATCAGACCAAGTCTACACTCTACCAGAAACCATGTCTTTTCTCAGCTTTCTCTCTCCTTCTCAATCCTACTTCCCTTATTCTCTTATGTGTCTTTCCTGAGAGTATTCCCTCAATAAACTGGGTATATCCTAGCCTTTGCCTCAGGCTCTGCATCTGGGGAAGCTGATGTTAGACATGTACCAAGGACACAGTACTAGAAGATAGTGAAGTTAGTAATTATACCAAATCTGTCTAACTCCAAATCTTGTGCTCTCTAACCAGCATTGTCTCATAGTTAAGATAATCTTTCACCTTCAACATGTTCTCATTAATCCAGTATGTCTTCCATGCTGAGCCACCTTGGCCTGCAGAAAGGTCTGCCATTAGATCAGACTGAAATGTGTGATTATTGATGCAACAATATCTAAGGCCTGTGCCCACTGTTGCCATAGGTCTGCATGCACATTATCTATTTCATGGAGGCTTACACATATCCTGCTGTTACTGGCTTGGGCCTGTATCTCTTCCCTAGAATGTGGGCCAGCATTCTAATTGGAGCTCTACCTTCCCAGTTCCTTGAAGTGAGTCTGCATATCTAGCTAAATCACACTGCTATTCTCCCATCAGGTTTATTTGGGGTAGACTAGTTCTCCATTTCCTGGGAATTGTGCACTGGCATTTACTAAGGTACAGAAACTAAGATGATATCTTGATACTTGAATGCCTTTTAGGTAAATAATCTATGAGTGGGGGCCATAACAATTTGTTTATAATTTCTGCCACCACACACTAGCACTTATTGGGGAACAGGGTGGAGGCAATTGAAGGGTTGCTCAGAGACCTGGGAGAACCATGAGGACCTAGATTTATAGAGATTGAAAGATAATTGGGCCAACACTATGTGAGAACAGCTTCTTTCAACTGATTCTATTTTCAGATGCTCTAAAACACAGTGAAAGATTCAGCAGACAAGTCAACAGGTCTTGAATCTAATTGTCTCTTTTCCATGATCCCAGCTTAAATTTTGATTTTGTGGTTTGTTTTTGACCATTGCATGCAGATCCCTTTGGGGATTTCTTAGCCTACTCAATGCTACCTACTAGAGTATGACTCCAAATTTCCCATGTGACTCCAATTACTTGACAACCCACAACTTTTTCTCTCCCTTTCTCAAGAAGGGACCTATTACTCAGGTCAAGAATTCAGGCATCATGACTTGCTGTGATTTTTCCCACTAGCATCAAAAGCAAAAAGTTCCTAAAGTAATCACAAAGTACTCTGAGAGACATTTCTCTGGCTTCACTTTAAACCTTCTTAAATAAGGTTTAAAGGGCCACAGATGTTACATCCACTTGCCTTAATAATCACATCAAGGTCTCTCATGGTTCTCTGGTAGCTGATGTCAGGAGAGATTCCCAGCAGAACTGCTGAGCTAGCCAAGTCACCATTTTATATTAAAATTGTCTATTTGTTATCAGCCTCTACCTCATAGAATGTGGAGGCTAATGAGGGCAAGCATGTCTTGGCCATTGTTGTTTTTCATTCTGGTGCCCAGCATAGATACTGTATATAGAAAATGCTTGGAAAATCCTCTTAAACCCCAGCTGAAGTACAGTCTCAGAGCTCAGCCCACACACGCTCATGCAGGTTGCATCACCACCCAGCTACCTGGGTTAGGTATCATAGTGGCATGGTCCATGCCTTTGTTCTTTGGTTTAGTTTCTCCTTAAACTCATGAATGGCTTGCAAAAATAAATGCTGAAACACTACTTAAGAAGTTCTTCTTGCAGGGGTAAGATTGGTGACCTGTAGGAGAGCCTGAAAGGGTGTTTCTGATGTGCCCCAGGTGGTGAAACCTGTCAACAATGCATCTAAAATGAATGAGTCTTCAAAGAGGAAGGACTGCCTACACAGATGTGGGAAACGTGACATTGATTTTTTTTCAGCCATGCTCTTTCATGGGTGGCAACATTATCCATGACTAACCATAAAACAGGAGTGGTATCAAAAGGCATCATTGACCAAAGCAGCACATTTGATCCCTCAATCCACAGGTAATAAACCCATCTTATTCCTTATTTGGCCATCCATCATATACTTCCTGAACAATGGAACCTTTTTTTTTTTCTCATCCTATCAGTGTTATCTACATTAAGTCCATTTAAAAGAAAATGCTAGGCATGTTTTAGTGCAGAGGTAGTTCCTTTTGATGAGGATGGATTCTTTCTGCAGACAAAGCTTTATCAAGAACCTAATGAAGCCTAAGCTTTGGGGCCTTTTACTTCCCCTAGTGGGAGCCTTACCATGTGCCACAATCATTTTTGTTTGTAAAATTTTCAAAAGGAATATATTTTAACCACAATAGGTTTGTTTTACTGTCTCTCACCATTCTGATTTCCCTTCTGCCACTTATCTTCATATGGCTGCAGGCAATTTTGAGGTTCAGCTAAAAGGGAATGTTGAGTTGAGAATGCATTTATTTAGGTTAGATTGAGCAGAATATATTTAAGTAGTTTGCAGTAATTTCCAAGTATAACAGTTGCTAGTCATCCTGGTGTAGGAATAAATGGGCTTGCGAGAATACTTGAGTTACCTGCTTCACGACTCACTGAGTGTTAGGACACTAAGGTGCAGGGCCTGAGATTTGCCCCAGGATGGATAGCTCCTGCAGTGCATTGCACCAGAATTGTGTGAATGGGGAAGGTGAAGGAAGGTTTGAAATAGCCAAAAACAGATCTGTGGAAAAGTATTATAAGAGATACATTCGGCAGTCAGTGATTAATAAAGCCATTATGTTATTTTTCTGGATTTCATGATGTTCGTGTTTGTCAACTTTTTGTAATTTGTCACTTGGGTGATTTTTTTCTCGTCTTAAATGAATGTTCATCTTCACTCCTAATTTATTTGTATTTTTTTCTTACAGAACTTTTCCTATTTTAAAAAAACATTAAGACTTCCAAAACATGGATTGTCCCTTCTACGGCCTTATCAATTCTCTTTAATTTGTTAAATTTTGAAAAGTCCTGTTGGTCCTAATGTATGAAAATGTCATATAAAGTTTAATGTCATTTGGTGGTTATTATTAGTAATTTCACTGCTCTCAACAACTTCTAAAAACATACAGATATTAGATAACTAGTCCTTATCAAGTCTTTAAGTGCAAGAAAAAAGTAACATTAGCATCCTTTTTTTTTTTCTTCTTGAGACAGAGTCTCATTCTGTTGCCCAGGCTGGAGTGCAATGGCACGATGTTGGCTCAGTGCAACCTCTGCCTCCCAGGTTCAAGCGATTCGCCTGCCTCAGCCTCCTGAGTAGCTGGGACTACAGGCACGTGCCACCATGCCAGGCTAATTTTTTTTTTGTATTTTTAGTAGAGATGGGGTTTCACCACGTTAGCCAGGATGGTCTTGATCTCCTGACCCCGTGATCCTCCCGCCTGGGCCTCCCAAAGTGCTGGGATTACAGGTGTGAGCCACTGCCCCCGGCCTAGCATCCTATATTTATAGAATAAGTGGAATTGGGCAATAGGAGTAGATTTTCATAGCTCAAAAGCTCTATGAATTACCCAGGGTTTTTGTATTTTTGCCTTCTACATGGGGCTGTGCCCTTCTAAATAAAACATGTTTTTTTTTCCTAATTATTTGCAGATAGTATGAGAGAATTCCTAAGTGTTATTTTTGCTGAATGCCTTTATTCTACATATATAATAGATACTTCGGTGAAAAATGAATGTTTTGGATAGCCATAATATTCTGAAATTTTCTGTAAGGAAAGATGGTAATGAAATGTTTAAGCATTTCTACTTGAACTAGAGTTGACTAATTAGAACAGGTCAAAGCATGTGCATTTGTATACAGAGGATAATTTTTTTTGGCATTTCCAGTCATCAATCTAACTGCAGTAATGGATTTAGAAGATATCAGTAAAGCTTTGAAAACTGTAGTGTGACAAATAATACAAGCTCACCCTTTAAATAAATTGTACCACCAAGAAATAGAGTGATAATAAGTTTTGGTAAAAGTAATTCAAAACTTTCTTTTTTTTTTTTTTTAAACTTTCCAGATCTAGTGTAAGCCAGTTGCAGAGCCTTTGAAATCTTCGGAGTTCTCTTTTGACCACAGATAAATCACTAATGTCTGGTTCATTTCAGGATATTTTTTAGGATGAAGCCTATAGGAGAAATGAAGGAAAACCTCTACATTTTACTTTACTAGTGAAGAAGTATTTGCATTTCCTGTCCTTAGAGATGTACCAAGTACTCTAAGGTGCACAACCCCATGCTAAGTGTAGACCTTGACCAAATCCTTTAAGTCCTTTAGAGCTCAGTTTCCTTATTTTATATATTGTGAGCTCTGGCACAAATATTCTGTGGTGTTTTGTCTTTATTCATATATTAAGTGGGTCAGATCCATAATAGAGTAGAAGAGTAATTAGCACTCTAGGTATAACAGAGTACTATGGGAGTTGAAGATATCACTGAAACCCTTGGGATTCCATTGAATTATTGTTTAATACTTGGGAAAGAGTTACTAGAGGGGATAATCCTGGCTTGAGGTCAGCAACTCCAAATTTGGGCATTAGAACAGAGTCACACATTATTCAACAACTCTGTACTAAGGTCTCAACATAAAATTAAATTTGCGTATGGTCAAAGTTACCTACCACTCTCCTTTATGAAGTAAGTCTATTGCAGACTGACATTTTTGTCTTTCATTAATGTAGTCAGATTTTTCCCCAGTATTGAATAGGTAACTAACTCTTGAGTTCAGCCTCTAATAAAATAGTTGCCTTATGTTTTGGGGACATATTATATATATTTTTTAAAATAAAGTTTATCTTTAAATCATTCCAACGGTTTTCCTCTCTTTTTAATTATTTGCTTATTTATTTACTTATCTGTGTGTTCATGCTGAGCTTGTATATTAAGTTTGTGTAAGTTAAATGTGCTTATTTGGGCCTGGATTCCACTGTGCTTTCCAGGTTTACTGCTAATGGTGAAGGTTTCTCTCAGCCATTCATTACTAAATCACACTGCTAGAGTGGACCATTTCTGTGACATCATCTTTGTCTCCTATTCTTATTTTACCATTTGAGACTGCAAAACCTCTAACTTCTAGCCCAGTTCCTCAATGCTTTATCATTGACACCACTTGCCATTTTCTTCTATTTTGGGGGGGAAATTTAAAAAGTGATGGCTGCCTTTTAAAGGTTATATAGATATTTCATTTTCTAATTTTATCTCAAAGATTTTAATCTTTAATATTTTTTTTCTGAGATAAAAAGGTATTCAATGTCAGGGAAGGAAAGATGTAAAGTAAGTTATTTGAAATCATATTTGATATGTACAGAGGAATAAATACAGACCAATTAAGATCTATAGTGACACATCTTATATTGATTTGTGCTTCCCTATAAGAGAATGTGTGTGCATCTTAAAAGACAGAGCCAAGATTTCTGTTAAGATTAATTGGCATGGAGTGGTTTTTCTCTTAATGATTTCAAAGTAAAGCTTTTTTTCTATTTTTGGCATAAATAGAGTAGCCTAACTCAAACAGACCAACTTTTCTTGAACATTAAATAAAGACAAATTCTGACATTTTTAAATAATGAGTACATTATATATTCCAACTTAGAAAATATTTAACCTTATTTCAATCATTAAGTTTTTGGAGCACTTGAAAATGTAATTCATTAAAAGTTGCCATGGAGCCTGTAAGAAATTAGTCTAGTGATGGTTATTTTATTTACCTAAACCATACTTGCTTTGAAAATTATGAAACCTAAATAGTCAATGTTTAAAGAGAAACAAACCATTTTTAATGATTTGAAGTGTAATTTTTTTTCCCTCCTTTCCAATAATTTATTCCTATGAGGTTGAGAAGAACTGACTTTTATTAGGAGGATGTACTTTGTTTTGAACTTTTTTTTTTTTTTTTTTTGAGATAGGCTGGAGTGCAGTGGCATGATCATAGCTTACTGTAACCTCGAAGTCCTGGGCTCAAATGATCTTCCCACTTTGATCTCCCAAAGCGCTGGGATTACAGGCGTGAGCCACCTCACCCAGCCTGTTTTGATTTTTGACAAAATGCGTCCTTGATTAAACTGGAATCAGATATTTTGCTGTTTTCTGTTACCAAGATTAGAATTACCAGTCATTCCCAAGGATATATTTTGGACCAGGTGTTAATGAGTACTGTACAAACAGATGACACCTTGCATAAAGCCCAGCCTCCAGCATGTAGGGGCTTGTAGTAACGACAGACATTACAGAATTCTAACACAGAGATGGCTTTGGCAAATGCTAGAATGAAGTAAAACAGTTAAGTTGAAGAAGAGGAAAGAAAAACAGAGGCAACCGTGATGAAGAATGAGAAAGAAAAGGGATATGAATGGGATGTTGATACGGTTTCAGGAATAGAATGAGATAAAAATTAAGACAAGGGCTGTAGTCAAAACATGGAATACACTGAATACTAACCTGAGGGATTTAGACTCTACTCTCAATACCTGAAATCGAATGGTAATATGAAGGAACACTTGTAGAGACATAATAGAGTAGCAAAACTCTAATATGGATTGGATTTTTATGGACCCACAAAAATCAGAACTCTATTATGGAAGGGTCCATAAAAATCCAATCCATTATTTTACAGATAAGGAAACTGAGGCACAGAAGTGACTTTTGGAAGTGACTTACCAAAGGTTGCATACAATATCAGTAGCTTAGTGGGACCAAAAACCCAAGTCTGCTGACTTCCAGCCTAGAAATCTTTCGATCACATTAGGCTATATTGGGCTATTCAAGGTCAAAGTCCTCAGCAGTTATTACATCTTGAATATGTAGATACAGGCCTAGTTGTCATTGTTTTTTAATATCTGTTCTTCTCCTGTGGGCTTCTAAGAATGAGAATCTTCTCCTGGACATATGAATGTGGTGTGTATGTTAATATATTTGCCCTTCATATAAAAATTCTTATAATTCCCTTTTTAGAAAATTGTTGACTCACTCCATGACTTGTGGAAAGTGGTATGTTTTGCCCATGTGAACTTGACAATTTATTGTAACATTTATTCTCTAGAAATTGGCTTTTCTATCTACTCTGGGAGTTATTTTATTTCTTGGTTTCCCACATTCATAGATGGCTGATTCGGATAATATTTATGTCCACAATATGGGCCTAAAATTCACAAAAATTAAATGTATTCATTTAGAATACTTGTGAGTGATATTTTCCTCCATAAGCTATTTTGGCTGGTGTGCTAGGTCAGCTATATATAACATGCCAGTGATTTCAGAAGTAAGTCTTATATTCATAGGTGTTTATTATGAATTCAGTGTTTATGAAAAGTGATATCATTAGCAACGCACATTGTTAGGAACTGAAAATATGTATTTTGAAGTAATTCTTTTGATATGAAATTCTTCTTGACTATATGGGGCTTCCCCCAGTCTTAGATGTATGTTCCAATGGAATAAATATTGAATGCTTGTCTTATAAGGCATAATTTGAAAAATATTAAGGCCTTTATATTGAGAATACAAATTTTATTGAGCAGTGCTTCAACTGCCCGTAGGGTTGGCAAAACAGCTTTGGGCAAAAGCAGTGTCTACTACAGTTAGCTATTTTATATGATGTCCACACATATTTGGTATAATTATATATGTTTGTATGTGTATACATGTGGATAAAATTTTCCATTCTGAGCCCTATGAACGGTAGTTTTGATAATTAGTAGTAGTAGTTAACAGAGACTGTCTGCCTTGAACATTACAAGGTCATGCTTGATATTTCCTGGATAATAAGCAAGGTCATCAGAAGAAAGTGTGGTTTCTATAATCCTTGTCTTGGTAAGGTCTTGACACTAAGAGACTGAGTTACATTTTGGAGGCATCATACTTCTTTGGCATCAAAGTATTTGCTCCACCATCTCTCTCTTTTTCAGTCTTTCTCTCTCTCTCTGTCTCTCTCTCTCTCTCTCTCTCTCTCTCACACACACACACACACACACACACACACACACACACGCAGGGGAAAATTCACTGCAGGAAAGGCAGCTGTTAACTTACTGATGTAGGCTATTCAGGCTGTGCTCTGCAAAGCTCAGTTGGGTGCCATTCACAAAAGACCCCCTAGGATATGGTGCCTATAATTGGAATGGTGCCTTCTGGGGCTCTGCAGTGCTCTTCAAGAGCAGGACATATCTTAAAATGTTTCCAAAAGATTTTCAATAACAGGAAAAAACACCCATATACATTAGATCTATGGTTTGTATACAATTCTGGAGATCCACAATTTCCGTCTCTTATCTCTGACTTGTCCATTAGACCTCAAGGCTTAGGGTCTATTTTTTGGAGCTGTGTCCCAAGTCTTCACCTGGATTCTTCACTGGACTCCTTTTGCTTGGATAGGTCCAGTGACACTTTCAAATCACTGCAATCACTGGAATTTATTGTTTATATTCAGGCATAAACATGGGAGATATCACTGTTACTCTCTAAAGCCAACATTACTCTTTGGGCACCTCAATCTGGGTTTCCTTCTGATCTTGAAAACCAGACAAGACATCCGTTCCCCTCTGTGCTTTCTTCTTTAGCAACTCTGTTGTCCTTAATCCCTCCTTTCACTCATTTCTTTCAACCTCGGGCCAAGTTGCTATTTTCCATAGTGTTACTAATCTGTACATCTAATGAGCCAGTGTTTTATTCTATTATGATATCTCAGAGAAGGGGGATGATTGGGAATAAGATAATATACATGACACTTTTATTGAGAACTTTTATTCCTCGAGGTGACCCATTGTCTAGATTGAAGATCAACATATACAAGAGAACTCAAGAATTCCCAACATCACTATGGATTATATTTGAATATCGGTGCTTTATTTCTGTGAAAGTGTTCTCAGTCCAGAGCTTGAGAAGGAGTATACACACGCAGAGGGACACATAGGTTATAAATGATACAAAGATATAAGACATATCAACTACCTATGGCCTATGAACAATAAGAAAACGAGTTTAATGTAAAACAAAAGTAACCAGAATTTGTGAACATCTTGTTTATGCTATAGATTCAGGGAAACACTCAGTATCTGTTATGCACCATGCAATCGCAGCAATTGTGAAGTATAGATAATGTTGTAGGTTCAGTGAGCGGCGACAAGGATCAAAGTTGGTGGTCATGATTTGGTTGCAAGTCTGTCTGACTTCAAGGATCTTGTGTTTCCACTATACATGATGCCTGTGAAACTAAAGATGTTTCCAGGGGAAAGGAACCACCCTTTTGGTGGTTAAACATGTGCTCTTCATGTATAATGTTATGCACTTTCATGTATTCCTCACTGAGATCACATAATAATCATGTAAGTGAGGTATAGGTTATCATTCCTACTTAGATTCCAGAGCCGAGAGAGGAGGCTAATTTGTTCAGGATCGCATAACCACAAAGGCATAAACCAGAACTGGAATCCAAACGGTACGACCCTAGGGCAGTACCCTGTGCATACTTTGTGGGCCCTACCTGGCTCACCTCCTGTTTTTTTGAACAGGTGAGCTAAGAACAATAGTTATATTAATAAATGTTCGAAAGAATGATATTATTATTTAATGACAATAATTGTTTACATATTTTCTGTGGCTGTTTTCGTACTATGAACGTTGAGTATTTGTGACAGACTATATGGCCTTCAGAGCCTAAAATATTTAGTTGCTGGCCTTTTACAGAAGAATTTGCTAATCTCTACTCTAAAATCTACATTCTTAGCCTCAGGGCTGTTCTTTTTTCACAAGCTCATGCTAGGCTTATATTGAGCACTTTTATAATTCGTGGCTTATTTTGTAACATGTGAGAGTTTTAAGATAAAAATAAACATCTGAAACATTTTGGATGAATGTGGCACAGATGTGAAATTTTAGGGGCAGCTCAGTAAAACCATAAAATAGATTCTATAATGTATTGCGGGAAAGCATGATAAATGTTTTACTCACAGCATTGCTAGTTCTGTGATTCATTTAAGAAATGTATCTGTTGACAAATAAAATTATATTTATTTGTGTGTTATGACACCAATATATTTAGCTAATTTCTATTTATTTGTATTCATCAGGTTATTTTCCAAAGCAGATAAAAAGCAGAACATTTACTAGAAACTTATGAATAAAGCTACATGCTTAATGGTTTAGCTAATAAGGCCAGAGAAAAAACAAATATGCCTACCTATGAAAAAAATTATATTTAAGACACCTACTATGTGCTGTGCACTTTTACAGGAGGTAACTCATTTTGCTCTTCAAGGCTTAGAAGTAAAATAACCACTGCAAGTCGTGCAGCCAAGCCAGATCTTGGAACTCCAAATCAGGATCTTTTTGTAAAACATTATAGGACATTTATAATTGCAAGTTGTAAATTGGTCTAGAATTACTCATCCAGTTGGACAAAGGATTTTCTTTCTATTTATTTGACTCTATTACTTCTGTCTGTTATTAGTTGTTCTAAGTATTACTGATTATTTGACTTTATTACTTCTGTGTGTAGTTTATTAGATGTTCGAAAGTAGCTGAAGATGTAAATGATATTGCCACTACTTCGTATCTCACAAAATAGTTGAAGATGCCCTCTTCTCACAGCTCCACTAGGTGGTGCCCCAGTAGGGACTCTGCGGGGCGGGGTGGGGGCTCCAACACCACATTTCCCTTCCATGCCCTAGCAGAGGTTCTCCATGAGTGCCCTACCCCTGCAGCAAGCTTCTGCCTGGCCATCTGGGCATTTCCATATATCTTCTGAAATCTAGGTGGAGGTTCCTGAACTTCAATTCTTGACTTTTGTGCACTTGCAAGCTCAACATCACATGGAAGCTGCCAAGGCTAGGGGCTTGCACCCTCTGAAGCCAGGCCTCAAGATCTACATTGGCTCCTTTCAGCCACTGCTGGATCAGCTGGACACAGGGCACCAAGTCCCTAGGCTGCACTCAGCATGCAGACCCTGGGCCCAGCCCAGGAAACATTTTGTCCTAGGCCTCTGGGCCTGTGATGGGAGGGACTGTGACATGCCCTGGAGACATTTTCCCCATTGTTTTAGGATTAACATTCAGCTCCTCGTTACTTAGGCAAATTTCTGCAGCAGGCTTGAATTTCTACTTAAAAAATGGATTTTTCTTTTCTATCGCATTGTCAGGCTGCAAATTTTTCAAATGTTTATGCTCTGTTTCTCTTTTAAAACTGAATGCTTTTAACAGCACCCAAGTCACATCTTGAATGCTTTGCTGCTTAGAATTTTTTTCCGCCACATACCCTAAATCATCTCTCTCAAGTTCAAAGTTCCACAAATCTCTAGGGCAGTGGCAAAATGCTGTCAGTCTCTTTGCTAAAACATAACAAGGGTCACATTTTCTCCAGTTCCCAACAAGTTCCTCATCTCCATCTGAGGCCACCTTATCCTGGACCTTATTGTTCATATCACTATCAGCATTTTTGTCAAAGCAATACAAGTCTCTAGGAAGTTCCAAATTTTCCCACATTTTCCTGCCTTCTTCTGAGCCCTCTAAACTGTTCCAACCTCTGCCTGTTACCCAGTTCCAAAGTTGCCTCCACATTTTTGGGTATCTTTTCAGCAATGCCCCACTCTACTGGTACCAATTTACTGTATTAGTCTATTTTCATGCCGCTGATAAAGACATACCTGAGACTGGGAAGAAAAAGAGGTTTAATTGGACTTAACAGTTCCACATAGCTGGGGAGGCCTCAGAATCATGGTGGAAGGTAAAAGGCTCTTCTTACATGGTGGCGGAAAGAGAAAATGAGGAAGATGCAAAACTGGAAACTCATGATAAAACCATCAGAGCTCGTGAGACTTATTCACTGCCACAATAACAGTATGGGGGAAACCGGCCCCATGATTCAGATTATCTCAGGGTAATTATGGGAGTGGGAATTATAGGAGTACAATTCAAGATGAGATTTGGTTGGGGATGCAGAGCCAAACCATATCAGATGTTAAGCAAAAAGAACTTGTTTTAATAATTCAAGGCTTTCAATAAATCTTATTCCAAGTTTGTATAAAAGTTGGAGAGATGACTTTCTTAATTTCCAACCACTCATTTTTTGGTGGTTATCTAAATTTTACAGTTGCAAACAGTAAACATAGAAGCTTAATAAAATCTAAATAAGCAGCAGACTCTTTCATCTTACTCAGAACCAGATAGCATAAATACCAGACTTGATAATGAGAGAAGATAAAGATCTGCTACTATGCTATCTTGAAAGATAGTTTTAGATATTTGTGATAAATGGTTATAGAGAAAATGCATACTATGTCATTGGTTGCATAATACCAAAGCTGTACCTTAAAAAACTTTGAAATAGGTATTTTTTACATTAAAACAAAATCAGTTATCATCTCTAACTCTTTATGTACTGTAAACATTTATTCACTTGTGCTCAAGAAAAAAACAGATTGTTTGCACTTAGAAAACTTACAAACTGAAGAAAACAACAACAGTGTGATTTATGAGTGTGTACTTGTGTATATTTCATAACATTCCATTCCTGGTGGGCATGTAATTTGGCACGATGCTTTTGTTCTTTGGAACGCAAATTTGCAATATGTGCCAAGAGTTTTGGAAATGTCATTACCATTTGAATCAAAACTTTTAACTTCTAGGAATTTGCCTTAAGAAAGATGCAAAATGCGTTCATCATTATGTTAGATATGAATGAAAAATTTTAAAAAATCTGAACAAATAAGTGTAAGAAAATGGCTAACATACTATATCCAATTATGTTACTATAGTATAGTCACTATAGTATATCCAAGGTGTGGGCTATTTTGCAATCAATAACATGATGTTAAAAATGTATATCTGCTATCTTGGGGGAACATATTACATTAACTGAAAAAGAAGAACTATTTTCTTAAAAATTTGATTTATTGCCGGGCGCGGTGGCTCACGCTTGTAATCCCAGCACTTTGGGAGGCCGAGGCGGGCGGATCGTGAGGTCAGGAGATCGAGACCACAGTGAAACCCCGTCTCTACTAAAAATACAAAAAATTAGCCGGGCGTGGTGGCGGGCGCCTGTAGTCCCAGCTACTCGGAGAGGCTGAGGCAGGAGAATGGCATGAACCTGGGAGGCGGAGCTTGCAGTGAGCCGAGATCGCACCACTGCACTCCAGCCTGGGTGACAGAGCGAGACTCCGTCTCAAAAAAAAAAAAAAAAAAAAAAAATTTGATTTATTAATATATAATATACATATATACCTCTATACTTCTATGATAACACTGATTAAAATGTACTACATTTTCTTTTTTATTTATGCATGTTCCCCACTACACCAAACGAATCCAAGGGAAAGGATTGTGTCATTCACTAGTGTAGTGTCCTTATTGTGCATAATGCTTGGTATGTTGTAGATAAACTGTAACTTCTTTTGAATAAATAAGAAAGATGAGAGAAAATCTGGTGGTCTTTGTATAATGGAATTATACTTTTTTTACATTTTATATTTTATTTAGTACTTTCTTATTTACATAATCAGAACAGACAATTTAAAAAGTAATAGTAAATTTATATATTGAAAAAGAGAGATGGCAGCTTTTCTCCAAAACTGCTGGCTTAGATATATAGTGTTGAAATTGTTCTTTCTAATTTGGCTCTAGTTTAAATAACCCTCTCTTAATGGGCCAGCCTACAAGATCATATCTGTTGCTTGGCTTCCTTCCTACCCGATGGTATTCTTTTACAGAATGAAGTATCCAACAGTGCAATGCTGAATCATTATTAGCTCTAATTTGGGAAATTGAGCCTTGAAGTAATAAGTGTTTGGGGTCTGATTCTGTGAACACTACTCACTCTCAGCTTTCCTTTCATCAAAGGAGCTTGTCTTCATTTGCAAACATTTCTTTTCTCTTCAAAACATCTTCCACAGTGCCTTTGCCAGGTAAATACATTCCTTCCTGAAATATTAAATCAATACATCAAATTAATTGCCATGAGTTTTGAGACCTGACACCAAAAGAGAATACACAGCCTCTAGCTCAATTCAGAGGTCACTATGCTGAATTGCTTTCACAATCTTTGAATTATGCATTTGAAATGTTTGCTGCTGTATCTTGATTGGAATGTATTTTTTAGTGTGAAAATAATTGATAGGAATTAGTGTTTTTTTCCTTTTCAAAGAAAAATTCAGGATCAAATGGAAGCCTCTTGCATGATTAGCAAACAAGACACACCTTCCAGATTTATTTACTTCTATCAATAGATTGCAAATGTCCTAATGTAACTTGAATACGTCATCTGTGCTTGGTTGCCAAGAAGATAATCTGACTCTTGGTTTTATTTCCTCAACCATATCCTTCACTGAGAATCTGGAGAAAATCCGTCAACATTTTCATCAAAGGGATGTTTGATGTAGAAAATCTTAGCTACAAGAAAACCAAGGATCCAATGCAATAAAGGAGAGTTTCTATTTGCACGTGTTATGAAGGTTCAGCCCACTGTTTTCTTACCTAGCTAATCTTATGCTTTAATGTCCAAGCTTGTATAGAATTCAAAAAATGATCAGGAATTAGCCTATAGGATGCTTTTGTAAAAATTAGAAAAAGGCACTCCTGGTGGACAAATCAGTTAGGAAAAAGAACCTCCTTGAGTGGATCCTGGGGTGCAAGGTTAGTCACTGGCACACTGTTTCCCGTTTGGCTTAGATTCTTTGTGAAATGCACAAATGCACAACCCGGGATAGCAGCCCTTAGGTAAAGGATGAATGTATGAGAATTGTGTGAAGCATCTGAGAGGTATGGTAGGAAAGATGCCCTGTAGCACCTGGGAACACATCCAAATCTCAATTGGCATGGGTCACACGTAGCTACAGGTCTCAGAAATAGTTCTTGGCCATTTCAGAGAATACTATTCATGCTGTTGCCAAATTCAAAGCATGAGGAACAGCTGATTTTTATATATTGCTGATGTTTGACACATAAAATGGCAATTTTCTATGATTCAACCTAAATGAGTCCCCTATTAGTAGTGCTTGGCCATTTTCTGATGTTTTGATTAAAATACTACTTGTCTCTTATCCTTACACCTCAATGTCTTGATATTCCTCCCTTCCGCCCCCACTACATAAATTGAGCTGTTATCTTAAATGGCAGCCATCTCTGTCTGGAGCTGTTAATTCTTGATACTGTTGAAAATAACTGATTTGATCTTATTGCTACTGTCAGCACACTGAGTGGGTGCCAGTTTCAGGACACAATAGTAGGTGAAGGACTTTTTAACCAGTGAAAAGTTTGTAGCAGAAGAGTCACTAGTATTATTTGTTAAATATACCTAGAAAGATGAAACAATTGGAATAATTACTGGACAAATACTTTACAAAAATGCATGTAGTGTTTTTGTAGGTTATAATGCTTACAGTGAGCTTCAAGGAACTCTAGAACTTATGCTTCTATGCTTTGCTGCTTTGTTTATTATAGGGAAAGAAACGAAGATAGGAGGGAAGGAAAGAAGTTAAATATTCTTTCATGAATGGATAAACTGTTAGAGTTTATCCTATAGTTGAGTAGTTCAAATGGAGCAAATAGATGTACAGCAGATCCTTGAATAATATTGTTTCATTCAAGTCATTTATTATAACATTGATGAGAAAAAAACTTCAGTTCCCAGCCTGGGCCACTGTCTGTGTGGAGTTGGCTTGTTCTCTTGTGCGGATTTTCTCTGGGTACTCTGGTTTCCTATCATGTGTCAAAGATGTACACACTAGGTGATTTTGTATCTGGAATTGGTGGGTTCTTGGTCTCACTGACTTCAAGAATGAAGCCATGGACCCTCGTGGTGAGTGTTACAGTTCTTAAAGGCGGCGTGTCTGGAGTTTGTTCCTTCTGATGTTCGGATGTGTTCGGAGTTTCTTCCTTCTGGTGGGTTTGTGTTCTTGCTGGCTCAGGAGTGAAGCTGCAGACCTTCGCGGTGAGTGTTACAGCTCATAAAGGCAGTGTGGACTCAAAGAGTGAGCAGCAGCAAGATTTATTGCAAAGAGCAAAAGAACAAAGCCTCCACAGGGTGGAAGGGGACCCAAGCGGGTGGATTGCCACTGCTGGCTCAGGCAGCCTGCTTTTATTCTCTTATCTGGACCCACTCACATCCTGGTGATTGGTAGAGCCGAGTCGTCTGTTTTGACAGGGCGCTGATTGATGTGTTTACAATCCATGAGCTAGACACAAAGGTTCTCCACCTCCCCACCAGACTCAGGAGCCCAGCTGGCGTCACCCAGTGGATCCCGCACCGGGGCTGCAGGTGGAGCTGCTTGCCAGTCCTGCGCTGTGCGCCCGCACTCCTCAGCCCTTGGGTGGGTCGATGGGACTGGGCGCGGTGGAGCAGGGGGCGGCGCTGGTCGGGGAGGCTCAGGCGGCACAGGAGCCCAGGGAGTCGGGGGGAGGCTCAGGCATGGCAGGCTGCAGGTCCCGAGCCCTGCCCCGCGGGAAGGCAGCTAAGGTCCGGCGAGAAATTGAGCACAGCAGCTGCTGGCCCAGGTGCTACACCCCTCACTGCCTGGGGCGGTGGCGCCGGCATCCCGCTCTGAATGCAGGGTCCGCCAGCCCACGCCCACCCGGAACTCGCGCTGGCCCGCAAGCACCGCCCTCAGGCCCGCTTTCCGCCCGCCCGCGCCTCTCCCTCCACACCTCTCCGCAAGCCAAGGGAACCGGCTCCGGCTTTGGCCAGCCCAGAAAGGGGCTCCCACAGTGCAGCGGCGGGCTGAAGGGCTCCTGAAGTGCCACCAAAGTGGGAGCCCAGGCAGAGGAGGTGCGGAGAGCGAGCAGGGCTGTGAGCACTGCCAGCAGCTGTCACCGCTCAATTTGACCTGCGTAGATGATCCCAGTCTGAGTGAGTGTGGGTGGGTGTGAATGCACCCTGCAATAGAATGATGTCCTGTCCAGCGTGGGTTTCTGCCTTTCACCCTGAACTTCTGGGATAGGCTCTGGCCACTCTGTGACACTGAACTGAAGTAACTGGGTAAATAATTATCTTACTTGTTTTTATTAACCTTTCTTGAATGTGTGTATAGTTCATGCTTATCTCAGTATTTAATATTAGAAGTGTTTTTCTTTTTATTTAGAAGTTCAGTGACATTAGGAGAAATGTGCCATAGGAACTTAACTCTTGTTTGTATCAATTAGCCTATGGTAAAATTGGTTTTATTATACCTTGCTTTGCTTAAAGTCACAGCTTCCAAAAACCTATCAATGACATTAGGTGAGACTTACTATATAGTTACCAATGTGATAGATTTCAAAAACAAAGTTCATCAGGAGGGGGTAACTTCAAAATAATCCATATAGAATGATACAATTTATGTAAATTTTACAAGCACATCAAAGACTTTTAAATGCTGTTTATATACACAAAAATATGATGAAAGTATAAAACAGAGGTGATTAGATTACATATACACTCCAGAATTATGTGTGCCTCTGGGGCATACATATGTATCTTCTGGGGAAAGATGAGAGGGATTAAAATTGAGGAAGCAATGTTGGCTGCATCTGGAATATTATCAAATTAGAAACAAATATGGAAATATGGTTAATATTTGTTAATTCTGGATGATAGGCCCTGAATGTTGGTCACATTACTGTCTTCAATTTTTATGTTTGAATACTTAAGAATAAAGATATAACAATGATCATCTATGTAAGTCTGTTTTACGTGGAAAATTTAAATACTAACAAATTAGTGGATTTTTGTTAAAAAATGCAGGTGCTGTTACCTTTTTAATACCATCGGAGGGTCTCAGGTGCTTCAAATTCACAGAGTTACAGCCCTGGTGGTTGTTCTCCAAAACCTGTGATGGTTTATAAAACCCTCTCCTTCATATTAGTACAAGGAATACACACCTGAGTATTAAAGGGCAACTGCAGTGGGCACATGCATTGAATATTAGTGTTTTCCTTGAGTTCAGTGATTTACAGTAATCTGTACAGAGGCAAACACAAATGAATAATTAGAGTCATGTAAATGTAGACAACGAAGACCCTGTACTTTACAGACTGAACTTGGAGCAAGTGAAAATAGCAAGACTGAGAAATCCTGCAATTAGTATATCAGCTCTGATTCACTAAAGTACATGAACCACTGAGGGACCCAGAACAGAATCAAAGGATAATGTATATGCAGGGCACACATGTGCACAAACGTGTGTATGTCTTTTGTTTCAAAGCAATTTTTATCCAAATTACATATCCATTGCTTAAGAAAAAAATGCGATTAAAGGTCCATTTTGAAACTATTGGCTAAGGGATAAATATATTTATATGAAATTTACATATGTCCTATAAATTTTATGACGAGATATTTAGCAGTTGGATTTGGAGTATATTTCAAAATAAAGATCTTCAGAATTCAGGGCTTGTTGGGAACACAATTCAAAAACCATGGCAAGATTATTTCTTAGATTTTTCAAGTGGCCTCAGAAGTCATCTAGGCTGTTTCTGCACCTCGTGGTAGTCTGCTTTCTGTTGCATTTGTGCGAGTCATCCATCTTAGTATTAGTTCTTTTGGTAACAGGGAGATCACCATATTTAAGGTAGCTTGTGACCTTTTGGATAGCCTTAGTTACTAGACAGAGTTACGTTCATGCTGAGATTAAATCTTTTCCTTGTAATGTCCATCAATGGGCTCTGCTTCTGTTTCCTGGACAAACCTAGAATAGGAGTGCTGTCTCTTCTATGTGACAATGCTGCAGACATATGAAATGGTATAAATTCCCTGTCTCAAGACTGAGAAAATAGTAGACTAGACAATGGTAAAACAAACTGAAAAAGAAAAAAATATCCAGGAAGTAGAGAGATTATTCCAAGTCTTTGTTTTTGCAGACACTTGCACCCCTTTATGAGAATTTATTTGTGTAGAATAATAACTCTCTTTTCGTGGTTTAATAACCACATGCTGAGAAAATACATTTTGCTTTCCAAATTGTAGATGAATAACAATGCCAGAAGAGCTTTTACAAAGGCAAAAGAACCAATTACCTGTCCTCCTTGTTTGTAATATTGTAGTCTCATATGAAGTAGAGGGAAAAAAAATAAAGCTTACTATGATGTTACTTCTTAGCATATGTTAGCATATGTTTATATCATAAAGTACACATTTTGAGTTTTTTTCCTCGAGCTTTTGTTGAAAATTACAGAATTTGTACAAGTCTTCAAGGTCATTTGGTACCAAGTGTCTAGCAGTGAGCAGGAGAAGCGTGTCTTACAGTTTTTTAATTCCAGAGGATGTTCCAAAATAGTAGCTTTAATTTTTACTCACACTAAAATTTTAAAGGAGCAAACCTAGAAAGTTCCCAGAAAACGTGTGTAATTATTAGAATACAGGACTAGCTAAGTAATTTTTGATATATTGATTCTTACATCATGATTCAAACTGTAGTTATAAAGACAGGAATAAATAGGGAAATACTCATGATATTGTGTGTTTCAGTTAGGAATGCTTTCAGCCTAAAATACAAGAGAACCCATATATCAGTGGTTTAAACAAATAGGACTTTTTTTTTTTCACCCAATAAAACATCTGGCTATAGGCTTTTGCTGGCCTATTTTACTATTAAATGATATTATCAAAAATCCAGGATTTTTTCCATCCTTTAGTTATGCCATATCCAGGCATGTCACCTCAAGGTCACAAGATAACTAGTACAGTCCTAGACACCATAATCACATTACCAGGCATGGATGAGGGGCAGAAAAGGTAGAAGAGCATAATGGCCTGGATGGTGAGAACATTTCTCTTCTCATAGCTCTCTTTTAATAGAAATGAAAATATTTTAACCTAGATACTTTCAAACCGACTTATCCAAATATCTCATTGGACAGGACTTGTTAACTTGGCCACATAATGGCAAGTGAAAATATCAGTTTCACAATTATGGCTATGCTATGATATTTATTTAAAATATCAATGGAGAAAAATTTTAGAAACTAGTCTAAAATTATTACCAGTAGCTGAGGAAAGTAGAATGATGGAATCTATCTATCTATCTATCTATCTATCTATCTATCTATCTGCCTATCTACCTACCTACCTACCTACCTATCTATCTAAGCTGTCTATCTAGTTTCCTAATGCTTTATAATGTGGCTACCTTAGTTAGATGACTAAATCATGCATTTATAATAAAATTAAATTTATTTAACCTTAAAGATATTAGACTTCTACTTGACAGATTCATTGGTTTATCAAGTATCTCATTTGACATCACATCCACACACCTATACTTAACCAAAGCAGGGAACGGAGCAGGGAAGCCATGCTGGTATCTTCATGATCATCCTTTTAGCTAGAGCATATTCAATATCACAACCAATGCCTTTCCCAGTGTTTACAGACTCAAAACATGATTATATTGATTTCTTTAAAAATCTATACTGCAGATCATATTTAAACATAAAATATACTTAGTATTGGCATGGAAACATTGTGATTAGTTTCATCTAGTTTCATGAGCTCTCTCTTTACTCACTTTCCGCTTTCTTGGCTACTCTTTTCAGGCTCATTTGATGGTTTCTCCTGATTTTTTTCAACCTTTGACAGTTGAAGTTTTCTGGATTCAGTATTCAGACTTTATTTTTGCTCTGTTTTTACTTACTCTCTAAATTATCCAATTTCTGCTAACTCCAAATTTCTATCTAAGCATAGCTAGCATCCTTAAACTTCAGACATTAGGCCAGGCGCAGTGGCTCATGCCTGTAATCTCATCACTTTGGGAGGCCAAGGTGGGTGGATCACCGGAGGTCGGGAGTTCAAGAGGAGCCTGACCAACATGGAGAAACCCCATTTCTACTAAAAATACAAAATTAGCCAGTCATGGTGGCGCATCCTGTAATCCCAGCTACTCGAGAGGCTGAGGCAGGAGAATCGCTTGAACCCGGGAGGCGGAGGTTACGGTGAGCCGAGATCGTGCCACTGTACTCCAGCCTGGGCAACAAGAGCGAAACTGTCTAAAAAAAAAAAAAAAAAAAAAAAAAAACTTCGGACTCTATTCAACTGCATACTTTATATCTCCTCTTAGATGCTTAATAGACTTCTTAAACAGCATATATAAGACCAAACTGTCAAAATCACCCAGACCTGCAGGGTTTTTGTTCCATCTCATAAAATACATCTCTACCTTTCTAGTTATTAAGGCAAAAGCATTGACATCATTCTTGAATTCCTTTTTTTTTTTTCTCTCCAACTGCAGTGGAATCCATAGGCAAATTTTTCAGCTCTTCTAAAAATGCCTCAGATATGACCACTTCTCACCACATTCATTGGTATCGCTCTGGTCCAAAATCACCTCATGTTTTTTTATGGACTGTCATGATAACCCTCTACTAGTCTTCCCAGTCTGGCTCTTGTTCTTCTATAGCTTATCCTATTTTGTTAAGTGGAAGAAATTTAGGGTTTGAGATATTTCATGCTAATTAAGATACTTCTGCTGGATCTTAATATTCAAGCTGTTTTCCTTTTGTCTGTTTGTATTTGTCTTTTTCTTTCTTTCCTCTCTCCCTCTCTTCTTTTCTTCCTTCCTTTTATTCTTAAGATTAAAACTGTATGCAGTTTTTACATTGTTCATTATAGTCATTAAGTTCTAGTCACTGTTCATACATAACTTCTGTGTCCA
This sequence comes from Nomascus leucogenys, assembly GCF_006542625.1. Classification (NCBI taxonomy): domain Eukaryota; kingdom Metazoa; phylum Chordata; class Mammalia; order Primates; family Hylobatidae; genus Nomascus; species Nomascus leucogenys. The sequence goes on from NC_044388.1 coordinate 24,525,153, forward strand.
TAATTCATTGACTCACCACCTGTCTGAGATAGAAAGGATCTTGGAGATCATACGATTCAACTACTTCACCTTACACATGAGACAGGTAAGGTCCAGAGAGGAGAGGTGACTTGAGCATGATCATACAGTTTTTTATTGATTGAATTGAAACCCAATTCTAAGATATCTCATGTGTAGACTAGTGTTTTTCCAAAGTAGAAAATATCTACTAGATATAGTATATCTAATATGTAAACCTCCTCATGACTTAGGTCTAAAAGGTGCTCAACCCAAAATCTAATCATCAACAGAAATGAGTTTTCTCATGAAAAGACAATTTTGTAAATTGCAGATTAGGTGGCTTCCATGGTGTCATATCAACATAACTCAGGTGTATTGACAACATTGCCTTGGAAAAATGTGTGTGTGTATGTGTGTCTCAGGTAATATTCAGTTATAAAAATACACAGACACACACACACACACACACATGCTTGATAGAAGAGAAACCCATTCCTGATGGAGCAAGTATACAGTTGAGTGTGCATTAATAATTTTTTGTATAAGGGGCTCAGGTATGTGTGGCTAACAAATCATAAATAACAAAACTACAATATTGAACATTGTAATAGTCTTAATTAAAAAATAGGCCATGGTGATAGAGAATAGTTGAGAGAGGGACCTACTTAGAGAAGATGATCAGGGAAGGACTCTGAGAAGTGTACATTTAATCCAAGACCTGAAATATGTAAAACAGGGAGAAGAAACTGCATGGGCAAAAGCCTTGAAAAATGGAAAGAGCTGGGAAGAACATTCTTGCGTGTAAAATACCAGGTGTGAGGAGTGAGTGAAGTTTTAGGCAGGGTATTCCAGGCCATGAAGGAGGTAGTTTAGATCTCATTCCAAGTGCAATGGAAAATCTTTAAAGAATTTAAAACAGGAGGGTGATAGTGTGATTTTTCTGCAAAGATTTCTAGGCAGTACAACCAAAAGCAGGTGTTAAATCCATATGTGGATTAGGTTAGCACCATTCCACGGTCATACCACTGACATCACTAACTAATGAAAGAGTGAGATCCCCATCACTAGGGTACTGGTGCAGAGGAGGCTGGGCAACCACTTTATGACAATATGATAGAGGGGGATTAAAGGATTATAGGTTGGGCATGAGGTTATGTATTGACCTTTATGATCCTCTCCAAACTTTAAGCTTCCATAGTTCTATGAACTAAGCTAATTATTGAAAATATCTTTAGGAATAAAAGAAAACCATAAGATCAAAGGGGTTATTATTCCGAAGGGAATTCCCCCTCTCCCCCCAAACCATAGAAATCAATTATATACTTATCTAGAAAGGTGGTATCCCCCTTCACACGCTGGAGCTGCGGAATGTAATGTGAACCCTCTTCCATTAGAGCAGAAGGTCTTAATTTTTTGTGTGATATCTCTCACTGAGTAATCTTGTTTAAAATGAAGGTCACCAGGTCCTATGCCTTGGAGGTTCTGTTTCAGTAGACCTGAGGTAAGGTTTGTGAAACTACGAATATAATAAGCAACCCAGGAGATTCCAATAGATGAGGTGGATGAAGTGAACAAGGACTGTACTTTGAGAAACAGTGGGCTTGGTGACAACAAAAGAAAAAATAAAACAAAGCCCATTTAGATCCTAGCTCTAGTTCACCTCTAGCCATCCTCCACTGAACTCAGGAGTATTACAGCTCTAAGGATGGTTTAACTTGCTGTTTAGCATCGTTAGGTTATGCAACCTTTCTGAGCCAAAATTTCTTCATCTATAATGACACTTACCATAAGATGCTATTGTGAGGGCCACAGATTCAAAATACAGAATGCTGACCTGAGCGTCTGGCGTATCACAGCTGCTTAATAAACAAAAGCTATTATCTGCTTTATTTCAGCCTAATTTATTTGGCTTCCTTCTTACTACTCATCTCCATTCTGTAATGCAGAGTCAGCATCCACCTGTGTTGGTTTGTTTCTCAATTATTGTCTTCTTCTTGCCTCGACCTCTCTTGCAGACTCCCAGAGACTTGCCTTAAGCAAGTATCACCTTAATAAAAGTTTTTTTTTTCCATCTCTGCATTATTATAATGACTCTAGAAGAAAACTCCGATATTACAGCCATGGAATAGCTATGACCATCAAATTAGTTTAGTCTTGTGTTTCCTGTTACTTAACTTACAATTATCTCTTGTAAAGCTACTCATCTTTCCTGTTTAATCTAACATGAGTACTGCAAAGCAGAGAAAACTATGCAGGAGACAGATGAGGTTCTGGAAAATGCTACCAAATTATGGAAAACATTTGAATACCATTAGCTTTGCAGAATATAAACAAAACTTAAATGGAGAAAGATCAGTCCACTCTGATGGATTGGTCATACTAATTTGTGTATGTTGTCTTCAAAAATTCAAATTTAAAAGACCTATAAGTGTAAAAGTAATAAAATGACTAAAACATGACTGAATTAACCATTTTTTCCCTCAAATCTTCATGTATGCTTGAAGTAAAGAGGCTGTTCCAGTCTGTTTGAAATTAAAAAGTATTATTTGAATTAAATATTATTGCAAGTAAAGTCTAGACTGCTTCGGGAGAATCGGGGGACAAGTTAAATTAAATATTTTGAGAATCGTATTATTCATAGAATATGGCTGGTTTCATTTGCTAAATTCCACTTAACTTGCCTTTCAGTAGGCCAAATAAGATGTCAATATAAATAACTGTGTTTTTTGAATAAAAAATATTTTCTTGTGGTCTTACTTTGTTTTTAAATAAACTTCTAAAAGAAGTTTTTTAAAAGGTATAAAATTAAAACCACACTTAGCCACATAAACTTATGTTTATTTAAAAGAATAAAATTACACTAAATGAAAATTGTCTCAGAAAATACAGGCCCTGTCACTTTCTCCTTAACTCTTCACCTTTCCTTTTCCTCTGTGTTGGGAAGTCACAATTTTTATCTACTATTCATTTCTGTATGTTGAAAGGGGGAAGCTATGGCAAAGAATAAGCTTTCTCCTTCTTGCTCTTTGCAAAGGCAGGAGAAAAGTTCGACCCCATTTTCTTTACCCAATCTACTATAGATGGGCCCTTAGGTTGATTCCATGTCTTTGCTATTGTGCATAGCACTGTGATGAACATGAGTGCACGTGTTTTTTTGGTTTTTGTTTTTGTTTTTTGTTGTTGTTATAATGATCTATTTTCCTTTGTGTATATACCCAGTAATGGGATTGCTGGGTTGAATGGTAGTTCTGTTTTGTATTCTTTGAGAAATCTCCAAACTGCTTTCCACAGTGGCTGAACTAATCTACATTCCAACCAACAATGTATAAGCATTCCCTTTTCTTCACAGCTTCACCAGCATCTGTTGTTATTTGACTTTTTAATAGCCATTCTGATTGCTATGAGATGGTATCTTGTTGTGGGTTTTGATTTGCATTTCTCTGATGATTAGTGATGATGAATATTTTTTCATATTTTTATTGGCCACTTGTATGTCTTCTTTTGAGAAGTGTCTGTTCATGTCCTTTGCCCATTTGTAATAGGGTTTTTTTGTTTGTTGATTTGTTTAAGCTTCACATAGATTCTAGATATTAGATCTTTGTCAGATGCATAGTTTGCAAATATCTTCTTTCATTCTGCAGGTTGTCTGTTTACAGTTTATTTTGCTATGGAAAAGCTTTTTAGTTTAATTACGTCCCACTTGTCAATTTTTATTTTTGTTGTAATTCCTTTTGTGGACTTAGCCAGAAATTGTTTGCCAAGGCGAATATTGAGAAGGCTATTCCCTAAGTTTTCTTCAGGATTTTTATAGTTTGAAGTCTTACATTTAAATCTTGAATCCGTCTTGAGTTAACTTTTGTATAAGGTGACTGGTAGGGGTACAATTTCTTTCTTCTGCATATGGCTAACCAGTTATCTTAGCACCATTTATTAAATAGAGGAGTTCATTCCCCATTGCTTGTTTTTGTTGGTCTTGTCAAGTATTGTATGGTTGTAAGTGTGTGGCTTTGTTTCTGAATTTTCTATTCTGTTCCATTGGTCTATGTGTCTGTTTTTGTACCAGTACCATGCTGTTTTGGTTACTATAGCCTTATAACCTACTTTGAAGTTGGGTAGTGTGATGCCTCTGGCTTTGTTCTTTATGCTGAAGATTATTTTGGCTATGTGAGCTATATTTTGTTTCCATATGAATTTTAGAATATTTTATTCTAATTCTGTGAAGGATGATGTTGGTATTTTCATCAGAATAGTGTTGAATCTGTAAATTCTTTTTGATGGTATGGACAGATACTGATTTTTTCAATCCATGAGCATGGACTGTTTTTCCATTTACTTATATCATCTCTGATTTCTTTCAGCCAAATTTTATGGTAGAGTTTTTTTTTAACTCTTTAATTAGCTGTATTCATAGGTATTTTATTTTCCGTGTGGCTATTATAAATGGGATTATGTTCTTGATTTGACTGTCAGCCTGGACATTGGTGTATAGAAATGCTATTCATTTTTGTACATCTATTTTGTATCCAGAAACCATACTGAAAGTGTTTATCAGTTCTAGCAGCCTTTTGGCAGAGTCTTTAGGGTTTTCTAGGTATAGAGTAATATCATTAGCAAAGGAGATAGTTTGACTTATTTTCCCATTTGAATAACTTTTTATTTTTCTCTTGCATTATTTTTCAATATGAAACTTACTTATTGAACTCTAAGGGACAATAAACCTGACAAGAATTAGTACAATTCAACACTAAAGCTCATATAGGTGGAAAAGTGAAATTTACAAAATTTATTGATGATTTTGCTAATTCTAAATTATGAAGGAGTATATAAATTTGCTTCAAGTTTGTTTATCTTAATGAGCTTTCACCTTTGTTTAATGAAAGTTTTAAAATTTGTTAATATAAGGTTTTTCCTTCAATAAGATTGCTGTTTTTAAAATTAAGTTATTTTTATTAAACCATTCAAATGAATGATTAAATAACTTTAAGAAGTGTTTTTGTTTTGTTTTTTTTTTGTTTTTTTTTGATGGAGTCTCGCTCTGTTGCCAGGCTGGAGTGCAGTGGTGTGATCTCGGCTCACTGCAACCTCTGCCTCCCAGGTTCAAGCAATTGTCCTGCCTCAGCCTCCCGAGTAGCTGGGACTACAGGCACATGCCACCATGCCCAGCTAATTTTTGTATTTTTAATAGAGACGGGGTTTCACCATGTTGGCCAGGATGGTCTCGATCTCTTGACCTCATGATCCGCCTGACTCGGCCTCCCAAAGTGCTGGGATTACAGGCATGAGTCACCGCGCCCAGCCAAGAAGATGTTTTCGAGTATATATTACATGCATATGACAGAAAATTCAAAAGTTAAAATGGGTATATAATGAAAATAAGTCTCTCTTATTTTTTTATCCTCAGCCACATACTTTCCTTCAATCATTTACTGTCACTAGGTTCTTGTAGATCTTTCCAGTGCTGTTCTAAAGAATCATCTCAAACTTTAATGTGTATATGAATCTTGTTAAAATGTGGGTTAAGATTCACTGGGTCTGGAGTGAAGCTTAAGATTCTGAATTTCCACCTGAGGCTGATGTTGCTGGCCCAGGACTGTGCACCCAATGGCAAGGTTGTGAAGGACATTTGTTTCCATTTGCCTCTCTGTTTGTTTGTTTATTGGACTGAAGGGAGCAAGATAGTCTCATAAACAGATGCAGTTTTCTGCTTTCTACTACTACCTCAGCACTAGAGTTCCAGCTTTGAGCTTTGCATTGTTACAAAGCTTTCTTCCAATCTTTGTCTTAAGTGATGATCTATACAGTATTTAAAAAATCAAACCATAAATGAAGAATGAAACCTAGCAATATGAAGCCTGATACTGGATGATGTATAAATTACAAGGACTATGAGAAATCTTTTTTACAAATTTTTAATCTGCTATTTAAACAAGGTTAGAAAAGTTACCAAATAAAGATAACCTCCTAAATTTTGGCAGAAGTCATGCTGTAAACTTTAGCTTGGAGCCAGTACTATTAATCTAATAAAGATGCTATTATACTTGGAAATGATGCAATTAAGCTCCCTGAAATCAATATAAAGTGCAAAGGTCATTTAAATATTTTAAAGTCATAAACATTAATATTCTATCTTCCTATACAAAGTAGTTTCCAGAAATGACTGTGTTTAATATCACAGGGGATACAAACGTTGTCTTTGTTGAACCTGTATGTAAAGGTAATTCTGAAAGCATAGGGGGAAACTCACAAAACAATGTCAAAAGTTCCTGTTTGTTTCTTGCTCTGTGCAGGAAAGTGAAGCATGGAGGACTTATGTTTGTCTACCTTCCGTGTCAACAGCGTATGTTATTATGAGTACTTGCTAACCCAATACAAGGATTCTTTTTAAAAAGAGAACCAATATCAAAGATACTCTTCAGAAATAAAGATTTGAACTATAAATGTCTCAATTTCTGCATAATTGGCAGAAAGAGCCAAGAGAATACAGGTTTCTGTATGATGCCAAGTCATTGTGTATCAGCGACCCCATTGCTTTGACTGGCTTCAGGGATCTGCCATATGGAGAGTTATTACACTCGGTGCTGAGATGGTTATTTTTAAATATTTGAGGCTACAAAGGGAGAATAGTTTGTATCTACCTAATCTTCTTGAGCATACGCTATTCTACCTAGAGTTGTGATGCTCAAACCTAAATTATGTAGTATTATACTAAATGATATGCACAAGTCATAGTAGAAACAACACAACCTTTCAAAGTTTCAATTGAATTAAAAGTTTTACAGGCCCATATCAAAACAAAATAACACTACAACAAGCAATAATATATGAAAGCGTATGATGAAAAATTCTGATGAATTTTTAAGTTAAACGTAAGATTTGAAAACAGTATCAGGCTTACGGATATCCTTCTAGGCCCCATGGAATACAAACTTATTGACCAGTAGGAGGATATTTCAGCGGGAAACTTTGAAATACTGCGAAATACATTAAAAGCACATGAGATTAGAGACCAGATTATAGTAGAAACGACATTTCTGGCCGCCTGTGAGATTCCAGAGTGGCTGTATGCAAAACATTTTGAGACCACTGAAATACTGATTTTCTGCATGAAATTAGAAAGTGACATAGAGTTTGCTAACACCTCCAGACTGGCTTAGGAGATGTCATCAATGAATTTTTAATGTATAATCTCTAGAGAGAAAATTCCATGTCTTTGGGTTTTTTGGAGACTGAAATAGGTAAAAATATTTTTTCTACAATTTACCCATTTCTCCTGCTAGTAGGGAGCAAGTCACTTCTTTACAGAATGGGTGGTGTAGTAAAATAAGTCACATAGACTGAGTTTTAATCTCCAGCACTGGATCTTAGACAGGAAACTAAAGTTCTCTAGGTCTGTGTTCTCTGAAAAGTGGGACAAGTACAAAGATGAAAGAAGCTAATAGTGGATCAATGTTTCTGCTCTTCTTTTTTATTTTCATCTTTTATACCTTTCCATTCCTACCCCCATTCTCTTTGGGCTTAAGAAGTTAACAATAAACAGTACATCTTCATTTGAAGGGGAAAGTGGTGCTCTATATTAGGAGATCAGACTCAGTGACCTGGGTGTTTACCAATCATGAGATTCTCTCTGAAGATTCATGAAAGCTTCTTGCTAAGAAAGCATTTAGAGAAATAGTCAACTGCCTAGTGTATAAGTACATTTATATCTTACTGTTTACTCTCACTTTCAAACTGAATATATATACAAAAATGACCTAGAAACAAGCAGAGAAAAGCCGTGTGGCATTTAGATGCATATCGCATATGCATAATTGATTTCTTAAAAGGTTAAATACCCTTCGCATATGTATGGATAGTGATATACCCATGATGAATTCGTAAGTATTATGGCAGTGGCTTTGTTTTACATAATTCTAAAGTAAATGTTATGTTTCTTCTTTAGGGATTCTAGGACTGGGATTCAGAAAAGCATATGTTTCCAAGTAGATAGCTGGGCAAGAGAGGCTACTCTCCCAAATACAAGGACCATTCATGTAGCTAGTACAGTGAGCTTTATGAAGCTCAGACTACCACTAAATTCTCTTTAGAATTGAAATGCAATTACATATCGAGGACAAGTGCTAAATATAAACAGAAAAGACCAAATACATGCCTTTATTTTTTCCTTTGTTTTTGCACTGTATTTGCAGAAAGAATTAACCACCTCAAACACACTATAATCCTTAATTGAAACACAGATCAGTCAACCTTCAGCATCTTTTGTCAAAAGTTTATTGTAGCTCTGAAGGACTGGTCTTTTCTTATATTCATAAACAATTATAAAGATGCTAAGGAAATTAATAAATGAAGCAAGTAACTGAGAAATATACCAAATGAGTATCATTAAATGTGTCCTAAATAGTTAAAAATAGGCACTATGTTGCTTGAGGATACATAAGTAAGGGGTGAAAACTACATAAATGTGAGTGATTATTATAAAGACTCAAGTTATGGGCTTCTTCTTTGGGGAAGGAAGGAAATACAATTTGTATGGTATACCCAGGGGTTTTCACTGCATGAATGATCTACAGATATTTATTATTGTTTAATAATATTATACAGTCTTTATGGGGTATCCTATATTTCCTAAGTTTTAAAAATGGCAAAGGCAAGCTGGGTATGGTGTCTCATGCCTGTAAACCCAGCAAGGCCAAGGTGAGTGAACCACTTGAGCTCAGGATTCAAGACCAGGCTAGGCAACATGACAAAACCGCATCTCTACAAAAATTAGCCAGGTGTGAATTTTTAACGTATAATCTCTACATAGAAAAATCTGTGTGGTAGTGTGTGCCTTTAATCCCAGCTACTCTAGTGGCTGAGGTGGGAGGATCACTTGAGCCCAAGAAGTTGAGGCTGCAGCGAGCTGTGATTGTGTCACTGCACTCCAGCCTTTCTTTCAAAACAAGAAAAAAAATAGAAGAGACAAAATGACAAAACATAGTGAAGAGAATGCAAAAATTAAGTTGGTAAAAAACCCAATGTAATATACTTATAATAATAAAAGTAAATATATCCATCTTAGGTTGAAGAATGTATTTTTCTATTACACTTAAAACTTGATATATGCCATGTGCAAGATAAAACTAAAACATAAGTCCCTGAAAGTAGGAATATGGGAAAATATATACTAGACAAATACTAACAAAGAAAGCTATTATATCTATATAGTTTAAGAACTGGACTTTAGGATAAAATGCAGTGTTTATTCTGCCTGCAATTCTTGTTTCCTTATTCATTCTCTGAGCCTACCTCATCCGAGCATCTGCTTCAAACATTCTAGGACTTAACGATAGGCCATCTCGATCTATTTTTGTCTTATTCCAACCTAACCATTCCAAAGCCCAGATGTTTGATCTTTCAACTCTAGTAGTACCTATTATTTGTGGACCACTGATTTGGTACTTACATGATGTGTTTTAGTGTTATTTATGTACATGTGTTTCTTTAACTAAATTAGAGTATCTTAGAGCTAGAGATCATGCTTATTCTTCTTTAAATACCTCCTGTCACCTCACCCTAGGACTTGCCATCTGGTAAAATTGTGTTACCTGGCATTATCATATAATAGAAAGTTAATAAACATGTCAGCAGTCAACTGAAAAATGGCTTCTGAAAGTGCATTAAAAGCTTTTTTTAGGATGTTTATTGCTTTGTCAATGCTATGTATTTACATTTTCTAAGTAATCTTCCAGCCAAAATTACAAAATGGAGTTGGGGAGAGACACACACTATTGTTAAAGTGACCCAAAGCTGTGCGGGACTCTTGATGAGACTGAGACCACAATCCCCAGTAGGAGGGTGTCCCCTCTGGAGACTCCCACAGGTTTATGACTATGTGATCGCTAAGGACTGGGACCACATCTGATGAACTTTTTGCATCCACACCTGAAACAAAGTCCAACAACAATGTATAGTCAATAAGTGATTCTGCAAAGTGTGAGAGAATTAATTATGAGTCTAGGGTAATGCAACTCACTCCTGTGGCTTCAAAACAATGTATAATTGGAGTTTCTCGGTGTGTGTCTCTAGCTCATGCTTTCAGAGGGAGAGAGTGGCTGGGAAGGTGGAAGAGCCAGCTGGGCCGAGGCAGGATGCTGATGCTTACATTACACTTGGTACTCTGGGGTTAGGCGCTGATTGGAGCAAAGCTGAGTAGTGTGGATTTTGTTCTGCCAGCTGATGGTGGACTATGTTTGGAAACAAACAACAAAAGCTTAAAAGGAGATGGAGAAACACATGGAATAGATTTTCAGTACTTCTCCTGCTGGCCATCAAGAAGTAGCTGGAGTACCTTCTTTCCCATGGCAGGAAAGATAGTCTGTCTGCTGCAAACCTCATTTAAACTTACTGTTTTTTGAATAGGCAATATATAAAGCATATGGGGTAAAATTCAAAAGTTACAGTAGGGTATATGGGGAAAAAAAGTGTTTTCCCACTTCTGCCTATAGTTGCTCTCTCTAGAGACAACACAGTTACCAGATTCCGTTTATTTTTAGGTATACAAAAATATTTCATGTTTGGTATGCAAACACATGTGCATATATATGTATTTATTTCAGATAAATAGCTCATATAATAACATACTATACTGAATCTTGCTTTTTAACAAATTAACAGCTTATCCTGTAGTTTTTTATCTTTATCTTTAAAATCCCAGTCTCTAACAGTGTTGGTATACCAAGTGTCCGACATTTGTTTCATGTATGAATGAATGATTAATTTGATAATAGTCTCTAATTCATTCATAGTGAACCCAAGAGTCACCCACCAACACATTTTATGAATGCCTTATCTTAAATCCCATCTCCAACATGCATCTTTTTTCTCCCTGTCGACATTATATTCAAATTAAATCTCAAAAAATTTATCCCATGGAAACCTTCTCTGAATATTGACTGTCTCTCCCCCAGGAGTTATTTCTACGCACTTAATAATAGTTTACCATTACTAATTACTTAATAGTTTACTATTTTGATTGTCCTCTAAGTCTTCTGTGTTAATATTATAACCATAAATATGTGAATAGCACTCTTTTTTTTTTTTCTTTTTGAGACGGAGTTTCGCCCTTGTTGCCCAGGCTGGAGTGCAGTGGCGCGATCTTGACTCACTGCAACCTTCGCCTTCTAGTTTCAAGTGCTTCTCCTGTCTTAGCCTCCTGAGTAGCTGGGATTACAGGGGCCCACCACCACGCCGGGCTAATTTTTGTATTTTCAGTAGGGATGGGGTTTCACCATATTGGCCAGGCTGGTTTCGAACTCCTGACCTCGTGATCCACCCACCTCGGCCTCCCAAAGTGCTGGAAGTACAGGCCTGAGCCACTACACCCAGCCTGAATAGCACTCTTAACAATAATTTTTTATTGAGTAGTTGTTTGTGCCAGACACTTCACTAAGCACATAATATGTATAATCTCATTAATTCCTACAACACACCTATGAAGTAAATAACATTATTATTATTGTAGCATACCTGTCATTGCCCAGCCAATATCACCTAGACTTACCTGAAGATCGTATCCAGATCCTTTCCTTATATAGCACTGTTTTCTGGCATCTTGCTGCCAGAGTGATCTCTGGAGAGTGTACTTAGCTCAAGTGGGTAGGTCAGACATCCCAGGAGTGAAGTTTAACCAATTATGTGTGGACATTAGTGGATAAATACTTCTGCTTTCTCTCCCCTTTGTGGGACAACCTTTAGTTGTACTCCTCACAATTATTTCAGGACCCATGTATTTTGCCCACAGCAGTGAACCCCTTTTTAACTTACCCTTTATTATCTTTCATCTCTTCCCTATCTCAACTTACTACTTGCTTTCTTCCTGGAATCACCTCCCAAATAAACTCATTATGCTCAAATCTTAGTCTCAGGATTTGCTTTTGGGAAAAGCAGATTTAAGGAAATTGAGATTTAGAGTTCTTGAGTAACTTTTTCAAGTTCACCTATACATTACATGGCAGATTCAGTATATGAATCCAGAAACCATGATCAAAAGCATCATCCATTACTGCCAACTAGATGGTAGGTGCCACATAGCAGACCACTGAACATGTATGTTTCTTCCACAGTGTGTTTCAAAATGCAAGCCTAAGTCAGAACTTAATGCATACTTCTGCTGGTCAAGTCCATTTTATGTTTTGGAGTGTCTCTTTTCCACTGTGGCACATCAGAACGTGCCTTTTGGCAGCTAAACACATATGCTTATAATTTATACAGGAATTGTGTATAAAATCTCACACTTATCTAGTTGCTGAGTATCTTCTCCTTGTCTTTCTATAGATAGCAACTTCATCCTCGCCAATGCCCAGGTGGCTAAGGGTTTCCCCATAGTCTACTGTTCCGATGGCTTCTGCGAGCTTGCTGGATTTGCCCGAACTGAAGTCATGCAGAAGAGTTGTAGCTGCAAGTTCTTATTTGGGGTTGAAACCAATGAGCAACTGATGCTTCAAATAGAAAAGTCACTGGAGGAGAAAACAGAATTCAAAGGAGAAATTATGTTCTACAAGAAAAGCGGTGAGTTGGCTTTCTTTCGTGCTCGCTGGAGAGTAGTGAGAGGCTGTCTTCTTTCAACCTAGTAATTGCTCCGCAACTCCCATTAAGGCTTACTGGCATTTCACATACATGCAGGCTGTTATAGAAGTTCCACAAATGACTTGGATGATAGCCTTGTTTTAACCATTAGCAGCATAAACTGCCTAGAAATTTTGAATTAGAATTATAACTCTTCAATGTCAATGAATAGTTAACATATATTAACTGAGTTAATATATGTTAAAATAAAGTATGTTACTATTATATTTTGGTAAATCTTAAATTATACGTTATATATAATAGTTATTTGTATATTAATAACTTTTATCCAGGAGTATTTGTCAAATTTTATGCCTTTAAAGAACTACATCTCAATTCCAGTCATTAAAGACAGAGATCTGTGTGTTCCCTGCAAAAAAGGAAGTCAGTTAAGAAAAAAAAATAGGCATATGCATTTTCTTTTCCAGTTACCTAGCCACAGAGCCTTTCTCACTATGCTCTTAAATTCTAAACACAAAACAGGAGACACATAGCATCTCATGTTAGAGTAAATTTTCTTGGGCTCCAAACTCCCTCTGGGGAAATAATAGGTCTTTTCCTGTGGCTGCAGTTTTGTGACTCTCTTTTAAATGAAAGAGGATCTAGGGGTGTGTAAGGTGTCCTCAGTCCTTGAGTTCTATGTAGGAATACATATCATTAGCAAATGGGCCCTGGTACTTAGGGTAAATTCAAGAGAGAGAAATGGGAGAAACGCTAGATCAAAAATTAGAACAAATTATTATTTTCCTGGTATCCAAAATTCTCATTTTTTCTTCAACAGCTTTCCTTTTCCCTTGTAGTAACATAATCCCCTGAGTTTTAGCTAGTGCATGGCTACCAAACTAGAAAAAAATATTTCGCAGCCTTCTTTGTAATTAGGTTGAGTTTGTGACTAAAGTTTTAGGCCAAGATATATGAGAAGGAGTATTTTGTGCAATCTCTGGGTAACATAACTGAAAGTGAAATTGTTTGTTCTCTAATTTATCTCCTTCCCCTTTCGCATGGTGTGGACAGAACTGTGCCCTAGAAAGTAGGTATATTGAAGTCATAATCCCCAATATGATTGTATTTGGAGATAGGGCCTTTAAAAAGATAATTAGTGTTAAATGAGGCCATAAGAGTGGGGACCTAATCCAATATGACAAGAGTCCTTATAGGAAGCAGAAGAGGCACTGAGGGTGTGCACACACAAAAGAAAGACCACATGAAAATACAGCAGGAAGACAGCTGTCTGCAAGCCAAGAAGAGAGGCCTCAGGAGAAACCAAACCTGTCAGCACCGTGATCTTAGACATCTAGCTTCCAGAGCTGTGATAAAATAAATTTCTATCGTTTAAGCTACCTAGTCCGTGTTATTTTCTTATGGCAGCCCAAGCAAACTAATACGCATATGTTAAAAAGTTAAGACCGCTTAAGACGCTTTTGGGCTGAGGCAGTGGGGTTTTCTAGATACAGGATCATGTCATGTGCACACAGAGACAGTTTGACATCCTCTTTTCCTATTTGAATACCCTGTATTTCTTTCTCTTGCCTGATTGCCCTGGCCAGAACTTCTAATATTATGTTGAATAGGAGTGGTAAGAGAGAGCATCCTCGTCTTGTGCTGGTTTTCAAGGGGAATGCTTCATTGATAGGTGCAGCAAGCCACCATGGCACACGTTTACCTACGTAACAAACCTGCACATCCTGCACATGTATCCTGGAAGTTAAATGAAATAAAATTAAAAGACGAAAAGGAATTGTATATTCGAAATAGAAACAATAATGGCTAAGGTGTTGCTAAAGTTTATTTACTGGCTCTAAAAAAAAAAGATAGTTTCAGTTTTATTCATTGTAACAATATTACAGTGATGTTTATTCTTTCCCTTAAAAATAAAAAGTTAAGACAAGGCTGGAAAGCCAGTTTCAACCATTTGACAAGGACAATAACATAATGAAATGCAGAGCAACAAGATAGAAGGAACCTGGGTATGTTTATAGATCCACTTTCCACTCCAGACAACAAAATTTCTATCTTGTTTTGTTGCATTTCTATCTTGTTTGAGTCACTTATTTTGGGGTCTTGGGTAACAATATTTAAATTGTACTCTAACACAGGGTTTCTCAACCTTGCCACTGTTGACATTTTGGGTCAGTAATTCTTGTGGTACAAGGCTGTCCTGTGCACTGTACATGCTTAGCAGCATCCCTGGCTTCTATATCTTACTCATTACTTTGAGGTATTGAGATCAATGTCAAAAAGGAGAGCCTGCATATGGAAATGTGATCCCCTTTTGTAAGTTATTTTTCCTTGGAGGATATTCCCTGATGATGTGGATTTTGGATATACAGTAGTTATGAAGTATTGGAGACTATCTCTTTGGGACAGGATACCTCAAAACACAGTTCAGACCATTGTGTCCTTCCCACTGTCAATACATAAGGCCTACATAGCAAATATGATAAAACAAAAGGATTCCAGCTGTATGTAATTATACTATAATCATTGAAAGGAGGACTCAGATAAAAGAAAATGGAGGATGTTGCTGAGAATGCAGACTGGCAGAGAGTGATAAAGCTGCCATCCGCTGGAACAAAGGGGAAAGGATTTCCTTTGTCTGAAATATCTGCTGACTGCAGACTTGTCCTTCTTAAGATAGGCGCCTTGTGTAGGTCACTCCAAATCCATATGAGTATTTTTCTTTTTAAGCTTCTTCACAATATCTGAATCTAGGTGTCAGGACTAAACAATGGAGACTTATAGACTAGATAGGTAGAAAGTATGGCGTACAGGTTGGGAGCAAGAATTTCTTGAGCTCAGTTTTTTAATCAGATGTCTCTGCAGCCTTAGACACACTTGGGTAGAAATCATTAAAGGCACCAGTTCCCTTTAAGCTAGTCACCATGGGGAATTGCCTGACATTCTAAGAAAACTAATTGATCCAGTTACAAGACTGAAAATTGCCATCTACCGTAGGCTAATCATACTGCATTATAGCTATTTATATAAATATCTGTCTGTAGATACAGTTGTGAGCTTTTGAAGGCACACTTCTACATCCCCAGTGCCTGAAGCCTGGGGTCTCAAACAGTGTTCATCAGATGGTAGTTTCTTAGTAAATACTTGCTGAAGGGAATTGAAATTGATTATTAGCATATGGGTACTTAAAAATATGTCTGGATTTCTGGTTTTAAAAAATATGCTTATGACTTCAAGTGTCCTCCTTCCTTTCTTCAAGGATCATTTTCTTTTAATATGCTTTAGAAAGCAGATGCTTATCTTATCCTTCCCAGATACGTTTTGACATTCTGTGATTGTGCTGCTTTGCCTATTTGTTCCTTAATGCTATGATTGCTCTCCTGACCTTACAGAAAAAGTGATGGGGAAAAAGCTATCCAATACAATTTCTCCATGCTTCAGAGCTATAAAACCACATAGTGGGAGATCATCTCTGGTTTTCCCTGTTCTTTCTCGTTATCCTTCAAGCTGAGATGGACACACTGAGATGTCATGTCCTATTTGTTTTCTTCCTCACTCTAGCTTGTTGGCAGAACTTTAATATCAACAAGTTGTGTCTTCTCTAATAGCATGAAAGACCATCATGATTGGATCTACCAGCCTTAGCTTTTATATGTTTATCTTAACATATCTATCCTCTCTACAGAAAGCTAATTTTGCAAACCTATTTGCATATTAGTAGGTCCAATATCATCAGTTTCCTGGAAAGAAAAACGTAGAGAACAAAGATTTAAGGTTGTTCTTAGGATAATATTCCCAATTCTGCAAAAAATATTATTGTGGTGTATTAGTTTGTTAGGGTTACCATTATAAAGTACCACAAACTGCGTGGCTTAAACAACAGAAATCTGTTATCTCATAGTTCTGGAAGCTAGTAGTTCCTCTAGATGTTAGCTGGGTTGGTTCCTTCTGAGGGATGTGAGAAAGAATCTGTCCCATGCCTCTCACTTTGCTGGTGGTGGTTTGCTGGAAACCTTTGGTGATCCTTGGCCTGTAGAGTGTCACCCAGATCTCTGCCTTCATCTTTACATACAGGTCTCCCTATGTGATGGTCTGTGTCCAAATTTTCCCTTTTAAATGAGGATATCAGTCACATTGGATTTGGTCCTACTCTAATGACCTCCTTTTAACTTGATTACCTCTGTAAAGACCCTATCTTCAAAAAAGGTCCCATTTTGAGGTACTGGGGATTAGACTGCAACATATCTTTTGGGGAAGATAAAATTCAACCTAAAACATCTAGTTACATTTATATTGAATAGATTAGAAGTTAAGTCATTTGCCCAAGATTACAAACTAGTAAATAAAAAACCCCGAATGCATAAACATTCTTGCTTGACTTCAAGGTCCTTGTTCTTAAGCCACTGATTCTCTGTGGAGGTGGAGATGCTACCATCTCCCAGGGAAGTTTGCAAATCTCTGGAGGTTTTTGACTCAGTAATTAGGAGAATGCTTTTGTCATTTATTGGGCAAGAGTCAGAGCTGCTAAATATACTGTAAGGTGTGGAATGATCTTGCAATTGAAGAATTGTCCAGTTTCTTGCATGACTTTCTAATGTCCAGTCAGACTTTCCAGGAGGTGAAACACTGGATTCTAATTACCTGAATCCTGAACTTAACATGCAAAGTGCTTTTTGAAAGGATTTATTTCCCACTGAATTTTCAAAAATAAAACCATAGTGTAAGTGAGTGAAGATTGAGCTTTATCACATTCAGAATTTCACCATGTAAGAAAATCTTAGTGGCTCACAGCACTTGTTGGTCTGATGGAGCACATATTCAGGTGTTCTGCACTCAGAGGCATAGCATTTGCAGTGATTCTACATACTGGTCCAATTATGCAACTGTTTTATTATATCTTCTGCTCTAGTTGGTCATACCTGAGCATTTCTTGTTGAGATATATATTGCAGAGTAAATAACTTCATTTTTATTTTCTGTTTCTCTCTCTCTCTCTCTCTCTATATATATATATATGTATATTTGAAAATAATGTGTATAGGCAGGCAAGTTTTGTTATGATGATTTTTATTTCTAAATAGTAAAAAAGGAAATACAACTATTTATTTTAAAAGAGAATCTTGGGTTTTGATAAGGTTATGGATAACTCTGTACTTACAAACGCATTCATTCTCACGTCGCCATCAAGGTTTGCCATTTCCATGTTTATACGTCCTGAGCTATTGCTTACTTGATGTTTTTCTTTATTCTTATTCACTGTTTCATTTTACTTAAATAAATTGTAAGCAAAAGAAAACTAAGCCACTACCATGAAAACAAAACCAGGATCACTAACTTCAAATAGAAGGCAAACATAAATAAATATTAAATGGAAACATTGGTTTTAAGCTTTTTTGTAAATTAGAAAAGTAAAAAGTATACTGGGAAATCCAAGTAATAATAGACCTAATCAATTTTATTATGCCAACCAGCATATATGTTATTTTATTTAATTTTCCCAGTAACCCTTCAAATAAATATGGATTATCTCCTATTTACAGATGAGGAAACTATGTTGTAGAAAAAAATGTTATGTCATGAACAGGTCCCAATTTGTCGCCCCAGTCATTGTCCCTTATTTTATTTACAGATTGATGCACTTCAATTTATTTATTTTTACATTTTAAAATTTAATTATCTGATGACATAGTAAAATGCCCCAAAAAGCCCAACTCTTTTTAATATGTTAGGTTTTCAATTGTTTGTGAAATGGATATATGGATACATACACACATATATATGTACGTATATATATATGCATATATCTGTGTGTTTACACTCACACACACGCACACACACTTGTTACAGCAAAAATAATTTATTTATAATTAACTGCCTTTCTTTTTTAAGGGAGAATGCCTCCAAAGGGGGAAACTCTGTTTACAAGCTGGATATGTATGAAGCAAATCTCAAACTGACCTAAGCTGTTGAATAAATAAAAACTGTTGTGTGGAAATAGGGAGGGCTGAAGATGCTTCTTTAGCATTGGGATGGGTAGAGGAAAAGAAAGAATAACTGTGAAAGATAGGAAGAAAAGAGGAGAAAAGGGGAGAGAGCAAAGGAAATAAATGGGGAAACGTGGTGATCTCGTGGTATTTTATCCATCAACATGTCTAAAGGTAAATTTGATATGCTAGCTGCATATTTTAGCTTCAAATACACGTTTTAATTAATATGTACATATTCAAATGTAAGATATTTATGTTTTCCCCTTAAAATAATCTTGTGTACCACCAGAATTATTCGTACCACTATTTGGGCAACACGCTATGTTCATGCAAGTGTACACATAAGCTGTCTGAATCAGGTATATTCATATTCAGTCTTACGATTTCAGATCATGATAAAAGCAAAAAGGAAGCAAATTTCTTCATGACCTTCCTCTTTTACAATGAGCTATTCATGACAGATAATTACAGTAAGAAACATTACTTACTTAAAAAAATTTTTATTGTGTATATTTAATATATATATTACTCTATAGGGTATATATATATATATATATGTATAGTATAATGGTTACTGGGTGGAACAAATTAACATATCCATTATCTCACATAGTTACCCACTTGCACCCCTGTAGCAAGAGCAGCTGTAAGCTACTCATTTAGCAAAAATCCCAAGTACAACACACTATTATTAACTATAGTCTTCTTGTTGTACATTAAATCTTTCAACTTGTTCATGCTGCATATTTGCTGTTTTGTATCCTTTGGACTGCATCCCCCCAAATTCTTCTCCCCACCCCAATGTTAACCAATGTTTTGTTCTTTGTCTCTATATATTTGATCTGTTTTTCACCTTATGATTCCATATATAAGTGAGATAATGCAAGTTTTCTTTCTGTGTCTGGCTTATTTAGCTCAGTATAATGTTCTCCAAGTTACATCTATATTGTGACAAATGGCAGGATCTCCTCCGTTTTTAAGGCTGAACAATATTCATATATATATATATATATATATATATCAGTTTCTTTATCAAGTTTTTCTATTGATGGACACCTAAGTTTTTTCCGTATCTTGGCTGTTGTGATTAGTGCTGCAATGAACATGGGAGTGCAGATATCTTTTTCTTTTAATATGTACTCATAAGACAGATTTCTGGGTCATATGGTAGTTCTATTTTTAATTTATTTAGGAACCCCCATACTGTTTTTCATAATGGCTTCACCAATCTACATTCCTACCAACAGTTTAGAAGGGTTCCCTTTTCTCTGCACCCCTGCCAACACTTGTTATCTAATGTCTTTTTGATAATAGCCATCCTAATGGTGTGAGATGATATTGCCTAGTGGTTTTAATTTGCATTTCCCTGATGATTAGTGATGTGGAACACCATTTTATATATCTATTGGTCATTTTTATGTCATCTTTGGAGAAGTATTTATTCAAGTCCTTTGCTTATTTTTTATTTGTGTTATATGTTTCCTTGCCATTGAGTTGTACATGTTCTTTATCAGTCTTGGATATTGACCTCTTCTCTGATGTGTGGTTTGAAATTTGTTTTCTCAATTTGTAGGTTACCTTTTCATTTTGTTGACTGTTTCCCTTGCTATGCAGAAGTTTTTTAGTTTGACGTAGTCCTGTTTATTTAATTTTTGCTTTTGTAGACTGAACTTTTGGTGTAAGATTCAAGAAATCATTGCCAAGACCAATGTCTTGGAGAGGAGCTTTTCCTCCTCTATATTTTCTGCTAAGTGTTTTATGGTTTCAGGTCTTATATTTAGGTTTTTTTTTATTGATTTTCAGTTGAATTTTGTGTATGGTATATGATATGGATCCAATTTTATTCTTTGGAATGTGGAAGTCCAGTTTTTTTTCCCAGTATCATTTATTGAAGAGATTTTCCTTATCCTGTTGTGTCTTTTTGATGTCCTTGTCAAAATTAGTTCACCATATATGTTTGGATTTATATCTGGGCTCTCTATTCTGTTTCCCTGTTCTTTGTCTGTTTTTAATGCCTGCACTATTACATTTTTATTACTATAGCTTTATAATATAATTTTAAATCAGGAAATCAGATGCTGCCAACCTTTTTTTTTCTTTGATCAGAATCATTTTGACTATTTCGGGTCTTTGGTGGTTCCATATGAATTTTAGGATTATTTTCTGTCTGTGAATATGTCATTGAGATTTTAATAGGAATTGCATTGAATCTATATATTGTGTTGGGTAGTATGGACATTTTAACAATATTAATTCTTCCAGTCCATGAGCATGGACTATCTTTCCATTATTAGTCTCCTCTTCAGTGTCTTTCATCAGTGTCGTATAGCTTTCAGTGTAGATATCTTTCTCATCCATTATTTTGCTTCTAACACTAAGAAGATATTCTTACTGAGTTCTTTTACATTTAGTTATTCAATATGACTCTGGAAGATTTTTAGAATATTTGATTATGTCATCTAGTTATTTCAGAATTGGAACTCAAAATAGGAAAAGAGACAATGATTTGGGTTGTAAAATTTCAGAGTATTCCCAAAATAACAATTTTAAATTTGAAGCACATGTGACTTCCCCATTTGGCTGTTAAGTAATGGGCTCGTAGCATTGCATATGGAATGTTTTCACTTAACATACAAATTTCAGAGCAAAAGATGTCATGCCCACCCATTTAATAAATGAACAACAGCAAGAATGTACTTTTAAATAGAATATGTTGTATCCAAATGAGTGTTTTTGTGAATACCAGAGTTCCCAGCATGGACAACACTTGTAGTTGCTTTAGAATTTCACCACGTCTAAAGAACCAAGAATTAATTTTATCAAGAGCTAGTGAAACCAGGCTTGAGATCACACAAAATAAAAAGATAGTTTATTCTAAGATTGAGTGAGACCTGGGGAGAAAGGAAAGATCATTCTGAGCAAAACAAAATTATCTTCCCACCTAGCCCTCCCATTGATTCAAACCAGAGTCCAAGCCAAGAGAAAGGCAATACAACAGCAAATGCAATATTTTTTTATAAAGTTCTCCTCAGGCTGTTGAGAATGTTAAAGTCATTAGCACCATGGGCATTAGGCTTATATAAATGGTGGCCTTGGCAGCAACTGAAAGCATCCAAGTGAGCCTGGAGGACAGTATAAAACTTAGATTCTTACTTCTTTGGAAGCCAAGAGGACTAGATTATAGGGACATTTCCTCTGAGTGTTAGAAGTACTTGTGAAAAGCCCCAAGGAGACTTGGTTTCCTGAATATGAGACGTTGTAATATTTTTCCTGTGTAATATATATGACCATATTTTTACTCACTGGGTTGTAGAGTCAAACTCAAAACAGTTTATCTAGTGTTACAGTTATGACAAACTACCTTAGGACCTAGCAACTTAAAATAACAATAACTATATCTTACAATTTTGTGGGTCAGGAATTTAAGTTGGCCATGGGTGACTAATTATTCTTCCATGTGGAGTTAGCAGAGGTTGGTATTTGATGGTGTTCAGTGGGGAAATGCACCTGTTTGGAAGGTATAAGATGGCTTCACTCATGTATGGCATCTTGAAAGGCTGAGATCAGTTGAGACAGTGAACCAAAGTGCCTACCCAAGGCCTCGTCAGCATGGTGGGTTTGGGTAGTCGCTAGTCTGGTAGTCTAGTGTTTCATGAACCAGGCAGAAGCTGCAAGAATTTTTGTGACCTCATCTAGGAGGTTACATAGCATAACTTCTGCCATACCATATTGAGTGGGGCAGCCACAAGTCCACTCAGATTCATGGGAAGGAGACCAAAATTCTACCTCTTGATAAGAAGAGTGTCAAAGAATGTGAAGTTGTGTTGTACAACTTCAATATCTAGTTTCATAGAAACACATTTGGGGATGAGTGTGTGTGTAGCAACACACAAGAGAGCATTTGGTTCTGAAGCTTATAAAATTTGCAGTTTTCATAAAGTCTATAGGGCCACCAAACAGTTACGATGCTTCTTTCAACTAAGTGTATTCAAAAATGTTGGGTCAGATTATTGTGACTACTCTCAATTGCTATCTCCAGCTTGATTCATCTGAAGCCTTACCTGAGACTTTGCATGCCCTCAAATAGAAAGCATGCATTGTTCTTTATGTTAAAAGATTTTATGAAGATTCTCCAATATATATTTTCAGTCTTGATAGGAGATTAATATTTTATATTTGCCTCTTAGGCCTTTTGCATTCAAGAGGTGAATCTCCCAAATGCATTTATGGAAGACAACTTCAAAGTCATGGTAACAGGAAGGCAAAGGGTTGAGGAAGTACGTGCACTGAAGGTAGCACATACAGCCTGTATGGAGAGTCTGTCTTGCAGTTTATCTTTCTATTTGCACATAAGCTTTGTATTTGTAAACATAGGCAGTCTGTCTTTTCTTTTCGTCTATCTGAACAAGCTACTCTGAGAGAGCCTATTCTTTTCCTGTGGTCACGACTAAAGTTGCATTGTTTAATCAATGAGCAGAGGTTTTATGTAAGTCCAGTTTTTGAAGTGCTCTTCACTGACCCACGCTCTGCAGCCAGAATGATGAGAAGAAAGTGAGACAAACGTAGAGATCAGGTCACAGTGCATTCATCAGAAACTGCTTAGCTTAGCTTGTTCTGCTTAGATTTAGTGTTCAGTGATACTGCCTAACTAGATTCCTCCATACTTTTCACTTCTTCAAAGTCAGCCTTAGCACCTACCTGACTTAGCACAGACAACTTCATAAAATAGAAACAGCTAACATTTACTGAGTGTTCACTGTGGGCCAAGCTCTGTGCTCTGCTCTTTGCCTGTGTTGTTGCTTCAATTTAATCCTCTTATCAACCCTTTGAGGTATATCCTATTACTATCATATTTCACAGTTAAAGATACTGATTCACAGAGAAGTTAAGTGGGAGGGCTGGGATCCAAGTCCTGGCAATTCTGATTCCTGACCCCTTGTACTCTGAAATACTAAGTCATGCTCATGCACCTGGCAAACCTAAGCTTTCTACCTAGGAAGCCCATGACACTCCCTCACCTGCCCTTAGTCTATGACAGTGGATGGTAGGCATGCCAGGGACTATACATACCCCTTGGGGCGAGTGATTGACAAACTATCAAGGAAGGATTAGCTCAATAATAGCTAGAATCAGAAAGTTTTGGAGTAGAATCTCAGCTCTCTACCATTCAGTAGGTATGTATCCTAGTTCAGTGACTTTGCTTGTTTGAGCCTCAGCTTGATCTTCTCTAAAATAGAGATCCAATATCATCCTTATAGATGTCTTACGAAGGACCAAATGAGATAACCATTTTTCAGCACACATTATCAGGAACAGCCACATAATGTGCAAATGAAAGTGCAGAAGCCTTTGTTAAAAAGTTGCTAAAAATTTCAAGACAGCACCAGCAGAGCGTTAAATGAAAGCATGGGGCCTTTATAAGCATGCGGTCTATGTGACTGCGCAGACCGCATGCCCATGAGAGTGGCCTTGTACATCATAGCCATTTAATGAATATTCTTTCCACCCCTGATATTCTTCCCACCAGAAGAACCTGCCTGCTCCCATTTTTCAGAGTGCTGGATCCTCAGAACCTCACATTAAGGAGCCTGGAATCTAATGCTTGGACCTTGGCTAACTCTGAACCCTGGCCTGTGGGCTGGTTTCTAGTTTTCCCTTACCTTATCAGAAAGCCATGAATATCTATCCATCTTCAACAAGATCCCACAAAAGTTTTGTGAGATCTTAGCCAAGAGGACCTATGTCTCTTGAGTTGGACAGGAACTATAAAATTAACACAAAATTTACATCATTTACACATGCTTAAACTATACTAGCAACATGAATAATTATATAATATCGACTGGCTACAATTATATTAAAACAGTGCTTTAGTTTTCAGTGATGAGCCTTTACTCTATGTCATCCATCAAATTTACACAATCACTGGCACCAGAAATTCACGCTTCCTGACACTGTCTTAGGTCAGACCCTCACAATTTTGGTCCAGAGCTACAATAACTCATCTCAATCTGCAGACCAACCTCCAGTTGTGCACCCTCAAGTCTTTTCTCCTCACTGTCTCCAAAGCTGCCTTCATGAAGTGTGTCCTGCGATCCCCAAGTGTGCCTCTCCACAAAATATATGCTACTGTCTTATGACAGAGCCTTCAGGAGTTCCTCATTGCCTTTCAGGATAAATAAAAACTCTTCACTCTGGCATATAAAGCCATTCATGAGCTAGTCCCAACCTACAGTCTCTTTAAACTCATCCTTCCCTGTTTCTGTCCTCCCTGTTCCCTTCATTTCTCATCATTCCCATGTCAGCACATCCCAGACTTCATCCTAATTATTTTATAGTTTTGTTTTTTAAAAAATCTTCCATATTCTAACTTGCCTTGTGCCTTTGTACTCGGTGTTCCCCTTGCCAGGAATGCTACTCCCCACTTCCAAATTCTGTCCTCATATTAAGCTAATAAAACTGTTGAGATTCAATTCAAGCCTATTTCATCTGTGAGGCTTTCAACTATGACCTTCTGTTTCACACGATGTTTCCATGCATCACAGTAGGCACCACCTTGTGTTATATCTTTCTCTTTATACATCTCTGTTTCATTATGCATGTTTGAGGGTGACATTGGTACCATATTAATCTTGTTATCTACAGTGCCTAGAATAGTTCCTGATACATAGTAAATGCTATTTGCTGAATGGGCGAATGAATAAATCGTTTTTCTTGCTGTTTCAATTGAAGCCCTATATTGCTTTCATGTTAGAATAGCCTTGAGATGTTGTATACGTCTCTCTATATTCTCATATAAACTCATTTTGCTTTTCTATTTCAACTTTATGGTTACCTTTCCTCCAAAGAAAGACCTCTGACCTCATCCTTCACTTTTCTATTACTAGACATTAGTTCCTTTGCTGGAATATTTTATTTTTCTCTCCTTAGAGAACACATTTCAATTCTCTGTCTTACACAGAGAGAGCGATTGGTGTTCTGGAGTTTTCTGCTGGGTTGATAAATTAACATCTGTTTGTATGGGAAGTGACCGGGTTGTTCTAAGGCATTTTAATTCAGGCATGTAGACTGGGGGCTGAAGGATTATTCATTGACATCTCTCTGCTCTGCCTCAGTCCTGTCTGTCACAGCTGCCTCTGGGAGGTTGGGCCAATAAAGGCACAAAGGAGGTAAACAAAAAAGGCAGCTGAGAGAAGTGAGTGTGTCCCCTGAGCATGCTGGCAAGAAAAGGCCAGGGGAAAGCACCTGAGAAGACAGCCGCTAGAATGCAGCTGATGCCAGCAACTTGCACACAACTCAGAAATCCCCATGCCTGATGATGGAGACAATGGGACCACTCTGAATGTGAAAAGAATAAGTATTTTACTCTACCTAGAAACTTTGGCATGTAAATAGCTCTGAAGGCTGAAAGAGCTCTCTAAGAAGTAGTTCAGTGTTGGCCTTTAGCAACTTTGCAGGATGTTCGAAGGAATTCACATTTTCAGATGCATATTTGAGAAGAAAAATGTAGTAAAAATTATCTTATCATAGAAAGCATTTTTAACCATTTCTAGTGGGTTAGAATGGAAAAAAATATGACCTTTGTGTGTGAAGGCTCGAGTTTGAGTCCTTGCACAGTCACCAAGGTGCTGTAGGTGATCTTAGCCAAGCTGTTTAACCCTATAATATCTAACCTTGCCTGTAAGAGGCAAGCAGAAATATTTAGCTCTTAAAAGCATTTAAGAGAATCAGATAAAGTAAGCTATAGAAAATATAAAGAAACACATAAATGCTTGTTATATTGACACTCAGAGTCTACATTCATATCTACCAGACCAGAAGGCTTCTGTCCCTTATGAACTGTGTGATTTTGAGCAATTAACTTCAACTTCCCGAGCCTCAGTTTTCTCTTCTGTAATATGGCAATAACAGTAATAGCATCTGTTTCATAGGCTTAAGTGAAGTGTAAAGTGCCTTGCACGGTGTCTGACACATAACATGTGCTCAGTAGGTGTTAACTGTCACTCTTGTAACCAATAGTATTACTATTACAAAGTTTGAATTCATCTTATAATAATTTAGTTCATTATCTGAACACAGAGTTTAGAGTACCTGTTATGTTTGGGTCAGTCCCTCTGTTTTGCACCTAAGAGAGTACAAGAAAAGCGAAAACATAAACCTTGCCCTCCTGTACCTTATGGTCTATTAAGAGAAAAGGACTAATCAAATAATCACACAAACATATTAGGAAGTTTGAAGGCAAGTTGCAGGCTCCTGTGGTAGAGAATAACAGGGGGATCTGACCAAATATGGAGTTCAAGGAAAACTTCATCAAGGAAATGATATTTGAGTTGACTTTTGAAGGATGAGCAGAAATTGACTACATGGAGGAAAGAATGAAAGCATTCTAGTCAAAGAGAGCCATGTATGCAAAGTTCCTGGGAGAGACTATCTTATTTGAGACATGGAGAGAAGGCCAGTTTAGCTAGAGGGCAGATAGCTGTGTATCACATAGGAGAAGGTAGGTAAACCAAGTTAGATCACTTGGGATTTTGTCGACTATGTTCAGGCTATTGAGAGTCAACTTAGTTCAGTCAAAGTATTTCAAGCAGGAAAGTCACATGATGAAAATTTCATTTAACAAAGAACATTTTTGTGCCATGAGTAATCCACATAAGAGATGATGGTCATTAAGGCAGGTCTTACTCAGAGTGTGATCTGAAGACCAGCATCAGCATACCCTGGGATTTATTGAGTGCCACCCAGACCTACAAATCAAATCTGGGGATGGGGCCCAGCACTCAGTGAGAAATTTTGGGAAAGTAAAGACTTTTCACAAGCACTCCAGGTGATTCTGATGCTCACTAAAGGTTGAGAAGCCATAGCTTGGTCTAGGATGTAGCCAGTGAACCAATTTCAGAAGTTAGCTACTAGAATTGACAAGATTTGGCAATATCTTTACTTTGGGAAATGAGAAAGAAGGAAGCATCAAGAATGACTCTAAATTGTGCATCTAAAGAAACCATCTAATCTGACTTTTTATACTTTGTTGTGTGTATAGATATATCTGTTTTGAGATTAGAGAAGATGAAGGACTAGGGCGTGGATTTTGGTTTACATGTGTTTGTTTGTTTAAGCATGTACTAATCCACAGAGCACTGTTGATAAGATCTAAGAAGCATCATTATAAAAAATGACTTCAGATGAAAAAAATAACTTATAACTTGGACCATCTCAACCAATTGGCAATATAAGCAAGTTATCACTGGAGACCTCATATCCTCTATGATAAGGAGAGCTATTTTTCTTCAAGTCTTTACTTTCCCAAAATTTCTCAATTTTGAGTCCCCTAAATTATCTTTTGAAACATCATGTTCCACTATTTTTAAAAAAATACCTTTTCAGAACTATGCTAGGAGTGAAACAGTAAAAGAAATCTTGTTTAAAATGCTACTACGATAATATACTATTAAAAGGAGAAACATTAAACTCAGAATGTGTTTTGAGATTAAAAAAAGTTGCTGACCACCTAAGATTGTTACACTCCGTATAATGTCTATAATGATTTTTTAAAGGTACCTATTCTTTTTCACGCATATAAGAGATAGCCAGAGTGGACATTTCTCATGTTTTTAACGTTCTAGTTGCTTTGGTCTGACTCTGTATAGACTCAGACCACAATCTCCATTTCACTTCTTTAGACCCCTGATTTACATATCTTTTGCTTTGTAATGCAGCTGAGAAAGCTCCTACTCAGTGCCATAATTCCCAAAGCAGCTCCAGCTCATGGATTTCAAAGTAAAAGCCTTATCAGAGATCCCTCTAGGCCGCTGGTGGCCAACCCTATTTTTCAAGTGAAGGAGAGTTAATTATATGCTCAATATCAAATTGGAAAGAAAATGACTAGCCTTTATTTAGGAAAATAGTGTTGTCTGATTGGATGATCTTTTACAAGACACCACTATGACATAGTCTAGGCTCCTTCTCAAGAAAAACTGTCTATATGATTTTTACACTAACAAATAGTGCTTCTTACATACTTTGGTAGTATACAGTCTTCTTAAATCTCCAAAGAATCAAGAATTAACTCCTAGTGTACAGTAATCTTTAGGCTTCTACATCAAATATTGGCTAATTATGACCTGTATCTGGCAGGATGCCTGTTTTTCCAAATGAAGTTTTACTGGTAAACTGCCATGCTCATTTTTTAATGTATTGTCTATTACTCCAAAAGCAAAGTTGAGTAGTTGAGACAGATACCATATGCGCTGTAAAGCAAAAAATATTTCCTCTCTGGTCTTTTACAGAACAAGTTTGCTGACCTTTGAAGATGAATAACCAAATCTGTTAGGTTGCATACCCAATTGGAACCCTCACAGTTTAGAAGGATTCTGAATTTTCATTTCTTAATGACACATATGGTCTCAAAATGTATTTTTTTTCTGTTGTAGGAAAATGCCTGTAATCATATGGGAAAATGTTTTGCACAAATTTATTTTTCACAAAACGATTTCTGTCTTAGAGCAGGTATCTGGTGAGTAATGCAAGGATAAGCTTATTGGTGCTGATACCTCACCTGAGTAGTCTGAGTACAGTGATGCCTACCTGGACACCGGATTTTGGCCTCACGTTCGAGTGAGGTGCCCACTTTATTTTAGGAGAGAAGCAGTAAGTTGAGGAAGATGTCTGTTTTGCCTCACATGTCTGCCAAGTTGTGACTCAGGGCAATCTGGCACAGTGTTCACAAGTCTTCGTTAAGAGTTGAGTTTGCACAGTGGAAGAAATGTTCAGTATGTTTGTTGTCTGCATATTCTTGGAAAGTGCTAAATTGCCACCTAAAACTGTAATCATATATTTATACACTGGAGAATTGTCATGAGATCCTTAACCATTTCTTTTTACTTCTTTTCTTATTTCCAAATTCTCATCTCAATATTTCTGCTTTCTTACATAGGATGTACTTTTCATTCATTTCACTGTATTTGTCTAACCTTTTAAACACAAATTCTGAAACTAATTCTGAAACTAATTTCTTAAAAAGGACTTGATCAAAGTTGAATTTGTTACATGTCCTAGCTTATGTCATCAATAAAATAATAGCAATATGTGAACCATAATTTTTCCTTTTTAATATATCAAAAATAGATAGTTCACTCCTGTGATAATGATTCCTTTGGTAATTTCTTTTAACATATGTTGAAATTCACTGTGTTTTGGCAGAAAGCTTGTGAAACTGAGAGTCATATGATTTGAGGTCTAGTCCCAACTCTTAAAACAATTAACATTTTTGACTTCAGTTTACTGAACCACTCTGAACTCATGATTTTCATCTTTACAATAAACAGTTCCATCTCATCATCTTTAAGATCTTTTTTAACTCGAGCAATCTGAAATGTCTTTGTGTGTTTCAACTTAATATTATATTAGATGTTAAAAGAATTCTCCATTTTTAAAGTGGAGTATGATATGTGTTTCCTTCATTTAACAATGAAATGTTCCATACATACACAAAAGAGAAATTATTGCAACAAATATCCACTTTACACCACCACCTAACTTTAAGGTATATTAAAACTCAGCCATAATTGTCCATGGTTGTTTTTATGGTTAAATAAATAAAGCATTACATATACAGGTAAAGCCCTTACTTTATATAACTATTTAAAATGCATGTAATACTTCACAGCTCTTAACCCTGGCCTGCTCAAAGCTCTTAACCATGAGAATTAGCCATATATCCAGTATGCAGATGTGGTATGAACAGGTGTAAAATTATACCTGAGAATATTCAGCAAGTAGATGGCAAAGTAAATGACTGTTATTTCCAGTCTTAGAAGATGAATCCAGGGACTTGACCACATGCAGCGCCATCTAAATCCTGCATATTCGTGTTACATCTTGACTCTTCTTTTCTAAAGTTACAGTTTTGTATTTAGCATTCTTTGGAAGTAACGCAAATTGGTTCTGATCATCTTAAGCAAAAATAATAATTTATTGAAAAATATATGGCATAACATCGAATCAAAGAAATTAATGAGAATCTAAGCCTTGAAAAAGACAAAAAGCAGTAGGGTTCTGTAAGTTCTAGGTAGCAACAGTAATTGGAAAAGTTTTTCCAGGCTTCATTATTGAATGAACATAATTCCTTCATTTTTGACCTTGGATTCATCAAATCAAGATTAAAATTACCAGAAGAGAAAGACTGATTGCTTCATTTTGGATGATTTGCCCATTCCTCCAGTGAGGGTTTGCAGAGCACCAGCTGATTCTACCAAGGCTGCATGCAGAAAGGAGGTTTGGTTCCCAGTAAAATTTCAAGGTACAATGACAAGAGGAAGGGGGCACAGATGATATTCTGCCAAAAATATGAGAGGTAAACTATACTAATTGTGTCACCTCAGAATGTACCTGTCGTGTCTCTGATTACAGGAGAGTAATTGGCTGATGGCCGCAGCTGTGGTGCTCTGAAACGCATCACCAGATCAGCCAAAGTTTTTATGGGCTGCTTCCAGCCAATGACTGAGTGAGGCTGAGTTGCTAAGACGGGTCTGTTCCTGGGAAATGAGGAACTGCTGCAATCTAGATGCTTCCTTTCATCCAGTTTTTCTTCCTTCTTCTCTCCTTCACTTGACATCAAAACCGCATCATGGTCTTCTCATAGTTTGCTTCTAAGAAGACCTGGTATAACACACAAATAGTTCATTAATATTCAAAAGCAACATTAAGTAGCATTTTCATGAATAATTCTTTAAGAATGTCATGCTACAATCCTACACCCTCTTCTCCCACACTTTCCTACATTTCTCCTTTTACCCTGCTCTCCTTTTTCTTTTTTCCTATAGCATTTAAGACCTTCCAATAAACTATATAATTTGCTTATATATTGCATTTATAATTTATTGCTTTTCACTCCAATTAGAATATAAGTCCTTTCAGGGATAAGACAGAGATCTATTCTGTTTTGTTCACTGATGTATCCAAACAGTTAACAACAGTGCCTGCCATTACAGGCACTCAATAAATATCCACTGAATGAATGAATAACTTTATGTCCAATTGCTTGCAATGTAATTTCCAAATGTTTTCTTTTGGATCCTAAACTAGATAATCCCAGAGTCCCAGATCCTCATAACAATGTTGAGTTCATACAGACATTATGTTTATTGGAACCAGCAATTATTCTCATTGCTCTGCAAAGGCCATAGATTCTTCCAACTAAAGCCTTGTGCAGTTAGAAAGGGTTAACTTAATCCTCAAATTCTCATTTAAAGCAAGTTATTTCTCACTGAACAATTGCAAGTTTGAAGAAATCTTAAATTGCTTTTCTTTAAAGTATCAAGAGAGTGGGTTTGTTTCAGTGCCTTGTTCTCACAAAGAAGTGGCTTAGAAGTAGCAATCATGAAACCAAACCTGTCAGATCAGATATTTTTCTGCTCACTACCAATTGTCCATCACATGTGTTCTTCTTTTCTCCAAAGGATCATTGAAAAGATAGAGCCATGACTCAGATGTTAATTGGGGCTCAGTTCTCTTTGCTATTTCCAGTCTTAGCAGATGAATCCAGGGGATGTTGCTCTGCATCCTACCCAGAGCTGCCATGGTATACAGATCACCATTTCTGAAGCTTCCTAAGAGAGTAAGAAGCAAAAACATACTGGGAGGCAGAAGCATGCAGAAGCTTTGTGAATGAGGTCAGAATATGATGCCTTGTATGTTAGCAACTTAGATAACTACACTTAGATACTGTAATCACAAGCTTGTATAAGTACATTTTCTCTGTCTCAACCTGGGACTGGCAGCAGCACCAGTGGTATTTTTCTGATCCCAGTCTCATTGGATACTCAAGCAAATTTAAAAATTAACACCGCATATACCTTAATGAAAGGTGTTTTTCAGTCTTAAACTAAAATAGCTGAATCTTGTTTTAAATAGTGGTTCTACTCTTATTCTTGGTTTGAGAGTGAAATTCTTTTTATTATAAAAAGGCTTTACTGCATTTTTTTCACTTTAAATATGATATTTTTTAGAGCATGTGTATAATCGTGTCCTATAGTATATGTAGAAAGGAGAATTAAATTGACTCGAAACTCAATGTTTAAAACATTGTCCATAGAAGAGGATCATTCCCAGAATATTACATTAATAGTAAGGCAAAATTAGAAAATCAAACTCAGACTTGTGTTTAAGTTCCATTTCTTCACAGGACTATTGTGTGACCTGAAGAAAATACTACACATCTCAATCTCCATAATTGTAAAATATAGTTCAGTGCAGCAATATGTTGGTCAGGTTGATCAATGGGAAATTGAGATATAATACATGCAAGACGTGTTGCACAATGTTAGCACATAATACACTCTTAATAGAATACAGCAATCACTAGGTTCTTGCTGTGTGTGTTATTTTCAGGGCCTCTTTATCTCCATTTCTCATTGGACTGTACTCCGTTGTTCCATTTCCTACTATAAAACTGTTGCTGCTGAATTTGTGTTTAACTGTACATGGAAACTCCTTTCAATTGTAGGTAAGAATTATCTGTGTTTACCATGAGAACCAATTTGGTTTTCTTAAAGCAAGTATTAGTTCTACTGGTCAATAACCCCAGTTAATTTGTTGAGCAAGGATGTTGGATGTATTGACTAAAGCATGTCTTGGGGATATTTTTGCACCTGAAGTTTCCAGGCTCCTCTTGTTCCTAATTATTAGAGATTGCTGAAAGGTGGCTATACATACACCTGGGAAATGAATAAAGTACTTTTATTTAAGGAGAAAAGTAACTTGGATCAAAATGAAAAGAGGATTAAAAACTTGGCACGTTTAAATCAGTCACGCATAACTTGATTTCCCTTCCCTCCCCTCCCCTTCCTTCCCCACCCCTCCCCTCCCCTCCCCTCCCCTCCCCTCCCCTCCACTTCCCGTCCTCTCCTTCTCTCTGTCAGATATTCTGGCTTAACAAAATAGCACTTTTCTCGAAAGTTTGAAATGGAAGTATCCATTAGAACGTATTTCAAATTATCAAGAATATATAAAAAATTATTCCCCAGAAATATGACCTCAGCATTCATACTGCTCCAGTCTTGAACTCTTTACATCTCTACCTCAAATCACTGGAGTTGACAGAATCCCACTGTATATTTCTTCATGCTTATTCTAGAAAACCTGAAAATAAAGATGCTGAGAAGAAAAGGAAATTAAACCATAATTTACAATCCACCATTGTGGATTTCATGTGTATTCTGCCAGTCTTTTTTCAAATCAGTATAGTATGCATATTCTACCCATCTGTTTTTAACACAAAAAGAAATTTAAAACACAATGTGTTTTATTTTTCATTAAACATTGAAATGAAGGGTGTCCTTAGCCACCGCCCAGTTCAGGGAGCTCTCCAGCTGTCTCAGTTCATCTCCTGTCTACCCCCACGCTGCCCTCCACTGTTACGCAAGGAGTCAGGGCACCTGTGCCATTTACTTTGGCTCACTAGTATCCTGGGGCATTTGGAGGAGGGGTATTGACCCGACGTAAATTCAATGAGGACTGAGCAAAGACTTGCAGCCTGTATGAGCTGCACTGTAGATAGATGGTCCCTGGAAGAAATGTTCACTGCAGATAAAGTGAAGCTTTTACCTCATATTTTCTAAAGAACCATTACTTTCATCTCTTGGTATAGTACAAACATCAGGAAGAGCTGGTGATGATGCTGTAGAGACTTATTTGCCAAGCAGCTTTAGGTATTCCAGGGAACATTCGCCTCCTTTTTAACATGACACCTTTTTTAGTTTACGTCTTTTCACTGTCCATCACATTCCCGTATTTTCTAGTCCCTTGAAAGACACTTTCCATATTGATTAGAGTCTGGAATGTTGTGCTGATTTGAGCAAACAGTGAAAAGCCATCAGGTGTTTTTAATCAGGATACCGTATTTTTTCAAAGGTTGTTGGCAGTAGCATGGGAGGAAGACTAGAGGCAGGAAGAATACTTTGGAAAAGTGGGCAAGAGATGACTGAAACTGAACAAAACAGTAGCAAATATGATAAAGTGCAGGGGCAACTTGGAGCTTTCTGGTAGATTCAGTTAGGACTGAATTACTGCCCCACTCTTTCTGCTGAAGAAATGAGTGTCCCTTCACCCAGCCGCAATTCATAGCAGCCTTGTTTACTCACCTGCAGCTCTTTCCCCACTCCCTCCCCAAATGTATGTATGTATGTATGTGTGTGTGTGTGTGTGTCTATATGTATATGTATTTTCTCTGGACTAATTTCTAAAAACTGGCAAGCCTGTTATTTTATCATTAAGTAGCACTGAGACAATGGTTGTAGAGAACAAGACTCATCAGACTTAACGTGAACTAGGAGGAACACCTGGAAATGTTTAGGTCCCATAACCCTGATGCTCTTAACCCTTGGGATATTATGTTATTGTTGCTATAATTTCAAAAAATAAAGATGTTATGTATTTATCACTAAAAATTTATTCAAAATCCTGCTTGATATTAGAAACAAGAGAACATCAAATGTGTCCTCTTTGCACTTTGACCTGTTGTGTTATATTGAGCAATGTACTATTTCCCATCATGACAGCACAGTCATTAAAGAGAGTGGGATCACTCACAACTCAGTTTTCCTTATACCTGCACCTCCTCGTATTAAGTTATTAAACCATAAACCCATACTAGAAACATTATTATTAGCTACTATGAGTTTTTATCTATTGACAAATATATTTTAGTGGTGTCTGGAAAGCATATGAGTTCTCTAATAATTATAAATATTAGCAAAAATTAGTACAGCTACTATGAAGGAAAGTATGGAATGGTCTTCAAAAACCCACAGATAAAACTTCCATATCATCCAGCAATTCCATTACCAGGTGTTTATCCAAAAGAAAGGAAATCAATATATTAAAGAGGTATCTGCATTCCTGTATTTACTGCAGCACTATTCACAATATCCAAGTTATGAAATCAACTTAAGTGCCCATCAAGGTATGGATAAAGTATGATATATATATATATAATGCAATATTATTTGGCCATAAAAAAATGAAATTCTGTCATTTGCAGAAACATTGATGGAACTGGAGGCCCTTATGTTGAGTGACAGAAGTCAAGCACAGAAAGACAAATATTGCATGTTCTCATTCATATTTGAGAGCTAAAAAAGTGGATCTTATGAAGATAGAGAGTAGACTGTTGGTTACCCTGGACTAGGAAGGGGAGGCAGGAGGATGAAGGGAAAAATATCTATAAAGGTATTTATTATCACTGAACTCTACATTTAAAAATGGTAAAGATGGGCTGCGCATGGTGGCTTATGCCTATAATTCAAGCGCTTTGAGAGGCCAAGGTGGCAGGATCCCTTGAGGCCTGGAGTTTGAGACCAGCCTGGGAAACATAGTGAGACCCCCATCTCTACAGAAAAATTTAAAACTAGCCAGGCATGGTGGTGCACGTCTGTAGTCCGTAGTCCTAGCTACTTGGGAGGCTGAGGTGGCAGGATTGTTTGACTCTAAAGTAGGCTGTGATCATGCCACTGCACTCCTACCTGCGTGATAGAGTAAGCCTTTCTCTTAAAAAACAAAAAGGCACAGGTAGTAAACTATATATTTATGTTTTACCTCAATAAAAAGAAATAAACAAAAATATTTGCAAGTCAAATTCTCCTGCATCCTTGTTTCCCAATCAAGAAAAAGAAAGTACCAAAATGGAGACAAGGGACATTCCACCAGATTTGAGCTTTTGTGTAATTATTCAGTTCCAAAAATAGATTTTCCCGTGTAAGGTAAAAACCTTGTTTTCTCTCCACAATTGTATTTATCCATAGAAATTAAAGGTGGTGTTAACCTAAATCCTGTCAGAGCCTCATCTGTGTTGGCACTCTCCAACCCACATGGTAATTACTGCCGCTATATAAAGAAGGAGTTGAAATTCTTATGAAATGGCTGCCCTCTAACTCTGCTCTTATCATTCACATCTCTGAATTTGAGGCTCAGGGACTTGCAGCCTCCCACCTTAACCCTAAGAGATTCGTTGCACTGGGCCTGAATTGCTCTTGACTGAAAGAGTTGATCATCATTGTGCCCACAGGTAAGAGAGGAAGAGCCAGATCCTGGAGAATAGCCTTGAATTATTGCATTCATAAGAGGTGAGAGGTGTCATTAGAAATGCAGGGTGGAGGGCTTGCTGGGAAGATTTAGGAAAGCAGAGAAGCAAAGGATAAGCGAGCATGCTAAGTATAAAGGGTCTTGCATTGAACATGATTGGTAGCTTTTGGCATCTATTATCTTTCTAGAAGAAAATGCAGTTTGTATACGCTTTGCGTTCTTCTAAAGTTGAGAAAGAAAAGCATAAATATACCTGAATATTTGTAAGATTGTTGGTGTGGATAAATCTGGAGGGACAGTTGAAAGGAAAAAAGGAAGGAGGGAGGGAAGGAGGGAGAGATGGAGGGAGAAAGGCAGGCAGGAAGGAAGGAAAGGGAAGGGGAGGAAGGAAGGAAGAAGAAAGGAAGGAAGGAAGGAAATAGGGAGGGAGGGAGGGAAGGAAGGAAATAGTTTTTATGCCCTTTACACTATTTCTCTCATAAACTTTTTTGTCATGTAGGCACTGGGAAGGTAGACATCAGCCTAGTTCATGTAAAATCATTCCAAAGCTTGAATTTAGAAAGGTCTGAATTAATGAAGTTTTATTGAATTTATAAAATGTCAGTGATCACATCACTGTAACTTAAAAGACAAATCTCCAAGTAAACTTTCAGTTATTCCAGAATATAATGTGAAATGATGGCTGTGCCTCAAGGGCTGATCAGTGAATATTGCCATATCAACAGCTATTTCCTTGGCTTTCACCTCATGTGGTTTTGGCTCTCTCCAAAATACATTGGTGCACCTATGCAAAGGCTCTTTGGAGACAGTAATGATACTTGTCTGAGTACACAGATAGAAGATTTTCAGGAAAATTAACAGCCTCGGTTATGATTTGGTGATGTTCTCGCAAGGTAATTGACAGAAAGGTGCTTTAAAATGTCAACCAAAATGTCAGATTCATACCATTCTTTGTGTCCCCACTATTACTTTCTCTAAGGTCTGATTATTAGTTTAGCCTGATGGCTCTTTTTGTTTCTATCACAGCTACAGCACTGAAAAAGGCTCCCAATCTGAAATGGTGACCATAGATAAAATTTCAATTAAGAACCATTCTGGGATGACGAGGATAGCAGTGTTTGACTATGGGTATGGCTCATTTATGAGGCTTCTCCATGAATCACAAACACTTGAGTTGATTTATTGTCTCAGCATTTTGGGGGTCACTGTATTCACTAATGGAGTGAAGGATGTGACAATGTTACAATGAAGGGAACCAAGTTCCAGATGGGTTAATCAACTTCCCTATCGTTTCACGGCTAGTGTTAGAACCATGGTTATATCCCAGGTCTTCTAGAGCCTGGTAATGAGCTATTGAAATGAGATTGTCATGGCGTAGATATTGGGGCAGATGAATGAAATGGGATACCATAGGGCTTGAAAAAAAAAAAAGAAGGAAATCATGACTCTTAAACTATTGGGAGAATACAGAGGAACAAGCATATTTTATTATATTCCATGCGTAACTTATGAGAGCAGCACATCATACATCATCCAACCATTCTTTTAAACAAATACAGCAGCAGCTACAATAAAATATGACTTTTATATCAGATGGCTCCTAAATATAAATTAGTGGCTTCACCTGGTGTTTAACTGCAGAAAAAATGATAGATCCCAAGGCTGGATGAATACATAGCTATGTTGGAAATTATGAGGTCTAATACAGTGTATGCAAGACAACTCGAAATATCAAGGATATTTCTGACCCTCTTATATTTTTGTCTTATACCCTGACTTTGAAATCAACACCCAAATAAGACAAGAA
This sequence comes from Nomascus leucogenys, assembly GCF_006542625.1. Lineage (NCBI taxonomy): Eukaryota > Metazoa > Chordata > Mammalia > Primates > Hylobatidae > Nomascus > Nomascus leucogenys. The sequence goes on from NC_044388.1 coordinate 24,563,585, forward strand.
TTCACAGTATTGAAGTCTTTTTCCCCTCATCAAAAGAAAATGAAGGAAAATTATGTATGAATAGATTAATAGTTTAGTTTTTAAGCAACAACAACTTTATCATCATTTTCAAATATCCCTGTCCAGAATGCCTTTCAGTAGGAAATGTAGTGCAAGGATTTTTTTTACATATTTCTAAAATACATATTTTAAAATATATTTAAAAATTGAAAATATAAGCTTTAGGCAGTACCATTTGGCTACTATATTTTGAACTTGAATCTTAATGACATTTCTCATGGCTTTTGCCCAAAAATTGAATTGAATTTGATTATTTCTTCAAATATTTTTTGAAATGTGACATGCTTACTGAAAAATACATGTAAGCATTTAAGAACTGAACACTCCCATGTAAACAGCATAAAGATCATGTAACAAAACTTGACCAGCATCCTACAACTCCCAGACCTGAATGCCTTTCTAATCACAATTTCCCCAAAGTAACCGTTAACCTGAATTTTAACATCATAGATTAGTTCTGTCTGTTTTTGTACTGAATGTAAACAAATTCTTATTGCATTCTATTTTTTTGTGTTTAGGTATTTTACTCACATTATATTAGTGATATTCGTCTATTTGGTTGCAAATGATTGTAAGTCACTCATTCACACTGATGTATAATGTTGTATTGTGAGACTAAATTTTAATACTACCTGCGTTTAAAGTAGATGTATTAATTTGAATCAGCCAGCAATGTATGAGAGTTTAAGTGGCTATGCACACTCCCCAAAACTTGATACTTTTAATCTTGTTTATTTTAGCATTCTGTTGGGCAAGCTTTGATTTTTAAATTGACCAAATAAACCTCTGGCAAACTCATACCAAACAAAGGTCTTTATTGAAGAACGAGTGTGTGCTGGGGGTGGGAAGGGGCAATCTCTCATAAAGTGGAATGCTTCAGCATCAACAAGTTCAAAGAGGAAATGCAGTTTGAATAATGTAAGCAGAAATATCTCAGCACAGACAAGTGTTTTTGTTTAAAATACTTCTTTATTTTCAGAAAAAGCATTTCCTTTGGAATGAAGAGAGATGTATATAAGATAGAAATTTACGGAATCTGAAAACTGACATTTTTAAGATGGAGGGAGTTGTGGGATTGAAGAAAACACTAAGGGCTTTATTTTTATTAATGATTGAGATTTCCATAGAAATAACACAAGGCAATGGTTGATTTGTATTTTTTTTTTCTTTACTATTGCAGGGTCTCCATTTTGGTGCCTACTGGATATTGTTCCCATAAAGAATGAGAAAGGAGATGTAGTACTTTTTCTGGCCTCATTCAAAGATATAACAGATACAAAAGTGAAGATTACTCCAGAAGATAAAAAAGAAGGTTTGTACCGTTTTCAGAAAACATTGACAGATGGAGTAACATTTTGAAATTGTTTACTTAAAAACTCTCGGAGAAAAACATGCATTTTTAATAACAGCAACTGATAAATATTCATAACTGTTAACAGTCAGCATTTGGTGCATATTCCAAAATCACAGACTCACATGCATTTACATTCTGTCGCCTTTATAATAAAGACTCACTTGACAGGAACTAGAAGTTCATATTCCTACGCTAATATGATGAGGATGAGAAAACAGTTTATCACAATATAAGGATTAACACCACTTCATTGTATTAGGCAAAAATTAATGGATGGGATAAGTGACTTTAGGAGGATGTGATTAAAAATACATCTCTCCATTTCCTCTAGATTGCCGTAGCTCAAAACTTAGATGTGCAAAGTGTAGTTATGTACAAAGTTAAGAACTCTAGCTTAGTGGTTGTTAGAATAGAATGTTGCAAACAAATGTGAATCCTGTACCTTATTATATATAAAAATATAATACTTTGTTTTAAGACATAAACAAGCTTTTCAGTTATCTTTAAAGGAGTCTGAGAATTTGTGTTGTTTACCTTGTATATTCTGGTTATAATTTATTAAGAAATTCTTTGCATTTTATATAAGCTGACGAAAGTTAACACTGAAAAACTGCTGATATTATTTGTTTTAAACCGAAGTAGGATTCTAGTCACCAGAGAAAAAGCAATTATCCTTTGTGGGTTTCCTATGTAGTAAGTTCTTTTTTTTTTTTTTTTTTTTTTAATTATACTTTAGGTTTTAGGGTACATGTGCACAATGTGCAGGTTTGTTACATATGTATCCATGTGCCACGTTGATTTCCTGCACCCATTAACTCGTCATTTAGCATTAGGTATATCTCCTAATGCTGTCCCTCCCCGCTCCCCCAACCCCACAACAGTCCCCGGAGTGTGATGTTCCCCTTCCTGTGTCCATGAGTTCTCATTGTTCAATTCCCACCTATGAGTGAGAACATGCGGTGTTTGGTTTTTTGTCCTTGCGATAGTTTACTGAGAATGATGTTTTCCAGCTTCATCCATGTCCCTACAAAGGATATGAACTCATCCTTTTTTATGGCTGCATAGTATTCCATGGTGTATATGTGCCACATTTTCTTAATCCAGTCTATCATTGTTGGACATTTGGGTTGGTTCCAACTCTTTGCTATTGTGAATAGTGCCGCAATAAACATACGTGTGCATGTGTCTTCATAGCAGCATGATTTATAGTCCTTTGGGTATATACCCAGTAATAGGATGGCTGGGTCAAATGGTATTTCTAGTTCTAGATCCCTGAGGAATCGTCACACTGACTTCCACAATGGTTGAACTAGTTTACAGTCCCACCAACAGTGTAAAAGTGTTCCTATTTCTCCACATCCTCTCCAGCACCTGTTGTTTCCTGATTTTTTAATGATGGCCATTCTAACTGGTGTGAGATGGTATCTCACTGTGGTTTTGATTTGCATTTCTCTGATGGCCAGTGATGATGAGCATTTCTTCATGTGTTTTTTAGCTGCATAAATGTCTTCTTTTGAGAAGTGTCTGTTCATGTCCTTTGCCCACTTTTTGATGGGGTTGTTTGTTTTTTTCTTGTAAATATGTTTGAGTTCATTGTAGATTCTAGATATTAGCCCTTTGTCAGATGAGTAGGTTGCAAAAATTTTCTCCCATTCTGTAGGTTGCCTGTTCACTCTGATGGTAGTTTCTTTTGCTGTGCAGAAGCTCTTTAGTTTAATTAGATCCCATTTGTCAATTTTGGCTTTTGTTGCCATTGCTTTTGGTAAGTTCTTTTTTAGAATCAGCTACTTGACATTTCAACAGCTATGTCTTTTTAGGAATGGACTCTTTATTCCAGCTCTTTTTTCAAATGTGTGTGATTGTTTTCAATACATTATGTTTCTTGAAATGACAACCCAAATGAACAGATACCATAGTTTGGTGCTCTCACTTCTAGCATTTGAAAGCCTTGCAAATGCATGTCTGTTTTGCTGTATATTGGCATGACTAAATTATGTAGTGTATTTTACATATGCAAGGGAAGAGCCGTATTAAAATTAAAGTTACTTGAATTTTAGAGCAGGCGTAGTACCTGTCCAATGTAAGTTCCACAAAGATAAGTATGAAAATTGGTGTGTACAGTTTTTGCTTTTAATATTTTCTTTGTAAGATAGAAACACAAAGGGTAAGGATCCTTTGAATAAAATTATTCAAACATATAAGTATATATCTATATTATGTGCATTCACAAATATGTGTGGATAAATAGAAATATAACACAATCCTTAGAAAGAAATACATGCCTTTTTTTTTTGCTTGAAAGAAGGCAGTTTGATTGACCTTTAACTGACTTGTTTAAAATATGAGGACCATGCCTAATGGTTTTATACAAATTCCTTAATTAGCTTTGTCTTATGTTCCTTATGTCTCATGATAGGGGAGAAATCCCCATCTTGGTGGACTGCAGTGAATAACAGTGGTGAAGTGTACCTTTTGATTTGGAGTTTGAGAGAGCTCAATAAAAATACTCATTTTTGCCATCCACGTTCTGAATCAGCTGAAAAAGAAAAATGAGTAGATTGGAGACCAAAGTATCACCTTTATTTTTGATGAAACTAATAAAGGAAAACATGAAATATCTTTACCTCCAAGTGGGCTTCCTTCTAGTGAGCTCTAGTTTTAGGCGAAGTTGCCCCGCAGTCAGAAAGCAGAGCCTCTCACTGTGTAACTTAATGTCTGGAGAACCAGAGCAGAACAGTTGCTCCCTAAAGAGAGAGAAGACAAAGGGGTCATCCTATACATGTCCGTATCGCCTTCCAAACTTAACCAAATTATATTCTTCTTCTTTTCCTGGAAATAGCTAAGTTAAGGAGCAGAGAGAGGCTAGCGTGTCACACTAGTAGAGCTGCTTGCACTTGAAAGATTACACCTGTCATTTGGAAGTGAAGGACATCCATTTGAACACTGTGCAACCAATAACAAAGTAATCCAAAGTTCTATCTTAAAATGAGTTTTACATTTGTATTCAAATACATATATTCAGTAATATTTTCATTTTGTTTAGGGAACATGTACAATGTAAAGACTATCTCTTGCAAGATTTAAATAAACAAAACACTTTTAACATTAATTATATTGTGTAAAATATGATTTAATTTTTTGAAATATTTGCTAGTAAGTCCCTAGATATTTTTATCTCAACATTATCTCATATAAAAATATTACTTCTAATATATACTGAACACTCAAGAACAGTTTTTTCTATTGCTACCTTATTATAAATGTCTCATGAAAGTATGTAGTATTTTTAGAAAGAGTAACTATTGTAAGTCACCATGGTTATAAAATGATAATTTAAAAATAGCCAATAATCTGGGAGGCCAAGGCAGGAGGCTGCTTGAGCCCAGAAGTTTGATACCAACTTGAGCAACATAGGGAGACTCTGTCTTTACCAAAAAAATATATAACAATAAAATAAAAAATAATTTAAAAATTAGCCACGTCATGGTGGTGCACACTTGTAGTCCTAGCTATTTGGGAGGCTGAGGTGAGAGGATCACTTCAGCCCAGGAGGTGAATGCTGCAGTGACTGGTTATTACACTCCTGCACTCTAGCCTGGGTGACAGAGTGAGACCCTGTCTCAAAAAAAAAAAAAAAGAAGAAAAAAAAATATTTTTACCTGCCCTTAATGGAGAAAAACACCTTAAAATTCACCAATTGATGACATGTCTTGCAGGAAAGGCACACCTTAACATATGATATTTTTAAAACTTCCAAATAAGTGTTTGATTATTAAAATGTCACCATGTAACTGTAGCAGTATTGTGTCATAACATTAAAAATACTAAATGAGTGCATGACATGACCCAGTGTTGCACCTTCTGCAAATGCATCACTGAAGTTCATTTAAGTTGTAGAAATAAGGTTCATGTTAATTAAATTAATTAATACTGAGGTTCACATGATGGGCTTCATTTAAGAGAGATAAATGGCATGGACGTCTATTAAAAATACTTTAATCATTTTTCCATGTTTTGGGGGAGTTTATTTAAATGAGGAAGAACCTGTTTTATAGAAGAGGCTAACAAGGTATGAGATATAATGTAGGCCTTTTATCAATGAACAGCATTGGTGGAAGATGAGCACAAAATTCAAGCTACTATTTGTATGTACAATAGCTTTCAGCTGGTGGATCTGCTGGTGTGTGTGTGTGTGTGTGTGTGTGTGTGTGTGTGTGTGTGTGAGAGAGAGAGAGAGAGAAAGAGGGAGAGAGAGAGAGAGAGACAGCCTTCAGCAGAAATCTGATGGCTTTTATCACCTTTAAAACTAACTTCCTTTTTGGCACGTAGTTTACTTCTATTCCAAAAATAGTGTGTACACCACTTACTTCTATGTTCATGTCAAGTGTTACTTATGGAGTGAATTTAATACGAGGCCCTGTTTATATCTTTCAGCATCAGTTAGGAAATACTTTGATATAAAATTTGGATTTATATGTCAATCAGCTTGGCAATTGAGGTTCTTTTGTTGCTGATCAGAAATCTTGGTTGGCAGTTAAGTATGTCCTTTTTATTAAAAAAAGAAAAGAAAAGGAAAGAAAGAAAAGAAAAGAGAAAAAAAAGAAAAAGGAAGGGAATGTCTACTTAGTATAAGAAGCCAGGGTAGGCAAAGTCTTTTTGGACACCAGGTCCTCAATGGTGGGGAAGGATTAGGAAAAACATTCACAGGGCTGAGAACAGAGGGCCTTTGGATGGAGTGGTTCAGAGGGAATTGTTTCCTTTTAGTGAAGGAAAATAGCCTCAGCAGGAGGCTTTAATATTTTTAATTAAAATTAAATTAATTTAATTTAATTAGTTTTAAAAATTATATTTAAAATTTAATGTAAGTTTAAAAGTGGATTAATAATATATTAAGTAATTCAAAAAATATTTATTGAGCAGCCACTCTGACCCCAGCATTGCATTAGCATTTGGAGATGTCAAAATGGAGACAATATGCTTGGAAACATCTTAAGTCTCAGCTTAAAACCTTTCCACTAAATTTTGGCTGCTAGTCCTTCTAGAAGCTGCTTACTGTCTCAGGAAGTGAGTTTTCTCATCTATAAAATGAGGTACTCATACATATCTCCTACATTTGTTATAGGTTTATAAGAGGTAATATATGCAATTCACGTAGCACAGGGCATATAGAATATGTTCAATAAAAGATGTGGTCATGGTTGTTATATTCTATAGGTTTTTATAAAAATAGCTAGCTCTTATTAAGTCTCTGCTTCATGCTAAGTGCTTCACATAGGTGACTTCATTTACTTCTCATAACTCTGTGAAATAAGTATTATTCCTATTCCCATTTATTGATGAATTTAAATGACTTGACAAAGTTGACATAGTAAAAAAAAAAAAAATGGTAACCTAGGATTTACACTCATGCAGCCCAACCTCAGAGCCTACATTATGTTTTTTCTCCCTCACTTGCCCTCTGCAAAGTGCTCGTAATCTTATGGTGGACACAGATCCAGTTTTGCAATACAGTATGTTCAGTAGAATGACAGAAATAATAAATTCTTCTCAGACAAGGAAACAATATAGAGCGGGTCAGCAAGAGATAGAGCAGAGTCAAGGAGAACTTCACAGGAGAAATAATATTGAAGCAAATCTTGAAAGATGATTTGTGTGTGGAGTAAGACTGAAAGGAAAGAATGTTAATTTTAGGTGATGAAACAGCAAGTAGTTGACCTTTGTTCATAAGAAAAGTCATGAAGTTGAAGTTCAACCCTAAGGAGTTTAGGTGGTATGCAGATATATTTCAGAGTTAGAACAGCTTGGCCTTGACATAAGAGATGAAGGAAAAGGAGATCTTTTGGGATCCTCTTTCTGGTTTAAGGGCTGTTATGAACTGATTCGTGTCACTCCCAAATTTATATGTTGAAGCCTTAACCCCCAGTTATCTCAGAATGTAATGGTATTTGAGGCCTTTGAATAATTAAGTTAAAATGAAGTTGTTAGGGTTGCCCCTAATCCAGTCTGACTCTTATAAGAAGAGATTAGAACAAACAAAGAGACACCAGGGGTGTGGATGCACAGAGGGACTGCTGACCATGGGAACAGAACAGCCATATGCAAACCAAGGAGAGTCCTCAGGAAACCAACCTGCCAAACCAACCTTAATCTTGAATCTCTAGCCTCCAGAACTGTAAGAAAATAAATTTCTGTTGTGTAAGCCACTCAGTCTGAGGTAGAGTCTCCCTTGGTGTCATTGGATTGGTTCCACTACATCCTGAGGATACCATAATCCACTGATTCTTAAATTCCTCATATAAAATGATGTAATATTTTGCACATCCTCTAGATTACTTATAATGCCCAATGCAATGTAAATGCTATGAAAATGGTTTTTGTGTTGTATTGTTTAGGGAATAATGACAAGAAAAAAGCCTATACATGTTTAGTACAAATGAAGCCATCCATTATTTTTCTGAATATTTTTGATCCACACTTGGTTGAATCCGTGGATGTGGAGCCCACAGATACAGAGGGCTGACTGCATTTTGTTATAGCAGCCCTAGCAAACATAATTAATGACTTTAATCCAGATGGTAAATGCAGAAGAGAAATAAGTTTCTGAGGAACATTAATGAATTCAGTATTGGGTCTACTGTATGAGGTTTCTATGCATGTCTTGTAGGCAAATAGACAGGAGGGTCAGGTGATCAAGAGAGAGTTATGGACTGAAGGCATAGCTTTGACAGCCATCAATATGTTGATGGTAATGCAAAAAAAAAAAAAAGATCATAGGTGAGATTGTTTAGGAACACTAAGGAAAAACTTCAAGAGGCGGGAGGAAAGAAGTAGGTCAAGGGTAGGACCCTGGATCATACTAACATTTGAGGAACCAGGAGGAGAGTATCATTAAAGGAGATAGATTAATAATGGTGAGACATTAGAGAGAAACAGAACCAGACGTAATAGAGAAATTAAGTCAGATGAGGACAGAGATGTGCCCATTGGGTTTTTTAATTGAAAGGTTACAGGATTGCTGCTAAAAGCAGTTTCAAGAGAGAGCTGAGAGAGAAAGCCAATAATGAGAATCTTACTAACTTTCCAACACTTTGGGCCATCACATTATTAAAATTAAGGAGACACAATTGTAGCACTTTCTTATATGCTCTTAGCTCAAGTAAGTAGATTTTAAGTTCAAATTACTTAAAAATCAGCTTAATAAGCTCCCCACAGTCCACTTTTTTTTTTCTTTTTTTGAGATGGAGTCTTGCTCTGTTGCCAGGCTGGAGTGCAGTGGCATGATCTCGGCTCACTGCAACCTCCACCTCCTGGGTTCAAGTGATTCTCCTGCCTCAGCCTCCTGAGTAGCTGGGACTACAGGGATGCGCCACCACACCCAGCTAATTTTCGTATTTTTAGTAGAGACAGGGTTTCATCATGTTGACCAGGATGGTCTCGATCTTGTGACCTCGTGATCCACCTGCCTTGGCCTCCGGAAGTGTTAGGATTACAGGTGTGAGCCACCGTGCCCAGCCCCACACCCCACTTTCTAACTACCATTTCACCTTCTAACTTTTTTGAAACCTTGGGACAAGTCAAGCTACCCTGTTCATTTTCAGCTCACACTCTTCTTTCTCCTTACCCAGGAGAATTTTCCCTCACTTGTAATATATCTTTGTCACCTATTCATCATGAAAATCCCACTTCTTTTCTGTATAGTCAGATTTTCCCGATCTACTTTAGCTCATAGTAAGTGTCCTTCCCTTAAAACACTCTATTCCTTGCTGCTGGAGTCATCTTTCTAAACCTTGCACCGGTGTATCAAACTTCTTTTTTTTTTTTTTAAGTGTTAAAGCTAGTTTATTTATTCATTTTATTATACTTTAAGTTTTAGGGTACATGTGCACAACGTGCAGGTTTGTTACATATGTATACATGTGTCATGTTGGTGTGCTGCACCCATTAACTCGTCATTTAACATTAGGTATATCTCCTAATGCTATCCCTCCCGCCTCCCCCCACCCTACAACAGGCCCCGGTGTGTGATATTCCCCTTCCTGTGTCCATGTGTTCTCATTGTTCAATTCCCACCTATGAGTGAGAACATGGGGTGTTTGGTTTTTTGTCCTTGTGATAGTTTGCTGAGAATGATGGTTTCCAGCTTCATCCATGTCCCTACAAAGGACATGAACTCATCATTTTTTTATGGCTGCATAGTATTCCATGGTATATATGTGCCACATTTCCTTAATCCAGTCTGTCATTGTTGGACATTTGGGTTGGTTCCAGGTCTTTGCTGTTGTGAATAGTGCTGCAATAAACATACGTGTGCATGTGTCTTTATAGCAGCATGATTTATAATCCTTTGGGTATATACCCAGTAATGGGATGGCTGGGTCGAATGGTATTTCTAGTTCTAGATCCCTGAGGAATCGCCACACTGACTTCCACAATGGTTGAACTAGTTTACAGTCCCACCAACAGTGTAAAAGTGTTCCTATTTCTCCACATCTTCTCCAGCACTTGTTGTTTCCTGACTTTTTAATGATCACCATTCTAACTGGTGTGAGATGGTATCTCATTGTGGTTTTGATTTGCATTTCTCTGATGGCCAGTGATGATGAGCATATTTTCATGTGTCTTTTGGCTGCATAAATGTCTCCTTTTGAGAAGTGTCTGTTCATATCCTTCGCCCACTTTTTGATGGGATTTTTTTTTCTTGTAAATTTGAGTTCATTGTAGATTCTGGATATTAGCCCTTTGTCAGATGAGTAGGTTGCAAAAATTTTCTCCCATTTTGTAGTTTGCCCGTTCACTCTGATGGTAGTTTCTTTTGCTGTGCAGAAGCTCTTTAGTTTAATGAGATCCCATTTGTCAATTTTGGCTTTTGTTGCCATTGCTTTTGGTGTTTTAGACATGAAGTCCTTGCCCATGCCTCTGTCCTGAATGGTATTGCCTAGGTTTTCTTCTAGGGTTTTTATGGTTTTAGGTTTAACATGTAAGTCTTTAATCCATCTTGAATTAATTTTTGTATAAGGTGTAAGGAAGGGATCCAGTTTGAGCTTTCTACATATGGCTAGCCAGTTTTCCCAGCACCATTTATTAAATAGGGAATCCTTTCCCCATTTCTTGTGTTTGTTAGGTTTGTCAAAGATCAGATAGTTGCAGATATGCGGCATTATTTCTGAGGGCTCTGTTCTGTTCCATTGGTCTATATCTCTGTTTTGGTACCAGTACCATGCTGTTTTGGTTACTGTAGCCTTGTAGTATAGTTTGAAGTCAGGTAGCATGATGCTACCTGAATTTATCAATTCAATGCCATCCCCATCAAGCTACCAATGACTTTCTTCACAGAATTGGAAAAAACTACTTTAAAGTTCATATGGAACCAAAAAAGAGCCTGCATTGCCAAGTCAATCCTAAGCCAAAATAACAAAGCTGGAGGCATCCTGCTACCTGACTTCTTCCTGGTTTGGTTTTGGGAGAGTGTATGTGTCGAGGAATTTATCCATTTCTTCTAGATTTTCTAGTTTATTTGCGTAGAGGTGTTTATAGTATTCTGTGATGGTAGTTTGTATTTCTGTGGGATCGGTGGTGATATCCCCTTTATCATTTTTTATTGCATCTATTTGATTCTTCTCTCTTTTCTTCTTTAATAGTCTTGCTAGCAGTCTATCATTTTTGTTGATCTTTTCAAAAAAACCAGCTCCTGGATTCATTGATTTTTTTGAAGGGTTTTTTTGTCTCTATTTCCTTCAGTTCTGCTCTGATCTTAGTTATTTCTCGCCTTCTGCTAGCTTATGAATGTGTTTGCTCTCGCTTCTCTAGTTCTTTTAATTGTGATGTTAGGGTGTCAATTTTAGATCTTTCCTGCTTTCTCTTGTGGGCATTTAGTGCTATCAGTTTCCCTCTACACACTGGTTTGAATGTGTCCCAAAGATTCTGGTATGTTGTGTTTTTGTCTTCATTGGTTTCAAAGAACATCTTTATTTCTGCCTTCATTTCGTCATGTACCCAGTAGTCATTCAGGAGCAGGTTGTTCAGTTTCCATGTAGTTGAGCGGTTTTGAGTGAGTTTCTTAATCCTGAGTTCTAGTTTGATTGCACTGTGGTCTGAGAGACAGTTTGTTATAATTTCTGTTCTTTTACATTTGCTGAGGAGTGCTTTACTTCCAACTGTGTGGTCAGTTTTGGAATAGGTGTGGTGTGGTGCTGAAAAGAATGTCCATTCTGTTGATTTGGGGTGGAGAGTTGTGTAGATGTCTATTAGGTCCGCTTGGTGCAGAGCTGAGTTCAATTCCTGGATATCTTTGTTAACTTTCTGTCTCGTTGATTTTGTTATCTTGTCATTCCCAAGTCATTATGGGCCTTGAAATTGGCATACAACTTCGTTCTTTGCATTTCCTACATTGCCTTAAACATAATAGAAACTGAGTAAATACTTTCTTATTAATTAATTGTATTCAATTGCCCTCACCTGTGTGACAGTGTCTAATGTCTTTTAAAAGTTCCTTTCCTCTGCACTCAGTTGCATTTGTGTCAATTTTCCAAACATTTTTCACAGCAGTTCATTTATTATGTTAATTTGGTTTTCCATTCAAACCAGTTGAGTGTAATAATACATGCCTTGTTTTTCCTGGCACAGAGCCCAATGAAATTATTTTTGTTTATTTCTTGTTGAGTGTCCCAGATTTGCTTTGGAATGTTGGTTGATGCTGGCTTATTCATTATGTGATAACAACATCAGTTATCATAGAATGAGGGGATTTCAATTACAATTTCTAAAAAGTGAGCACTTCAAATTTGTTTTGAGGATTTAGGGGTTGATGTGTGAAGCTTTTCACATTATCTTCAGTGGTAATACAAATCAAGATTCCAAGGCAGTGGCATTTCTTGGTAGTCTAAGTGGCAAGCTGCAGCAGGTTGGCATTGTTAATTACACTGGTAAAAGTTTTGTGTTGCAGATACCATTGCCTATTACTAATTGACTTCAGAAGAAATAAAATAATAAACAGCTATTCTAAACAATTAGATATGCATTGCCTTTAGCTACAAGAACCTGCAAACCCAGCTAACACAAGATTAAACAGTAAAGGCTTATTTTCCTCATATTTCAAAGAGCATGGGACTGAGCAGCCTGTGGTTGGGAACAGTGGCTCTGCAATACTGGTGGGCACTCAAGCTCTTTTGGCCCTTCTGCTCTGCTGTCCTCTATGTATTGGTTTTCTTCATCTTGCTTGTCACCTGATGGTTGCAAGATGCATGCTGCACCTTTAGAACTCATGTCTGTGGTGCAGACAATAAAAAAAGTGAAGGACAAAAGCCAAGGGCCTCTTTCTATGAGGATTCTCCTTTGTTTGTAGGAAGGAATGTCTTTCCCCTTGCCTCTTTCTCCTTCCAGGGATTTCTGTCAATATGTCATTTACCATAACTTTGTCACATGGCCATGGCCATTTCTAGCTCTAAGGAATGCCAATAAATCAAGGTTTGGGTTTTTTCTCTAAGCTTTTATATTTCTAAAATAGAAATAGCCAAAAGAGAAAGAGTCTTGGAATGAGACTGGGTCAGGCAATCTAGAGTGTGTATCAAGGTGTCATTTATTGATTATTTTCTATATGCCAGACATATTATCCCAGGATCCTACAATGTAGAAGAATGAGACTTAGAGAGAAAAGTGAACTACCCAATGCCTCGGTGCTATGCAGAGGTGGAGACAGGGTAAAGTTCAGGGCCATCTGGTCTCAGAGCTTATATATTTCCACTATACCACAAGGGGACCTCCAAGGAAACAAGTGAGAGGAAACTGGAAATGAGATGGGAAGAAAGCTGGGCTTATCTGTTTCTTCCCCACACCCCTACAGGCAATTGTTATTGAAGTGGCGCTCCTATCGCAATTATTTTTACCATTTTCATTTCTTATTTAAAATCCTTACTATTCAAAGTGTGGTCTGAGGGACTGACACATCAGTATCACCTGGGAGCTCATTTGAAATACAGAATCTCAGGCCCTAGGTTAGACCTTTCTATCAGAATCTGCCTTTCAGTGAGCTCAGGTGACTCACATGCATATCCAATTTTGAGAAGCCCTGTGACGTATACATTTCTTAGAAGGCTTCCACAACCATCCAGATTAAGCTAATCCATCTTCAGCCATTCCATTATATCATGCTGTTCATTGTTTTATAACATGTATGCCTATCTGAAACAACATTACTAAAAAGTTGGTTTTAATTGTAATTGTTTTCTGTTCCACTAAAATTTATGTTTCATCAGGGAACAGACTTTGCTTTCGTTGAGGATCTAACACTTGCAGATAGAGTGTCTGACACATAGTAAGTGCTCAATAAATATTTGATAGATGGATGATGAGTATATGAATGCATAAATGATGTCTAATTTAGGATACTTGGCTCTTCAGAGATAGATAACCACATAGCATTCTTGCTGTTTCAAAATAACCAGATCAAAATTATAAAAGCTGCATGTCTCAGGTGCACATTCTGAAAACTGTATTGTTTGGCTTTGTTCTGCTTGATTTAATTCAAAGACGATTTTTCATGTATTTACCTTAGTCTTAGCCTCTCTAAATGTGTTCTTACTGCTAGTATTGAATGGCCCTTTGGCTTTGAATAGAATCTCTGTTGTTGGTTAATTTTTTGTTCTTATTGGCTCTTCTGTTGTTAAGTTTACAAGAATCTCAATTTAGTTAAAATTTTGAAGATAATTGAAGTTATTTGTTATAAAAAATAAAAATTCACCAAAAGGAAAGACATTAAGAGACTGATCAGATGTTAATTAAATCTATGATGATTGTTATGTACTTCGAATATTTTAATTTTCAATGTGGAACATGGCAATAATGTTCCTTTCACTTGCTGAAGTATTCTGCCTGATTTTCTTTTGTTTGCATAATGGAAAAAAACACATGCAAAATTTCTAGTAAAGAGAAGTTGCCTGATGAAAGATTTATTATAAAAATTGATACTTTATCCCAGGAAATAGATTTCTGCCTCAGGGACATCTATACCAAGTCTTTGTCAGATATGTGATGACATTGGAACTGAAGAGCTCATATAGATGCTTAAAGTGATTTTAAAAATTTTAAGCACATCTGTATTTTATTTTATTACCTATGTTTAAAAAATGATCTTTGGAGTTTCTACACATATTCGCTAATGTCTTTTTCTCCCAAAACCTTTTAAAGACAAATAATGCAAACTAGGGTTCATAAACTAAGTTGCCTTTAGAGACCACAGTATGATGTAATGAGAAAGATGTTGCCATAGGCTGTGGTAAGGACTAGGCATAATAGTCATGGCATACTTCACCAAGTCATTCCATTTGAAAGAAAAATTTAAAATATCTGCAGCCAGTCAAAATACTCTCGTGGATTGCATTTGTTCTGATGGTGAGCAGCTTGTGATCCTTGGACAAAACTTTCTGAAGCTATTATCTCATTAGCCTTATTTTTTATACAATATATTTCTAGTTTTATTACTTTAAGATTAAAACATCATTTTTGCCCCGTTTTGGAATTTAATATTAAAAAACTTTTTGCAATTAAATGACCAATTCATTGAAACACCAGGCAAATATGGTATTAAGAAGATTAAGGCCAGATGCAGTGGCTCACATGTGTAATCCCAATTTGGGTGGCTGAGGCAGGAGGACTGCTTGAGCCTAGGATTAGCCTGGGGAACATAGGGAGACACTGTCTCTACAAAAAATTGAAAAAAAATTTAGCCTGGTGTGGTGGTGCATGCCTGTGGTGGCAGTTACTCAGGGAGCTCAGGTGGCATAATTGCTTGAGTTCAGGAGGCGGAGGCTGCAGTGAGCTGTTAGCATGCCACTGTGCTCCAGCCTGGGTGACAGAGAGAGACCCTGTCTCAAATAAATAAGTAAGTAAGTAAGTAAGTAAATAAATAAATAAATAAATAAATAAAGTAAGTAAGTAAGTAAGTAGAGTTCAGGCTGAGAACTAAAACAGCCAGAGTCATATAACTTGACCCCCTGTATGGATATACATTCTTGATGATGTTCATTATATCCAGCAATATTTACCTAGACATTGGTATTAAGGAATATTCCCAGTTTGGGGATTACAGCTCTTATGATACTGTCATGGATGATAACAGTGTCACTGAGGACAGGCTGGAGACCTACAGAAGGGTCTCTAGGTAACTTTTCTTTGGCCTCCTGGCATTTTCTGTGGAAGCATGCTGGGGAATGGCAGAAAATACTGTGGGTTTGTACTTCAATGGGTGGTGTGGCTAGTGTGGAGCTTTTGCCTTTTTTGCCTGAGTTTTTATATGGGGTTATTGAGGTAGTGACTTTGCCAGTGGGAAAAAAACAGACTATTTGGTACCAAGAGCATAGGTGCCAATTATTTGGAGAAGTGGCTTGGAAACACTGAGTACCCTGAATGGGAAAGATAGGGTCCCCAGTTTTGGGGGATTTTGAGTCTAGTTTCTGCCTCATGCTTCAGTAAAAATAAGCTTTGCATCCCAGCTAGCTTTTCAGACAGTAGGAAAAAATGTCTAGGAGTCACTATGTATCAATCCTGCTTATTTCCCCAGTGAGCCTCCCCAAAATTCCATGATGCTTTACATATATTTATATGTGTTTATTTGACACTTTGTGTGGGGGAACAATTTAACTCATGGACAATATAGAAGTTTCAAAGGCAAATGTCTACTGAAATGTTCACATAGTTGCTTCAGTCTTGTAATATTATATAGCAATTAAATTTTAGTTGATCTACTTCAAAAATACATCTTGGAGTTCATGAGAAAAATACATACAAACATAATTAGGAGACTGCTCCCCAATTTATTTTGCCCAAGTATTAATTTCTCAAAGCAGACATTCATATTAAGAATGCATATGCCATGTGGGAGGTGAGCTGAACAAATATTAACTAGAAAGCTGCTAAAATGACTGATTGCATTGATGAAAACTTCAGAACTTACAAATGGTGCTTATGAGCACACTGGTTTGTGCTCTAGTTTTTTCATGCGTTCCTTTCCTCTTCTAGACTATGAGCTCTGTGAAAACAGATGTCATGCCTGATTCACCTTTGATCCCAGTAATTTAGGCTGAAGTGTGAGGAGTTTATTGAGTGGCATTAAAAGATTCAGAAGTCTTGTGGTTATTTGTAATAAACTATGAGAATGCAAAAGCATAAGAATGATACAGTGGACTTTGGGAACTTGAAAGAAAGGGTGGAAAGAGAGTGAGGGATAAAAGACTACAAATTGGGTTCAGTGTATACCGCTCAGGTGATGGGTGCACCAAAATCTCACGAATTGCCATTAAAGAAATTATTCATGCAACCAAACACCACCTGTTCGCCCAAAACCTATGAAATTAAATATATATTTTTTTCTTAAAAAAGACATGAAAAGGAACAACTTCTAACTACAGGTGAAGAAAAGTAGTGAGTCTATTTAATTTTAAAAATTAGAAATGGAATCTTCCAATTATATCAGATATAAAATATTTATTAATTCCATCTTAGTGCAAAGGTAGAAAAACATACATATCCAGATGGAATATGAAAGCAGACACATTAGAGTACAGTATGAGATAGACACTTGAGAGTATCAAACTCTCAAGAAAATGGTTCAGAGTAATGCAAGCATGAAGAAATTTACTCAAGAGCATGGAAAAAAAATACTGAGATACTCAGATAGAAGGGAAGAATAGGGCAAAGCTCTTATCACATTGGAGCACAGTTTTGAGAAGCAGCCATTAGAATGGCTGAGAATCCTGATTTGATTTTTTAAGTACATGTTCCCTCGCATGGTTAGAGTGCTATAATATGAGCTTAAGGAAGTAGTTAAATTATAAAGCCCAAATGGTACTACAACTATATTCATCTTACAATAGGATTCAGCAATATTTAGATGATACATTGATGAAAATATAAGTTATTTAACAGTTTGTTTACATAAATTACAGGATAAGTACAGAAAATTAAGCTATGCCACTAGATGATGACTTCCTGAACAGATAGTTCAGCTTTTTATTGAAAGAGGGATTGATTGGCTAAATTGAAGTTACAGTGAAATGTATTCCTATTAGTGTTCTGTCATTGCCTTCTGTAAAGGAATATGACTTCAGATAAGCTCAAACCTGAGTCTACTGAAGGTATGGCACACCTGGAAAATTGATTTTCAATTTTCTAATTTACCTACAAACCTCTCAGAAGTATGCTGGCTACTGGTGAGTGGAAAAGGGCTAGAAGGTATCTACAACTTCACACATAACCCAAAACAGGGAAGTGGTGAAGTAGTGAAAGGAGTTTCTCAAAGCCTGTCTTCAATCAAGTGATTTCATTGGCAGCAATGGGCCAGTATGAGAACTTGAAAGCTGCAGATGCTTATCAAGCTCTCCAGAAGTACCGCTGGCTAGCCATTTTATTCCGTGTAACAATTTCTAGATTTGTAGATACGGGTTTTATTAATCACCTATGTTAAACGAAAGTGTGGCATGTCTTTTGTTGGTGTTTTTTGGTGTCTCTCCATGGTGACTATCACTCTTGTGCAATTGTACATCACCATTGGAGTCAAAAGATAAAGTTTTAATAGGTGAGAATAATAAATAATAGTGCTGAGAAGAAAAATACAGTGAATTTGATTAGCTAAACAGGGACAGCAAAAAAGAGTTACTAGATGACCTAATGTCATGTGATTGGTAATGGCTGCCTAGAATTTTACATTGAAAACCTTTCTAAGGTAACATCTTATCTCATAGGAGAAACGTGTTATGATCAATTATTGAAGTCTGCCAGGTCGTGGTGATGGAAGAATAGAAGGTAATAGTCACAAGCAAAGCAGATATTTGCCATACCTGCTGTTAAGGAAAGCAGTGTCATTCTTATAACAAGTAGAATGTTGGAGACCTCAAGCCTTCTCTTGTGGGGTTAACTCATAAATACAAAATAGTATATCTTTCATATAGTTTTGAAATGAAGATAACCCATCCTCTGTGGGTTACAGTTGAGTTATCAAAAATCTATAATTACAAAGAAATCAATTGTGAAAGTAAAAATCATGTGATGATCTGGGGGTGCAGAAAAGACATACAGAATTCTTAAAGTTGCTGCATAAAATAAAAATTTTACAGTATGGCTGTGCTGATGGTAAAGTAAGAGAAACAATTAGATTTGAGGGGTAAAAAAGTTATAAATAAGAGAGGTGCTTTGGAGTTGGTGAAGGAAGAGACAAAGCCTATGTTTTGAGCAGAGTGGGAGGTCAAATTGAAGACACCAGCATAAATCTGGGACAACTGAAAGGTGACACTGACAGTGTCACTTGGCGTAGGGATGTAGGGATGTCCCAAAAGAGACTTGTTTATTTAAACCCTGGTTCTGGGTAGTGCATGAGAAAATAAAAAGAAAAATTTCATTAAGAATTTCTAGTCGCAGTCTCACAGTCATTTAAGTTTGGGGCCTGAATTCTTAATGCATGTGGAATATGGAGTAATCCTAGCCGAAAATTTTAAAGTGATTCTGGCCAGACACAGTGGCTGATGTGCGCCTCAAAATTTCCATTCGAAATCAGGAACAGTGGCTCCCGCCTGTAATCGCAGCCACCCAGGAGGGTGAGGTGGGAGGATTGGTTGAGTCCAGAAGTTCGAGTACGGTTTGGGCAACATAGTGAGACCCCCATCTCCAAAAAAAGAAAACAACAGCAACAAAAAATGTCTCTTCTTGTTTTTCATTTAACAAGGGAACACAATTTTCATTTCCAAATTAGAGATGATTATTCACATTTTTAAATCTCTACAACAAACCCCCATGACACAGTTTACCTGTGTAACACACCTGCACTTGTATCCCTGAACTTAAAAAAAATTAAAACAAAAATAAAAATAAAAAATAAAAAAGTTTTGATGTGACTATGTATGTCAAAGTATAATTTTTCTATTCTAATATTTTCCAAAGAGTAGTAGAAGTAATGAGTATTGCTGGTGGTATACCAGTAGTGATTTTGGATGACACATCAATAACTTTATAAAGCTAAAAACCTATTTTAATATGTATTAGAAAACATTATTATTTTAATGTTTTCATATTAATATTTTAGTTCATGAATATTATTAAAATGATATAAATAAAATAAAGGAGTGATTTGGAAGTATATATAAAAGAAAATATGGGCCAGGCATGGTAGCTCACGCCTGTAATCCCAGCCCTTTGGGTGGCCAAGGCAGGTGGATCACCTGAGGTTAGGAGTTTGAGACCAGCCTGGCCAACACGGCAAAACCCCATCTCTACTGAAAATACAAAAATTAGCCGGGCATGGTGGCATGTGCCTGTATTCTCGGCTACTTGGGAGGCTGAGGCAGGAGAATCGCTTGAACCTGGGAGACAGAGGTTGCAGTGAGCCAAGATTGCACCACTGCACTCCAGCCTGGGTGACATAGCAAGACTGTGTCTCAAAAAAAAAAAAAAGAAAAAAAAA
Source organism: Nomascus leucogenys (assembly GCF_006542625.1). NCBI lineage: Eukaryota > Metazoa > Chordata > Mammalia > Primates > Hylobatidae > Nomascus > Nomascus leucogenys. The sequence continues at coordinate 24,583,444 of NC_044388.1, forward strand.
AAAGAAAAGAAAATATGAACAGGTGTTATATAAGTATGACAAAATAAGGAAGCTAGTATTTGAATGACTAATTTGAGACGCATTTGTCAATTATAGGAAGACTCACCATGGGGCAAGTTGATGAATACCAAAAGAAGACAGAGAAACAGTTAACTTCAAAAGCATTAGAGCTCTGTCTAGCTGTTGATCTGTTTACCTATAATTCAGTGGGGCATATATAAGCTCCTGCTTTGGAGTATTTTTATCATATAGCTGTGCTTGATCTCTGTAGTTTAGAAAACAAAAAATATGCTTAAGGAAACCTAGACCCCTAGGTGCTCAATATTTAGAAATTTAATTTTCAAGGTATTTAAGAGCGGAGATTACATAATGTTTTACAGTTTTTAATAAATAAGTTATATATCCCAATGACTCCTTTATGAGAGTCCTGGGGAAACATTTAGGTCAGGATATGACTTTTGGTTGATGATTTTTCAATTTATAGGCATTTAGATGTTATATCCAGCCACATTTTTTTCTTTTCAATTGAGAGCTAGAAATTTTATATTTATTAAGTAATATTAATTTTTAAAACATTAAATTTTTAACTCCTTTTAGCTTTATTTCATTATTTTCTACCTTTTGCCTAAATCTTTTTTCTTATTTTTTTAAAGCCTTTCTAATGTATTTTTTAAGCTACCTGAAATGCTTTAGGGATAAAAAAATAATATCTAACATGTACTGAGTGCTTACAAGATATTCTTCTAAGTATTTTCTATATATTTATTAATATAATCCTCTCAATAACCCTGTGGTATGAGCAATATTATTATCAGTGTTTTCCAAGGTTAAGTAACATTCCCAAGGTCACAAAGCTAAAAAGTGGCAAAGCTAGGACTTGAACCCAAGCCCTATTAAGCTTGAGTCTTGACTCCTACAACCTCTACCCTATAAGGTCTCTATATCACAGTGTAAAATAATATATATGTAATATCAGGTTGCAATTAAAAATAAAAATAGTGACAATTTGTATCCATTTTTAAAATGTTACATGGTCATTTATGTAAAATTAGGGAAATATAAAGAAAATACAAATATATATTATATATTTATAAAATAAATATATTTGCATGAATATAAATATATATAATTTTATGTTTACATAAATATAAATTTAGAAATATAAAGAAAAATTGAACCAAGGAAATCCATCATTAATGGGCTTATTATTTAAGAAAAACCATCTTTCACGTAATTTTTTCTTTCCAAAAAGAAAATATTATGTCTCTACTCATAGAACACTTCTAACACCAAATGTGTGTTTCTTCCACATCAAGCAATTCTCCAATTCTCTGTGGACACCAAGTGGATGTCCTGTAATTTAATTCAATTCTGACACTAACTATCTGAAGTTAGTGAAAACCCCACAGGTTAAGGGCTTAGTCCCATAAAACTGTGCCCACTTCAGATGCCACCCACAAGTAGCAAGTCTCAGGTTACACACCCTTGTGTCCAACTTGGCTACAAATGGGGTTACTACAACTACTCCAACACCTTCTGCAGGTTTGATAATTTGTTATAGCTACTCGGAGAACTCAGGGGCACACTTTATTTACATTTACTAGTTTATTATAAAGATATTGTAAAGGATACAAATGAACAGACAAGTTAAAAGGTCAGAATGGTCCTGAGCACAGGAGCTTCTGTTACTGTGAACAAGGCGCACTAGATTTGTGGCACATGGATGTATTCGGCAACGCAGAAGGTCTCCAAACTCTCGCATTTATGGTTTTGATGGAGGTTCCGTTATGTAACTATGATTGATTAAAACATCAGCCATTGGTGATTAACTCAATCTCTAATCCGTCTTCTTTTGGGGTGTGAGACTGAAGGTTCCAACCCTCCAATCAAGTGATTGGTTCCTCTGGAAGCCAGATTCCATTTTTCAGGAGTCATCTCATTAGCATAAATATAAATATGATTGAAAGAGGCTTACTATGAATAACAAAAGATACTCCTCTCACTCCATCCCTTTGGAAATTCCAAAAATACTAGGAACCTCTATGCCAGGAACCAGAGAGGAAGACCAAATATATATTTCTTATTAAAATATCACACATCCATTTTTTTCTTTGTAAATTTTAGTAAATTTTAAGGCAATAAACCCATCTGTAATAATCTTGGCTTCTAGGAAATTCTTCTTTAAAGCTTTATTTCTTCATGTTGAAATTAAAGACCATTTCATCATGCTTGAATTCTTTGTGAAGAAAACATTAAACGTCCTTCTATCAATAAGGTACTTTCCCTCACCAATCATCCCATTAGATTTTCTCAGAAAAAGCACTTAGGAAGATGCAAAAGAATGAGTATTTCTTCATATACTTCAGAGCCATTAGAAAGTCATCTAATTCTTCTCTTCTGAATAAACTACAGGCTTTTCTGCTTCCTACTTAGACTCTCTTCATCCCCAATCCTTTATCAATTTGTTATTTTCCTTTAAGCCCTCTTGAAGTTCATTCTATTCCTCTTGAGTCTAGAACAGTACATGCTAATGCACATTATGTCTCGTCACTACTGAGTTTAATTAAAGAATAGCTTTTAAGTGTCTCCATTTTATATATTCTACCCCATTAGAATGACTCAAAAATAATTATGACTGTCATTCAAGTCACGAGCCACTATAATCCTTGGGATACTGTCCACTTTACGGTTTATAGTCAGTCTTTTTATATCATCTTATGATTGCAAAACCTGTAACAACTCCATCCATACCGAACCTCAATCTGATAGCTTCTGCCCACTTACTTCCTCAGGGATATATCAAATTTCAAGATATACAACCCCCTTTCTACTCACTTTTCTTTCTTGGATTAGTGCAATCAGAAAGCTTGAATGACGAATATTTCTAGTTACTATACAGTATGGCCTGCAAATAAAAATATCAGAAGTTCTAAATGCACAGTGAAGTTTATATGTGGAAACTGGCAGATTAAATGCATGGATTTCCAAAATATCACTAAAACAACCATGAGGAAATTTTTAAAAAGACATAAACCCACAGGTCAAAAATAATAGAAAAGATAGTAAGAACAAAATTTTAGAAGCTGAATACATACGTAACAAACCTGCACATTGTGCACATGTACCCTAAAACTTAAAGTATAATAATAATAAAAAACAAAAAAAAATTTTAGAAGCTGGAAAGCAAACAGATGAGTGTGAATTGACTTAATAGATCTGAGAAACCTAAATCCTAACCGGCAGTGGAAAGAGCTAACAAGCAACACGATTTTCACTATAGGTCCCTCTAGAAGTTCAAAAATTGGTACTTTTGGAAGTGATTATGACAGTAAGGCTAAAACCAGAAAGATAAGTTGAAAGCATGTTTACGGAGTGTTTATATTTATAGATTTACCCCCCTGATATATGCATTGAGACTGTCCTTCCAAAGCTATCACGTTCCCTGGAAAGCAAAATTAGTGGGATCAGTATCTGTGTGGGAAAGGAGGAAAGCAGTGCTAAGCAGAAGTCATTGGGTTCTGATATAGTCACAAAAAAAGCCTCCCTGCCAGGATGACGTTTCAGAATGCTCTTGAAATGAGTGAAGGACCTGGAAGTTTGTAAACACTCACACTGAACAATCATTGTAGGCAAGCTGACCTTACAAATGGTGCATGATCATGGGCAAGGTGATCCTCTTCAACCAAGGGTGCTCCCAAGAGCTGGGGAGATAGACCCTTGATTTTGAGGGTGGATACAGGGGGACCACAAACTATCCAATGCATCACTTTTTGGCAGAAAAGTTGAGTCCTTTTGTGAAGGTAAAATAGAAAGTCTCTGGACTGAAGAAAATCAGGCAGTACTAAAAAAGGAGAAAATAAGCAAAAGTTTATATCCCAAATGTTAAGACCCCCAGTCCTCTTCCTCAACTTGGCTCCTATAATTCTAGCAGCCAAGAAGTCTATACCCTTTCAATAAGGCTTTAGAAGAAGATTTTCAAAATAACCTGGACAGCCCATGAGGAAAATTCTCAATATACTGACATCAAACCTTGTCCATCCACATCACTCTATAGCAAAGAACAGATTCGACACATTCCACACATGTGCTCAGACTTTCTATTCAGATTTATCTTGCTTCAGTCTTAAATATGAGCAGATGTAAAAAACTGCCAAGACTTCTACAGGGAGCTTCTTATGGAAAAGGTATAAAATCAAAATAAAGAGGAAAAAATCACATTAAATAAAAAGAAACTAACAAAAAATAACAAAGCTAAATAATATCTCTAAGTAGATAAGAATAAATATGATATTCATGAAATAAATATAGGATATAATGAGGTAAAGAAGCACACAAACTATAAAATTTTAAAAAAACTTGTGAAGATTAAAAGATAATGATAGAATTTTTTAACAGTTGAGAGATTAGAAAATTACGTTGAGGAATCTTCCATTAATTAGAGAAAAGTGACAAATATGTGAAAAATAAAAAGAAATAATTAGAAAATTAGAGGACTCTCAAGGACTATACTGCCCTAGAATTTTCAGTGATGACGGAGATGCTCTGTGTTTGTGCTGTCCGGTACAGTAACCACTAGCTACATGTGGCTATTGAGCACTTGAGATGTGGCTAGTGTTACTAAGAAAGTTAGTTTTAAAAATTTATTTTGTATCTGTCAGTTTAAAGGCAAATGTGAAAAGCCACATGTTGCTAGCTGCTACTGTATTGGAAAGCATAGATCTAGGGGGCTAAGCAACTAATTAAAAAGAGTACCAAAAATTAAAAAAAATAGAATGAAACTGGTTGGAAAGGAGGAGTCCATTATGCCAGCTAAGTTCCCAGATCTAAAAAACATGAGTTTCCAGACTTAAACTTCATGACAATGTTAACTGCAAACAAAAAGATAATTCTTTTGACTTCCAGAAAAAAGGGAAAAAATTAAAAAACAGTACTATACAAAGGATCAAGAACCAGAATGACATTGGACTTCTCAAGAGGAATACTGGGAGCTAGAAGACAGTAGAGCAATGTCTTAAAAATTCTAAATGAGTATGGCTTCCAACCCAGAATCTATATCCAGCATAATTGCCAATAAAGTCAAAGGTAGAAAAAATAGATTTTCAGACATGAAACATCTCTAAAATGTATCTCCCTTTCATGTACCTTGTCTTAGGTTATCTACTAGAAGATGTGGTGCATCAAAAGGAGGCAATAAGCTAAGAAAATGTAAACATGAGATTAAGGAAATGACAGAATTCAAGACAGTACTATATGGCACTGCTGGAATGATGACCAAGGGTCAGCTCAGAGTGAGAGCTACAAGCTAGGTTCATCAGCCATCCTGCCCAGAGCAGGCAGAGGCTCTGGGAGTTTTCAAGATTAGTTAATATTCCACTTGATGTATCAAAACCTATTGAGAGAAAATTCACACACAATTGGAGAAGACTTTGGATTTTTATTAGTAATAATGAAAAACATATTAGAGTAGTATTAGTAGCAATAAACATATAGAAAACAAAGCAAACCAAAAAAATCCAGATAATTGTTAACTCCAAAGAAAACAAAAACTTGTGTAGAAAACAAATATTTATCAGACACCAATGGCTCAGTTGTCACAATATTGTAAACACTGAATATTGATTTAAGCAAAGTAACAATCTTACCTTGCTGCAAAACGAAGAGATGGAAAGAGGATATGTGTGGTTAGGGGATGGGATATAAGTGAGCCAAAGTCTCATTTGTTATATGGGAAACTAATTGGTAATGCCTTGAAAATCAAAAAGTAAAAAATAAAAAATGGCAACATAGGTATGTTAGTTGTAAGAAAGTGATTACTAAAAATAAATAGACAAAACTCTTGAAAAGTTTTGTTTCTGGTGTGAAAGAAATGGGAGGAGAGGATCTGGGAACTTCTGGTTTTCTATGAACTATTGGACAAGTTATGCCACATGCATGTATAACTTTTATTTATCAAAGAAAAATGTTCAGGTCAAGTGAATAGCACCAGTCACATTCAGAATTCACCCATTAGGATGGCTATTATCAAACTTGTCCTAATGTATTAGTGAGTAATAATACATTTCCTAAAATCTTATAAAAAATGTAAACTAAACTAAATACAAATAATATGTCTCCTTTCTATCAGGCACTTAAATTGATGAGGTAGCCTTTCATCATATTAGGAAAAAGCAATCTATTACTCAAAAGGGAAAATAACATTTAAAGTAGACTTCATCTAAAGAAAACAAATGAGGGAAGAGGGTCAATGGTTTTGGTAGGACCAGGAGTTCTCTGCAGAGAAGGAGTCGATGTTCAATTCTTACTGCATGCCAGGCAATATGCTGGTTAGTCTCATCAGTGATCTCTCACTAAAGCCTGACCTAAGGTCCTACAGCTAGTGATTACCTAAGTTTCCATCTGAAGCTGACTCAAAAGACAAAGGAAACAATTCTTTCCAAAGAATGAGCAAAATCAGGGCTGGCACAGAGGCAAATTGGTGGAGAGAACACGGGAGCAGGAGCCCCAGAGCCAGAATTATTGTTCCACCTTCCTTGCCAATAAAATGAAGCAATATGCAAAATGTGAATATGTGGCTCATTTGACTCCTTTCACCTATCAGGAAATATGATATCATATCAAGGATTAAATAGTATAGATTTATATCCTTTAATTATCAACAAAAGATCCATTTTCTAAGTCTTTTCTGGATACACACAGACACATAAACCCTAAATAGCCAAAGCAATCCTGAGCAAAAAGAAGAAAGTTGGTAGTATTACGCTAGCAGACCTCTAAGTATACTAAAAAGCTATAGTAACCACAACAGCGTGGTATTGTTATAAAAAGAGATACATAGACCAATAGAACAGAATAGAGAATCCAGAAACGAATCCACATTATCTACAGCCAACTGATTTTTGACAAAAGTGCCTAGAATACTCACTGAGGAGATCCTTCAATAAAGGATGGTACTCAGATAACAGGGAATTAATATATAGAATATGCAAGAAACTCAAACATCTCAACAGCAAAACAAAAGAAAAATCCAATTTATAAATGGGCAAATGATTTCAACAGACATTTTTCAAAAGAAAACAAACCAATGGCCAAAAATATATATATGAAAAATGCTCAGCATCACTAATCATCAGGGAAATACAAATCAAAACCACAATGAGATATCATTTTACCCCACTTAGGATGGCTATTATCAAAAAAAGCAAAGCCGTGGAGAAAAGGGAACTCTTGTAGACTGTTGAGGGGAATGTAAACTAGTACAGCCACTATGAAGGACAGTATGGAAGTTCTTCAAAAATCTGAAAAAAGAACTACCTTATAATCCAGCAATCCCACTCCTGGGAATTTATCCAAAGGGAAGGAAATCATTATATCACAGAGACATCTGCACCCCCATGTTTATTGCCATAGTATTCACAGTAGGCAACATATGGAATCAACTTAGGTGTCTAAGAACAGATACATGAATAAAGAAAATGTGGTACATATACATAATGGAATACTATTCAGCCATTACAAAGAAAGAAATCCTGTCATTCATGGCAACATGGTTGGAACTGAAAGACATTATGTTAAGTGAAATAAGCCAGGACTATAAAGTTAAACACTATGTGTTCTCACTCATATGTGGAAGCTAAAAAAAAAAAGTTGATCTGACAAAAGTAAAAAGTAGAACAGAATATACTAGATGTTGGTAAGGATAGGTGAAAGGGAGGAACAGGAAGAGATTTGCTAAAGAATACAAAATTATAACTGGGTAGGAGGAATAAGTTCTAGTGTTCTGTACCACTGTAGGGTGACTATAGTTAACAATAATATATTTTGTAGTTTTAAATAGCTAGAAAGATGACATTGAATGTTCCTAACACAGAAAAATGATAAATGTGTAAGATGATGAATATGCTACTCTGATCTGATTGCCATATGTTATATGTATTGAAACAGCAGTATGTACTCTAGGAATATGTACAATTATTGTCAATTTAAATAAACTAAATTTTAAAGAATTGCTACTTGTATATTAGAAGGTCTAGCCTCTAAAGTTTATAAATTTTCTAAGACATAAAACAGGGAACAGGGAATTGTTCCCTCACTAAAAAAAAATAAAAGGTGATGATTAGAATTCATATGGCCTACTATCAGTAGACCTCAAACTAATCTGTGCATAGTATCTTTAAATTGACAGCTTCTACCTAACCTAAGCCCTGAGAGTTATATTTCCTGACTGAAGCCTAATCAGTTACCTTGGGAAGAAGGATATTTCAAGGTTTGTCAATTCAAAAAAATAAAACTTTTGATGATTCCCCACAATCTTCCACATATTTTGGTGAAATCCAGAATGTCACACTAAATTCAGTTCCACCACAGCAGAAGTGTTCAAATACTAAAAGTTTCCAAAATATTTTTTTAATTCCAGCGAGCCCACACATGAAAAGACCCTGTGAATGTTGCATTTTTATCTACAAGAAGGTCAAGATATCAGTGAGTTGGTTTTTCAGCATTACTTGCCAGTACAATTTTTCTGCATGAATATGACCCATGTAGACATGGCATGAAGTTTCTGTGTCACATGAAGTTTTTCTTTACATTTCAATAGGGAGTTGTGGTCCTACAGGGGCCTTTGGGTGATCAGATAGATTGTATCATAAGGGACTCTTGTCAAGACAAGAATTATCAAACATCAAAGCACTGTGCTAACTGCTGATATAATGCATCCTCCTTCATTTTCAAATATCTTCCAATTTTGAATAGAAATTAGTCACTCTACAAAGAAGGTCATTTTGCTTCTAAGTTTATTGGAAAAAGCAGAAATGATTACTTTCCGTTTTAAATCTGTAAAAATTGACAGAGAAGTAATTTCAGAATAAATGACATTAGGTGACAAACAAATTTGTACCACCTTTTCATAAGAAAAATATGAATATCTGTAATTTCATAAATGAGTATTGAAAAACATCTTTTTCTTCCAAAGACTAGTTATAAAATAAAAACAAATCAAACAATAAAATAAGAAACAAAATCACTTCAAATACCTCTAGATAGAATAACTTTTTTTTTTTGAGACAGGGTCTTGCTGTGTCTTCTATGCTGGAGTACAGCAGCACAATTACAGCTCACTGTAACCTCGACTTCTCAGGCTCAATCCATCCTCCAAACTCAGCCTCCCAAGTAGCCGGGACTAAAGGCACAAGCCACCATGTCCAGCTAATTTTTTTGTTGTTGTTTTGGTAGAGGTGGGGTTTTCCCATGTTGCTCAGGCTTAGAATAACTGTTTTCAAGTGATTTTTTTAGATAAGAAAAGATGGAGCTGGGCGTGATGACGTGTGCCTGTAGTCCCAACTACTGAGGATGAGACAGGAGGATTCCTTTAGCCAAGGCCAGCCTGGGCAACATAGCAAGACTCTAGCTTTTACTTAAAGAAAAAAAAAAAGACCAGCTGGGACAACATAGAGACATCTTTACAAAACTTTATAAAAAATTAACCTGGCATGGTGGCACAGACCTGTAATCCCAGCTACTTGAGAGGCTGAGGCAGGAATCACATGAAGTCAGGGGGTCGAAGCTGCAGTGAACCATGATCTTGCCACTGCACTCCAGCCTGGGTGACAGAGTGAGACTCTGTCTCATAAAAAAAAAAAAAAAAAAAAAAACAGGAAAAGGAAGAAAAAAATGGAATATTCAAATTACTAATTTGTTGATCCTCAGTGATCTTTCCTACTGCCGTCTCTTGAACACAAGATTTTGACAGAAAACAATTATTTAAAATGATACAGTTTTTTAAATGCTGTTCCTTTACCTAGGTCACTCTGTTATGCTACCAGTCTTCTTCAGGACAGAACTTACTCCCCAGCTTCTGCAAGTGTTGCTGGCTGACTGCTATGAGCTATTAGTCCTCTATAGGAATTACCTGGGCTGAAAAGAGGAGCTCTCCATGGTCACATTCCTTCCCTAGCAACTTTCATCGAACAGTGACTAGTCAGTATTAGGTGTGGGAGTTGCAGGTGGGAAAGCTGAGGAGTCTACAAGTATAAAGGCACAATACTCTTCTCCAACTTGAGCGTTTCTGAAGGAGCCTCCTAACTCCAGAACGCCCCATGAACCTGGGAGGGGTTTTTGTTAAGATGGCACAGCTGTATTTTTCTCTTTACCCAATCCTGCTTTGTTCTTTTCCCTAAAAGATTTTGACCCTGAGGGCACACTCTCTAAAGCTCTGCGTGCAAGCACCTCTTCTCTTTAGTTGGCTTTCTGGGGAACTACTCAACCTATACCACCAATTTCTCTCTCTCTCTCTCTCTCTCTCACATCTATCTCTATCTCCTCCTCCCTCTTTCTCAGAGCAAATTTTATTTTCATTACCATGAAAACCGTGGATTAAATTTAATCTGTTTTTAAGGGAGGAGGCCACACTGTCTTAATATAAATTCCAGTGATGCTAACACACACCAATTAGCAAGGAGAACAACAGCTTCAGGCCTGGAAATAACACCAAATCACAACTCTGTAGTGTTCAAGTGGAATCAGAATGTGACAATAAGATTAAAACTTTATACCAGCCAAATGCTTATTTTCTAGTATTTTTCTTTTTGTAGACTTAGCATGCTTGGTTGACTTTTGATTATTATTAACTTGAGTTCAGTGGTTTCCCTTTTCAATCCACTGGTGTCCTGTTTTCTTTCCCAGAGGCCCCAACAGCAAGTGCTGCCATTGTCTGAGAAAGACTGGGGTTTCCCTGTAGCTAAAAGGAGAGAGGGATGTTCCCTCAAAATGCTAGTTAACTTCCATTTTATGTAAATTACCAAGGGATAGAGACGAACTGCCTGAATATCAAACTTGACTCAGTGGAAAAATTATTTGGAGGTTTTATGGTGTTTCATAAAGTCAGAGAGCACATCTTCATAGGCATGCTATTTAAAAGGTTAAAATTTAGCTGAATGCATAGATTCATTGTTGCACTCATTTATTCAGCAAAGAGTCACCAAACACCTAGACACAGAAAGGTGAAAAAGGAAAAATGTTACCTTTACATAAACCACTGTCAATTGGAGAGTGATAGTGTCTAATAACTAACATATATTATTCTATACAGTAAAAGCTGCGAACAAAGTGTTTTAAGAAAGTGATGATTTCTGAGTAGTAATGGAGGAGGATGAGGAAAATGAAGGAAAGAATTTTCAAAGGAATTGATAGTTTCAGAAGGAAAACATTTGGATAGATACAACCACAGCAAAACATGAGCCAAAAATCCCATTCGTGCAACCATCAGCCACGTCCTTTCTGAAACCACTTAACATAATAGTTGAATCAGAAACTATGTGAAAATCTGTCATCCAAGTGGAGATGCAGTGGGACTATTTGCTTTGGCACAGGGCTCAATTCATTGGTGGGTCAAGTATCTCCCCTCTCCCATCATCTCTGTGTTTCTTGGGCCTTGCTTGTTGCTAGATAACTAGGTTTTTGGATTTTCTACATGCAGGAAGCTCCTGGGAGGAAAAGAAATAGGAACTCTGCATCTCAAAAATATTAAAATATTTATGAGGCAGGGCTATGCCTTTGCATTCTTGCTCCTAGCATTGTACCTGAATATAGTAGTTATGTCTATTTAAAAGGAGAGAAGAAAACAAAACATGTTTTTGAATGCATGAATATGTGAACAATCAGCATACTGATTACCACAGTATTTGAGATGGAAGAATTTTCCTTTTATTTATTTTTTATCCAAGTAAAATTTCAGTGTTGCCTTACATAAGTGACTAATATAAAACTTTTTCATTGTATTCATTAGATCTTTTCAAAGATTTTTTTACTACTTGTTAAAGAATAATGCCTTATTTAATATAAAGCAACTTACTAAAATATTTACCCAATGTGGTACAGAATTCTTACCCTTTAGCAAATGTTGCTGAATCCTATCCAGGGACAGATATAACATATCATGAAATGTCAGTATATAGGATGTGATTTTCTTTTTGTGTTATTTATGGATTTTCATAACTTGAGAATCATAACAATATTGTTTTTATGAAGTCTCTGAGGAAAGACTGTGAGAAAGAAGTTAGCAGATCTGGAGGAGGTGAGAGCTATCAGTAAGGTAAGAGGCTTTTAAAATGAGAATAATAATCCTTAGATTAACATTCTTGTTGGCAAGATAGATAGCTATTCTTGAGTTCAAAGGGATGAGTTGTTACAATCTATTTCTTAACAGAGTAATTTTATGAATATATCATAAAATAATGGTGCCTACAAAGCTATTTTTGGTGAGTAAATTAAATAAAACAGGAGATTATAACTATTAATAATAAAAGATGATAAACATAAGGTGAAAAAAAATACAATTTCTAATAATACTTCAGGATCACAGCCTTGGAGAATTATCCATGCACAGTATTTTTGAAAAAAGGATAGCACTTATAACCCTGTAACATTTTCCTCTTCATTCTATCAAGTTGATTGCTCTACTGTGACTTTTGCTCTTTCATACTGCTACACTTCGGCATAGAGTGTTCCTAGCAACCAGAAGGTCACCTCCTTTCCCGTCTGCTTATCACGGTTACCCATTCTTCACCATTTAGTGCAGGTCCACAGATTACCCTACTAAAACTCCCTTTATTAGTGTTCTTTCCCTGATTTTTTACAGTCCTTATATTTGCCTCTCATGTCTAATAATAATAATAATGACAACTAACATTGATTGAGTGGTTACCATGAGTCAGGCACTATTCTAAACGCTTTATGGTTTTTACCACATTTAATTGTCACAAAATGCCTCTAAATAGGTATTCTTATTAACACCATTCTTAGAGACGAATAAACTGAAACCAAAAGAGGTTAAGTAATTTGCCCTAGTGGCTAGCAAGTGGTGGAGAGACAACTTGAACCTGTATAGTCTGGTTGCAGAGTTATTAACTACTATAGCTATTTACTCTGCAGCTTTGCCTTTTATTTGACTTTTTTTGCAATATATATTAAATAATAATTAAATATATATTTAATTATTTTTACTGTGTATATGCCATAGACATTTTTGCCTCTTGCCATCTTGTATTAATTTGTCCTACACCCAGAAACATATTTGAGAGGGAGGGATCCACTATTTCCTCACTCTCAGACTGTAGTTTTGGTGGAGTGCAGTTTATCCCTCACAGACTCCAGGAGTGTTATCTGATACAGACCAGGCCAAACAGAGCTGTACACTCCTCTGACATAGAAACTGGTTCAAGGTTAGACACACAACCCCACCAGAGCCAAAGAGACATTATGAGATGCAGACATACATACTTTTGACTACATTTGAAACTGAGATGATGCACATCCTTGGAGCCTTTCTGAGAACTGAATTAACACAGAGTCTTGACCAAAATTCCTGTTTTCTCTTTTTCAAACAGTTTGGAATTTTCTAGATTTTCTGTCAATTGTTGTATAAAGCATCCTAATTGATATAAGGCTGACAGATTCTCTTAGATTAAATGGTAAAATTTTAGACATACGGATTGCCTTTCTCAAACTCTTTCTTCTGCAGTGTTTTGCACTTACATATTATGTAATATTGATTGAATCCATTTTGAAAATCGGTTGAATTAATACATTAACCCAAAATTCATGCCAAGTATACTGCAGCTTACATACAGACCTTAGTTTAACTTTGTTGTGAATTTGATTTAAACTTCATTCGAAATTATAATTCTAAAAATTATATGTTTACGGGCCAATCAGTGGCATAAAAAGAAGCTAAATTAGTGTTATCTTTACCCCTTCTATTTTTCCTCATTATTTCTTCATTTCAGAACATGAGGAAAACAGGGTTATGTGATCAGTTTGCTATAAAACTTTGCATGCTGTGAAATAGTATACTATAGTGAAGGGGACACCAACTTGGAAATGGGAAACTTGGCAAGCCGTGTAAGCTTGGGTGGGCCTTTAATACTCTCCCAGTCTTGGGCTTGAGCTTCCTCATACATACTCGGAATATACTGGATTACATTACTTCTTGGCATTTAAAAGAATGGGAACTCTGACTACCTGAATGTTTCTGAACCATCAGTCACCTCTCAGAAATGCTTCTGAGCACCTCAGTGGCCAATCACAGCTTCTGGTCATGTGACATTAGTAAATATTATTCTAAATAAAATCTAGATTAAGAAAGTATGATCTTGATCTATATGGCTCTTATTAGTATTATAATGGATAAAATATTTTTCCCAGGTCTTACACAAAATTAAAATTTGCTTAAAGAACTTGCTCCTTCACTGCTTTTATGGATCATAACTGAAACTGGGGAAATCACTGGGTTAGATGTTCCACAAGATTTCTTCCAGCACCACCTTCTTGTGAAAAGACACAGGTCATTTCCTGGAATAAATTTGAGAGTACCTTGTGTAGTCAAGATGGGCCCATTTAAAAGGATGACTTCCTGTTGTTCTAGATACCTATGATTTCAGAATTGGATAAGTTCTAGTGTCCAGGATTTTCTGAAGATACTAGTTTTCTCCATAACTGCTATTGGCTGCTTTAGCTTTCACGGAGATGTCTTGGCCTGTGAGTTGCTCTAGAATTCCAAAAATATGAGTGGTTGCATTGAATGGGGAACACAAAGGTAATTCAGGCTTCCAACTGTGGGTTGTGCTAAGGAGTTTGGTCTTTATTCTTTATTATGTGGTGTGTGAGTCCTGACAAAGCAGGCACTCAAAAGGGGGCTTAGGATTATTTATGGTTGTCTGAGGACAGCATTTCTCTATTTCATCATTTTGTTTGGGACAAGTCAGCTTGATAGCTCTGCAGTATAGTAAAAACAATCCCAGGAGTTACAGGTTCAAGTCCTGCCTCTGCCACTAGTTAGCACTGTGATCTTAGGCCAGGCATTTTCGCCTCCCTAACTGCAATTTCTGCAGCTACAATATAAAAGAATTGGAATATAACATTTCTAAGGCTTATTTTATTGTAAGGATCTAAAATTATATAATCACACTATATGACACAAAAGTATGACCACACAGAACCATACTTACAGATTGGGAACTGATGACCCTGTTTTCCAAATCTCCCATCTGAAGTCACCAGAGCCAGTGAACATTCAGTGTGTTTGTCACATGCAGTATTACCAGCCAGAAAACACTCTCGTTCTAGCCTAAGTTCTTGAAATTGAAGTATACATTCTTTTTTCTGATGCTCCCTGAGATTCAATTGGAAAAACAAACAAACAAAAAACCTCAATAACTGTAAATGAAGAAACGCTTTCTAAGAAGTGTCATGCATAAGATTATAGATGGTCATACAAAGTTTCCATGGGTCCCTGGTTACCTTAAGGTCCTATTCAGCAGAAAGATAAAAGTAGATGTTAGTATTCTTGGTGAATTAAGTGGGAATTTGCATTTCAATGCCAGTCCTTAAATGGTTTGGTTTTCATAAACCCTATATATTATAGAGTGTTTGATGTTACATAATGGTGAAATGAATAGAAATGAGAAATATTTGAACTTCAAATGTACTTGCAAATGTTCTCCCCCCACCCCTTTAAACCACCTACATATAAAAACCTAGAATCAATTATGTGAAGTTTAATTTCTGAAAGCTTCAATAAAGCTGGGTCATCATACTTTCTCCTCCAGAAGTTTGGTTCTCAAATAGGAATATATTTAGAAAAATTGTTTATTTAGATTTTCTTTTTCATTTGTTCTACAATCTAAGTTTAGAAAATAGCAAACTTTTTATGTAAAAGCTATGATAGTAAATATTTTGGTCTTTGTGGACCATATAAAAGTCTATTGATACTACAGTACTTGGCCAGGCACAAAGGAGCCCAGCACTGTAATCCCAGCACTTTGAGAGGCCAAGTAGGGATGATAGCTTGGGACCAGGAGATTGAGAGCATGGACAACATAGAGAGACACCGATTCTACAAAAAATTAAACAATTAGACTGGCATGGTGGTGAGCACCTATAGTCTTAGCTCCTCAGGAGGCTAAGGCAGTAGGATCACTTGAGCCCAGAATGTTGATGCTACAGTGAGCCATGGTCATGACATTGCAGTCTGGCCTGTGCTACAGAACAAGACCCTGTCTCTAAACAAACAAACAAACAACAAACAAAAAAACCCCACAGTACTTAACTCACCCACTGTAGCAGGAAAGCTGCCGTAGACAACCTGTAAACAAATACATGTGGCTATGTTCCATACAAATTTATTTACTAAAACAGGTGACCCATTGGTGAGCAAAAGTTGGCAGATACTTGATCTAGGTAATTAACAAGTGATTTCTCCTTCAATCCTCTCCCAATCCCAGATCATTCCATATTGAAAATAGCATTGGACTGAATAGCTGGCTCTCAGTTATAGCTTTTCTAATTACTGGACATTGACCACACATAATCCCATCGAAATTCTCATTGATATGGAGCTTATTTCTTTTTTTTTTTTTTATTTTTTTATTATACTTTAGGGTTTTAGGGTACATGTGCACAATGTGCAGGTTTGTTACATATGTATCCATGTGCCATGTTGATTTCCTGCACCCATTAACTCGTTATTTAGCATTAGGTGTATCTCCTAATGCTGTCCCTCCCAATGGAGCTTATTTCAGTCATCATATCCAGTTCTTAAATTGTATTAGCTACGAGTTAATAAGACTTGTTGTGGTATTGCTTTATATCTGGTGTAATACTTTAATATCAGATCACAGGAACTTCTGTACCATTAAATGAAGATCAGGTTAGGATTCTGATAAATTGGGCCGTATTTCTGGTCTAGAGAGGAAAGAGGTAAGAAAAGAGCTCCTCCATTCTCATCACAAAAGTAAGCATGTTCTAGAATCATAACAAACATGGCCCAGGATTGTGCAAACTTGAAACTGGGGAATGAAGTGTCAATGCCAGAACTGGTAAAGAAAATGAAAGTTCTATTTCTGATCCAAGAGGTAGGATCATAGGGCATCCAAGTCTATGCAGGTGGTCCAAGGATACCCTACAGTCAAAAAGGCAAAGTATTAGGAGCCAAAGAAACTGGGGGACACAACTAAGGTAATGAGAAAGGAAAGCTTGCCTGCACTCTCTGTGATAGCTCTACATATGCTGATCAGCTTTTGCCTTATCCAAGAATTTATTTTAATGAACTGAGGGACTTTTTTTGCTGGCTGTTGTTTCATAAAACTTAAAGGCACCTAGGTACTTCCTGCTACCCAACACATAGTAGATAGAGGTAGAACCATAAATATTGACCTTCAAACATCATTTGTAGATCAGATATCCTTTGTAGATCTATTTAAATGACTCAAAAAATGTGTAATAGTCTATTAGTAGTTGGCTACTATGTTGGCCCATCTGGAATGTGTAAGTATTCCTCAAAATAGTTCTTTTGTGCACTTAAAATACATCCCCTGACCTATATGAACTATCAAAGTTAGTTCAGTCAGGCCATTTTATCTTAGATATTACTGAGATTATTATCAATTCATAATTTGGATGCAAATGGTTGAGGCACTATAATTTTTCTTTTAAGGAAAAAAATCAGGAGGATATTTTATAGTTGGCCACATGTATATAAAAGTTGCTTCAAAAAATTCTCTAAGGATGTTAGAAACTTAGATCATTATTTGATGACTTGACAAACATGACTGGAGAAAGATGAATCAATTGAAAGTTAACTGTCCTTAAATTGAATTATGTCTGATTATTACTCCATTTATTGTATGTGACCTAAAGATTTAAAAGAAATTAAGTCATGTTTTAATTTCAAGTCATTTCATTATTTTGGAAAAAAAATAAACCTGAAAATATTTTTAGGAGTAGTTCATCTTTTGTGTATGTATGATTGATTGCATAATTTTTTGGTTGAATTTTATGGAAAGGTTTTTAAGTTCAAGTAAAACTGGTATTCAGTAGGTTTTCTTAACCTTGGCACTATTGACATTTTAAGTTAGATAATTATTTGTTGTGGGGGACTGTCTTGTGCATTGTAGGATTTTTTAGCAGCATCCGTGTTCTCCACCCACTAAATGCCAGTAGTACCCATACACAAGTTTAAACAACCAAAACTATCTCCAGACATTGTCAGATAGCCCTATGGGGTAAAATCTCCCCTGGTTGAAATGCACTGGTATGTGACAACCAGGCCATAACTCTATAACATGCAAGATTAAGGAATAGAAGCAGGATCTTATTAATAATACAAGTCTTTAAAAATTGAATTTTTGTGTTGAAATGAATTTATTTGTGTTATTTAGTATTTTTGAGTGGTGCATTATTACACAAGACTTTCTAAGGAAACCTAATATTTAGAAATAAAGCAATCCTCCATAAAGGGCTATCTTTCTGCTCCTCCAGCTCTTATATATCATGTTGTCAATATCATGCTAAGGTTGTAATAAGAAGATTGTATTATTGATTCTGCTCTTCAACCAGAGATTGCATGTAGAGCAGCAATGGTGGAGTTACATCTCAGAATAGAAAATGAATTGGACCTTATCTTGGGAACCCTGTGAATTAGCTGAGTTACCTCCAAGTCTCTCAACACACTTTTTGTCTGGATAAATCAGATTGCCTACTTTTCCTTAACGTCAAGAAATATGATGTATTTATCTCTGTCTTTCCAGCTCCATTGCTGGCACAAGATAAATAGATGCTTTGAAATTGGATGAATAGGCGGAATCTATTCGTTGATCTTACAGACAGAGTCAGCATATTTTCATCTTCTGTTCTTCCTTCTCCCTCCTGTAGTCCTATATTCATTCCTGACTACTACTTGGTAGCTTGATTTATTCATAGATAATCTGTTCTATTATTACACACTCAAGATATGGCCAAGATTTTGTTGCTTTAACTTCTATAAGCAAAAGGGGTGCCCAGAACCAAAAAGTACTAAGGAGTTTTAATGTAAGACATTGGAGAATACTAGTGGGAAAATATTGTATTATTTCAATACCTACCATCACTGTAACAAAATTGTTACTGCTACAAATTGTTAAGGCTGACTTAACATTTTTAAATTAATTTTCACACTAGAATTCTTATAAACTTGCTTTTCATCTTAATTATTTTTAATGTATTTTATAACTCCAAAACATGGGCCAATTTTATATAGAACTTAATTACTTTTCAAAATCGGTTATCAATACTTTTCTTTCAGAACTGCATGATAAAGACAAAGAGAAAACGCTTTAGAACTGGGCAGAACTAGGTGTTAATTGTCATGTGGACTCTTGTAAACATTAATTTGGACATGCTATTTAAACCTACTGAACTTCAATGTTATTATCTTTAAAATTGGCCCGTGTCTACCTCAGAGTATAACTATGAGAATAGAGAAAATTAAATTAAATATGATCCAAGAAAGCAGTTGCATTAAGTGGGTAGTTGTAAGTGAGTCATAATCATAATAAACAACATATGCAAATCAATAAATATGATTCATCACATAAACAGAACTAAAGACAAAAAGCACATGATTATCTCAATAGATGCAGAAAAGTCTTAAGATAAAGTTCAACATCCCTTCATGTTAAAAACTCTCAATAAACTAGGTATTGGAGGAACATACCTCAAAATAATAGCCATATATGACAAACCCACAGTCAATGTCGTACTAAATGGGCAAAAGCTGAACACATTCCCCTTGAAAACTGGCACAAGACAAGGATGCCCTCTCTCACCAATCCTATTCAACACAGTATTAGAAGTTCTGACGAGGGCAATCAGGCAAGAAAGAGAAATAAAGCGTATTCAAATAGTAATAGAGGAAGTCAAACTATCTCTGTTTGTAGATGACATGATCCTATATCTGGAAATTTCCATCGTATCAACCCCCAAGCTGCTTAAGCTGATAAGCAACTTCAGCAAAGTCTCAGGATACAAAACAAATGTGCAAAAGTTGCTAGCATTCCTGTACACCAACAACAGACAAGCAGAGAGCCAAATCACAAGCTGTATTAGCCCATTTTCACATTGCTATAAAGAAATACCTGGGACTGGGCAATTGATTTATTTTATTTTATTTTATTTTATTTCATTTATTTCAATAGGTTTTGGGGGAACAAGTGGTGTTTGGTTACATAAATAAGTTCTTTAGTTGTGATTTCTGAGATTTTGGTGCACCTATCACCAGAGTAGTATACACTGTACCCAATGTGTAGTCTTTTATCCTTCACCCCCACACCCTGTCCCTCAAGTCCCCAAAGTCTATTGTATCATTCGTATGCCTTTGCATCCTCATAGCTTAGCTTCCATTTGTGAGTAAAAACATACAATTATTAGTTTTCCATTCCTGAGTTACTTCACTAAGAATAATGGTCTCCAATTCCATCCGGGTTGCTGCAAATGCCATTATTTTGTTCCTTTTTATGGCTGAGTAGTATTCCATGGTAAGTGTGTGTGTGTGTGTGTGTGTGTATATATATATATATATATACACACACACACACACACATATATACGGTAGATCTGCTTTTATTTCTTTAAGGAGTCTCCACACTGTTTTCCATAGTAGTTGTACTAGTTTACATTCTCACCAACAGTGTAAAGGTGTTCCCTTTTCACCACATCTATGCCAACATCTATTACTTTATGATTTTTTTATTATGGCCATTCTTGCAGGAGTGAGGTGGTATCGCTTTGTGGTTTTGACTTGCATTTCCCTGATACATAGTAATGTTGAGCATTTTTCCATATGCATGTTGGCCATTTGTATATCTTCTTTTGAGACTTTTCTATTCATGCCCTTAGCCCAGTTTTTTGATGGGATTATTTGTTTGTTTATTTATTTATTTATTTATTTATTTATTTATTTTGCTGATTTATTTGATTTCTTGGTAGATTCTGGATATGAGTACTTTGTCAGATGTATAGATTGTGAAGATTTTCTCCCACTGTGTGGGTTGTCTGTTAACTCTGCTGTTTATTTCTTTTGCTCTGCAGAAGTTTTTAGTTTCATTAAGTCCCATCTATTTATCTTTGTTTTTGTCACATTTGCTTTTGGGTTCTTGGTCATGAAGTCTTTGCCTAAGCCAATGTCTACAAGAGTTTTTCTGATGTTATCTTCTAGAATCTTTATGGTTTCAGGTTTTACATTTAAGTATTTGCACCATCTTGAGTTGATTTTTGTGTAAGGTAAGAGGATCCAGTTTCATTCTTCTACACGTGGCTTGCCAATTATCCTAGCACTGTATGTTGAATAGGGTGTCCTTTCCCCACTTTATGTTTTTGTTTGCTTTGTTGAAGATCAGTTGGCTATAAGTATTTGGGTTTATTTCTGGGTTCTCAATTCTTTTCCATTGGTCTGTATGCCTATTTTTATATGAGTACCAAGCTATTCTGGTGACTGTGGCCTTATAGTGTAGTTTAAAGTTGGGTAATGTAATGTCTCCAGATTTGTTCTTTTTGCTTAGTCTTGCTTTGGCTAGGCAGGCTCTTTACTTGGTTCCATATCAATTTCAGGATTGTTCTTTCTACTTCTGTGGAGAATGATAGTGGAATTTTTATCGAAATTGCATTGAATTTGCAGATTGCTTTTAGCAGTATGGTCATTTTCACAATATTGATTCTACCCATCCATGAGCATGGGATATGTTTCCATTTATTTGTGTTGTCTATGATTTCTTTCAGCAGTGTTTTGTAGTTTTTCTTGTAGAGGTCTTTCACCTCTTTGGTTAAGTATATTCCTAAGTATTTTAATTTTTTGTAACTATTCTAAAAGGGGTTGAGTTCTTGATTTGATTCTCAGCCTGGTCACAAGTGTATAGCAGAGATACTGATTTGCGTACATTAATTTTGTATCCTGAAATTTTACTGAATTCATTTACCTGTTCTGGGAGTTTTTTGGATGAATCTTTGGGGTTTTCTATGTATACATTCATGTCATCAGCAAACAGCAACAGCTTGACTTGCTCTTTACTGATTTGGATGCCCTTAATTTCTTTCTGTTGTCTGATTGCTCTGGCTGGGACTTCCAGTACTATGTTGAATATAAGTGGTGAAAGTGGGCATCCCTGTCTTGATTCAGTTCTCAGAGGGAATGCTTTCAACTTTTCCACATTCAGTATAATATTGGCTGTGGGTTTCTCAGAGGTGGCTTTTATTACCTTAAGGTATGACCCTTCTATGCCAATTTTGCTGAGGGTCTTAATCATAAAGGGATGCTGGATTTCGTTGAACGCTTTTTCTGCGTCTATTGAGATGATATGATTTTTGTTTTTAATTCTGTTTATGTGGTGTATCATATCTATTTACCTATGTATCCTTAATGTATACATACCTATGAATGTATCCCTACATTACTGGTATGAAACCCACTTGATCATGGTGGATTATCTTTTTGATATGCTGTTGGGTTTGGGTCACTAGTATTTTTTTTTTTTGAGAATTTTTGCATCTGTTTTCATCAGGGATATCTGTCTATAGCTTTCTTTTTTTGTTATGCCCTTTCCTGGTTTTGGTGTTAGGATGATATTGGCCTCATAGAATGATTTAGGGAGGATTCCCTCTTCCTCTGTCTTTTGGGATAGTGTCAATATGATTGGTACCAATTCTTCTTTCAATGTCTAATAGAATTCAGCTGTGAATCTATCTGGTCCTGGAATTTTTTTTTTGTTGGTAACTTTAAAATTACCATTTCAATCTCGCTGCTTGTTACTGGTCTGTTCAGAGTTTCTATTTCTTTCTGGTTTAATCTAGGAGGGTTGTATATTTCCAGGAATTTATTCATCTCCTCCAGGTTTTCTAGTTTATGCACGTAAAGGTATTCATAATAGCCTTGAATGATCTTTTGAATTTCTGTGATATCTGTTGCAATATCTCCCATTTTGTTTCTAATTGAGCTTATTTGGATCTTCTCTCTTCTTTTTGGCTTAATCTTGCTGATGGTCTATGCATTTTATTTATCTTTTTAAAGAACAAGGTTTTTGGTTCATTTATTTTTTGTATTTGTTTTTGTTTTAATTTTATTTAGTTCTGCCCTGATCTTTGTTATTTCTTTTCTTCTGCTGGGTTTGGGTTTGGTTTGTTTTTGTTTCTCTAGTTCTTCAAGGTGTGACCTTAGATTGTCTATTTTTGCTCTTTCAAACTTTTTAATGTGAGCATTTAATGGTATGAACTTTTCTCTTAGCACTGTGTTTGCTGTATCCCAGAGGTATTGATACATTTTGTCACTATTTTTCAGTTCAAAGAATTTTTGAATTTACATCTTGATTTCATTGTGGACCTAATGATCATTCAAGAGCAGGTTATTTAATTTCTATGTATTTGCATGGTTTTGAGGGTTCCTATTGGATTTGATTTCCAATTTTATTCCACTGTGGTCTGAGACAGTACTTAATATAATTTCTATTTTCTTAAATTTATTGAGACTTTTTGTGACCTATCATATGGTCTATCTTGGAGAATGTTTTGTGTGCTGATGAGTAGAATGTATATTATGCAGTTGTTGGGTAGAATGTTCTGTAAATATCTGTTAAGTCTGTTTGTTCTAGAGTTTCGTTTAAGTCCATTGTTTCTTTGTTGACTTTCTGTCCTGATGACCTGTCTAGTGCTGTCAGTGGGGTATTGAAGTCCCCCACTATTATTGTGTTGCTGTCTATCTCATTTGTTAGGTCCAGTAGTAATTGTTTTATAAATTTGGGAGCTCCAGTGTTAGGTGCATATATATTTAGGATTGTGATATTTTCCTATTGGACTGGTCCTTTTATCATTATATAATGTCCTTCTTTGTCTTTTTTAACTGCTGTTGCTTTAAAGTTTGTTTTTTTTTTTTTTGTCTGATATAAGAATAGCTACTACTACTCATCTTTGGTGTCCATTTTCATAGAATATCTTTTTCCATCCCTTTACCTTAAGTTTATGTGAGTCCTTACATGTCAGGTGAGTCTCTTGAAGACAGCAAATACTTAGTTCATGAATTCTTATCCATTCTGACATTCTGTATCTTTTAATTGGAGCACTTAGGCCATTTTCTTTAAATGTTAGTATTGACATGTGAGGTACTATTCTATTCATTGTGCTATTTGTTACCCGAATGCCTTTTTTTCATTCTGTTATTGTTTTATAGGTCCTGTGAGGTTTATGCTTTATGAATAATCTATTTTGGTGTATTTTGAGGATTTGTTTCAAAATTTAAAGCTCCTTTTAGGAGTTCTTGTAGTGCTGGCTTTGTAGTGGTGAATTCTTTCAGCATTTTGTTTGTGTGTCTGGAAAAGACTTTATCTTTCCTTCATTGATGAAGCTTAGTTTCACTGCATACAAAATTCTTAGCTGATAATTGTTGTTTTAGAAGGCTAAATATTGGACCCCAATCCCTTCTTGTTTGTAAGCTTTCTGTTGAGAGATTTGCTGTTAATCTGATAGGTTTTCTTTTATAGGTTATCTGAAGCTTTTACCTCACAGCTCTTAAGATTCTTTCCCTTGTCTTGACTTTAGATAACTTGATGACTATGTGCCTAGGCAATGATCTTTTTACAATGAATTTCCTAGGTTTTCTTTGAAAATCTAGCAAGGCCTGGGAAGCTTTCCTTGATTATTCCCTCTAACATGTTTTCCAAACTTTCAGATTTCTGCTCTTCAGGAACACCAATTATTCTTAGGTTTGGTCTTTTGACATAATCCCAAACTTCTTGGGGGCTTTGTTAATTTTTTTATTCTTTTTTCTTTGTCTTTATTGGCTTGCGTTAATTCAAATGCCTTGTCTTCGAGCTCTGCAGTTCTTTCTTCTACTTGTTCAATTCTGTTGCTGAGACTTTCCCATGCATTTTGCAATTATCTAAGTGTGTCTTTCATTTCCAGAAATTGTGATTGTTTTTTACGTTTGCTGTCTATTTCATTGGAGGTATTTCCAGTCATATCCTGTATTTTTTTATTTATTTAATTGGATTTTACCTTTCTTTGGTGCCTCCATGATTGGCTTAATAATTGGCTTCTGGGCCGTGCATGGTGGCTGATGCCTGTAATCCCAGCACTTTGGGAGGCTGAGGCAGGCGGATCACAAGGTCAAGAGATCGAGACCATCCTGGCTAACACGGTGAAACCCTGTCTCTACTAAAAATACAAAAAATTAGCTGGGCGTGGTGGTGGGTGCCTGTAGTCCCAGCTACTCGAGAGGCTGAGGCAGGAGAATGGTGTGAACCCGGGAGGCAGAGCTTGCAGTGAGCTGAGATCGCGCCACTGCACTCCAGCCTGGGCGACAGAGCAAGACTCTGTCTCAAAAAATAATAATAATAATAAAATAAAATAATTGTTTTCTGAATTCTTTTTCTGGCAATTCAGAGGTTTTGTCTTGGTTTAGATTCATTGCTGGTGAGCTAGTGTGATCTTTTGGGGTGTTAAAGAACCTTGTTTTGTCATATTACCAGAATTAATTTTCTGGTTCCTTCTCATTTGGGTAGACTATGTCACAGGGAAGATCTAGGACTCTTGATTGCTGTTCAGATTTTTTTGTCCCACAGGGTGCTCCCTTGATGTGTTACTCTTCCTTTTCCCCTGAGGATGGGGCTTCCTGAGATCCGAACTGCAATGATTGTTATTTCTCTTCTGGATCTAGCCACCCAGTGGAATAACTGGGCTCTAGGCTGTTACTGGAGAGTGTCTGCAAAGAGTCCTATGATGTGATTCACCTTCGGGTCTCTCAGCCATGGACGCCATCACCTCCTCCAGTGGAGGTAGCAGGGGAGTGAAGTGGACCCTGTGAAGGTTCTTGGTTGTATTTTTGTTAAGTGCACTGGTTTTATATTGGTTGGCCTTCAGCCAGATGCTGGCATTTTCAAGAGCACATCAGCTGTAGTAGTATAGGATCAGGCAGTGGGTGGAGCCATAGAGCTCCCAAGAGATTATGTCATTTGTCTTCGGCTACGAGGGTGGGTAAAGAAAGGCCATCCAATGGGGCAGGGTTAGGTGTGTCTGAGCTCACACTTTCTTTGGGCAGGGCTTGGTGTGGCTGCTGTGGGTGATGGGAGTGTGGTTTCCAGGCGAATGGAGTTATGATAGAGACTGGGCAATTTATAAAGGAAAGAGGCTTAATTGACTCACAGTTCCACATGGCTGGGGAGGCCTCGGGAAGCTTACAATCATGGCAGAAGGTAAAGAAGAAAGCAAGTACCTTCTTCACAAGGCAGCAGGAAAGAAAGAAGAGTAAAGGAGGGACTTCCAAACACTTATAAAACCATCAGATCTCATGAGAACTCACTCACTATCACAGGAACAGCATGGGGAAAACCACTCCTATGATTCAGCCACCTTCTATCAGGTCCCTTCCTCAACATGTGGGGATTATATGAATTACAACTGGAGATGAGATTTGGGTGGGGACACAGAATCAAACCTTACCATGAATGAATTCTCACTCACAGTTGCTACAAAACAATAAAATACCTAGGAATACAGCTAGCTAGTGGGGTGAAAGATCTCCACAGGGAGTACTACAAACTACTACATGAAGAAATCAGAGATCACACAACTGGAAAAACATTCCATGCTCATGGATAGGAACAATCAATGTAATTAAAATGCCCATACTGCCCCAAGCAATTTATAAATTCAGTGCTATTCCCATTAAACTACCGTTGACATTCTTCACAGAACGAGAAAAAAAAATGTTTTAAAATTCGTGTGGAACCAAAAAAGGGCCCAAACAGCCAAGGCAATTTTAAGCCAAAAGAACAAAGCTGGAGGTATCAGGCTACCTGATTTCAAACTGTACTACGGGGGTACAGTAACCAGAAGAGCATGGTACTGATGTAAGAACAGATAAATAGACCAATGGAACAGCATAGACAACTCAGAAATAAGACCACATGCTTACTTACTTAAGATCACTAAGCTATGTGATCTTCAACAAGCCTGATAAAAACAAGCAATAGGGAAAGCACTCCCTATTCAATAAATGGTGCTGGGATAACTGGCTAGCCATATGCAGAAGATTGAAACTGGACATCTTGGCCAGGCGCGGTGGCTCACGCTTGTAATCCCAGCACTTTGGGAGGCCGAGGTGGGCGGATCATGAGGTCAGGAGATCGAGACCACGGTGAAACCCCGTCTCTACTAAAAATACAAAAAATTAGCCGGGCGTGGTGGCAGGCGCCTGTAGTCCCAGCTACTCGGAGAGGCTGAGGCAGGAGAATGGCGTGAACCCGGGAGGCGGAGCTTGCAGTGAGCCGAGATCGCGCCACTGCACTCCAGCCTGGGCGACAGAGCGAGACTCTGTCTCAAAAAAAAAAAAAAGAAACTGGACATCTTCCTTACACCATATTAAAAAATTAACTCAGGATGTATTAAAGACTTAAATGTAAAACTCAAAACCATAAAAACCCTGGAAGACATCCTAGGCAATACCATTTAGGGCATAGGCATGGGCAAAGATTTCATGATGAACACATGAAAAGAAATTGCAACAATGACAAATGGGATCTAATTAAACTAAAGAGCTCTACACAGCAAAAGACACTATCAATAGAGTAGAAAGATACCCCAAAGAATGGGGGAAAATTTTTTGCAAACTATGCATCTAACAAAGGTCTAATATCCAGCATCTATAAGGAACTTAAACATATTGACAAGAAAAAAACAACCCCATTAAAAAATGGGCAAGGGACATGAACAGACACTTCTCAAAAGAAGACATACATGTTGCCAACAGTCATGAATAAAAGCTCAATATCACTTATCATTAGAGAAATGCAAATCAAAGCCACAATGAGATAGCATCTCACACCAGTCAGAATGGCCACTGTGAAATGTCAAAAAATAACAGATGTTGGTGATGTTATGGAGTAAAATGAATGCTAATACACTTTTGGTGGGAGTGTAAATCAGTTCAACCAGTTTGTAAGACAGTTTGGCAATTCCTCAAAGACCTAAAGATAGAAACACCATTAGACCCAGCAGTCACCTTACTGAGTACATACCTAAAGAACTGTAAATCATTCTATAATATTATAAAGACATGCACATGTATGTTCATTGAAGCATTATTCACAATAGCAAAGACATGGAATCAACCTAAATGTCCATCAATGATAGACTGGACAAAGAAAATGTACCTATACATCACAAAATACTATGCATCCATAAAAAAGAACAAGATCATGCCTTTTGCAGGGACATTGTTGAGGCTTGAGGCCATTATTCTTAGCAAACTAATGCAGGAATACAAAACCAAATACCACATTTTCTTACTTATAAGTGGGAGCTAAATGATGAGAACTCATAGACACAGAGAGTGGAACAATACACACTGGGGCCTATAGGAGGGTAGAGGATGGGTGGAGAGAGAAGATCCGGAAAAATAACTAAAGGATACTAGGCTTAATACCTGGATGATGAAATAATCTGCACAACAACCCCTGCCCCCGCCTGCCATGACACGTTTACCTATGTAACAAGCCTGCACATGTACCCCTGAACTTACAATAAAAGTTAAAAATATATATATATAATAAATGCTTATGATTTATTTTGGAGGTAATGGTGTTGATGTTAGCTAGACATGACCAGAGCCAAGGCTCTGCAAAATCATGAAGTGTCTCTGGTACTTTTTAAACTCCTTTTTCTGAGTCAGGCTTAGGTAAAATCATTCCCTTCATTCTGTGCCAAATGTTAGTATTCTATTGATTGTCAACTAATTCCTGCTAAGCAGCTATTTCTTCCAGAGAGTATTTATATTTTAATAGAAGTAGCTGTTAATATCAAATATAGGCTCAAGTTTTGAATAAACATAGAAACTAAGGTGGCACTACCCTCCTGATGACTTGTTCTCTCCATTTCAAGATCCCCAAACTCATTGTACCAATTAGCCTTTGCTGCATAGCAAATTTCCCCAAAACCTGAAAAATTGAAAACAAAAATAGTTTTTATATTTTATGATTCTGTGGGTTAGCTACGTGGTTCTTATGTTTCAAATGGTATTGGCTGGAGTCATTCATGTAGCTGCTATCAGCTTGGAACTTGTCTGGGGCCAGAATATTCTGAAGGACTTCATTCATATATCTGGTGTCTTAACAGGGCCCTTAACTGAGGAGGGTAGAATCACTGGGGGTCATTCCATTGTCTAAGATGTTTAGTTCTCTCTCTCTGTCTTGCTTTCTCTTCTTATTCAGTAGTTGAGCTTTGAGACTTTACATAATGGTTGGATCTCAAGAGGGCAAATATGGAAGCTGTATAAGTCCAGAAGTCACACACAGTCTTTTCTGCCATACTTTAATGGTCAAAGAAAGTCACAGGACCAGCTCAAACTCAAGGGGAGAGAAAACAACCTCTATCTATTGGTAGGAAGAAAAGCATATATGAATAAGAATGTGATGGCTAATTGCTGGCCATATTTACTTATTTAGTTATTTAGTTTTGAGATAGGGTCTCACTCTGTCACCCAGACGAGTGCAGTGCTGTGATATAGGCTCACTGCAGCCTTCGTCTCCTAGGTTCAAGCAACTCTCCTGTCTGAGCCTCCCAAGTAGCTGGGTTAACAGGCACACACAACCATGTCTGGCTAATTTTTGTATTTTTAGTAGAGATGGGGTTTCATCATGTTGGCTGGGCTGGTCTTGAGCTCCTGACCTCAAGCAATCTGCCAGTTTCAGCCTCCCAAAGTGCTGGGATTACAGGCCTGAGCCACCACACCTGGCCCCATGGCCATAATTAGAGACAATCTAACCTTTTATTACACTTTCCACCTTTTTCTCCTATCTTTCCTTGTTTATTTTTCATGTCTTTCCTGACAATTTCAGTGATGTCACTGGTTTCTCAGGTTATATGGAGTGAGTGTTGTCATCATTATTTCTATTTCAATATGCCTAGTGGAAAAGACACAGGTTTTAGAAACATGTAGACCTCCAAATGAATGCCAGGTCTACTTATTTCTAGCAATATGACACTGAGAAAAATATGTAAGCTCTTTTACCTCAAGTCTTCTCTTCTACTAACTAATAGAGGGGACAAAACTTACCCCAAAGGGTTAGTATTAGATTTGTATTAATATAGTTTATGCATAGTGATTAACTGAAACTTAAGAGATGCTCAGTAGGCCGGGCGCGGTGGCTCACGCTTGTAATCCCAGCACTTTGGGAGGCCGAGGCGGGTGGATCATGAGGTCAGGAGATCGAGACCACGGTGACACCCCGTCTCTACTAAAAATACAAAAAATTAGCCGGGCGTGGTGGTGGGCGCCTGTAGTCCCAGCTACTCGGAGAGGCTGAGGCAGGAGAATGGCGTGAACCCGGGAGGCGGAGCTTGCAGTGAGCCGAGATCGCGCCACTGCACTCCAGCCTGGGCGACAGAGCGAGACTCCATCTCAAAAAAAAAAAAAAAAAAAAAGAGATGCTCAGTAAGTGTTACTTTATTTCTTCCTGTTACTACATGTCTCTCTCTCTGTCTCATGTTTTTTCTGTCCCATTACCTTTTCCTAGAAGAAAAACATTTTTTAAAATTTCTAACCACTGTTTATAACAATCAAACATATTTGTCTTAAACTTACTGATAGTGTTCAAAAAATGCTTCAAGATTTATTAAGCATTTTGACAGTTACTATTCTCTTATGCTGGATGCCTTATTCTTTCCTGAGTTTTCCATGTTATTGCTACTACTAAGCCTTGGCTCATACTTTCCTTTTGCCAAATAAACTATCATTGCCTATTCCTAAATCCATATGAAATCTTTTCTTTTTCAGAAGCATTGTCTAATGTTTCTGGTGCTTATTAATAATATTTGTAACATTGTATTTTAATCTATTTGTTTCCGAACCATTTCCATCAGTTTTATGCTCCATGATGAATTTAGGGGTCTTTTAAACCATGTATCCCCCCACTACTCACTTTAAATTTCACGCACTGTAAATGGAACTAAACAATTGGCAACTTTTCAATAACAACGTGTCGAATTGCACAACCAGAGGAGCAATAAAAATTGCTTTTAGGGCCATTTTATCTGTGAAAGATTCCAGAGACAGCATTAGTCAATATCTTCATAAATTCTATGGAAAAAAATATATAAATAGAAAGTAATAGCAATGATTAGGGACAATTGAGTGATTGCAATTTTTGAAAAGAAAAAATTGAGAAAAACACATTATTTTTCTTGATTCATACATTATTTTGTGTGATTAGAATTTCCATAAAAGAAACTCTTAACCAATATTTGACTAAGCATTAGAATAAAATAGTGAATAAAAGAATCCTGTTTCTATCATATTATTATACTTGCTATAGATACAATATGCAGGGACTTTTTTTCTTTTAGTGGGTGTTGCTGGGTGATTTCTTTATTTATGTCCTTGATAAATGCTGTCAGAAATATGTTCTAAAAAGTAAATAACCAAAGGATAGTTCTTACCAATCCATTAGAGATTTTATAGCTAGCACCATTTGTTTGGTCTTTCTGCTTCTAAAACTTTTCTTTAATAAATACATCACTCCAAATCCAAAAGCAGAAGTCAGATAACATCTTCCTCATCTAGATAACCCCAATATTTCTTTTAAGAGTTAGGATTCCGATGTGCCATAACCAGAAGGGCATTCCGAGGCGTCCCCACATTTCCTCTGTTTATGGAGACAGCTGTTTCACTAACTTGCAGCACTTGTAAATGCTTTGAAAGCTGATCACATACTATATTCTTGACTTAATACTTTGTTAAGCCTGGATATATATCTTTCTATAAACCTCACCTAATCTTTGATGTTACTATAAGCTTATCTTTGCTTGGAAAGCACACAGAAGGCTTCATCACCATTGGGAGAGTAAAGCTAAGTGTAGTTGATGTAACATTGTAGAAGCAGCATAGGAGCAATAAGAATAGGTAAAGCTATAATTATGGCTTGTATTTAGAAATGACCGCATTTGATATTTTAGTATATTTTTCTAGGTTTTTTTCCTTTCATTTTATTCTCTTCTAGTTTCGACATTTTATGATAGATTTGCTCTCTAGAAGGGAACGTCTTTCTTTAGGAGGGTAAAAACTTTGGTCTTAGCATTCCCTTTTGCTATTCCGATCCACAACTGGAAGATACATAAAAGTGCTTTGCATTGCAAATTTGGGATAACTTCAAAAATCCCGTGGTTGATGTTAGGGATAGCACTAAGCATTTCAGTTCCAGGAGAATAAAAGAAATTCCGATTTGAAATGAATTCCTCATTTGGAGGAAAAAAAAAGCATGCATTCTGGCACAACAAGATCAAATTATGGAATACAAAAGTGGCTCCTTCCCATGTGCAGTCCCTGTCCCCCGTCCAGTCCTCTGCACACCCGAACTGTTTCTGATGGGCTTTTAGCTTTTTTTTTTTCCTTCTGACACTTGTATTTGGAAACTCTTCTGTGATTTTGAGAAGTATGCTCTTGAGTATTTAATAAAGTTTTTTTCTAAAAGTAAAAAAAAAAAAAGTTAGGATTAAATTCTTTAGCCTATTATCCAAGATCTCTAATAAATTTTGCTGAAAGTTTACTCTCAATTTTGTCTCCTGCAGCATCCATTACACACCACCACGCATAATGTATGTAATATTTTTCTCAGATGATAAAGTATTCTAACATATTTTTGTTCAAGCATTCTCAGTCTAGAATTCTCTTTCTTCCATAAGCTTGGCCAAAAGTATGTTTTCTAGGCTCAGACCAGAGGCCAGTTTCTCTATTGATGTTTTTATTGTTCTTGTTCTCCCTTATAAACGTCTTCCTTATATTCCACAAATAGTTCCATTTAGTGCTCATATGTACCACCATATCCTCAATTACATCTATTTTTCCAACCATATATGATCTCGGCGAAGTCAGAAATTGTTTATATGAGCTTGGTGTCTCACAGCATCTTCCTTGTAACTGATTGGGTTATAAGAAGACAATGAATTTCCAACATCTATTGTGAAACTGTTGTGGGAGTCATATTTATTTTTCACATTTAAGTTGAATTGAAGTTATTTTAATATTGGGAACATCAAGTTATCCTGAAATTGTGCCATTTGGGGACATTACAAACACAAGATTTGGGAAATACTATCAGGAAGTTAATGCAAGGAGTAGGAAAACCAAAACATTCCTTTTATTCTTAACCACTAATAGGGTAATTTTTGGTTTTGTTTTGGTATCATGTAGTACAAACATAGGAGGGTCTTCCCATAGTCAGGACTTCCTAGGCAAATGTTACGATATTTTTGTAAGGAGGAAAACTCTCATTTCTTCATAATTTATTTAACTTTAGAGGATCACCTATAGGCAAAGGATAATCATGTATTGTGATGTGCCTAGTTTTTTGAACTTTCAAAGCTGAATTCCACCAGACATTTTCTCAATTTTTTCTTAAAATGTCATATTCTCTACTGAAGAAGTAAGATTCAAAATTGCAGTATCTGTCATCTTCCCAGAAGGACATAAATCTCCAGCCAATGATACCAAGTAATAATCAGTTCACTGTAGGCAGACTATTTCTTACAAGATAGTATAAATAAAGTTTTTTAAAAATCAAAATTCATACTTCGTATCATTTTCTAATACTAGGGGGAATTTTTTTGAGATTTTTTTCTTATAATCTAAGTTTCTGGCTTTCCGATGTTGGTAACAATAATAGCTACATGTTGACTTTGAGAAGACTTAGATTTTGAGATGGACTTCTTTCTTTAATTATTTTTATTTATTATTATTATTATTATTATTATTATTATTATTGTTATTTTGAGATGGAGTCTTGCTCTGTTGCCAGGCTGGAGTGCAATGGCGCAATCTTGGCGAACTGCATCCTCCACCTCCCAGGTTCAAGTGATTCTGCTGCCTCAGCCTCCGGAGTAGCTGGGCCTACAGGTGCGTGTCACCACGCCTGGCTAATTTTTTGTATTTTTAGTAGAGATGAGGTTTCACCATCTTGGCCAGGATGATCTCAATCTCTTGATCTCATGATCTGCCCACCTTGGCCTCCCAAAGTGCCGGGATTACAGGCGTGAGCCACCGTGCCCGGCCAATTATTTTTAATTTTTATGGGTACATCATAGATGTAGGTATTTACGGAATGCATAAGATATTTTGGTACAGGCATACAATGCATAATAGTCACATCAGGGTAAACGGAGTATCCATCCCCTCAAGCATTTATCGTTTGTGTTGCACACATTCCAATTATACCCTTTTAGTTATTGTAAAATGTACAATAAATTACTATTGATTGTAATCACTCTGTTGTGCTATCAAATACTAGCTCCTGTTTATTCTGACTATATTTGTGTACCACGGTGAGTCTTCTATCATGATGAAACTAACTGTAAGTCAAATACAATGAAATACCCAGACTCTGAAATGTTTTACTTGTGAAGATCCATACTCAAAATGGCCAATATCAGAATATTTGGTAGGAGAAATTTTTTTAAGTATTAGTACTTTAAGGATGTATATATCACCTATTTTTGCATTACATTAGGTTTTTTTTTGTTTCCACATACACTTCACATGCGTGAACTAAACTGACTCAAGATTTCAGGCCTACTTCCTTGTATTGGGCAGTTTCAGGGTCACTTACAGTCCTCCAGCCAAGCAATAAACATTGCTTTGCTTTTGTTAAAAATTCTATCACTACAAAAATCTCCCTCTTGCTACCCTTTTACAGTCATACCAACCCCATCACCCTCTACCATCCCTAACTGTTCTCCATCTACAACATTTAGAGAATGCTGTAATGGAATAATGCAATGTGTAACCTCTTGAGATTAGCTTTTTCCACTGGACATAATGCCGTGGAGATCAATTCAAGTTGCTGCCTACATCCATTGTTTATTCTTTTTTAAGTCTGAATTGTATTTCATGGTATAGATAGACCAGTTTACTTAACAATTGTGCATGGGGCTTCATGAGGACATGCTTTCATTTCTCTGGGATAATTGCCCAACAATGCAATTGCTCACTTGTATGTTAAGTGTATGTTTAAGGCTTTTTTCTTCAAGAAATTCCCAACCTATTTTTTAGATTGACTGTTTTTATTTTTTTTGCTTTCGTTTTGAGACAGAGTCTCCTTCTGTCCCATAGGCTGAGACAGTGGCACAATCTCGGCTCACTGCAACTTCTGCCCCCCACGTTCAAGTGATTCTCATGCCTCAGCCTCCAAAGTAGCTGGGATTACAGGTGCACGCCACCACACCTAGCTTATTTTTGTATTTTCAGTAGAGACGGGGTTTCATCATGTTGAACAGGCTGGTCTTGAACTCCTGACCTCAAGTGATCCGCCCACCTTGGCCTCCCAAAGTGCTGGGATTACAAGCGTGAGCCATTGAGCCTGGCATAGAGTGACTGTTTTACTTCATATTTCCACCAGCAATGTGTGAGAGATCCAGTTTCTGCACATCTTCACCAGAATTTGATACTGTAACTATTTTTTATTTTAGCTATTGTGTATTGATATCTCATATGGTGTCTACTGATATCGCACTGTAGTCTCAATTTGCATGCCCCTAATGGTTAGTGTTTTTAAACATCTTTTCATGTGGTTATTTGCTATTCTTATATCCTCTAGTGAAATGTCTATTGCTTATTTTCTAATTGGATTGTTTGGTTTTCTTATTGTTGGTATTCAGAGTTCTTTATATATTCTACATCTAAGTCCTTTGTCAGATGAGTGGTTTAGAAATATTTTTCCCAGTATGTAATTTGTACTATAAATGTGCTAATTTGAAGCTTCCATATACTATCAGAATCTAACAGTAACTATGCAATTGTTTTGAACCTACATCAACAAAAGATTTTTTGTTTAGAATTGCAAATGCATGGTAAGAATACAAAGCTGACCAAATGTAGTTGGATTTATTATTGTTTTTAAATTTCTGCAGACAACACTTCCACTGTTGCCTACACAGGTTTAGAGTGCTTCCCCTGCCCTGACCCTGGCAGTATGCTATTACTCTTGCTAGACCTAGAGATTAGCAGGTTTTTGTAACACTCTCATAGTAACAAAATTCACAAGACTGTTGTACAATTCAATACGTGGAAAATGATAAAATACACAAGCCATATACTTTTCTTTAAAAAATGGCAATGTATTCCAGCCAACAGAAACGATTCAAAATTATAAATTTAAGAAAGTGGAAGATAGAAATTTGTGTCTTTCCTGAACAAATTTGGACCAGTTATATATTAATCCAGAAGGATTCTTCAGTTCACAGTGTAAACAACACCCTTCATCAGTTCCCTACATGATTCTTCTTTCACTTGTAGTCATTTTTGTGTATCAGCAACTTGTTTTTCTGGGGCACATTTTTTTCCCCCACAGTTCATACAGGGAATATTTTTAGCAGCACTTTTGGGATAAAAGTTTATATAAAGGAGTAAAAGGAAGAAGAGTGGGCAGAGGGACAAGCTGGGCTGCAATGCAGTTATAAGATATTTGCTGACTCCAAGTTCACCAGCAGCTAAAACTGGGTGCTCTGCAGAGTTGTCTCGAATTGGGCAGGGGCCCCTCATTACAGTCCTGTATGGACCGTTGTTGAATGCAGGATGTTCTGGGAAGAGTCACTCACTTCACCTGAGGGAAACTCCTAAGTGGACGGAGGCCTAAGAGGTGATGGTTCTGGATAGGTACACTCCCAGCAGCTATAGACTTCAGGCTTTTAGTATTGAGCAGGCATCTGGCCAGTGTAGCATAACATGCACTACAACTCAGCAAGCAGAACCTGTCTTTTTATTTCCCATCACAAAAGCAAAGCTTCAGGAGGTCAAGGCTATAGCTTGTGATGATTGCACCTGTGAATAGCCACTGTACTCCAGCCTGGGCCATACAGCAAAACCTCATCTTTAAAAAACAAAACAAAGCAGGGCTTAATTTGTGGCCATTTGCATTTCAAACCTTTTAATAATGATTACATATATATATGATGTATATATTCAAAATTTATACTGAATGAACTGAGTCACAGCCTTTTTTTAATTGAACAAAACTAAAAGTCCAGTCTCATGTTCATTGGCAGATATTTTCCCCTTAAATCCTCTTTATATCTAGGATCTATAATTATTCCTGTGTTAATTATGTTTAAGATTAGTTTGTAAGAGGTCAGTGATGTTGAAAAAAAAAAAAAAAGCCTAGAACAAAGCCAAAAAATAAATTCACCAATATGTTAAATTATTACTGGGAGATGGTATAATGAAAGAGATTCATTTCCTGCTTTACACTGTTTTTCACTTCTAAGTTTAGTAAAATGCACATGTATTATTTTTAATATGCAAGGAAGAAATGTGTATATACTATTTAATTGTAGTTGAGCTTATAAAAAATAAATGCAATAAAAATTTGGAAGGAAATGCATGAAACTCTTGATATTGAAGCCAATCAGGCATTCTTTCTTTTTTATTTTTCTGTATTTCCAAATTTTCCATAATGAGTTTAAATTACCTTTATTCTCTCTCTCTAAAATATATATAATTTTTAGATTTTAGACTTTTTATAAATTATAAAAACTGCCACTCCACTAAATAAGGCTGTTCCCTTGGTTACTGTTAAATATTTTTAAAGAAGAGTCCTTCCATTTCTTGTTTATTATAAAGATCTTTTTAAAAAACACAAATGTTTACTGAGTTATATATAAAATTTGGTATTTACTGAGATGGTCATGTGTTTTTTTTTTATTTACAGATCTGCTGAATTATATTGATTCTCTAAAAGGGAACCACCCTTAGCATAAATGCTACATGAGATTGATATATTTTTCTTTTACTGTACTTCTATATTCAGTTTACTAATGTTTTATTTAGGATTTTTGCATCTATAAGTGAAAGTGGTATATATATATTTATATATATATATTTATATATATTTATATATATATTTATATATATTTATATATATATTTATATATATTTATATATATATTTATATATATATATTTATATATATATATTTTATTATACTCATCTAGTTTTGGTACCAAGTTTTCCAGAGTTGTAGATGTATTCAGAAATTTTTTGGCTCTTTTATTCTCTGAAGTTGTTAAAAGAATTATTTGGTCCCTTAAAGCTTGATAACCTTGACTTTAAAACCCTCTGAAATAGGCCTCAGAGAGGGGTGGTAAGTGACATGAGATGGTCTCTTTCTGTGCTTCTTTCCACATTACCGGTCTATTCAAAATTTTTACTACTTTTTGGAACTATTTTGGTAATTGACTCCTGCCCTCAAAGTATTCATTAAATCTAAAAAAACTATGAAAATATAATTTTCTACAAAGTAATTTTATAATTTTTAAAGTCTTCCAAATTCATGATCTTGTTTTCATTCTGAATATTATTTGTGTTGGTCTTATTTCTTTCCCTTAAATACAGTTGCCAAAAGTTTAATTCCCTTATCTTCTTTCCATTTAATTGGCCACCTTTGAAAAAAAATTTTGTTTTCTGCTTCATTTATTTTTTTGTTTCTATAACCTAGTTTACTCTTATTTGTTGTTTTCCTATTAAATTATTATGTTTATTTGGTATCTTAAAGCTCTACATATTTAACGTTTTAAATATATAGTTTGTTTCATGTATTAGATATTTTTATATGATATATTTTGTAATAGATACATTTTAAGTATTAATTTTTCTCTCATTCATCTGATTACATCCATTGAGTTTAGATATCAAATATGCCTATTAACATTATTTCTTTTTAAAAACAGTCTTTTATTTCCAAAAGTCTACAAATTTACTTACTAATTTCTCTTAATATAAAAAAATTATACA
This sequence comes from Nomascus leucogenys, assembly GCF_006542625.1. Classification (NCBI taxonomy): domain Eukaryota; kingdom Metazoa; phylum Chordata; class Mammalia; order Primates; family Hylobatidae; genus Nomascus; species Nomascus leucogenys. Next base: position 24,622,064 of record NC_044388.1, read on the forward strand.
AAAATTTAATAAATCAAAATAGAGTTTAAGTCATTATATGGAGAATTGTTTTCATACACATGACTTCTATTTTTTGGAATATTTTTGAAATTGTCTTTGCAGAAAAAAATCAACTGTTATGAATGTTCCATGAGCATATGAAGAGAAATTCTTTCTTTGGTAGATACCATAGATATTCATTAATTACAGATAATTATTAACATTAAAATTATTAATGTATTAACATTAATAACATGTAAATCAATGTATTAACATTCCCTATAATTTTATTTATTTTTTGCCACCACAGCTATCAATTTCTGAGACAGATGAAGTTACTTCACTATGATTTTGGATTTTCAGATTTCCTGTGTTTTTAACGTTTTTCAATGCTATATAATTTAGAACATAAAAATTTATAATTTTATTGTAATTTTTTAAAAAGGACTTTTCTTTTGCATCTTGAACTGGAAGTTTCTGCATTGATATTTAAGTGGGAACAAGTGCTCTATTTTTTAAAAAAGCATGTTATAAAAGTAGTTTACAATGTAAAAGTAGGGATATGAAGGAAAGTGGAAAGGAAATAAAACCTAAAATGACAACTGGAGAGAGAGTATATTTCAGTGTATGTCCTTTTTAGTGCAAGAAAGAGAGCGAAACAATAGAAGACCCTGTCTAGCAGAGAAAATAATTCCTGCTTAGGAGAGCTCTATTTTGACCCAACATGATAACACAGATAAGTAAAAAAATCGGACAGGCTCACAGCTCAATGATCTATTATTTACTATGTTGAGTTGGAAAGAACATGTGATTTCAAGCAAGTTCATTGAGAATTCAAATATCAGCCCTCCCACTTACTGTGTGAATTTGGACAAGTACACAATTTTGATGATCTTTAGGTTTGTTTTATGCTTTTTTTCCCTTTCAGTTAATGGAAAAACTAATGCCTAACAAAGTGAGGATTAAAAAACAACCAAGGCAAAGTTCCTGGCATAATGCCTAGAACGTGGTGGAGGTTAAGGGAATATTGCTAATACATGATGTTTTGTTCAGAAGTCCTAACTCAGTGGAGTCTAATCATAACTTTAACTTTTTTCCTGAAAATTTTCATCTCTCAGTGTTGCTTAGTAACTAAAATGGCTTATTAAATTACCCTGCTTACTGACCACTACCTCCTCCTCTTATATTTTACTCATTTACCTTCATTGACCTGATGGCAATTGAAATCTTCACCTTTTCATCACTGAAAGAAAAAGGGAGGGCTTAGATTTTCTCCTTTTACTCTGAACACTCTTACTAGATAATTTCATAATCAACTAAGTGACAAAGCCAGGCAACTTTATCTCTATACATATTTCAAATGTGCCAGCTTTGCTCCACGTCTACTGCTAGCTACCACTTTAGTCTAAGCCTACCATGTTTTTACTGATCTACTGAAACAGGCTCCTGAGTAGTCTCCTATCAACTTCTGTTGTCTTTTTCTAATAAAATCACACATTACAAGTCAATTTGTTCTTTTGAAAACTCAAATGTTCTCATGTCATTTGAAAGTTTAAAATCTTGCTGTTGCTTCATGTGCTCCAGCACTGCAGCTTGCTAATCTCTGCTCTGTTATAGGAAACAAGAAGAGGGTGAGGGAGACAGAAAAAAAATACACACACGCAGAGAGAGAGAGAGAGAGGAGAGAGGGAGAGAGAGGAGAAAGAGAGAGTTATCTTCTTATTCAAGTCGCTACAAACATATATTTTAGGCTTTAAAAAAATAATTTAGGCTTTTTTGTTTGTTTCCTAATACTTTTATCACTGCACTTATAGTCAAGAGCAAAAATTCTAGCGTGGCTTCAAAGGCGCTGGGTGAGCTGTCTGACTTCTGCCTGCCTTCTAGTTTGCCGTTTTACCTCTCTTCCTTCCTTTCACCATATACTAACTCTTCTGGACTTTGTTCAGTTCTTCAAAGATGCTGAACTCCTTTCTGCCTGAGATCCTCACACCTTGTCTTTGCTCCTCTGACCCTATCTTATTAACAACTAGTGATTCTTCAGATTTTAGCCCTGGGTCATCCATCTCAAGCAGTTTATTCCCTACTACCACCACCACGCTGTATAATTTTATCAGGTTTCACTGTTAAATGGTTTGATATCACTTTATTACTGTCCTTTTTGTGGTAAAATAATTTTACATTAAAATATATATGAAGTATAAAATATTATTACAAATCATTATATACCCCCAATCCAGTTTAAGAAATACAACTGTACTAATACCATTTAGTAAGGCACAGTGGTCAACTGGAGATTCTATTTTCTAGCCTCTTGTGCAGCTGGTTGTAGTCATGTGATTACATACAGTTTTACAGCAGTTGTACATTTCTCTAAACAATATATTATTTAGTTTTACATGTCTGAATATTGTTAAAATGTTGCCATGTTTTCTGTGATGTTTCATTTTTTGCTTTTGTACTCAATATTATGTTTTTGAGATATTTCTGTGTTAATAGGAAGACACTTTCATTCATTTCCCATTTATTTCCTACATAAGTTCAGTTTAATGGAATTATGATATTCTAGGTGATTACTACACCTGTATGCATTGTTTTATTTGTGGACATTTGGCTTATTTCTAGTCATACATACACAGACACCCATATGTATATATGTACATACTGATGTGTTTGTGGTTTGTGTAGATACGCAGATTAGAAATATTGCTGTCATGAATATTACAGTAAAGTAGAATGATTTTCAACCCAATCTTGCATGAGGGTTCAATTGTGACTAAATATTTTCACAGAAAACTTTTTTTCTTCCATTTAGAGTCAAGACTAACACAGATTATTCTTTGACACTTCCCTTTGAGGGGACCTTTTCTAAGATGATAAAATTGCAATCATTTGATTTGGAAAATCTGTTATTAATTAGATGTCTCACTGAGAAGGGAATTGGCTTATTGACTGTTGTAAATATCTAATCTGGTTCATTTTGTAATTAGCATTGTAATTCCACTTGACATTTTGAAGCCAATTGATATTGTATAAGCAGCCTGTTGGCCATACTTACCAAATTTCTGTAGAGATTGTCTGAAAACTCTGGCTGTTTTCAAGTTTAAATATATTTAAAATTACTCCTTGCTGGAGTAATAATTACATTTTCAAATGTAATTTACAAAGATTCTATGTAGGTCAAAAAATTTAACGCACGACGATATGATCTTAACTTTTCGCAGTAACGATGAAATGTGCTTTGTTCAGCCACAAGTTGTTAAAAAGTGTCCTTTTTGATATTATTCTGGGTGTTTTAAAATCTACTTTTAGTGATTCAAGTCTATAGGAATGTAGCAAATTTTATTTTCAATATTCTTTCAAGTATGGAGCAAAAGGTGAATGCTTTTTTTAAAAGTAACATTCAATTAGACTTTTGCGGTGAATTAAACACCCCATTTGCTGGTCATTAAAGCATCCCAGAGTGGTGTGGGAATTTAGGAGGTGGGGGTAATTAAAGTCCGTGAAAGACTTGGAGTGAAGTCTCAGATGGGCAGGAATTATAATACCTGTTACTCTATGTGAAAGTCGATAAAAAGCAGCAGTCCCGAACACTGAAGTCACTAAGAGACTTGGTTCTGTGTGTGGAAAGAAGAGGGACTCGAGACCAATCTGAATTCACATAATGACTCTACTTCTGTTACTAGATGTGTGACCATCTAATGTGTTATTAGACCTTCAGTTTTCTCATCTGTAAATGGAGAATAATAATACTTATTTCATAGGATATTTATGAGGATCAATTTTAATAAATTTGGATGATCTAGAACAGAGCCTGGCACACAGTAGGCATCAACAACAGTCATATGGCTTCCATGACATAGCAACTAAACCAAATTATTTTTATGAAGGAGAGATATCAAAGAGTTTTTATAATAGTAGAGAGATTTTATGATGAAGCTTAAACAGATTTTAACGTTTTTATATTTTGCAATAATTGCGACATAGATTCAATTTATTTAGGATGAAATTGTATGCTGACCATTTGATCAAATAATGACTAAATATTTCTTAATGTAACATAACCACTTTATTTATTTTTCTTGAACAGTAGCCCTTTAGAAAGAAAATAATATAGCTAGAGCCTTACTTTTTTTTACTAAAATATAGTGCAATTGGATTAAAAATTGAAATGTTAAAACATTTGAAAGTAAGGGCAAAGTATATTGGAAGAAACTTGAATATATTTTTGTGTGACAACAGTTTAGCTATGCCGGGCATAATGTCTAGACACCAGAAATAGAAGGATAAGTCTGACTAAAACCAGTGGCAAATCCATACAGGTCTGCAGCAAACTCAATGCTTGCCTTCTTGGAGGAAAGAATTCAGCCAAGGGGCAGAAGTAGGTTTAAGGCAGAGGGAGAGAACAAGGCAAGTTTTAAGACTGAGAGTTTATTAAAATGTTTTAGAGCAGGAATGAAAGGAAGCAATGTACACTTGGAAGTGGGCCAAGCACGTGACTTGAGAGATCTAAGTTCCCTGTTCAGCCCTTGACTTGCTGTTTTACACATTGCCATGGTTCTAGGGTTTCCAGTTCTCTTTTCTTGATTCTTCTCTTGAGGTGGGCTGCCACATGCACAGTGGCCTGCCAGCACTAGGGAGGGGCTGCATGCACAGTGTGTTTACTGAAGCTGTGCCCATGTTCACTTGAGGTGCTTTCCCTTACCAGTAGTGTGTTCCCAGGGGAAGGTTATATACCGGTTAAACTCCACCATTTTGCCTCTTAGTGTGCATGCTTGAGCCCACTCGTTCACTGCCTAAGATCACCAGCTCAGGTGTTTTCTATCTATCAGGAGATTATCTTTCACTAGCGCTGGCTGTGGCCAATTATCATTTCAGAGAGATGGTTTAGCAACCACCAGACCATCAACTAATGTTTGCTTGACATTTCTGGGGAGGTGGTCCTCTCCTGCACTGTTCATGTCTGACTAACTACCTACTCTAACATGACAACAGATACTTTAAAATTTTTAAACTGCGTAAACAAATTCCAAAGTCAAGCAACAAATTGGGAACATTTTTGGTGGCACATATGATGAGAAAATGGCCATTACTCTCGTATACAAAGAGCTATTGCAAATAAATTTAAAAACACTACTTTGATTCTAAAATTGACAAAAATGAATAGACCAGAAAAATCAATACAAATGAACAGTAGATATTTAAAGCATGCTCATCCACACTCATGATTTTTATAATATAAATTAATATGGCATTTTTCAACTAACCAAATATTGGCCAATATTCATTTGATAGTTTATAGTTTTGGCATGCGTGTGGTGAAGCAGGCACATCTATTCACTTGCTGGTACTGTAAATTGCTAGAATGAAATTTGGAATATGTATACCAAAATTTAAAATGTACATACCACTGCCAGTAATTTATTTACTGAATAAACTCAAAGCTGTATGCATTTAAGAATTTTCTTTGCAGGATTGGCCACACAGATTTTGACAAAAAATCTTAGATAAATCTGAATCTTCATGATAGTGAAATAGTAAAATTAATAAGGTTAGTTATAATCTTAACATAGTATGCTATTAGCCATTTAAAAAATAGGAGAGAACTATAATATACAAATATGGAATGATTTACAAGTATTTTAATGTGAAAAAAGTAATAAGTAAACAGTTTTCACTGTAAACTTACATTTATGCAGAGAAAAAATAATTACAAATGTGGATATAGGGTACATATTAGAAATTTTTCTGGAAAGAATGTTTTTCAATGTTAGAGTAGAATTAGGGATTTCAGTGTGGAATAGCAGGAAGAAAGGAGTAATATCCATTAATGATTTCCTGAACTATTTGAAAGTTATTCTATGTTCATGTATGTTTTACTTTAATTTTTAAAAATTAATGCAGTCAATATGATGATAAAAATATATAAATCGTAAAGGACTAAAATTAAATTAAATGTCATTAGGATCCAGCAGATTATTTTAGGTATTGGAAAACATATACAATATGCTCTTGAAAGGGAACTGTCAAAATGACATTCTTGAGGTGAAATGATGCATGCATGTGTGTCTAATGAGTTTTATTTTCCCCCAGACAAAGTCAAAGGAAGATCAAGAGCAGGGACCCACTTTGACTCAGCCCGGAGACGGAGTCGAGCAGTCCTTTATCACATCTCTGGGCACCTGCAAAGAAGAGAAAAGAACAAATTGAAAATAAATAACGTAGGTGGTATGTGTGTACAGGATGAATGCTAGTGTTTCCCCTGGTGGCAATGTTTGATGCGCTAAAGAAAGGCCTCAATTACCCATTTATTGGCTTGCCTAGATTTTTTTTCCACTTTGGTTTGTGCTTTTCTATAGAGAACAAACTGGAAAAGGTCAGCAGTCATGAGGCATTTCTATAATAAAAGTGCTTAATCATAGTGTTATCACAGCTTGGAGATTAGAATATTATTGCAGTGAAGTACAATATGGTACTACGGACACTGCAGATGGGGACACACTGGTTACATTTTATGAAACAGAAATGATGCAGCAAGTCATATTACACATTCATAGTTTATTGGTTAAAATTTCTCAAATTTAATTTTAGTTCCATCTGTTTTGCACATTATCTAGTTCTACAAATGCTTTTATCCATGAGGAACATGACCAAATCAAAGTCATTACTCCATTAAAAAACTTACATTTTATATAAAACACAGTTGAAAATTTCACAGTAAAACACTGGATTTACAATTGCATACCATACATTAAACAATTTTGGAAAGTCACACTTTTAGTAAATTATAATAGAGTTGCTTTCTGAAATATGGTGTCTTATCTGTCAAAGCCACAACAAATAACTATGCCTGTATAAGGTGATTATTTCCCATTTTACATGACATATATCTTCCAGGATTTCACACTGAATTTTGTAATTGGTTCTTATCACTAAGAGACTTCACTGGGAAACCTAGAACATTGTCTATTTAGTTGTAGATACTCAAAGTTTTAAAATCATGTTAATGTCATTAATTTGCCTTATGGAATCATCAGAACATGTATGGGGGTTTGTGTGACCATAGGTGGCAGATTAAATACCAGCATCTAACTTGCCAATGACAAGAAAAAGTCACATGAAACAACCAGATCTATTTTGGAATCGATTTAAGATCCAGAAGTTCTGGGAGTTAAGGACAGAGGGGGGATCATTTGGCATTTCATTTTTAACATGGCAAGCTCAAGAACTACCTAATCCGACATACACATGCTTTGATAAAACAGGACCATTCATCAGACATACAAAGTATTCATTTCTCTGATTGTAGTGAACAAAGAAAGATGTATGAACCCAGGGTGAGGAGCGAGATCTGACATGAAAGTGCTGCAAACCTGGCTCTACTTCAGTGCAACTTTCTGGAAGCCAAAACAAGATGTTTTGAATCATTTATCCTCCAAGGACCATCAACCATGTCCGTGCTGGTCTGCCATGTACCACTGTGGAGGGTCACGCTTTGATTTTTTTTTTTTTTTTTGGTCCTAATTCAATATAAAGTTTCTCTAGGGATACCTGTGCCTTAGTGTTATATTGGTTTCCTGGGAATCCAGGGAGAGGCTTGAAACAGTGCACACCACTTGATCTGTGGATCCTTCCACTGGTGCCTATTTACATCCCCTTTCAGTTACCAAGTCAGCCTTAGTGACATAAGCAAGTTATAGGAAGAAACGAAGGTAACCACATTTGGGCTTGATTCCATGCAAATCAACCAGCAAAGCACCTAAACAAATATTATCCACAGATTCTGTAAGGCTGAAAGATGACACTGTCTAGCTTTTAGTGGAGAATTTAAACATAGCAAGTATTAGTGAGCTTTAAAATGCATTTGCTGGGCATGCTATTTTTCCCTTAGATTCAACAAAGTATAAAGCAATACTTAAAAATCTGATTTCAAAAAAACTATAACTCCCACTACTTAGCTAATTTGCTTAATTGCCATTCATTTAAGAAATACAAACATCAGAGTAGAGCATTAAAATAATACATAGTAATTTAAGATGCCTAACAGCACAGTAACTCTAATACTAGAGGTAATATCTTATTCCTGAAGCAAAGTATGGAATCAGGATTTGCCCTGTTCACCTGTTCACCATCTCCTTTCAAGGATAACAGAATAGGATGGCTAAATGGCAGATAGAAGGAAGGCAGAAGGGAGAAGAGGAAATGACTTGTATAGTTTATTGAATAAACAATAAATTTTCTGGAAATTCTGGCTGTAATAACATTTGCACACACAAAAAATAATTCTTAACATTTTATAGTCCTTTGCTATTTACAAATTCCTTTTACTTACATCATATTATTTGATTCTTATAGCAAGCCAGTACTAGGTCTGATTTTTATTAGTCCCATTTTAATGATGGAAAAAAAAAACAATAGAAGCAGCAGTTGTGGTACCCAATCTTTAATCTTCTAATTCAAAGCCACCGTGCTTCTGACTCTTACCTTGCTGCTTCTCAGATACAGTTCTGTGGAAAAGGAGCATATGCTTCAGCCATAGTCAAATGAACTCCTCAGGTCATTAGCAGGTTTGGGAATCAGGATGCAACATATTTTAGTCTGGCTCTAACTTTGCCTGGTATACCTTGAAAAAGGTGTTTTCAAATTCTGCCTTCCTTGATTTGTTATTCTGTCAATCAAATGAGAATGATATGATGCAAATGTTTTCAACACAAAGAAATATTAAAGATCACACTAGAGCCTTGGAAACTTGAAAGGAGAGTGCTACAAATGCATATTTCTGGCAGGAGACAGTGATGATCATCAAAGGCATACACTGGGTTTAGATTACTCACTGAAGTGACTGTAGAAACATTTTCACATTCTCTTGCTCATTCAGATGATAGTTTGAAAGGAACTATTGCAAAAATAGTTTAGGAAACAATTACCTTAATTAGGCACTGGAGTTAACTAGTATGTTTCAATAACTCATAGGTTAGAGGTTAAACATCTAAAACACCATTGGTACTAAAGAAATATGCTTGAAGATTAATAAATAAGATAAACTTAATGTCTAGACTAGGCAAACTCCATGTTTGACAGTTATAAATAACATGTCTTTCCCCCTACTTCCTGCTAAAAGCATAATTTTACAATTGTGTACAATTTTTTTTACAATTTTAAGAATTGTTTTCATTCAAAAGGATTTTGATAAAACATTACAAAAGCTGATGGAAGAAGAGAAGCATCTACTTTTTTTCACTCAGGTGATTATGTAAAGATGTTTGCAGGATTTGAGTTAACATTTCAAAATTTAAATCTAATCTCAGATGTATTGAATTCTCGGTATCTTTTTAAAATATTTTTAAAATATGTTCTAAGTAGCTTACAAAATGAAAGCATGTGATTTATTTTCTGATTTGTACAGAAAACTAATATGTTGCTGAACTTTTGTGACAGAATCACTAATGCTTCATATAATCAGCATAATCAAAAACAAAAACAAAAACTTCACTTTTTGAGGTTTCCGAAATCATTACCCTAGATATGGGTGTACCCTCAAACAATGTAAAATTTTAATTTCTGTAACATGATAGAAAAAACTTATGTGGATAGAAAATGAGATGTTTCCCATGGCTTCTGATAATTCTTTATTGTAGTAAATATTCAGGGAAAATTTGGATTAGAACCAATCATGTTATTACAACTTGAAGTGTTTATCAGTGTTGAGAAGATTAATGGTTATAGACATTAATTTCCTCTTCCAATGTAACAGCCTGAATTTTTATGAGAAGCCCAACGGGGCTACTTCGTCTCCCCTTCTCTGTTTTATGCCAAAGTCTACCTTTGGAACTGGTTTCTTGAAACCAGAGAATGAGGCAAAGGAGACAGGACGAATATCAGGGAATTGTATGAAACATAGATGCAGTGGCAGATGGGCATCTAAGGACTATCTGGAAGTAGTTTAACTGTGACCCACCACGAAGTACTGACATTATGAGATGCCTGTGTGGGTTGAGTGAGAATATTAACAGGAAGTAGAAACATGGGTTGAAAATACCTACCAAAGAGAAATGCCAGACAGGGGTGCGTTAATATTAAGGTAGCAGAACTATTCAATCACTGACAGTCACCACTTAGAGCTAGATGATCCTGATCTTTCTGAACCTTTCTTGAATCCTCAGGTACTTCAGGATCCCTGAACACATCACATTAATCTGCCCTTCCCTCAATGAGTGAGACAAGAACACAACATTGTGACCTACAAGTAATATGTATTCTGGAATTTATAACTGCTCTGTTAATTCAGCTAAACTTTCAAATATAAGTTTCCATTACCTATCTTGTATTTCCCATTAATTGAGGTCAAAGCCAGGTCTGCAAGTATCTGGTCACAGGCTTGTCAGATTTCCACACATGCTATTGTTGGGCCTCCCTTTGTCTTCTAGCAGCAAGGGAATTGTTCATCAATTTGAACTGCATTCAAAGTGAAGTGCTTTTGCAGTTATCAAAAACTCCAGCTATTCTGCCTTTAATCAGCTGCACAGTGAACATTGGCTTTCTCCTCCCATGACTTGACTAATAACTCTTAAGTAACTGTTTCTTACTTTACCATCTGAACAATGTCTGGCCCATGTCAGACTGCATCTGTGTCAGTCAAGGTAATGAGATTTTGGTTCCCAACCTCACCAACAGCCACAATGCAAAAAATGAAAGTAGTTAGCACCACTTGGCTATATTTGGAAAGAAATGTAAACTGTTTACAATATAATATTGGTCATATATCTATTCTTTTTGGAAAGAAAAGTACCACTGCTGTCATCAGTAAAATATCAGGTCAAATATAGTCTTTAGATAATGACTGTCATCAGAAATCTGCAAGTATACAGAATATTCTCATGACAATAGGAATGTAAATATAGCTTTGTGTTTATAATGTGTATAGGATTACATGTAACTGTGAATGTTTTTTGATGACATTTTAGGTAATGGTCTTTTTTATTTTTTAATGAACAAAATCTGGGTTACTTACTTAGCTTCATGACTAAACTCTGCATATTCCTGTTCCTTATAACAAAGATCTCTGCTCAGTTTTAGATGTTTAGATGCTTTCCATCAGCAACTTTTAAAAGTCACTTGTAAGATATTGCATTGTGTAGTGAATGATCCTACTCACAAAAGTGTGTGTTTCAAGCAGTGTAATCCTTGTTTCTAATGTTGTGTTTCTCCTTTCTCTCCTTTTTGTCTTCATCCACAGAATGTTTTTGTAGACAAACCAGCATTTCCGGAGTACAAAGTTTCTGATGCAAAAAAGTCCAAATTCATACTTTTGCATTTTAGCACTTTTAAAGCTGGCTGGGACTGGCTTATTTTGTTGGCAACGTTTTATGTTGCTGTGACTGTACCTTACAACGTTTGCTTTATTGGCAATGACGACCTGTCCACAACTCGGAGCACAACCGTCAGTGACATTGCAGTGGAGATTCTTTTTATTATAGGTAAGAACAAACAGCTGCTTTCCTAGGATATTTGTATATGAGAAGTGAAGTGTGTTCCAGATTTTTCTGACATGAATTTGAACTAAGATCCATTTGCATGGGCATGATTCAGCCTCTGATGCAAATTTTGGAGAAGCACATACTGTATTTGGATTTCTGAAAATTGCCTCTTCCAACTTTTCCTGTCCCTTTATTCAAACAGATCTAAACTGATCTCCTGTGTTTCTATACTTATTTCATCAAAAATGGGCTAAAAAAGATTTAACAGCTGTTTTGTTTGTACTCTCACATCCTTCATGATCTTAAACTTGTAGGGTCAGAGATGGGGTTTGACAAAAACCCACCAGTGGTGTTGTGACAGTGGTCCACTCCTTGACGTGTTCTTTCTCCATGCCCTTCCGTGCCCTTTCAGCATGTTGATGGTTTCAATAAATGACCTGGTTGCAGAAACAAAGGGTTACATAAGCCTTGCAGTAAATCTAGAGAAGCAGTGAGTATCTGATTTTAATTAAAGAAAAGGCCCCAAAGGATGTTTGCTAAGATAATTTATCACTAGAATATTGTGTACCTCAGTTGAAGCTGCATCTGTGCCAATCTTGTAAGCCTTTTCCTATTTTCCTGTCCCTTACATCTTCATCTTGTTTAGACCAAAGCCTAGCTCTGGCTTGCTCATTCTAGGACAGATTCTGGGTCTTTAAGTCACAGATTGACTCCCTGTTGAGTTATTGACTGTCATTAGCAGCTGATACCTGCTTCTTTCCTTGGTCATGGTGATAGAGGGCTATGTTCTTACTGTAAAGATGAGAGGATGTTTGGAAACATTTTCAAGCAGGTAGGTGAACAAAGGAGTGAGAAATGGATCTTAAAATTTCAAAGAAAAATAAATAAGTGAGGCACATCAAAACCTTGGTTCAATGGTGGTAGTAGCTGTTTTTTTTTGTTTGTTTGTTTGTTTGGTTTTTTGGTTTTTGCTCAGTGAAGCTGTTAAATCTTTGAGGCTAGGGTGGGCTTTCTGGTTGAATGTCAGCACGTTTGCTTTGGATGAGTTTGTGTGCTCTTGGTATGGCTTGGCATCGTTATTAACATTGTGTCTACTGGGCACACCCTTCAGAGCCTTGATAGGACCTCTGCTGTCACCCCAGAAGTGGTAGCTGTAATGTGTTTAGGCCACTAGATGGCAATGTTGTCTAGTTAGGCAGATGGCAATTTTACTTTTAATTTTTTTATTTTAAAATATAGCTATCCTTTATTAGAAAAATGTAACCATAAAGGGATCTATTAAATAATGGTTAAATGGAAAATAACATTCCAGTTTGAACAAGAATTTAAAATGAAAATGGTAGACACATTGGGTGTGTCTATGGTTTTGTATCCTTTTACTTTGCCAACATTTGACGTCTCCTCCCACCCACCCATGATGCTAAGGATGCTAATTTATGTGTGCATCATGGGTGGGTGGGAGGAGCATCCTAAAATGCTCTCCATGACCTGGTCAAAGTTCTCAAGAACTTGGGCAGTCACTCAACATTTCTAAGCCTTCGTTTTTTGTAGTAATGATTTCATAGGGTTTTGTGAAATAATAGATGTAAGTATCTGCTTAACAAATACTTAATCATCTTATTATTGCTATTTACAACTTTGTTATTAGGTCAAGTTATATCTTGAACATTCCTTTCCATTCTTCTTGGTTCTTAGATATTTGTAATTCTTTGGCCTTAGAAGCCACCTCTGTTACCACGCGTTCATTAGCAGATGATGACTTACTTACTCCCATAAAAACTCATACCTTTGACGGAGATATTTTAAAAGTTTTTGTTTATTTGTTTTAAGGCTGCTTTTCTCTACTAAACCAATGGAGACTCATTTGCTCCCCTGATAGCAACCCCTAAATTCTTCCGTGTTTTTTTATTACTGTCATTTCCACTGTGCTTCAGGCAGCAAGATGGTTCTCCCAGCAGGCGATACCCATCCCTTACTAGCTACATGCAAAGGAATGAAAACCCATTCCAATTTTTTTGCAGTTTACTTTCTGCTAAGATTCATTTAGGATTTGAAATTTTGGTCTGCAAGCAGTTCTAGTGTGACTCCTGCCTGAAATCTCTTGTTGACCAACTTATTTTTATAAGCAGTAAAAACTTTCCTATTCTTTCCTGCTGTTATCTGCCTGCTCTTTCTTTTAAATGAATTTAAGCATATCTACAATTTATTATAGCATATTTAGAAAAACGGCTTAAATTAATATTTCTCTGTTTCCCTAAACCTTTATTCTATAAAATATTTCAAAAAGGTGGCCTAAAAGTGATCATTGAGAAATAAGTTAAAATACTGGGGACAAAATAGTTGCCTGTAATATTGCCTGTAATATGGTATCTTTACAATGTGAAGGTAGTGTTCATACCATTTAATATTTATTAAATTACTGCAGACTTAAACTTCCCTGTCTGACAGCTTTGAAGAGAGTAGTGGTTCTCCCAGCATGGAGTTTGAGATCTGAGAATGAAAAGACTGCCTCCTCAAGTGGGTCCCTGACCCCTGAGTAGCCTAACTGGGAGACACTTCCCAGTAGGGGACAACTGACACCTCATACAGCTGGGTGCCCCTCTGGGACGAAGCTTCCAGAGGAAGGATCAGGCAGCAACATTTGCCATTCTGCAATATTTGCTGTTCTGCAGCCTCTGCTGGTGATACCCAGGCAAACAGGGTATGGAGTGGACCTCCAGCAAACTCCAGCAGACCTGCAGCTGAGAGTTCTGTTAGAAGGAAAACTAACAAACAGAAAGGACATCCACATCAAAACCCCATCTGTACGTTACCATCATCAAAGACCAAAAGTAGATAAACCACAAAGATGGGGTGAAACC